>NC_056766.1:10172500-10797500 GCF_018687715.1 Carya illinoinensis | reverse complement strand
GGACGAAATTTTATTTTAGGGGGGGAGGATGTGATACCCCGCTTTTACGTGTATTTTTATTAAAAGGGTATTTTTATTTTAATTAAAATTTTAGTTCTTTTATTTTAAACTTATCGAATTTTAATTGGATTTATTTAGTTGTGAAATTTATTCTAAGGTACTTTCTTATTATTAAATTATTGTTTTGTTTTTAAAATTCTGTTTATTTTAAATTATTTTATTGCTAGGCTTTAACTATTTTATTTTATTAATATTGAATTGTAGTGTTTTTATTTAACTTTTATTTATTTTATTGTGCTTTTTATTTTGAAGTAGTTTATTGTTGGGTTTTATTATTTTATTTTATTTAGTCACTATGTTTAAATTATTTTGTTTAACTTGCTGTTTTAAAATCTATGTTTGTTAGATCTGTTTGAGACCTTGAGTTGGAAAAGGCTAGACCTCAGTTTCTTTTCCTTTCTTTTTTTTTTCTCTCTCTCTCTCTCTCTTTTTTTCCTTCCCCAGTTTCTCCCCTGCACCCGTTGACCCCTTCCCCTTCCCCAACTGAAACCCTTCTATTAGCCCAGCGGCTCCACCATGCGGCCAACCCAACCACGCCAACCACCGCACCACCACCTTCTCACACCGGCAACCACCTCCTCCACGTCAAGCCCAGGCCCACGCCATTCTCTCTCTCTCTCTGCAACACGTAGAACCCATGGGTTCTTCAACCCATACCTCCAGCGTGCCCACTGTGCCACCGTACAACTGCGAACAACCCACTACACTGAGCCCAACTCACCGGTGACCTCCCCCTCAAGCCCCTCTCTCTCCGCGGCCAGATTGAAAGTCCCTATCCTATTTCTTCCCCATTCGATTTTCTCCACCTCCCGCCACCGTTGCACCACCACTGGCCACCATCTTTTCACCACTTCACCATGGACCTCCCAGCTACCTAACCCACCCTTCCTCAGCCTCTATCCGCCACCTTTGAAGCTCAACCACCTCCATTCCCGATTTGGCAATTTTTGAGTTCCACCTCCATTTTCGCTGCCACCCATGGCCAACCACCACTTCCACTAGTTTCACTAACACCTCTAAACCATTGCTATCAATCCCAAGTCTTAGTTTGTTCCTATTCAAGAGTGGGTATTTTATGACCCATAACCACAATGTATTTTACACTATTACATTACTTTTTCTTTGCCTTTTGCAGCCTATTGATCATTCAAAAATTATTATATAGCATTGTAAGTATTTTTCAAACTTCATTTTAGATTTAAATATATTATTACTTTTACAAAAAATTGTGACTGGTTGGTTATTCCGGACTGAGTCCGAGGAGTTGGGGGTCAGATGGATTTAAGGACGGATTTATTCGTTTTGGTTGATGTTGAGATTTGTTGGATAATTTGTACCTTGATGTGTGCATTGCATGGAGCATGCATGCTCATGTTTAAAAAGGAAAAATTAGATTTTTCGCATAATGGCATACATGTACATGTGTTAAATAATGAAAACTAGGTTTTCATGCGTAAATGGATTTTTGGGTGCGTGTGTATCACGACCCCAAGCCGAGATGGAGCATTATCTCGGTGGAGCTCCTCTGGTCACTCGGGAGCACAATATACTAAGTGACGTCCCCTGAGTTGTCAGTGGGAGATAATAGGAGCTGGCAGAATGGTAACGCTCTTTTACCGATTTTGTGGCTCCTCTGCTGGTGGAGGCTAGAGGATGTTTGGCTACGTACACACGGTTCGAAACTAGGCATCACTCGTTACAAAGTCACATGCATGGTTGTTACCCATGGTGTGATGAAGGGAGCCAGGGTGTGCAGATGACCCCTATGAAAGGTCATGGTGCATTCGGTTAAGGAAAAATGAAAATTTATCTGAGACTTAGATTTTGGGCCATTTTTTAGAAAAATGGCGAGGAAAAGTTTTAAAGGAAATATCTTGGCCAAATGTGATTTTTGGCGTGAGTTGGAAAGCAAATATTTTTGAGAAAGATTATGTTTTAATCTCATGCATACGGCATCCTGTTCGTGCATATTATTGAGTTTTAATATATTTTTATTTTATGAGTGTTTGGATCATTACTTACCTGCGGCACCGTCTTTGGTACCGTAGATTTTGATGCAGAGGTTGAGGAGGAGGAGATTGAGCCTGAGGAGGCAGCTTCGCCAGATTACTGATTTTGGAGTTGTATTATTTTATCAAAATTATTTTACTTGCTTTTATATCATGTAATTTGGTCTTGAAACAATGTTGAAACTTGTAATATTTTGATATGCTTGTGTTAAGTAATTTTGATTTTAAATTTGTATTTAAACAAAATTCTGGTACTTTGTTGAAAGACTTTCATTACCACTGGATTATTTTTACATACACACACTTGACACTCGGCGATAGAATTCGTGACCCGTGTTGTCATCATCCCGACACCTCGATTTCTATGTGTTCGTATGTAAGAGTTGGGGGCGTCACATATAAAACTAACTATATTCTATATATATATAGTGTATAGTACAATATATAAAATAAAATAAAATATATAAAATAATTAACTATTTATAATATATAATATATAATAATTTCGAATGTACTATTTATCACATTCAGACGTTTCATTTTATGTTTGAATGTTAAGTTCATACACATTCAGACAATTACGTTAACAATCAATCTGATGTTCGAACGTATCTTCTATATAAGCCAAAAATTGAAACGAGAAATGCATGACGTTTCTCATTTCTCTCCACCGTCAATGTAACCGTTAAGCACTCGCCCCCGCCGCCATCAAACTCTGCCACCACGATCACACAAAGGTAGGCATCCCTATTTTGTCATTTTATATATTTTTTCTTAGATTTAGATGAAAAATTAGAATATTTAAGAAATTTAGGTGACTAGAGTTTCAACTCTATTTTCCGACCACCACGGGTTGCCATTGGCCAAATGGCCACCGTAGAAAGGTTTTTTGAAGTGTATACTTCATTTCTACGGTGACATTCGGCTATTTAGACCAAAATGTAGTGATTTTCAAGAATGGCTGAGTCAACTCAGCCATTTTGTGACGTAACATTCGGATGTTTCAACCAGAACGTCCAAACGTATGACGGCTCAAATGCAAAGCCATTTGTATTCCACGTTCGGATGTACATTTTAGTACATTCAAATGTTACTTTTATTAGTAGTTACGTTTGAATGTTTAATATTAACATTCGAACGTAGTACTTCGCCACGATTATTCGCCTTTTTGCCTTTTACGTTCCAATGCAAATCTTGACATTCGACTATCCAAACTCATACGTTCGAACTTGTAAGGAATAACATTCGAACACACACATTTCAAAAATTTTAGCTGTTATGCAATTAACTTTTGAACATGTATGCTATATATTCAAACGAGTAGTAATTATGTTTCAACGTTAAACACATACATACCAACGTTTTAACTTAATGTTTGAATGTATGTCATATTATGTTTGAACGTTAATGCAGAGCAGTTTAAAATTAATACTACTCCGATTCTAATAATTTTTGTTTCCTTTTCTATTTTCAAGATATAGCTCATTCTTTACATACCAGGAAACAGGGGTGGGAAGTAGCCATTGAGGACACTGTTCGAATCAGGGCTCGCACTGTTATGGTAGAGCAAGGGGTCTTGATTAATTAGTTTGACGAGCTCAGATGGGAGCAGACGAGCCTCAGAGATGTCTTCCTCAGTAGAGGCCGGGGAAATATCATCATATTGAGGAGGATGGTATACCCCTCAATGGTTTGGAAGTGCTATATGGGAATGTGCTCCATGCCTCAGGATGCATCCTCTCACATCGTGACTGTACACAGTGTGTCATTTGAGATTTCATCGGATGCCATCGCCGACCACCTCAAGATTCGTCAAGTAGTTGAGACATCGACTACAGCTGACTCTTAGACTAGCAACACAGTCGTGGTTGGTACATCTACATCTACATATGGCACACACAAGACAAGTGAAGGCACTTCTACTGGCCTAGTTCAGCCATCATTAGCTGGAGCTACAAACCGGTTAGAGGCTAAGGGTACTCACCTTGAGGCTAGGGGTGATCATGGCCGAGACGAGGATTTCTACATCCTCACTGGGAGAGACCGCACGCTAATTGAGAGGAAGAACACCTTCAACCAAACACATATGCTACATTTCTTCCACATGTTGCAACAAATATGGATCATGTGGCACATAAGACCATATTTAGTCAAACTCGGGCACAATTTTTTATCAGAGTGGCACGTGGAGATCCCCTCGATTTGCCACTGCACATTTTTGAAAGGATCCATTACAAGGCGAGTATGGTCTCCATGGACAATCTCCCAGATGGTTGTAGTGTTACATATTCATGCTATTCCTTCGTGACCAGCCAGATTCTTTGTAATTGGAGTGGTAATATTGTAGCTCGGTGCTAGCTATATATATAGCAAGCTAGCTTCATGCAAAGGTATTAGGCCTACAACCCGGCTGGAATAGTCGGGTTTTTATTCGATCTGACCCGAATCGTGCTCAGCTAAGTCGGCAACCCGATCCGATTGGATCCGATCAAAATGAAACCGGGTAGAACCCGTATGACCCGACATAAAAACCAAATGAAGAAAAACAGGCACCGTCTTCCTTCTTCCCACCGAGCACCCTCGTGGAGATTGGCTCACACTCTTCATTAGACAACAACTTTTTTTGCACAAAATCTAAAACCAAACTCGGTCTCAAATCTTGGTCTTCCACCTAATACCCTCTCACCGACGCATCCTTCACATTTTTCCCAGAAAATCCCATCAACTTTCCTCTCAATTTCTTTGCATCTGACTCTGTCTCTCTCAATCCCTTCAGTTAATTATTCACTTCACTGTCGCATTGTAAGAAATCGAGTTTGGTTTAGGAGTGATGGAGAGAGTGAACAAAATAAGTCCTGATTGTTGACCTCTGATCTGTGTATTCCTCTCATTTCGCTGACTTTGATCGTTCACCTCGATTATTCACTTCGCTGACCTCTATATCCCTCAAATCTGAGAAATTCACAGCCCTTCCCACACCTTCACCAAGACCAAGATTTGGGACCGTTTGATTCCACAGAGAGAGAGGGGAGATGTTGGAGCTATTCACCTTGCACATCAGAAAGAGGAAAAATAAAAAAAAAAAATTAAAAAAAATAAAGCCAACCATCTCTACCAAGTGAAACTTGCTCTTTTTTTTCTTTTCTAACTATTTATTATCTACCAAACAAAAACTAAAATAGAGAGTGATCGAATATGCATATAACTGAACATATTTGGACTTTCTTACATTTGTGTTGCTTGGTGAGAAACCAGAAGAATGATCTTCAATATTTGAAGAAGAAGTTCCGTGAAGAAGAAAAGGGTAGAGATCTCGGGAGAAGGCTTGGAGTCTGGAGTCTAGGGTTTGAGAGAACTAAAGCGTACCTGGGTAAGAGTAAATTATATGTCGGTTGGTGCAAGAAGAGAAATCCGAACCCGCCGTTTATCGAGTTGGTAAACCGATTGTCTAGCAACCCGGCATTTGCCGGTTCAAGTCGGATCGGATCTCACGGGTCACTCGGTTTGACGGGTTATTTGCACAGGCCTAAAAGGTATATACGTATATATTGTTCTAGCTAATTGATCAGGGTATTCGTACCAAAGCGAGTAGTACTGTTCGTACTTTCAAATTTCAACTTTTATTTTCAAATAATGATATATGACACTTGTCGCATTCGCCGGAATAATTAAAGTAGAAATAGTTATACATATAAGAGGCGAGGAAGACAATTAAAGTATAATAGTTATATAAGAGCTGAGGAAGTCAAAGAGGTCACGATATATATAAGACGATTTGTGTTTATGGAAAAGGTAATAATAATAAAGGAAAATGCTGTTAGAGCCCCCTCAAAGTTACTGTTCAAGTAATTTAACTTTTTTTATTTAATTATCAAAGAAGTGACTATTAAGGAGTTGTATATATATACATATATATTTGATCTTAATAATTAAGGATGTTAAAAAATATTTTTTAAAATTAAAAAAATTAAAATATACTAATAGTATGCCCAACGTTTTCAGCTGGGCAGCACGCTAGTACTATCCAATAATAAAATGATAGAAGAGACAGCGTAGTAAAAAATCAATAACCACTAATATAAGATAGTATTGTTTTCTTTTCTCCTCTATTGAATTTGTTGTCATAAATGGTAAGAAATCTTCCGTACGTCTTCAGAGTTTTTATATTAATCTTAATACAAAAAAATAATTAGAATTTATTGTAGTAATAAAGGAAATTCAATGAAAGGTCATTTTTAGCGTGTGAAGGGCTAGAATAGATTAGTAACGTAAATAAAACATAGAATGAAATGATGAGATATTGGCTTAATAGAATGTAAAGATCAAAATGTTTAAGAAAATATACAGTAAATGTCCTTGAATAAAATAGTAGAAATGACCTTGAATATGAAAAGATCGCAACAAGAAATTTGTTTTTATATATTTTGCCATGAAAATAATAATTTCTTACTAAAACGAGTACATCCTCGACCCAAATATATAGTTGATTTCCTCACAAATAATTGATTACAAATAATCATTTAATTTTCTTGTAAATAGAAGTGTATAATGATATATAGAGTAATTAATTATCTTTATACATGATGCATGCATGTACGATGGTGCAAGACAAGAAGCTGGAAGTAAGTTTACAACAAGCTGATTGATGTATATATATATATATATATATTTTCCGAGCTCGATGGTTTTAAACTATCTGAGTAGTAACTAAAATAGAAAGAGATGATATATCGTCTGAGGTCAGAAAGTTAATTATCATAAGCTCCTACAAAATATATATATAGCTCTTCGGACATTTTAATAGCTAGTACTATATTTTCATGCATGTCCCTATATATCTTCTATATATAAAAAGTGTGTATGAAACGGAAAATCTTATTTTAACGGTTTTTCTTGTTTTTCTGTTAAAGTTAACACCGTTTGTTTTAACGGTTTGACACATAAAATGAAGACATAAATGTTGAGAGAGATAGCATTCAATGTTGTTATATAATTTATTAATCTCAATAATTATAATACTTAATAGTTTATATAATAATAAATAATTAAAGATTAGTTATTATATTTTTCTCTTTCTCCTTAACATATACACGTGAATTAGGTGCATAAGACGTGAATCCCTAAGTATAATATACGTGTATTATACGTTTCATTAACTCAGATTATTGAATATTCCAAATTTAAAAATCTTATATAATATATAATACAAGTATGTTTAATCAAAGTGTTTTTTTTCCCCATGGTAGTAGGACGTAACTTCCGCTAAGTCATATTTCATAAATGGGCTTGCTATGATAGGCTCGTGACAAAGGCCGTGATCCTTGAGCTAATCAAGAAAGAGTAAATTCGGCCAACAATTTCAAAATATATTTTATGATTTATATATATGCTATATATAGAAAATATTATACCACAAATTTTATAAAAAGATAATGTTTTAACTTTATGTTGTCCCTGATCGACTCAAACAACAGCAAAATAAGAATTTTAATGTTATCTCTATTGATTGTCTACAGGATGACATAAATTGATGAATTATAATACAAACATCAAACGACACATATTTTGAATTACCGTTTGTGTTAGATTTTTATTAAATTTTTCGTATACATCTTTGCTAAAATTATAGATGTTATAAACATGTATTGGATTATATGATACTTTGAACTAATTTTTTTATTTTCTCTAAAATGCCTTAAATTATTAAGTGACATCAATAATTTTTATAAAATATATATTATTTTTTACAAATAATCATTTCATAAAATTAGACAGACGTGCTTTGCACGTTACTCCCACCTAGTATATATATATGCATGTGTACTGAGTAGTCATGGATATGTTCATGATTGTTTATGTGAGAGAGAGAGAGAGAGAGAGAGAAAGAGAGAGAGAGAGAGAGAGTTAAATATTCAACCATTAGACTTTTTTTTCTGAATTAACATCATAAAACTACAAATTAAGTGGCTGCATGCGAGGGTCACACCTTTGCTATCTTGGGATAAAAAGCTGCAACTTAGAAATTATTCAATATAGCATGCAGCACTCATCCATAATAATATTACACCCATAGTATATATATATATATATATATTTATATAATAGACAACAAGAAAATAGATAATCTACTTGAGGTATCCATGTTTCTCGACCCCGTCAATTAGGTTTTCCATCTCTTGTTTATCAATGAACCCATCTCTGTTTTTATCAGCTCGGAGGTGTTCCCAAATAGCTCTACAGCAAGGAGACTTCGATCCAAGAACTTCGAATGCCGCTTTCAGCTCGTCCCTTGACAGTTTACCATCACCATTTTTGTCACACCTGTTAAAAACATCCATTAGATCTGTTCTTGTATAGGGAACACTTTTAGGCTCATCATGCGTACGTTGTACATTGAATATCGCTCGTACTCGACCCATTTTCGATGCAATGAGGTTAGAGATCGATCGAGCCACAATGATTTATATATAGAGATGATCATGTGGATAGCTTCAATATCTTAGCTTTATTCTGCTTGTCTTCATAGCTGTACCCAACTTTATTAATTCTCTCATATAATTAATATACCAAAATCATAGGAAAATGATCTTCATACAATCTATTTTACAAACATGTTACTGCCACTGCATAGAAAATATTGAAGCTTCATTAATTTTAAGTCCCAGTTTTACATAAATGTTCTTTATTGCAACAAATTTGTAAATGCCCTCTATTAGTCTAATTGATAAGTCATCAGCCTTTTTTTTTTATATGCATGATTAAGAATTATATATGTGAATAGATCATAATAAATTTTAATTTCCATGCAATTACCCATTATTTGCAATTATTGTTGATGCATGTAGTACTTACTCTTCCGTGACCCACCCCGTCAATAAACGTCGTCATGGACCACGACATCCATGGATTATGATAATCGATACCTTCCATTGGAGTTTGTCCAGATGCTTGTTCTACGTACACTCGCAAGTATTAAGGCGCCGATCTGATCTAGAATCATTTTATGTAGCAAATGATCATCGAGAATCTAATTCTGTAGACCAATTGGCGTCATCATAGAAAGATTTTAATTAGTGACCATGCATGATCACTCATGAAACTAGGTTTCTTTTATTTTTTAGTTTTTAATTTGGAGGGAACTTATTTTGAAATTATCATTTATCTCAAAAATTTAAACTGATAAAAAATATATTATTTATTTAATTATATATTAACACTTATAATAAATTATGCCTTTCCACTAACTAGTCGTATTAATCACTCTTCAACGTTCAAAGATTCTAGCTAGCTTTGGAAAAAGGATAATAAAAAGAGTGAATAATTTCAGTAGTAGACCCCACAATACTTTAATATCACGTGAAACAAGCAGCATCAAATTCCTATATATAGCTAGGACCGGTTGATAAGCCAACTCGCATCTGTTTCGTTTTCGGATAAGAAACCCGGTATCACATTCGAAGGGGTATATATATTAACTAGGCGTTTGCTGATGAAAGATCCAGTAATATCTATGTCATAAACAAAAATTTATAAATTAATTAACGTAATGGTATCATATATATATATATATGGTGTTATCAACATATAACTTTGCTTTAGTACTACTCATATCAAAATTAAGAGGTTGGAGTTACCAATATTAAAAAAGCATTAATTTGTAATTTTTTTCTCCTGTTAAAAGCTCAATATATATATAATGTCTATCAAATTAAACTTATCTTGCATTTACTCTAAATTTAATTCTTGCATTGTTATAGTCTTTCTGTATAGATCCCTAGCCTCTAATGATCAGCTAATTACATATGTACATCTATGTTGGATATGAAATAAATTTGGGTCTAGCTTATTGGAAGTCCAATACTAGGGATAAAAGGAAAGTTCACCGATGAAAGTGACATAAGGCAAGTGGGATTCAACTACTCCAAAATATTAAGAAAGGATGTTTCTATATAAAAGATAGAGAATACTACAAAGGTCAGGGGATTGGATATTTCTACAAGGAAAAACTTCACTAGCTACCATCTCGGGAGATTGTCTCTCTAAGAGGAAGGCATCTTCTTCGACCTCCTTAAAATCCTATTTCCTCCACATACTTTCAAAGATGTGGGAGGTAAAATCATTTGACATAGTGGATTTCGCTCCCAAACGATCTCTGGATATGGATTTTTATACTAAACAATATAAATCTCCAAATCTTTCTCTTTATTTACAGTTTATATGGTTTATTTACTATTTATTTTATAGATGATGACCATTCAAGCATCATATCAACACCTAAATCATCGTTGTGGGGCATTCAACCGTACTGTTGGGCCCTGACCCTATCAAAAAAATGCATCAACAATCCGAATATAAGAGAAATATCAAAATCATGTTGAATGTACACATGATTCTCTCAATAATGAATATAACAATATACATCGTCACGTTAATTACTGATCTGTCATCAGCAAACATGCGTACTTCTATATACATGCCGAAAGAGATCGATGTGGATAGCAATTAGGCTTATCAACCCTTGTTATATATATATAGTAAATATTTGATGCTGTTGTTTGTTTCACACGATGATAATCTGAAAGCCTATAAATTTGAGGGGTCTACGTACTAATATTACATGAGTCATTCTCTCTTTGTTGTTTTCTTTCTTCCAAAGCTAGAAATATCATTGAACGTTGAAGAGTGATTAACACGACTAATGGGTAAAAGAATATGGCAAATGATCATCGGGAATCTAATCTTTGATACAAGTGGACCCAAATCAGGTGAGTATTATACTCTTCACTTCATGAAGCCCCTAATTTAGATTTGAGAGACTATTGTAAATTAACGATTGATCACCTAGAATATTTATATATTGTCTCTAGTATTTTTTTTCACAATTAGGAGAGAAATAGTGATCTCCTATTTTGTGGCGGTTGCGACCTGTGATCACCACTTCATTGCTTGATAGATTCCTACTATTGAATATGATTTAGGTGTTCCGAGAGAACCTCATCGCTCGTGAGCTAGTGAGAATCCATATAACTTTCAAGGGTTGGGAATAATAGCTAGCAATATCAAGTTATATATATACTATATAGTACTGGATTCTTATCTCACTTCTATCACACTACAAGAAAACAGAGTTTTCTCAACACTAATTTTTGTCGCTATTACTCACGAAAATCACCGCAAATATACATTCTTAGCGCTATTTCATCGTTGCAGTTTGGTTGGAAAAGTTTGTTTATTTTTATGTTTCCTCAATGAAGTGCATAAATAGCTGTAAATATTAACCTTTTCTAGCCAATTTTTTTCGACACAATAATAGATATAATCACTGCAATTGCAGGTTCCAATCTCATCTAAAATCGTTGGAAAATGATTTTTGCAACTAAAGTTATCGTCGCTGGTAGATGAATCATCGCTGCAAATCAGAGAGCCCCTTCTCGACGTTTTCACAGCATTGCCGTAACTCTTCCTTTTCCCAGCGTATATATATCCTTGCTAAAGAATGAAATTTAACTGGTAATGGGTTGTTGCGCCGCTCCATCAGATTGATGCAAAAAGTTGACATCTAAACTCTGTTTGTTTATCCCGTCGCTGGCGTTTCACCGAGATAGGTGTTTTGCAACTGCTCTTTAAATCGATGCTACTATGTTTCCTACCTAGTAGATACAGCTTGCGTCATATGGAAAATTGCCGCAAATAATTTTTTTCCAGCGGTGTGATGTTCGTTGCAAGAAGGAAAAAATTACTTTCTATAACTTTTTCATCTGCACTTTATTTCACTGCACATGTAGAGTTGCTGCGATTTTAGTGGTCTGACGGAAAAAATGGCTATTGAATGGCTGCACTGATTTGCATAAAACAAAAAACGCTATCGACAGTAGCGTACACCTGTAAACAAGCTGGGTATTGCTATTTTTGGAGCTCTTTTTGCTGCAACATTTTTTTGGCCTCTAGCTATTTATTGCCAATAAATATTTGTGGATGATTAGTTGACCAAGAATATTTAATCTTAAACTGCTGCATCAAAATTGTTAAAGAGCCAACAAATTTGGGATCAATACTCATGCATTTTTTCAGAACCACATATCTAAATGTATATTGTACATTCAATCATCTCAACGACTAGCAATGTCTACCACAATGTCATGACCATCATAATGTGCTAAGACAAAGTTAAAAATGAAATCATAGTATATAAATCAGTCTTTCGGGTGCCCACCAATTCACTTACATCATCTGGAATTTCACATCCTAAGCCACTATATACTCCCATGTTGTGACAGCTTATAGGAAGAAAGATGTTTACATATACAAAGCCAATGGAATAATACCCTATTTCACTCTTATAACAATGGATTTTCAATGAACTACGTACATCTTTCACTCCTTCAGTCCATATCATGTCGTTCGCAGCAACAAGTTGATCTACTCGTTCTCGTTTGATTGTTCATATTAGAAATGTTGGCGGCCTACTGTCCATCAAATTCCATTGCATCTTCTACCCATTGATATTCAATCACCTTAATCTGGTACATCTTCTAAAAAGCCTGCAAACCATGTAAATAAAATTAGTAGTTTTCCATTTTTTCCTGCTCCTATGTGATGCATCATTAAACCACTTCTCATCAAATGTTTCCTCATGAATTTTGCAGCTCAATAATTTTATTAAGACATTCTCATACACTATGATATACATTCTTGTGCAATGTGCAACACCTTGTAAAAAGTTATATGCTTATATTAGATTTGTTGACAATGTGTTCTAATAATTGTCTTCCACTATGCTTAATTAGTAGCTAATCAGCCCATCTCATAACCATAGCTGTACGTATGACTCATATATACATAGTATTTATTGCTTCATTGTAAATTCCACATGTTGTATGTTCCTTACAACCAACTATTTACACCTACTGTTAAGCATGCCCAACAAACTTAAAGCTCCAAATTGCAACTACAAATTTGTATCATGATTAGGAATTTGTGTTTCCTTTCCTAGACAAATTTCTGAAAGGTGATCCATAGTTTGACAGATAAGTGGAAGACATTTTCATGATTATTTGCGAAAGAAACAAGCAAACCCCATCTATTGAAACAAGCAGTTATATCAAATATGCCCCGGATATATCAATATTAGAAACCCCTATACATTTCCCAACCTCACCTGGTAATGACCCCAAACACCTCTTTGTATAACACTTACCTTTACACATTTGTCCATCAAGGATACCAGTTTGCTCTAACTTAATCCATATGTTGTAGGAACTTGCCATGCTTTTCTCCCCTGTATTTATAAAGTCGACCTGTCCATTGTTTTACACCTGTATAACAACATTGTGAAAGTGAGGGTGCATGCCTCCTGTCACCTCTTATATATTCATGGTTATGTGCAGGAAAATGAGTAGATGAATTGATGTGTATTTACCTTGTCACCAATATAACACAACATGTTGTCCTCCTTCCTCCATATTAGACAAAAACTAACATTCATTAATAAGATCTCTGTGATTGCTCCTATCAAAAAACTAGTCATGATTACACAATTTCCAAAAGCCAGTCACACTTCTAAGAGATAGCTACCACAAAACACTAAATATTTAACCTCCCATGCATATTTACTGCCCATCCACCATCTTACTATCAAAAATGCACCCAAAATACTCAAAAATGTCACTGCCATTCCATAAGTTGTTACCCGTTCACTGAGTCTCCCTGGTGAGACTCAGTGAACACAAGGAACTCAGCCAAAAATGACCTCAACAGCTTATCGGCCTCATTCTATCTCTCCAAAATTCTGCTCATGTTTGCCTTCATCTCATCCATTTCAACTTTGTGGGTCTCTGCATCCTTCTTATGTTTGGCCAATAAATCTAAGTATCATTGCTCCCGCTTACGGTCACGAACTCTTGTAGGCTCTGGTATCACCATCTCCCCTAGGCCTCGTGCATATCCTGGTCGACTTCCAAGTACCTTCCTAAAGACAGTCGCTGCTGCCTCCTCAGTACGTTGGGCAGGTTCTAACTCATCCATCTTCCCAACCATGGATTTCTGCACATTGTCAAAATAAATTATTAACACAGAATCTGTTTCCTTAACATGACATCTATCACTTTATATACAAAATAATATATCCATCAACATATAGCAGTACTAGTGGCTAAATTAGTATTTATGAGGACTCACATGGATCTCTTCTGTGGCAGGCGTCACAAATTTACCCATCTTCTTAGACCAACGGACTTCCTTGTAGAAGTCGACCAAATTTGTGCGTTCATCCCTCTATACATATGTGTTTCAGTATCAATTAAATATACATTTTCATTAAAGAAGCATCCACACTAAATGACTGTTTGCATACCAAATCCAAAAAATTAAATGACCTCATTAGGTGTAATGATAAGAAATTTTTTTAAGGCTAGCATCATTACCATTTGCCACCCATGCATAGGATATTACCTTCTCCTCTAGTATTCGGACGAAAGATTTACGCCCAGTAGTGTGATTGGTATTGAGCCTCTTCCGATTTTCCCGGTTTTGGCTTGCCATTTTCTAAACAGGCATTGCCAATTGTTAGCTATATGCACATAAGAAAATAATATTTTGTAGTGGTACGTTAAATCTCTTTCAGCCAACATATGACAGCTAAACAAAACATTTGGTCTTATACCTTGAAGGCCTCAGATCCCCATCGCCCACATAGTTTGACCCATACCAGGGGAGTGACCAAACTACAACCAGTCGCTAATGCTTCCTCATGGCTGCCATATGCCAAGTACTTCTTATGCAGCTCATGGTGGAAGGCATTAAATCTCTTTCGTAGTTGTTTCGATACTGCCATTCGATGATTATCCAACTCCCAATCTAATTCGAAGTCACCCTACATATATATATATATATATATATATCCCAAAATGTTAATTAAATGAATGACTAAGTGTATGGTTTTGATCAGTTTAAATGGATGACACAATAGTGCTTGTCATTTAATTAAAATAGTGCTAAAAAATTTGAAGCGAAATTGAAGACATCTTACGCGGATGCGTTCAGTCAGCTCCTCCTTCTCCGACTTGGGTACATCACTCCATCTAGCATAGCTCATGTCCAAGTGATGTTTTAATATCCATGTCACCCGCGTCATAAACATGGATGCATTTTCACAGCAAGGAGCAGTCTCTCCATCATTTATCTTTAATGGAATTTTTCCGTGCTTACGCAACTTATCAAACTCGGTGCTTTTTGCTGGGCCACGTCCCCGTTTAGTGAGTACCTGGTTGACAATAGGTACTGTTGGTATTTCTACAGCTGTAATAAAAACATGCATAATGTCAAACATCATAATATATAATAAATGCCATTTGTTATAATATGCTTAACGTTAATAATCTTTTAAAAATACACACTGTTCTTTACCATTTTCATCTCTACTAGCCTCAGGTTGTGGGATTGGATGGACATGTGAAGTATGTACATTTTCAGCTCTACTAGGCTCAGGTTGTAGGATTGGATGGATAGGTGAAGTCTCCCAAACCTGGCTGGGAGGCTGTGTTGAGTCATCAGAACTGGACTCAACACCATCCCGAGGGCTGTGGTATGAGCTGATAATAGCTCCACGTGGTACCCGGGCTCGAGATGAATAAGGCACAAGTCGTCTAGGACGAATCCCTCGCCCTCTCCCGCTTCCACGTCGTAAACACAGATCCATGGATGTTAATCCTGAATGTATAACACCTTATAAATTGACATCAGATTTGTTATTGAAATAAAAATATGACAGATATTTTTAGAACCTTATAGTCAAATTAATGAAGATGAAACAGTGTTGGAGTCCACCAAACTGTAACAATTCTAACAACATTCATTTTCCATTGGTTAATGTATCAAATCCAACCAAAACTTTTCAGTACTAATTTCTGAAAAATCAAAATTCCACTACCAACTCTACGTCTTGTACAGATTCCATTTCTTTAGTCTGATGTTATCTTTGTACCAAGCTCAAATGTAACAAATTGAAAACGTACGTGTATACTAATAAATAAAAATACTTACATGTCAATCTCTAATGTGACTTCATAAAAAAGATATGATGTACACAAAAAATTCTTAACACACAGGTCACAATTAGATATGCTAAGTAGAACTTGAACCATCACCTTCACTATTAGTAATCTACCTTCGGCTGTTGTTGTTGGTCTAATACACCCCACTACTATCTTGGTTTTCTTGGGCTGAGGTCAGTTTACTGTCAAGATATCACACTTAGAGTTTGTTATAAGTGCAAACTCTTTCCTTTGTGCATGTACCAGATAGTAATGTATGATCAAGTATTTTATACTGGGTATATAATTTCTTCTCACAATTCCTCAACTTTATACATAATTTTTTATAATTCCAAATGATAAATATCTATTGCCCTCCTGTAATTTTAATCTTACCCATGCCCCTCACTTCTCCCCCCCCCCCCCCCAAAAAAAAAAGAAATAACTCCTAATATACCTACATGGAATGCCATATGTCTGTACCCCTAGCTAGCAAAAGCAAGGGAAAAATAAAATCGTTGGAGGAGAATCCCACCACAGTTGTACTCAAAACTACTTATGAACAACAACACCACATACCTGGAAATTTGGAGAAGCCTACTTGACTGTAAAAACCAAACTAACTCGAAGCTTGCACCTTAACTACATTGACTTAGCCATTGGCCATTAAAAACATCAATGTTTTTGTCTGCAAGAGGTGGAGAAAACTGAAGTACTCCAATCACCACAGCGATAGGAAGTAATGGATGAAATATCTTGAGCCTATCTTCAGCACAGAAACTGGAAATTTTGGAGGCAAGGAGGACTGAAATTTTTCTGAAATTTTTTTTGAACTCTAACCTGGTGAGAAGAAAGTTTTATCAATACTTGAACTGTGTTGCAAGTCTATATGTCAACATACTTGATTTCTCCAAGCTAGAATTACTACTTTACCCTTTATTTTACCTCCTTTTTGTAAAACTCCCGCCCATCTGTGGATATCCCACACTTCTCCTTTTGTAAAAACTCCCGCGCATCTGTGATATCCCATATCTACTTTTTGGTATCTGATATGACAAATTTTGCATAGTATCAGTTTAGGAACTAGTACTGGTCTAGCATTCAGACAATGTTTACTCTGGCTTAATAATCCATTAAACATTGGCACGCATATAGTTGTGCTGTAGTTCATTCCCCTTGATTTACCAGATATATTGCATGGTTACTCATACATCTAAAATTTCCATGTATTTAGCATCAATATTTATTCAACTACCTTGCATCTAGATAGGATTCAAACTATTTGTTCACATGTACATTTAAGTGATTAAATCTGGAGCTGATTTTTATTTACATTTTACATTGCAAATTTCAATGTAAAATTATGAGAGTGCAAATTTTGCAAGTGAAGTCTAATTTACACACCAAAAATTTTGCAACAAATCTTTATGCCTTGAATAAATGCCCCTATTTGTGCCAATTTTTATTTTATATTATCCTGCCACCCTGCTTAATAATGCCAAATTGAGACATGTATCATTCCAAAAACACCACATCTCTTGTCATGTAATTTACAAGAGATGTAGTTTTTAATTCACACCATGGAAAAGTAATACACCTGATTTGGGATTGGAAATGATATCCATTATTAGATATCATAGTGCATTAATAATTTCATCACTATTTACAACTTACTATTTTGCACCTAAGGGTGCAGTCATTTTTATTACCTGTATTCCATTTCATAAAACTTGGCCTTTTTTTAATAAAGATAATGATACTGCATTTCACAATATTATGAGGAACAACTTAATCTCACATCAATGGTTCAATTCTTCAAATAAACATCAATTGGTGGATATCTTATTGCTTAAGCTGCTTATGCTAATATAAAGGGCTAGTTGATGATGAACTTATGTTGCCACTAATGGCCATGCATTTTGCTGGATTTAGAAGGTTAGTTTTTACTCTAAAACACAGGTCATAATAATGTGATTAGAAGATATTCCATCTTCTAATCCATACCACAATGACCACACGCCTTTGGATCATGTACACCCTTTCACCTGCAATAAAGTCACAAACATGAAAGCTCAACATTAGTGACTTGTTATTTAGTATATTTTAATGTGTTTACAAAAAATGGCCATGAAAAATGGGCAAGGGATAAAAAGAGAACTAGAATTCCAATCAATGGTGTACGCCGGTCATATTGGACCCCATGCAACATACACCTGCTAAAACAAAACAATAGCTTGGTTAAGTTGTTAAGAAAAAGTGGCATGGGATCAATATTTACAAATTTCACTAACTATGTGTGCGTCTACAACTTGCTTCAAATGAAGTAATGGTATTTGGGCAATGGCAACATACCATTACAAAATGATCATACACAGGGTGTTTACCTTCAAAACATTCCAAAAAGGATGTTTATTATGAGATGGACTCCTCATCTATGGATAGGTCTTCATCATCAGAATATTCTCCATCCCCATATGCATCTATTGAACCAGATGCAGTGAGGGAATCATCAATAAATGCTTGAGCTGAGTTTATGAATTGTGAAGGGATTGACATGACTTCGCATGCATCAACTTGCATAGGTTCTATATCAGTTCTATTTAATGGATTTGAGATAGGAACATCATCACATTGCATAGGTATGTAATCGTATGATGATTCATCTTCTTGATATGCATCATCGTCACTAGATTGGCCATCAACATCTTCTACCACTTGCTTGACTGGTGGAATGTCATACACGTTCCGATTTGTGTATTTCTGCACTACATACCAATTTCTCTTTGATCGTAAATCTCTAATGTAAAAACACTGGGAAGCCTGGCATGCCAATACAATGGTTCATCCTTATACCAAGTCTTGTCCATGTTGACACTAGTCATATGGTCGTCTACTCGTACCCCCCGTTTCTTATCACCAACATCAAACCACTCACAGCTGAACAAGTACACGCAACGACCTCCCATGTAGTATAACTCCACAATATCATTGATAACACCATAGAAATCTATATTATTAGACTGATGGTCACCAGTTACCAACACACCCGAATTCTGTGTTCATCGCCGATGTTCACGCAATTTCGTATGGAACCTTTTTCCATTTACTATGCAAGCACCATATGATGCAACTACATTATCAGGACTGCATGCTAGGGCATATAGATCGGGAGAGACATCAAGTGGATTGTTGGATCGTTGATCTTGAACCTACACAATATGGAGACGTTAAGAATACCACATATACAATGTCGAAATAAATGGCATTGTAGTCTGCCTTTCTAAATAGACTTGCATCAATCAACCCACTTACACGTTTCTTGAGCCACGCTAGGAACTCGTTTTGATGTGTGCGATCAATAGAAGTTTCATTATTCACCTTACATTTCTCGTAGTGCTCCCTACACGCATAACACATGATAAGCCATCCATGTAGGTATGTTACGTACGGGAGATGCAATAAAAATAAAAACTACATTTCTTTTTTAAATGTTTGAATATAATTGATGTGTACTTACTCCAAGTAGGGTCCAATCTCAATGCACTCAGTGCAGTTGTTAAGCACGTACCAACGAGCTATGATAAGGAGTTTATCTTCTACTCGCTCCTTATGTGCTATACCCAACGGACAAACTTTTTGGTTAAAAACTGAAAATCCATCTGTAGTCGGCTCTTCTTGCACATCAATATTGCGATCCGGTCGATTAAACCTCGTCTCAACATCATTAAGATACACTGAGCAAAAGGTCAAGCATTCGATGTGAATGTATGCTTCCGCAATTGAACCTTCTGGGTGTGCTTTATTTTTAACATACTGCTTGAATTTGCCCAAATATCTCTCAAATGGGTACATCCACCTGTATTGTACTGGATCCCCAAGTATGGCCTCACGGGGTAAATGGACAGTTAGGTGAACCATGACGTCGAAAAATGATGGAGGGAATATCATCTCCAACTTGCATAGAATGAGTATGATATCAGTTTGAAGCTGGGCTAGCTGAGTGATATCCAGTTTTCTTGCGCACAATTCTTTAAAGAATGTGCTTAGCTCAGTCAACGCCAAGGCAATATCACTCCTTAAGTACCCACCGACAGCAATAGGAAGTAATCGTTGTAAAAAAACATGGCAATCATGGCTTTTCAACCCTAAAATTTTGCAATCACGTGCAGAAACACAACGAGAGATATTGGAGGCGAACCCATCTGGGAATTTCAAATTCGCCATCCAATGACAAAATGTACTCCTTTCATCTCCGTGTAACGTGTATGATGCATGAGGCATTGAGATTTTATCACCTTCACGCTTCAAATGCAATTCCTTTCTGAAGCCCAATACCTCCAGATCACATCTAGAGTTAATATTATCTTTAGTCTTTCCAGGAATATTCATTAAAGTGCCGAAGATATTATCGAATATATTCTTCTCAATATGCATGACATCGTCGGATACGAAGTGTTGACCAATAAGGTAACTTGAAGAACATGCTGTGCTTCGTCCAGTTCAACTCTTCAGAAGTGCGTTTTTGCTTCCTAAGAGATTTTCCAAATGAGACCTCCCCAAGCATCTGTAGCTGACGTAAAAGATCTATACCTTCTAACACCCTTGGTGGCATGCAATGATCAGCTTTACCATTGAACAACCATTTTTTTGTCCGCCAAATGTGTTTTGATGGAAGGAAACGTCGATGTCCCATATAACAGTGTTTTCGGCCATACTTCAACCAATTACAATCTGTGTTGGCATTGCAGCAAGGACATGCGTATTTTCCTTTTGTTGACAAGCCAGAAAGATTCCCATATGCTGGAAGTCATTAATTGTCCACAATAAAGCAGCATGCAGCATGAACGTTTCCTTGGTGGAGGCATCATACGTAGGTACCCCATTTTCCCAAAGTTCTCGCAATTCATCGATCAATGGCTGTAAATAAACATCAATGTCATTCCCCGGTGATTTTGGCCCAGGAATAATGAGGGATGTCATAAAAAATTGGTCTTTCATGCATAGCCACGGTGGCAAGTTATATGGGACAAGGATCACTGGCCATATGCTGTAAGGCTTAGCCATGTTATTGAAGGGATTGAAACTGTCACTTGCCAAACCAAGCCTAACATTGCATGCATCGTTAGCGAACCATTATGGTCTGCATCAAATGTCTTCCAAGACTCGGAGTTGGCGGGATGCCTCAAATTATTCTCATCATTAACTCGCTGCTCTTTATGCCATCTCATATCTGCAGCTATCTTTGTAAACAGAAAAAGCCGCTGCAGTCTTGGCTTCAATGGAAAATGCCGCAACACCTTTTGAGGGATCACCCATGTCCCATTTGTAGTTGGCATCCACCTCGAGGCCTTACATATAGGGCATGAATTCAATTCTGAATTTTCCTTCCAGAATAAGATACAGTCATTAGGACATGCATGAATTTTGTGGTACTTGAAGCCCAAACCTCGCTCCAATGATCGTGACTCTTCATAAGAGTGTGGCAACTCAACATTCGGGAAGGCTGACCTCAACAACTCTAGGAGCATATCAAATGACTTAATTGACCAACGGCCAATTGTTTTAATATGTAACAACTTGACAATGAATGACAGTTTCGAGAATTTTGTACAACTATTGAAAAGTGGACGTCGGGCATCCTCTAATAGCTGGTCAAAAGATGACATTGAAAATGATGCAGGTACTGAATCATGCATTGGCATTGGTGTGCTGCTTTGGGGTACATCAACGTTTTTCCCGGCCCATATGTCGTCTAACAAATGGTCCATGTCATCTATGAATTCATCATCATAACTCATCTCGGCGTCTTCATCGTCCATGTTCAAATTCTGGGTTTCCTCTTTACCATGGAAAATCCATTCATTGTAGTTAGGATCAATTCCTTTTATGAACAAGTGACTCTCTACGATCGATAAAGGCAGGAAAAGATTATTACTACATATCCGGCAGGGACACCGAATGCGATCATTTCCCATGGCATGGTTTTGTGCCATTTGGAGAAAATTCCTAACACCTTCGGCATAAGCAGGTGAGCGAAGTCTATTGGACAGATTCATCCAACTTTTGTCCATCTAAAAATAATGAAACAACTACATTAATTGAAAACAACTATCATACTAACATAGCCAAGGGTATCAATGCATCTCACTATCAACTATGCAGAGGAGTAAAGATATTTATTAAATATGGATCATAATTGTTTTAACTAACCAATTGCATGAGTGGGAGAGTGCAGGTAAATGGATGCTGGTGGCCAGCTATTTCAAAATGTTGTTACGTAGGCATCTAGTGCTATATATGGTGTTAAAGGTGAAGTTGGTGGTGACAAGCTTGGATTGCTATTCTTGGGCTTGGGAGAGAAGACGCGTTGAAAATAAATGATAGCAGGTTGTGAGGTGGGATTGCATGGATGTTAATTACACAGGGTTTATTGAGCAATTTACACAGGTATATTGATGGTTGGATGCATTGGAAATCAGTTAATGTAATGGTTTTTAAGTGCCCATAAAATGGGTATAATAACAAATGATGAGAAGAGCATAGCACTAAATGAGAGCACTAGTCAGTCTTTCAAGAGTAGCAATCGACATTATTGAATGCATAGAATTCACTTACATTAGTTAGTAATAGAGAGAGAGAGGGGGGGGGGGAGAGAGAGAGAGAGAGAGAGAGAGAGAGAGAGAGAGAGAGAGAGAGAATTTATAGGAACACACAAATAGGTCAAAAGAAGAACATATAAATAAATGAAAACATCTTCAATAAACAAGATGATCATGGACAGATTTAGTTCATAAGGTTAGGCTAGGAGCTGTGGGTGTAATTCTATATATGGTTTGAACACAGGTACTTGAT
The DNA here is from genome assembly GCF_018687715.1 of Carya illinoinensis. Lineage (NCBI taxonomy): Eukaryota > Viridiplantae > Streptophyta > Magnoliopsida > Fagales > Juglandaceae > Carya > Carya illinoinensis. The sequence continues at coordinate 10,774,549 of NC_056766.1, read as the reverse complement.
ACATGCATGCTTTTTCCAACCTCCCACTGGAATCTACTGTGTTTGCTTTAAATTTTAATTAACACAGATGTTTAATTACTTAATTATTCTTTTCATGTCTGAAAATTCCTTGGTAAATAGGTATAGCAGTGGTAATGCTAGCTGCCTCTCTCATGGCATTTCTTTCACATTAATAGTTTTCAATTTGAATGTTGATATTGAGACCAAATTCATTTTATTGAGCTTGAAATGACTCTACCTGTGGCATTCTTGCAAGTACTGCAGTTGTTGCCCCAAGGCTACTGCCTCCCTACCCCAAAAACTATCATGCATGTAGTAGATATATATTAGTCTATGGAATATGGATCATAATGAATATCGTTTGACTTTTAAGTCATGTACTAAGAGTACTGCATGACTAAATATACATTTTCTTTTATTCTTTATTTAGAAGATGGCATGAAGGATGCATGACTAAATCATTTAAAAACTCTCATGAATACTCATGTATAAGCATATATAGCAGTTAATTAATATATGAGATCAAATGCTACAGCTATAAAAATAAACTCACAAACTGATGTAATTTCATATGATACATGTTAAATTTACTTTGCAAAAAAAGTGGCTTTATGATTTAACACATTTGATCAAACCACTTCAATTTGTGAGTTTAATTTTATAGTATATCTTTATGACTGACGCATTTCTCCTTATTATATATATACACATTATTAATTAACTATATTAGTTAAACTTAATATTTGAGTATATGGGATCTATATATGAATTATGAATGGCTGGCATTGAAAGTGAGTTAAAAGCACATAACATGCATGCAAGGTAATTAATTATAACCTGCAGTACCAGATCGATGCCTATTCACGAGTTAATTACTTTATCGTCGGTTTGTTGCTTTAATTTTATATTGAAGTCATGGATAAAACATGATATATAATGGTGTTCATATGCCTGATCTATTTTTAATTGAAGTATGAACTTGTGGCGCTATCCATATGCATGTGTGAGGCATGATCAATAATTACCTTGACATCTATATTAGCAGGCCGACTGTACTGCTTGTCTAATTTCTCTTTTTCTTTGTTGTAACGCTCGACAACAGATTTCATGCTGATAATACTGATGGGTAGCATTATCATCATGATCAACATCAAAGTATATATATAACCTCCTACAACCGATAACAGATCAGAAAAAATAAAATATATATATTTTTATTTTTTCTGAAACTTAACTTATTATTATTATTTTTTTAATTCCCAGATAAGGTTGGAAAATGTCACCCAATTTTGCCACACAAAAAGCATGGTGACAGTTAATGGGATGTTCCCCGGGCCTCAAGTTTTTGCTAGAGAAGGTGACAGATTGGTAGTTAAGGTGGTCAATCATGTTCCAAACAACATCAGCATCCATTGGTACGATACCACATGTTTCTAATTACCTAGACTCGATCGAAACTTGCCCGCTATTCAGCACTGCTGCATTATTATCATATTTCCATGCATGATCATAATTTTATCGATTTCTAATGTTTTTGGGGAATGTGGCATGGATGAAAATTAAAACAGGCATGGAATCAGACAACTCAGCAGCGGATGGTTTGATGGGACATCATATATAACACAATGCCCTATTCAAACTGGGCAGAGTTATGTGTACAACTTCACCATTGTTGGCCAAAGAGGAACTCTCTTCTGGCATGCCCACATCTCATGGCTTAGAGCTACCGTCTATGGACTACTTATCATCCTCCCCGAGCAGAATGCATCCTACCCTTTTGCCAAACCACACAAGGAGGTCCTCATCATATTTGGTAACTATAAATTATTAAAAGATCATTAGTTTTTAGATTGAATATGACCAAATTATACTCATTTATAACTATAAATTAATTACTGGTTAACTATATATAGGACAGTGGTGGAATGTTGATCCAGAGGTAGTTATCAGCCAGGCTCTTTAGACTGGAGACGGTCCAAATGTTTCCGATGCCTACACCATTAATGGACTGCCTGGACCTTTGTACAATTGTTCTAAGAGAGGTACTTACTTATCAGTTTAGTTTTCTTCATGACCAGGTAATTATTAATTACGCTATAATAAAAAATGGTAAACATATTTACGAACAATACTATTATTTATTCTAATTTATTATTTTTGTCATCCATACACTACAAGAACACAGAGTTAAACATTCCAATTTTTGTCACTGTTACTCACGAAAGTAAGTGGGAGAGGATAATTAAAACGAAAACTCTGGAACCTCTAGAAGAAATGATTAATTAAAGATGTGAGATCTTCTTACAGAAACCAAACACAAGATTATTTGACGGTCAAACGCAAGAGTATTTCTAGTATCAAGTCTTTGGGAAGAGTCTTCCTAGTCCTCCTCAGCGTTGCCACGTTCATGGTTTTATAAAGTGACAATAGAAGAAAATATGAAATAAGAAATGATCAAAGTTTCTACAATTTGAGGGATTTCAATACTACATATTTTATCAAGCAATTAAACAGCGAGGTACCCATATATATGGAAATGCAATGCAATATCAAGAACTGCAAGAGTGAACTTTAAATCCAACGAGATACAGAGTTACCTTCAGGGAAAAAGTTGCGCCTTGCAATGAAAATATTGCAGATATTCACCATACACTGTATGGGCTTCCCACCAGCTACCGATGAAGTTGAAGAGAATCAGTCAATTCGGTGGATGAGGTGAGGAATTGAAGGGGGATTAGCCGAAGGTTCAATCCATTGTATTCGTGGCACTAGGAGTCAAATCTGCACATGTGGAGGCACAACTGGAGGCACAACCAGTGAGATAGTTCTGGGTCGATTGCGAAAATCATATAGAGATCGAAGGGAAGATGGAGATAAAGGGGGATTTTGTGTGGGTGCTGTGATTTCGTCAAAAAGGGAAAAGTTTTAATTTTTTTGTGTTTTGGCTTTTGAGGGCATGAATCAGAAATTATGTTGGTGCGGTATGGCACCGAGTTGGATATCTGCCGTTAGAACACAAATTACCATCTATATTTAACGACGTAAAAAGATGATTTTAATTACGGCGTGTAGTTTCGACGTAGTAGGAAAAAAACTTGCGGCAAAACCCATCATACAACCTGTAAAATCATATAAGCAGAAGTTGTTGTTAAATGTCTCCAGCGAAGACAAAGTTGCTGCAATAACGTCGGTGTTGCAGCGATTTCTATTGCGGTGAAAATAATATCACCGCAATTGCTATATTTTCTTGTAGTGTCATATGGTTCTGATGTTCTATTTTCTATCAACCCTTAATTCAACTCTTTCTATAAAAACAAAACTAAAACTCAATATATATATATATTTAGTTGGTTGCTAAAACAAAGTGTTTATAATAAGATAGCGGCGGGACGAGATTGTAATATACATCAATTTTCGTTACATTAAATATATATAAAGCATGCAAATTAAAAATTGCACAAAGTAGCTAGGGCATTGATGCTGTGAATCTTTGAAAATTTTTTAAACATTCTATTTTGTCGTGGCTTTCCTCAAATTTCAACTATATGTTAGATTCAAATTTAATGGTTGGGACTTTTTTACATCAACATTTGTCATTTTGAAATCTCAAATTATTGCCAAATTTTGAAGTGTCAAATAAAATAGATCATGTGAAAAAGAGCTTCAAATAAATTTGAAGACAATAGTTGGAATTCAAATAAATCAATTGGGAGACCTAGAGTAATCTATTCTCAAGCTTGTGTGTATATATAATAATGAGTAATGCTAGATACAATCGTGAGGTATGCAAGTATTGTGCATTTACTTTAAAAAAAAGTATAGTCTACTATTAAAAAATTATTTTTTTCATGTTTGTCCTTTATTTATTCATTTTTTTCAAAGTAATTACGTTACATTTGTATACTCACGATTGCAAGTATCATTTCTCTATAATAATACACGAGTCATATCACTTAAATTTTAAGATTTGATTTGTAATATTTAAATTTTAAAATTTCTCTTTTAAATCAAATAATATCATGAAACCGCTTTTCTAACTGTGCTTTTCTAATTGTGCTCTATACACAAGCTTGGGACTAGAATTTTTTGGAGACCAATACTCTTGAAGTTCTCTAGATTTTAACGTTATTTGCTCATCTAACAAACCATCCCGCAGTCTATAACTCTTTCTTTTATAAAAAGCTTTATTATCAAGCCAGTGTGTAAAATGTATAGCATGTTAAGTAAAGTGTTTATTTAAAATAATTTCTTATAAAAGATAAATTTTAAAATTTGAATCTTACAAATCAAATTTTACCATTTAAGTAATCATGTGGATGATATATCCTACACGAAAAATGTTAAATATACTTAAGAAAAACTTACAAAAAAACTTACTTCTCTAAATGCTAGATATTGATATGCTGAAAACTATGTAAAATTTGAATTTCAAGAGAAAACTAGCGAAATGAGTCTTGTACGTAAAATTGTAAGTACACATAGCAGTACTCATCCTACACACCGGGTTGAGAATATAATAACTATTCTTTTATATATATCATAGATGATATTTGCAGTCATAAAGTATGCTAGTGTCGTGCACTCCTCTTGAAAAAAATAGAATAAGTATGAGACCCACATGAAAAAAAGTAATTTTGTAATGATGGATCCTATTCTTTTTCAAAATGAGTGTGTGACACGTGCAACCCACCCAACCCAGCCACCATGCGCCGCCCATTGGCATCACCGCCCACCTCAACCACTACCACTCATGCCGACGACCCAGCCTCACTAATCTCAACCCCCACACTGCCCTCTACCTCCCACATGCGTGGCCAAAACCCAAATGAGTTTCTACTGGTTTTCCTCCATCGCATGGCCTTAGCGCCGCCACCTACTGTCACCATGGCCTCCTCGCTTGAGCACCCTCAACCTCCCTTAAGCTTCCCAATGCCTCCCCCTTTCCTAGTTGTGCCCCACGACCCTCCCATTTTTCTCTCTCTTTCACACATAGGTTGGTACTCCCAGCCACCACACCACCTCAACGCCACCACCAACAGCTTCCCCTTCCACTGGTGACCTTCCCTATCCAATCTCATGCCCCACCGTGACCCCTAACCACCACATTCTCCCTCACTCTCCCACGGCCTCTATCCACTTTTCATGGCCGATCTCCTCTGTGCGCCGCCACCCACGACTCGAAGCCACCACCATCAACTCTATCGACCTTTATAAGTGATCGGTGCAAAACTACAAGTGCACAGTATCGTAGTTTTATAATAAAGTGATAAGAAAAGATCGTCCTCAGGGAATGGTACCTTACTTTTGCCAAATACCAAAATTATACTAATCTCGATTTTATCTAGAGGAATCACTGAGATTTTTGTAGTTACAATTTAAACTAAGATCAACTCAAGAGAAATACGCAAAGGAAATAAAACTGATGTTTGAAGATCAAATTAATGGGAAAGAAAACTTTTAGGAAATCGATTTCATCTAATTCTTCACTATGCTTTTCTCATCTAGCTAATTTAATTTAATTCTTTTTGTTCATTAGCAAATCTCTAATCCATTCAACAGCCTCTTTCGATAGTCAATTGGAAATTATTCTTGTTCATCAATTCACACAAGAATATGCAAATTAATAAAGCAAGAAAGCAATAAGACCAATGATTTAATTACTACATAGGTTCGTATAAGTCTTTCGATCTCTATACTTACCTATGCTGAAATATTCAAGATCTACCTTATGATTCCCTCTTTCGATAGCAAATCACAAGATTAATTATCATCTAATCAATGGCCAGTTAATTAGAAGCAATAAACTCAGAATAAATCAGATAAACAAAGAGAGAATTGCCTTAAATTAACATAGACAATCAAGCATAGTTCGGAAATAGGTTACATCGTTTTCCTAGAATGAATAAAATTTAGCTCAGGCTAGAAATAGAATTCAACATAAACGAATTCACCATAATTTTTCTGAGAAGATTGGAAGAAAATAAACACTGAAAAATACTCCTCGCAGCCGCAACTCGTCTTCAAAAACTCAAGGAAATGATTCAATGTTTTCCCCTGTTTGTGCTCGTGTATGATTCCAACGTACGTGCAATAATTGGACTTCGCTCTCCAAAACAGATGAATTGAATCCTTCTAGCTGTGTTTTTAAGTCCCAAAAAGTGTTCTCCAGTCAAAAAGTACGGCCATAGAGTGAAAAATCCCTTTTATATCGTCTGACGGCGGAAGACCCTAGATCTGTCAAAATACAATGTTCGCTCGAGCGGGGTGTCGAGCGCACGTCGAGCGTTCGACTCTGCCTGATTTCGCTTAGCAACCTATCAAGCGCACGTCGAGCGTTCGACTCTGCCTGATTTCGCTCGAGCGGCCAAAAGTTTCTGCTCGAACGAACTTGTAAAATCTACAATACGAAATTTTTGCAAGTCATCAAATACCCCCAAACTTACAACTTTGTTTGTCCTCAAACAAAAAGAAAAGCAAATGATAGTTTAGGCAATATCAACTCGACTCGAAAGAGAAGTATCATCACTCACCAAGCTTTTATGAATTTAGATTTCATCTCTAGTATCTTACTCTTTTAACATCAAAGATAGCAAGAAAATCCATCAAAAATTTTACAATTTGTCAAGCAAGAGTTAGGCATTTACTTCAACCTAAAGCTAAGACCTTGAGTGTGTGTGTGATATAGTCAATTTAACCTCAAACCACCTGCAAACTCAGATAAAAGTAGAACAACCAAAATCAGAAGAATTCTCTTAAAACTTAACCCATAAGTCCAATTTTCAGAAATCCTCTCCACTAATGTAGTCAACACCAAAATCAGAGATCAAAAGGTCTTTAATAAGGTTGTAATGATAGGCCACAGGGTGAGGGTTAAGAAAGAACTGGATATGGAAAATCAAAGCAAACTGGGAAAATACTTAGTGAAGAGAACACTAAAAGAGATACCCACATGATTCAAATCATAGCTCTTTCTCGGCAATATGCTCATACTTGTGGCATTATTATTGTTGTAATCACTGATGCAATACCAACAATTCCCTTTTTTTTTTCAGTCACTTCCTTTCTTCTTCTTCTTCTTCTTCTTTGATCAAATAGAGCAAACATAATACGGTCCATCATGAAACCAATTTTCTCTTTTAAATGTACTCTCCACCAAAGTATTTTCTCAAACTATCAAAGGTAGATTCATTGTTTTTCAGGCTTCGAGCGGGCATGGTTTATGTAGTTCAAAAAATAAATAAAGGCTTAAGAAGGCTCAAGGGGGTTGACTATGAAAACACACCATGTAATGATGGCATGATATTTAGGACGGCTGGGAAAGCTTTTTGGTTATGCCAAAGAAATGCCTAGATCATTTCTCTAATATTTGGTCTCAACTAGGATTTCGCCTCAAGGACCCATCAACGGATTCTAGAGCAATGCAAAATCGAACTTCCCTCTTTCAATTAATTCAACTTCTTCTCTTCATAAACAAAATGGAATAAGAGAAAAACGACTATGTGCTCAATTATGTTCAAGGTCAAAGATTTAAACCAAAGTACCCACAAAAATCCACTTGACATAAAAGAAATTTTTGAAAAATTTTCTCAAAACCATCTTCAATCACAAATTTCAGAGTCATAGAGAATTCAATCTTACTCCAATGTATGCTTGGTAAGAGAATCAAACAACCCATCAACAACCCAAGACTTAGAAAACAAGAGGATCAAATGACTATAGGAGTTTACACCCCCAAACTTAAACTAAACAATGTCCTCATTGTAATGCAAAAGTAAAAAGGATTGACGAAATAAAAGGAACTTCCTTGGTTGCATGATGAATCTTCCGAGGTTTAAAATTTTTCAGCTCTTTATTCATGCTAAATAAACCTACATCAAAAACCAATTTATTAAAACTAAATAAATAAAGATAATAAAATAAATGAAAGAATGAAAGAAAGATCTATGGGTTGCCTCCCATAAGCGCTTGTTTTAAAGTCTACAGCCAGACTTTTTAATCATCATCAATTAGGATCTCCAAGAGGAATGAATGCATAGTTCCTCTCCATTTGTTCTCCATAGTAGTGCTTCAATCTCTGACCATTAACTCTGAAAATATTCCCTGTCTTGTCCTTCAAATCTACTGCTCCAAAAGAGAAAACTTCATAAATTGTATAAGGACCTGTCCATCTTGATTTCAACTTTCCTGGAAAGAGTTTAAGTCATGAATTGAAGAGTAAAACTTGTTGTCCTAGAGCAAACTCTCGCCTAAGAATCTGTTTGTCATGCCACTTCTTCGTCCTTTCTTTATAGATCTTTGCATTTTCATATGCATCATTCCGGAACTCTTCCATCTCATTCAATTGAAGAAGTCTCTTTTCACCTGCTGCCTTCAAATCAAAGTTAAACTTTTTTACAGCCCAATAAGCTCTATGCTCCAACTCCACAGGAAGATGAAATGCTTTTCCAAACACTAATCGGTATGGAGACAGCTGTACGGTATGCCCACAAAGCATCATCAAGCTTCTTCGCCCAATCCTTTCTATTGGTTTTGACCGTCTTTTCAAGGATGTTCTTGATTTCTCTATTTGAAATTTCAGCTTGACCATTAGTTTGAGGATGTTAAGCAAGTGCTATCTTGTGCTTTACACCATATTTAGAAAGAAGATTTTCAAACAACTTGTTGCAAAAGTGACTCCCTTCATCACTAATAATAGCTCGTGAAGTGCCAAATCTTGTGAATATATGCTTGTGCAGAAATTTGAGCACTACCTTTACATCATTTGTTGTTGTAGCAATTGCTTCCACCCATTTTGACACATAGTCAACTGCTAATAAGATATAAGCAAAACCAAAAGAAGGAGGAAAAGGCCCCATAAAATCTATTCCCCAAATATCAAACAACTCAACTTCTAAGATACCTTTCAGTGGTAACTCATGACGCCTTGAAATATTTTCCATACGTTGGCACCGGTCACAAGTTTTCACCAAAGTGTAACTATCACGAAAAATTGAAGGCCAAAAGAACCCACTTTGAAGTACCTTAGCTGCTATACGGGTGGCTCCAAAGTATCCTCCATATGATGATGAATGGCAATGATGGAGGATGTCTTGTATCTCTTCTTCCGGCACACATCTTCGAATGATTTGATCTGGGCATCTTTTGAACAACAAAGGCTCATCCCAAAGATAATAATTCACATCATGTAAAAACTTCTTACGTTGATGTTAAGTAAGATCAGGTGGTAAAACTTTACAAGCTAGGTAGTTAACAATATCAGCATACCACGGAAGCTTGATCTCACATGCAAAAAACTGCTCATCAAGGAATGCCTCTTGGACCACTGACTCTGGTCTTTCTTCCTCTTGCTCTAACCGAGAGAGATGGTCAGCCACTAAATTCTCACTTCCTTTCTTATCTCGAATCTCCAAATCAAATTCTTGAAGAAGTAGGATCCAACGAATTAGCCTAGGCTTAGCATCCTTCTTGCCAAACAAATAGCAAAGTGCTGTATGATCAGTGAACACTATCACCTTTGTACCAATGAGGTAGGACCAAAATTTGTCACAAGCAAACACCACAGCAAGCATCTCCTTCTCAGTTGTCGTATAATTCAATTGAGCTTCATTCAATGTCCGGCTTGCATAATAAATGGCTCTAAATTAAACAGCTTGTCTCACCTTTGCCCCAACACTGCTCCAATTGCAGAGTCACTTGCATCGCACATAACTTCAAAAGGTTGACTCCAATCAGGCACAATCACAATTGGTGCTGAAATTAGTTTCTCCTTGAGTGCATTAAAGGCCTGCAAACAAACAATATCAAAGTCAAATGCATAATTTTTCTCAAGAAGATTACATAAAGGTTTAGAGAGTTTAGAAAAATCCTTGATAAATCTTCTATAAAATCCCGCATGTCCTAGAAAACTTCTGATTCCCTTCACATTCTTTGGAGGTGGTAGTTTCTCTATGGTTGCAATTTTGGCTCGATCCACCTCAATTCCTTTAGATGACACTCTATGGCCAAGCACGATCCCTTCTTGAACCATGAAATGACACTTCTCCCAGTTCAAGACTAGATTCTTATCTTCACATCTCTGCAAAACAAGAGCTAAGTTATGCAAACAATGATCAAAAGATGTACCAAAAACTGAAAAATCATCCATGAAAACTTCCATTATATCTTCCACCATATCAGAAAAGATAGCCATCATGCAACGTTGAAATGTCGCAGGGGCGTTGCACAATCCAAAGGGCATCCTCCTAAAAGCAAATGTTCCATAAGGGCATGTGAATGTAGTTTTCTCTTGATCTTCAGGAGCTATAGCAATCTGATTATACCCCGAATAACCATCCATAAAACAATAGTAGGAGTACCCAGCCAATCGATCCAACAATTGATCAATGAATGGAAGTGGAAAATGATCCTTCCTTGTTGCTTTATTCAACTTGCAGTAATCCATGCATACACACCATCCCATGACCGTTCTTGTAGGAATGAACTCATTATTGTCATTTTTCACTACCGTCATTCCACCCTTCTTTGGTACAACTTGCACTGGACTTACCCATGAGCTGTCTGAAATAGCATAAATGATTCCAGCATTAAGGAGTTTCAAAATTTCAGCTCTCACTACTTCCTTCATTACTGGATTTAATCTTCTTTGGTGCTCGATCGTTAGCTCGTAACGCTCCTCCATTAAAATCTTGTGCATACAAATGGAGGGACTTATTCCTTTTATGTCAGAAATAGTCCATCCCAAGGTTGTTCTATGCTCCCTCAATACACGCAGCAACTTTTCCTCTTCTTTGGGTATGAGTGATGTAGCAACAATCACTGGAAAGGTATCACTATCCCCCAAGAATGCATAGCGAAGATACTCAGGTAATTGCTTCAACTCCGGAGTTGTATTTTTCTGCATCTTTTCTTTAGCATTTTTAGATTCAGCCTTTGGTACCACCGGCTCTAGCTTCCCCACTTCATTACTAAGTGATGTAACCTGCTGCAATGCTCCCAAAGCAAAAACATAGTGGAGAAATTCTTCATTAACAAAAGGCAAGTCAGATTCAAAAACAGCAGAATTATTAAAATCAAAAGCATGAGATGAAGTGGTGATACAGCGTTCTAGGTGATCGGATGGCATATCTTCTTGAAAGGCCTCTTCTACACATTGCTTAATGATATCTACCCGAAAGCAAGTACTTGGGTCTTCTGGAAATTTCATGGCTTGGTAGATGTTGAGCATAACTTCTTCCTTATTAACTCGCAATGTCAATTCACCCTTTTGAACATCAATCAAAGCTCTTCCCGTGGCCAAGAATTAGTGGGACTTCTTCATCTTCTTCCATGTCCAACACCACAAAATCAGTAGGAAAAATAAATTTATCCACCTTTACCAATACGTCTTCTATGATTCCACGTGGATACTTGATGGATCGATCCTCTAGTTGCAAGGAAATTGTTGTGTGCTTCATCTCTCAAAGTCCTAATTTCCTGCATATAGAAAGTGGCATAAAATTAATGCTAGCACCAAGATCACATAAAACCCTTTCAAAAAATGAATTCCCAATAGTGCAAGGCAAAGTGAAACTCCCCAGATCTTTTAATTTTGAGGCAATTTCTTTTGAAGAATGGCACTGCATTCTTCAGAAAGTTTCACTGTTTCAAACTCCTCCAATCTTCTCTTCTTGGAAATGATGTCTTTCAGGAATTTGACATAGCTTGGCATTTGTTCCAAGGCATCTGCAAAAGGAATATTTATGTGAATTTTCTTAAAAATATCCAAAAATTTAAAAAATTTCTTACCTATTTTTGCTTTTGAAAACGTTGAGGGTAAGGAAGTGGAGGAGCGAGAATAGGAGGATTGTCAGGAAATGAAATTGCTGGAGGCAAGTCGGTTTCATTGACAATCTTCTCTTCTTCTACTTGATCCTTGTTTTGGCCATTGTTCACAGCGGTAGGGGTGGATTTGCTCTCCTTTAATGGTGACCTCTCAATTTCTTTTCCACTCCTAAGTGTGATGGCCTTGCATTGTTCCTTTGGATTCACTTCAGTGTTGCTAGGAAAAGCTCCTCTTTGTTGGGCATTGATGGTCGTGGCTAGTTGCCCAATTTGCACTTCAAGATTCTTCATAGTGGCTCCCATATTGCTACAATGAGTCTCAATGTTGTCCAACCGTGAATCAGTCTTTTTAAACCTTGCATTGGTCTCCTGAACAAAGGAAACCATGGCATCCTCAAGTGACATCTTCTTCTCGCTTGGTTGGCTATCAAATCCTGGAGGAGGATGAGGTTGCAACACATTCTTCGTATTTCCATATGAAAAATTCTCATGATTTCTAAGCCTTGGATGATAGTAATTTGGCATAGGATTACCACGATAGTTGTAGTTCTGATTGTTGACATATTTAAGTTGTTCCTGACTTGCTTCATTACTTGGAACTATTATACTGGTAGATGCAACATATTCTATACTTTGTGGTATCCTTTGTGTTGTCAAGGCTGAAATGTGATGAGATAGAGTAGCTACTTGAGCTGAAAGGGCTGCTATCGGCTCCAATTCATGAATTCCAGCAACTTTCTTAGCCAAAGTCCTCTCAGTTGGCCATTGATAGTTGTTTGAGGCCATCTCTTCCAAAAGGGCAGTAGCACCCTCAGCTGTTTTCGACATCAAAGTTCCACCAGAAGCAGCATCAACTATAATTCGAGTTTGCCCATTTAACCCATTATAGAACATCTGAACTTACAACCAATCTGGCAATCCATGTTGTGGGCAACGTCGAACCAAGTCTTTATACCTTTCCCACGCTTCATAGAGTGACTCAAAATCATTTTGCTTGAATTGACCAATCTCACTCCTGAGTTGGGCTGTTTTTGCTGGAGGAAAGAATTTAGCAAGAAACCTCTCAGCCATGTCCTGCCAACTAATGATGCTTCTCGGTTGTAGAGATTGTAGCCAACCTCTAGCCTTGTCCCTCAAAGAAAAAGGAAACAATCTCAGTCTAATGGTGTCTTCAGTAACACCATTGATCTTCACAGTGTCGCAAATCTTCAAGAACATTGCCAAATGAATATTGGGATCATCCAGTGGCGATCCGCTGAATTGAGCCTGCTGTACCATGGTAATCAAAGCTGGTTTGAGCTCAAAGTTGTTGGCATTAATTGTCTAGCGCATTATACTCGAGTAATTTCCATTCACAACTGGTCGTACATAGTCCTTCAAGGTGCGAGGTAGTGCCTCACGTTCTTCTTCAGCCATGGCTAGTATCTTATTTCTTCTTAGTGATCTAAGAGTTCTTTCAATCTCCGGATCAACAGGAATAATATCACGAGATCTAGCACGGCGCATCCAACGTCAAAAACACACCTGTAGAACAAATTAAAATAAAATTCTAAATTAAAACCAAGACTACTTTGTATCAATATTGACAAAAAGAATAAGAATAAACCAATCTCCGGCAACGGCACCAAAAACTTGATCGATGCAAAACTGCAAGTGCACAATATCGTAATTTTATAATAAAGTGATAAGAAAAGATCGTCCTCAGGGAATGGTATCTTACTTTTGCAAAATACCAAAATTATAATAATCTCGATTTTATCTAGAGGAATCACTGAGATTTTTGTAGTTACAATTTAAACTAAGATCAACTCAAGAGAAATATGCAAAGGAAATAAAACTGACGTTCGAAGATCAAATTAATGGGAAAGAAAACTTCTAGGAAATCGATTTCACCTAATTCTTCACTATGCTTTTCTCATCCAGCTAATTTAATTTAATTCTTTTTGTTCATTAGCAAATCTCTAATCCATCCAACAGCCTCTTTCGATACTCAATTGGAAATTATTCTTGTTCATCAATTCACACAAGAATATGCAAATTAATAAAGCACGAAAGTAATAAGACCAATGATTTAATTACTACATAGGTTCGTACAAGTCTTTCGATCTCTATACTTACTTATGCTAAAATATTCAAGATCTATCCTATGATTCTCTCTTTCGATAGCAAATCACAAGATTAATTATCATCTAATCAATTGCCAGTTAATTAGAAGCAATAAACTCAGAATAAATCAGATAAACAAAGAGAGAAGTGCCTTAAATTAGCATAGACAATCAAGCATAATTCAGAAATAGGTTACATCGTTTTCCTAGAATGAATAAAATTTAGCTCATGCTAGAAATGGAATTCAACATAAACGAATTCACCATAATTGTTCTGAGAAGATTGAAAGAAAATAAACACTGAAAAATACTCCTCGCAGCCGTAACTCGTCTTCAAAAACTCAAGGAAATGATTCAATGTTTTCTCCCGTCTGTGCACATGTATGATTCCAACGTATGTGCAATAATTGGAATTCCCTCTCCAAAACAGATGAATTGAATCCTTCTAGCTGTGCTTTCAGTCCCAAAAAGTGTTCTCTAGTCAAAAAGTACGGCCATAGAGTGAAAAATTCCTTTTATATCGTCTGACGGCGGAAGACCCTAGATCTGTCAAAATACGATGTTCGCTCAAGCGGGGTGTCAAGCGCATGTCGAGCGTTCGACTCTGCCTGATTTCGCTCGAGTGTCCTATCAAGCGCACATCGAGCATTCGACTCTGCCTGATTTCGCTCGAGCGGCCAATGTCTCTGCTCAAGCGATCTTTGTTTTTCAGCAACCCGTTCGAGCTCCCTGTCAAACGGCAGTCAAGCTTTTGAATCTGCCCGAATTCACTTGAGCGGCCAAAAGCCTCCGCTCGAGCGAACTTGTAAAATTTTTAATACGAAATTTTTGCAAGTCATCAATAAGCCTCTCCACAGCCAATCCAAGCCTCCTATATCTCCCCTTTGAAATTCCCAATTTTGGAACACATGATCATTGCTTGGAAAACACCACTCTATTGTTGCTTTTCCACTTTTCGCGTGACCTTTAATCTTCTAGAGTTGCCTTTCATCACTGTAAGTAACTTTTGAAATAAATTTTAAGATTTAAATATATTTTTTCACTAACTCATATTTACTGTGATTTGGTTGGTTGTGCTAGACTGAGTCCAAGGAGTTTAGGAGTCAGTTGGATTAGAGGATGGAGTTGGTTGTGTGATTGGATTATGCTGGGATTTGGTGGTTGTTGAATATTTGTGTCATATCATATACATTGCATAATTGCACGCATGTTCATGTTTGTAAATGAAAACTGGGTTTCACATAATTGCATGCTTGTTCATGTATTTATTTGAAAACTGGGTTTTCATGTGAGAAATTATTTTAGGGTTCATGTGTATCATGACCCAAACCGAGATGGGGTATTATCTCGATAGAGCTCCTCTAGTCACCCAAGAGTGGAATATACTGAGTGACATCTCTTGGGTTGTCGTTAGGTGACAACGGGATCAGACGGGATGGTAACGCTATCATGCCGACTTCGTGGCTCCTCTACTAGCAAGAGATAAAGGATGCTTGGCCATGAACATGTTGGACGTGGAATTGGGCATCGCTCATTACGAAGTCACACGCACGATCGTTACCTGTACTGTGACGAAGGGAACCAAGTTGTGTGGATGGTCTCTAGGGAAGATCATGGTACATATGGTACAAATGGATAATGGGTCATTTTCTAGGAAAAATGGCGTTTTTGGATACATGGGTTTATGTGAACCATTTTTTAGAAATATGGTTCATTTTTATACTGGGCCGGCCATCTTCTGGGAAATGGTGGATGTTATTTTTAATACATTTAATTTTTGGGGCAAAATAGGATTTTGGTGTGCGTTGCAAAATATTCTTTTTCGGGAAAAATAATGTTATCCAAAAAATAATGTTTTGGATATCATGTATATTTCATCATATACATGCATAATTGTTGATTACATTAATGCATTTTTATCTCTTGGGTCATTTGGGTTGTTACTTATTGAGATTCACAATTTGACGGTATTCGACAACCTACGGTATCATTTCATGGTAACATAGATTTTGATGCAAATGATGAAATAGAGCCTGAGGATGCGGCTCTGCTGGAGGAGTGATCTCGGATCACTTTCTTGTGTACCAGGATTTATTTCCCGCTTTTGGTTATTGTATTTTGTCTTTATTATATTTTTATTTAGATAACTGTATTACTTTTTGAAATGCTTGTATTTAAACAAATTTGTATTTAACAATTCTGGTACTTAGTTGATAAACTTTAAATTATCCGCTGCATCTTTTGTTTTACACGTGTAGCATGTGCACGTACTTGGCACTTGTTGATAGGGTGTATGACATGTATTGTCATCATCTCAACACCTTAATTTCTGCATTTCTATACGTAAGAGTTGGGGGCGTCACAAGTATAATTTTACAACTGCAAATAAAGGAGGATCATATATGCAATGAAGACAAGATAAGTGATAATATTATATCCAAATTATTAGGTGAGATAGGAATTAATCTTCTTTTCTTTCAACTTTTTGGTCATTCAGGGAAGTCTTTATTGTTGGATGCGTATTCCAATCTGATTTTTTTTTATTTGAACGCAACCTCTATTGATCAATCATTTGGTATAAAGTGTGTGCCAAAGATAAGAATCTCCTAGCAAGAATTATCCATCCCCAAACATTTTTTCACAATTAAAGAATGAAATAGTCTGATATTTTGTCGTGGTTGTCAATTGTGATGAATAGATGCATTGATAGATTCCTACTCTTGAAGAGGATTTAGTTGTTTGGAGAACCTTGTTCGTTCTAAGCCATAGAAGATCCAGAGAATTTTTTAGAGTGAGGAACAATACCTAAGAAGTATATAATGATATAGTGATACTTGGGTTTATAAACATGATCACGGCTAAAACACGAGCTTATGTTTACGACAGAGTTGGTTCATTACTAAATTTCAGAAAAGAAAAAGGAAATCAAACAACGAACTAATTACTGAAAAATAGACACAATGAGTTTTTACAATTACCATATCTATGTTTTGTTTTCTTTAAAAGATGGCACTACCCAAATTTATTGATAAAACATCACTTATGGTGAAATAATACAATTTACACGAGGGGGCTTGGAGGTTACAGCCAAAAAATCTCAAAACCAAACTCATAAGAAAAAACTACGTAATGGAATTAGTACTAATAAAACAATCCATCCAGGTACATACATAACAAAAAGACTAAAACGAATAGTAAATATTAATGTATGAGACTTACAAGGATACATGCACATGAATCTGAAAGAAAAGTGAGCAACCATATGTTGAAGAAGTTAAAGAAAATATGAGAAACTTACCAAATTGCCAACTGCTCCAAAAGAGGCAAGCCTATCCGTCAAGGCATTACCCTCATTGTAAACATGACTGATAGCTTCAAAAGGGAAAGAATTGGTCTTTATAAGGTGCAAAATGTCATCACAACTATCAAAATAATTTCAATGGGATTGAGAATCAGTATTAGACTAATAAACCTCCAGAAGCGAGTTTTCCACTAAAAATGCATTTTATTTTAAACTTTAGCAAAGTTGGCTTGAATTTTCAATATGATAAGCCTGAATCCTTAGTATTGTAGCCTTGAACTATTAGCAATTAAGCATGAATCTGAGATATCGAAACTTGAAGAAATTGATGTGTTAGGGCAGGAAAGCATGATGGTATCGATGATTGAACAGGTACAGCGTAGTCTAGCGCTAGGCAACCTTATCGTAGGACAGAATTGAAACAGATCAAGTCACGAACCAAGGAAGGTAATAGTTATATGTATCACCCTACGAGATTGAAGGTTTTAAATTTTGCAGAATTTATGGAATGATTTGCATGTCATTTAGCTAAATAATTTTGGACAATCAAAGACGTTACATACGTATTGGGGTGCCAAGGACACGTTCCTATATACATGTTATGGGGGTTGCAAGGCCGCTATCATGTCTACCCTGGCAGGGGAAAGAGATGATATATGGTTTATATTTGTTGACCTCATATGTCGATGTTTTCCACAAATTTTTAAAATTTGGAATGGAAAATAAAAACAAAGAAAATAGAAAAATTCCATCATATAATAGTGTAACTAGAGGCATAAAAAAACATCATAAAACCTGTCAAACAACAAAATTAGTGGGTTCGGTCCCAAAAAAGTTCTTAAGAATCGAAACCTAAAATCCGGTTTGAATCAACCGAACCAATATTATATATATATATATTCTAATTTTATATTATACATAAAATATTTTTTATATATATTTTTATATAAATTTTATATTATATATATATATTATATGCTAAATTACTAATTATTGTAATGAAAATGAAGTTTGAATTTTAAAAATCAACCTAACATAAACTTACTTTTGATAAATATATATATATATATCAAGGATCAATATATTTGTTAATAATAAATTAATTATACATATATACCTTTTTATAAATATTTGTTTACACATTTGATTATTTATTTTCAATTTATTTAATGTGACGCCTTCAACTCCTACGTGTAAACAGTGTTGTGACAATAGAATGAGGACCACATGGGTCACGCACCCCAACAACAAGTGTTGAGAGTGTGTGCAACATGCAATTAAGAGTACATTAATAATAATTGCAGCGGAGAAATAAAGGGCTTCTGTGATGACCCGCTTTTGAGTGTATTTTCGCTGAAATAATTATTTTTATTTTAATTAATATTTTAGTTATTTATTTTAATTTATTTGCGTTTTAAAATTGGTTTTTAATTTGTTTGATGTTGTGTTTTATTTCTTTTAGATGTTTTGTGGTTTTTAATCCCTTTTCGGCGGTTTGTTTTGTTTTCCAGGAGTGAGGATTGGACCTCATTTCTTTTTACATCTTTTTCCCTTTTCTCTTTTTTCCTTTTTTCTTTTTCCCTTCTTTTCTTTTTCCTTTCTTTTTCTTTTTTCTTCTTTTTCTTTTTCCTCCTGCTTTCCCCCGCGTCGACCCCCCCGATCTCTCTCTCTCTCTTCTCTCTCCTCACCCACGGCCGGAATCTTCTTTAGCCCAGACCGCCGCCGTCCGGCCACCGTTTGGCTCACCGCCGGTCTCGTTCGAACCCCCTCCCTCCGGCGCACCTTCCCACCAAATATCTCCCCCTACCGGCCGGCCATTTGGCCAGAAATCCTCCTCAAAGCCCCACGGTTTTTGTCCGATCCGCTGCCGTCGCTCCACCTCCGGCCACCATTTCTTCACCACTTCATCACCGGTCCCTTGCCGTCCTAACCCACCCATTTTCGGCCTCCAACGACCACCGGAATAGCTCCTACGAGCTTGATCTCCGATTTGCGTCTTCCGGCCTATTTCCGGCGATTCCGCCGCCACCCACGGCCAACCACCACTTCCAATAGCTTCACAATCATCCCTAGACCATTCCCTATCAATTTCGTGTCCTAGTTTGTCCCCGTTCAAAAGTGGGTTTTTCACAACCCACGGCCACAGTGAATTTTCACTGTGAGGTTGCTTTTCCGGCGCAGTTTGCAACGCCTCGTGTTTTCTAAAATTGCCATATAGCGCTGTAAGTATTTTCCAAACCCTATTTTCAGATTTAAATATATATTGCTCTTTCAATTAATTAATCTGCTGGTTGGTTGATTCCGGACTGAGTCCGAGGAGTTCGGGGGTCGGATGGATGGAGGACGGAGTTACTTGTTTTATTGATTTATGTTGGTTGGTTATTTTATTATGCATTGATATGGCATTTCATGGTGCATGCACGTGTGTTTTTGTTTATGTGTGAAAAGCCTGTGTATGGGCGTAAGTGGTCTTACGGGTGCGTGTGTATCACGACCCCAAGCCGGGATGGGGTATTATCTCGGTGGAGCTCCTCTGGTCACTCGGGAGCGGAATAAACTGAGTGATGTCCCCTGAGTTGTCGCTAGACGACGGGAGCGGGGGCTAGAGGTTGCTTGGCTACTAACGCGCCGGGCGCGGAACCGGGCATCGCTCTACGCACCGACTCCGTGGCCCTTCGCTGGTGAGGGCTATAGGATGCTTGGCTACGAACGTGCGGGGCACGGAACTGGGCATCGCTCTTTAGGTGTCACATGCGTGGTGGTACTCTGCGGTGTGGCACTGGAGCCAGGGTGTGCGGATGACCCCTAGGGGAGGTCATGGTGCATACGGATAAAATGTGACTTTGGCGTGTTTTCCGGAAAGGAGGTGTTTTTGGGCCAAATGGGTTTTTGGCGTGTGTGGAAACTGTGTCTTTGGGTTTTGTGCATTGGGCATGTTTCATGCATATTGTTTGAGTTCTATGTGTTTTATCTGGTAGTGTTTGGGTTTTACTTACCTGCGGTACCATTTTTGGTTCCATAGCTTTTGGTGCAGAGTTAGAGGACGAAGAGGAGGAGGCTGAGCCCGAGGATGCGGCTCCGCCGGGTTGCTGATGCTATGTGTTATATTTGTTTAAAGCTGTATTTGTGTTTTTGTAATATTTTATCTATGTACGTTTTAAACAGCTTGTATTACGTTAAGAAAATTCTGGTACTTAGTGATGACTTTGGTTATCTGCTGCGTGTTCTTTCGTGCACATTTGTTGCCTTTGCACACACTTGTCACCCGTCGATGGGATGGTGACCCGGGTTGTCACCATCCGGACGTCTCGATTTCCCCGTGTTCGGGCGTGGGGATTTGGGGGCGTCACAGGTGGTATCAGAGCGATTTGGCTCTGGGTAAAACCACATGTCCCGTAGGCAGTACCAGAATGCTTTTTAAAGTTGTGTTTTAAAAATTATATTAAGTACAGTTGTTTTATTTGTTTGAGCTTGTTTGTTTGTTTGTATTTATTTGATTATGTTTTTGCAAGCTGGTTTCTTTTGTTTCTTGCTGTGCGATGTTGGTTTTGTTTTTGTTGGTTTTATAATGGTTTTATTTGTTTTCTTAAAGGAGGGTCAAGAGTGGTGTTGTGGCAGGAACATGGGGAGACCAAGGAAATCTACCCAAGAACCACGGGACAATACCTCCAGGGATGACTCCCTAGCCGAAGCAATACGGCAGATGACAGAATTTATGCAGCAGAGTGCGAGGTCTCAACAAACAGGGCCTTGGCCACAACAAGGACCTTGGCCACAACAAGGGGGTCCTTGGCCACCATCAGGAGGACCTTGTCCACCATCAGGAGGGCCTTATCCACCGTCAGGAGAGCCTTGTCCGCAACAAGGAGGGTATTGGCCACAACCAGGAGGTCCTTGGCCATATCAGGGAGGGCCTTGGATGTATCCAGGAGGGTCCAGTAGCATGGTGCAAGCTGGATGCACCTATGAGCGCTTCCTGGTGCATAGAACTCCACACTTCACTGGAAATGAGGATCCACTTCAGGCTGGAAAATGGATCAAAGATCTGGAGAAAACTTTTGAGGTGTGTGGATGCACTGAGGCACAGCAAGTACTCTACGCCAGCTATCTCTTGCAAGGTACCGCTTCTGATTGGTGGGATACCAAGAGGGTGCTGCTGGAATCTGAACTGGGATCTTTCGCTGCGGTGACCTGGCAGCGTTTCAAGAAGGAGTTCAATGACCGCTTCTTTCCCGCATCGGTAAGGAAGCAAAAGGCAAGAGAGTTCTCCAATCTGGTCCAAGGGGGCGCGACAGTGGAACAGTACGCCCGGAGGTTCATAGAACTTGAGCGATTTGCTCCTCACCTTGTCGCCACTGAGGAGATGCGAGCAGATCGTTTCCAGGAGGGGCTACGTCATGACATACGCCGTATGGTGGTCAGCCATCGGATATCCACTTTTCAGGAATTAGTGGATGTGGCTACCCTTGTGGAGCGGAAAAATAATCTGAGTGTGGGTTCCCCTCCAGGGCATAAGAGGCGGAGTTTTTCTGGTGAAGGAAGCAGCTCGGGTTTGCCCCAGAAGTTTGTTCAGCGGACCGGAACTCGACCTCCAACGTCCTCAGGTGTTCGTATGGGAGGACGGGTGCCTATTTGTGGAGCTTGTAATAGAGCTCATGAGGGCGAGTGTCGGATGAGTAGCGGACCCCAGTGTTACCGGTGCGGCCAAGTGGGACATATCACTCGGGATTGCTCCGTCAGAGTTCAAGAAAGCCGTGGAGGTAGACACGGTGGAAGAACCAACCCGAGACAAGTAGTGCAAGCCCGGGTTTACGCTGTCACACCCGGAGAGGTGGATGATGAGGCACCAGCGACCCATGATGCTGGAGTAATTACAGGTATGGTTTAATTTAATCTTAAGTTGGATTTAATTTTTGGTGTTTGTGGTTTATTCTTTGCTTTTTGGATTTCATGGGTTGATGTGTTTGGTTCAGGAAGAGTCCGTTTGTATGAGTTTTATGCTTGTACTTCGTTTGATTCCGGTGCTTCACGGTCGTTTGTATCTTCCACGTTTGCTCGGGTGTGTAATTTGGTCACGGAACCATTGCCGAAGTCTATGGTAGTGGCTCTACCCGATGGTGAGATGGTGTGGTGTTCCAAGGTTGCTTTGGGATGCCCGTTAAATTTTGAGGGAAGGTTCTTGGATGCTGATTTGGTGGTGTCCAAGCTGTTGGGCTTCGATATCATCCTCGGGATGGATTGGCTATACCGATATTCTGTGAGTATTAATTGCAGAAGTCGGATAATTAGCTTTCAGCTTCCAGATGGTGATTGTCTGGAATTTGTGGGGAGTAGATTAAAAGAAAAACCGATAATTATATCGGCGATTCAGGCAAGACGAGAGATTGCATGGGGAGCGGATGCATTCTTGGTGCAGATGGTGTCCACGCTGTCTGAGAAGAAATCTTTGGCAGACATTCCAGTTGTGGAAGAGTTCCCCGATGTGTTTGTGGATGACTTGCCCGGACTACCCCCTGTTCGGGAGATGGAGTTTGTTATAGACTTGGAACCTGGAGCGGCTCCTGTGCATAAAGCTCCTTATCGCATGGCACCGGCTGAATTGAAAGAGTTGAAGACTCAGTTGCAAGAACTGGTAGAGAAGGGATTTATTCAGCCTAGTACGTCGCCGTGGGGTGCACCAGTTTTATTTGTTAAAAAGAAAGATGGAACCCTCCGTATGTGCATTGATTATCGGGAATTGAACAAGGTGACCATCAAAAATAAATATCCTCTCCCGCGGATAGATGATTTGTTTGACCAGCTTCAAGGAGCAACCGTGTTCTCTAAGATTGATCTGAGGTCGGGATACTACCAGCTGAGAATCAGAGACCAGGATGTGCCTAAAACTGCTTTCAGGTCGAGGTATGGGCATTATGAATTTAAGGTGATGCCGTTTGGGTTAGCTAATGCCCCTGCAGCGTTCATGGATTTAATGAATCGTGTGTTTCGACCTTATCTGGATTCCTTTGTGGTAGTATTTATTGATGATATACTGATTTATTCCCGAGATGTTGAAGAGCATGTGTATCATCTTAGTCTGGTACTTGAGAGGTTGAGAGAACACCAGCTATACGCCAAGCTCAGTAAGTGTGAATTCTGGTTGGAAGAAGTTAAATTTCTTGGGCATGTAATTTCCCGAGGCGGAGTGGCAGTTGATCCTAGTAAGATAGAAGCCATATTGTCATGGCAGCGCCCGACAACAGTGCGCGAGGTCAGGAGTTTCTTGGGGCTCGCCGAATAATACCGAAGATTTGTAGAGGGTTTTGCTCGCCTATCCGGACCTCTCACAGCTTTGACTCGGAAGAATACAGAATTTGTTTGGTCAGAGAAATGTGAGAGAAGCTTCCAGGAATTAAAGAACAGGTTGACAACGGCACCAGTGTTAGCACTCCCAGAACCGCATAAGCCATTCGTAGTCTTCAGTGATGCGTCTAAGTTTGGTTTGGGTTGTGTCCTTATGCAGGAAGGACGGGTTGTAGCCTATGCATCTCGTCAGCTAAAGGACCATGATAAGAACTATCCGACGCAAGATCTAGAATTGGCTGCGATTGTTTTTGCCCTTAAGATCTGGCGACACTTCTTGTATGGGGAAGCTTGCGAGGTATTTACTGATCACAAGAGTTTGAAGCATTTGTTTTCCCAGAAAAATCTGAATATGAGGCAGAGGCGATGGCTGGAGCTAATCAGTGACTATAAGTGTGAGATCAAGTACTATCCAGGGAAGGCTAATATAGTTGCTGATGCTTTGAGCCGGAAGTCACATTTGGAAGATGAAGCCGAGCCGTCAGAATTGGAGTCGTTGCTTGGTGGGATGAGAAGGCTCCTTATAGAGAGTTCGCAGCAAGTAGAGATTTTGTCTTCAGTCCTTGATATTCGGGTAATTGATTTTGAAGAATTGAAAGCTCTCCAAAGAAAGGATCTGAAGCTGCTGAACATCAGGAAAAGAGTCCGAAAATCTCGAGGGCCGTTGCATTATAGCATGGATAATGATGGGATACTTCGGTTCCGAGATCGCAGAGTGGTCCCTAAGGACTCAAATTTCAAAGAACGGATCATGGCGGAAGCTCATGCGGCCCCGTATTCAGTTCATCCCGACAGTACAAAGATGTATCGAGACTTGAAGAAAAATTACTGGTGGGATGGAATGAAGAAGGACGTTGCCTTATATGTGGAGAAATGCCACACGTGCCGTCAGGTGAAGGCCGAGCACCAGAGACCTGCAGGTATGCTCCAACCCCTCCCTATTCCTGAGTGGAAGTGGGATGACATCACGATGGACTTCGTAGTGGGTTTGCCGAGAACGCCCAGTGGGAAGAATTCTGTTTGGGTGATTGTGGACCGGTTAACGAAGAGTGCTCATTTTCTGCCTGTTAATAACACCGACTCTTTGGGTAAATTGACCCGTTTGTATGTCAAAGAGATAGTGCGACTACACGGCGTAACAAAGAGTATAGTGTCGGATCGAGACCCGAGGTTTACGTCGCAGTTCTGGAAGAGTTTGCAGGCAGCTTTGGGTACTAAGTTGAAGTTCAGTACTGCTTATCACCCGCAGACAGATGGCCAGTCAGAGTGCACCATTCAGACCCTGGAAGACATGTTGCGAGCATGTGTCCTGGAATTCCAAGGAAGTTGGGAAAACCATTTGCCGCTCATCGAGTTTGCATACAATAACAGCTTCCATGCGACCATTCAGATGGCTCCCTATGAAGCTCTTTATGGGAGAAAGTGTAGGTCGCCCTTGTGTTGGGATGAAGTTGGGGAGAGTAGGATATTTGGACCCGAAATAATTCAAGAGATGCAAAGCCAAGTCCGGATCATCAGAGATAAAATGGCGGCAGCTCAGAGTCGCCAGAAGAGTTACGCTGATACCAGGAGGAGAGAGTTGTCGTTTGAAGTTGGTGACTGGGTTTACCTTAAAGTCTCTCCCATGAGAGGTGTTAAGCGTTTTGGTAAGAAGAGGAAGCTAGATCCGAGGTACGTCGGCCTTTTCAGATTCTGGAGAGAGTAGGGTCCGTCGCCTATAGAGTTGCTTTGCCAGATTATTTTGGGGATGTTCATGATGTCTTCCACGTATCATCCCTGAAGAAGAGCTTTGGACAGCAAGAGCCACGTTTCGTCGACCCAGCGGGTATTCAGTTGCAACCGGATCTCACTTATGAAGTTGTTCCGTCGCAGATTTTGGATTGGAAGGAGCAACAGTTGAGGTCCAAGACGATACCTTTAGTTAAAGTGGCTTGGGGAGATCCGTTAGCTCAAGACTTCTCTTCGGAGTGAGCAGCGGACATGAGGGAGCAGTACCCGTATTTGTTCGAATAAGGAAGGTACGTGTCTTAATCTTGATCACAGATGGTTTATGTGCTTTCTTGTGGCCTGTTTTAAGTTGGTGGTTGATCTGCAATTTCGAGGACGAAATTGTTTTTAAGGAGGGGAGGATGTGATGACCCGCTTTTGAGTGTATTTTCGCTGAAATAATTGTTTTTATTTTAATTAATATTTTAGTTATTTATTTTAATTTATTTGCGTTTTAAAATTAGTTTTTAATTTATTTGATGTTGTGTTTTATTTCTTTTAGATGTTTTCTGATTTTTAATCCCTTTTCGGCAGTTTGTTTTGTTTTCCAGGAGTGAGGATTGGACCTCATTTCTTTTTACATCTTTTTCCTTTTTCTCTTTTTTCCTTTTTTCTTTTTCCCTTCTTTTCTTTTTCCTTTCTTTTTCTTTTTTCTTCTTTTTCTTTTTCCTCCTGCTTTCCCCCGCATCGACCCCCCCGATCTCTCTCTCTCTCTTCTCTCTCATCACCCACAGCCGGAATCTTCTTCAGCCCAGACCGCCGCCGTCCGGCCACCGTTTGGCTCACCGCTGGTCTCGTTCGAACCCCCTCCCTCCGGCGCACCTTCCCACCAAATATCTCCCCCTGCCGGCCGGCCGTTTGGCCGGAAATCCTCCTCAAAGCCCCACGGTTTTTCGTCCGATCCGCCGGCCACCATTTCTTCACCACTTCATCACCGGTCCCTTGCCGTCCTAACCCACCCATTTTCCAACGACCACCGGAACAGCTCCTACGAGCTTGATCTCCGATTTGCGTCTTTCGGCCTATTTCCGGCGATTCCGCCGCCACCCACGGCCAACCACCACTTCCAATAGCTTCACAATCATCCCTAGACCATTCCCTATCAATTTCGTGTCCTAGTTTGTCCCCGTTCAAAAGTGGGTTTTTCACAACCCACGGCCACAGTGAATTTTCACTGTGACGTTGCTTTTCCGGCGCCGTTTGCAACGCCTCATGTTTTCTAAAATTGCCATATAGCGCTGTAAGTATTTTCCAAACCCTATTTTCAGATTTAAATATATATTGCTCTTTCAATTAATTAATCTGCTGGTTGGTTGATTCAGGACTGAGTCCGAGGAGTTCGGGGGTCGGATGGATGGAGGACGGAGTTACTTTTTTTATTGATTTATGTTGGTTGGTTATTTTATTATGCATTGATATGGCATTTCATGGTGCATGCACGTGTGTTTTTGTTTATGTGTGAAAAGCCTGTGTATTGGCGTAAGTGGTCTTACGGGTGCGTGTGTATCACGACCCCAAGCCGGGATGGGGTATTGTCCCGGTGGAGCTCCTCTGGTCACTCGGGAGTGGAATAAACTGAGTGATGTCCCCTTAGTTGTCGCTAGACGACGGGAGCGGGGGCTAGGGGTTGCTTGGCTACGAACGCGCGGGGCACGGAACTGGGCACGGAACTGGGCATCACTCGTTAGGTGTCACATGCGTGGTGGTACTCTGCGGTGTGGCACTGGAGCCAGGGTGTGCGGATGACCCCTAGGGGAGGTCATGGTGCATACGGATAAAATGTGACTTTGGCGTGTTTTCCGGAAAGGAGGTGTTTTTGGGCCAAATGGGTTTTTGGCGTGTGTGGAAACTGTGTCTTTGGGTTTTGTGCATTGGGCATGTTTCATGCATATTGTTTGAGTTCTATGTGTTTTATCTGGTAGTGTTTGGGTTTTACTTACCTGCGGTACCATTTTTGGTTCCGTGGCTTTTGGTGCAGAGTTAGAGGACGAAGAGGAGGAGGCTGAGCCCGAGGATGCGGCTTCGCCGGGTTGCTGATGCTATGTGTTATATTTGTTTAAAGCTGCATTTGTGTTTTTGTAATATTTTATCTATGTACGTTTTAAACAGCTTGTATTACGTTAAGAAAATTCTGGTACTTAGTGATGACTTTGGTTATCCGCTGCGTGTTCTTTCGTGCACATTTGTTGCCTTTGCACACACTTGTCACCCGTCGATGGGATGGTGACCCGGGTTGTCACCATCCGGACGTCTCGATTTCCCCGTGTTCGGGCGTGGGGATTTGGGGGCGTCACAGCTTCCAACTAAGTACCAGAAATTTAAAACAGTACAACGAAATAAAAATCCTCAAAGAGGTTATATAGTCATCAGACAAAATAAATAAAAAGGAAAAAATACATAGCATGAGGGGAAACAAATTCCACAATCAACGAGTGACATCAGCAAGTCACTCCTCTAGCGAAAGCCGGTCCCTCAGGGTCAGCATCTTCCTCTGCATTAAAATCTACGATCCCATAAAACAAAACCGTCGGGTAGGAATACCACAGTGAGATTATGAAATCTTAGCAAGTACTCAACCAAACAACATCTAAGAGATTACAACATATTTAATACAACCAACATCCCTACAGCCATATAGTAAAGAGTTCTTCTACGGATCCATAACTGTAGCAGGAGCACACTTGCACACCATACATGGCGTCCTTTTTTTTTTTTAATAATTCAAAACGTGCGTTTTTTGTGGGACCTACGGTTTGCTTTTGCATTTCGAAATCCTCCCGCGAAACGTGCCGTTCGTTGCCCGCATGACACCTTCCTCCGCCCAGCACCAGCGGCGACGTCGTCTCTCTGCCCAGAAACACTGAGCGACACTACTTCATCTGCACAGAGTTGCCACTCCTTGGGAAATCGTTTAACAGAGCAAACTGTCAATTTTTCACCCACCAGAAAAGACAACGAAATAGAAAGGAAGGTGCAGAAATAAAGGGATGGATACTTTAAAATGGAATCTAGATTTGTTTAGGGCAAAGCAACGAAAGGAAAAAGGCAAGAAGAGTGTGAGAGAGAGAGTAGAAAGGGAAAATCAGGCCAGGATATTTGGCTGAACTACTGAGTAATTAATTTATCTTTTGTTTCGCTCCTTTTCTCTTTGTTTCCTCTTTTTTTTTTTTTTTTTTTGAGATAAGATACTCCATCGTCCACTTCTCCCAAATCCATTCCTTTTTTTTTTTAAAATAAAATAAAATAATACAAAAGGGTATATTTTTCTTGTTTTCTGTTTGTAGTTTCATTGTATATGAATCTCTGATATTTGTGTTTGAATCCCTCTGATCTCTTTCGGTTTCACAATTGTTGTCTCTCTTTTTCATAGTGGAAGTGGAGCGTTATATTATTATTAATGCTATTTCTGGGAGTAATAAAAGAATTTGTAGAAAAGATGGAACTGTTTGGTTGATTTATTGATGGTTAAGGGTCTGGAGTTCCTAGCGAGTTGTTTTTGGCGGATTTATTTGGAAGAGAAAGAATTGTTTAGAACTTGTTATCTTAATGTTGATGTTAAGGATCAGAAGGAACAATAGTTATATGTTTGCTGCTCAACATTTTATGGGTTATTATACAATCAGTAGTAGTAGTAGTTGTCATATAATCCGCAATGATCCACGTCTTTTCTTGGTTTTGGATGAAGGATTTCAGTGGAATGCGTTGAATCCTCACTCTTCTATCAGTTTTATCAATGGAAGTAGACGAGGTCAAGGATCCGGAGGAAGAGGAGGGATTGCAATTGGCACCGGCTTTAATGGCTTCGCCCTAAATCTCAAAGGTTGCCTGAGGGACGAAGATAATATTGACGCCATTACTTTTCACAAAGGAAAGGGAAAGGGCCCCCGTGCATTCACTCCGCAAGATTTGCAGTTGCTCCCTGTCCGTGATCTCGAAATTGGTCTTCAGGACGGCACTGCTAGTCCTCATGAGCTGGGGGACAATTTGGTCTTTTAACCAGCACCACTTAAGGTGTGCGTTCAGCTGATCCCAAACAAGGGTTGCTCCCAATAATTTCTCTATAGTAAATCATGCAAGAACCAAATCCATCATTTTCTCAAAAAATTACACATTTATCCATGCACACCAAAAACCCATTTGGCCCAAAACACATCCATTTATAAAATTACACTATTTTTCCAGAAAATGACCTAAATATATCCATTTCTTATACATGCACTATGGTCTCCTCTACGGACCATCCGCATATCTCGGCTCCCTTCGTTATATATAAAGGTAACAACCATGCATGTGACTATGTAAACTCACCAGCAGAGGAGCTACGGAGTCAACACAAGAGCGTTACCATCTTGTCTGATCCTGTTGTTGCCCAGCCATAATCAAGGGGACATCACCTCAATTTATTACACTCCCGAGTGATTAGAGGAGCTTCACCGAAATAATATTCCATCTCAACTTGGGGTCGTGATACACACACCCACAAGTTAACACCAACTTCTAAAAACCCAGTTTTCATATCACTCAACAAAGAATGACATAGCACAATAAAATAATTAAGAGAAATAACAATAAACATGTATATGCATGACTAGCAATAAATTGGGTGGCATGACATTACACATATCAGACAACACACGTTATAAATAATTACAACACAGTTTCACAATCAAACTACACACATTTTTCCATCATCCGTATCTGCCCAAGGTCTAACATCCAACAAGAACTATAGTTATTATTCCCAACACTTTGGACCCGAGGCCATCACAACCAACCAGACTTGAGAAACAAAGTTAGTGTCCAAATATTATTAAAATCTCAAAGAGGATCATTGAAGATTACTTACCAACGCAATCAGAAAAATATGTATTATCAAAGGTGTGTTAGACCACTGGTGACGCCAAAAGTGGTGGAGCAGTGGCGGCTTGGGTTTAAATCCACAGTTTGGAGTGGCTGAGCATGGAGGAACCCAAGATAAAATTACTAAATCACATGCCCCCTGGCGGCCCCGGGGGAGGGGGGGTGGGTTGTGGTGCGGGGTGGTGGTGGGGGGAAGAGGTAGAAGACTAGATTTGAGGGAGAGAAGGGCAGATCTATACAGAGGTGTTTGTTCGTGGATATTGGCTAGAAACGGCATGGGTGGCGGTGACAGAAAATAAAAATAAATGAAAATGAAACAAATGCTCATGGGAAGGACAAACAGAGGCATGAATTTTGTGAAGAAATGGAGGTGGCGGCAGGTGGATGATGCAAGGCTAAGACCGATACCTTAGTGGTGATGGTTCGGAGGTGGAAGTGGCCGGTGTCATGGGCTGGCCAGTAGGGTGAAAACAAAATAAAAATCTTCAGAGGGGAGAGGGAGTCACGATTTCTGCAGGGAAGAAGAAGAAGATTAGAGAAACAAAAGAAAAGAGATGACAGAAAAAGAAGTAAAAGCAGGAAGAAGCTACAGCAGCAATGAGAAGCAAGAGAAGAAGAAAACTAAAGTGGGAAAAGAGAGGGGGCTGTGGCGCAACAGAGGAAGGAGGAAGGGGAAGGAGGCCCAAGGGCTTGGCCCAACGACGCCGTTTAAGGTGGAGGGTTGGGCTTCACTTGCTTATGAGCTGGGCACGTTTTCCACCTCCTTGTTGGACCAAAACATAAATAAAAACACACAAAGCCACAATAGAAAAGCTCAATTCGAAAAGAAAGAGCTAATAAATAATAGATAATAATTAATGAAGAGAAAAGATATATTAAAATAAATTACATAATTTGAGCAGTGATAAAAATAAAATATTATAACTAAAATAGTAATAATCAATTTAAAGCAAAAGAACTAATAAAAATAATTAATTAAATAAATAATTAAAAACACAAGGTAAAAAAGGGATATCACATTTAATAACACATGTAAAAGGTAAAATGAAATAATCAGACCGGACTGAAATTAGAAAAATTGAAGTTTCGATGATGAATTAGTTTTATTTGATTATTTAATTTCTAAAATCGATGTATATTGGTTCTATTCCAAAATTTATCAAAATAGACTGATTACCCCCTGAGCGAAACAAATTAAGAAGTTGGCGAATTTTTTTATTTTTCTTTTCTTTGACTCAAAAAGTGGAAAATAATATGTAAAAATATTCTTAGCTTTTCACAAACAAAGATGATTCAAGCTAGGTTACTATTATTTTCTAAGCACAACCGAAAGTTGATAGATTGGCCCTTGAAAAAGAAAAATATACCTATAAAGTTACAGAATAATGCTCATGGATCTTATATATTGCTATGAAAAATAATAGTATGACTACTAAATATGCCTACCAAATATGCCAACTCACATATATAAATATATATATATTTTTTTTCAATGATTAAAGAAGTGACTATTTGTGAATTTATATATTTGTTTGTTCTTAATGGTTAAGTATGCTTAAAATATATTTAAAGAAAAAGAAAATAAAAATAAAAAACTCACTTGTACTGTGTACACATTTGATAGGCACGTTTAATAATCCATATTGCTATTCCCTCGTGACCAGATTCTACGTAATTGGAGTGGTAATATATATTAATGTAGCTGGGTGCTAGCTATATATAGCAAGCTAGCTTCATGCAAAGGTACGTACGTATACCCAACAGGAATGGCTAGCTATATATATTAATGTGTATTTTTTTAATAATTAAGAATGTTAAAAAGTATTGAAAAAAAAAATCGAAATACACTAGTGGTATACCCAACAGTAACTGCTGAGTGGCTCGCTACAACTAACCAATGATAAAATGATAGAAGAGACAGAGTAATGAGAAATCAATAACCACTAATATAAGATTTTTTATTTTTATTTTTTCCTTTTCTCCTCTATTGAATTTGTAGTCATAAATGGTAAGAATTTAGAAATCTTCCGTCTACAGAGTTTTGGTTTAAATATCTTAATATAAAAAAATAATTAGAATTTATTATAGTTATAAAGGAAATACAATGAAAGGTCATTTTTAGCATGTGAAGGGTTAGAATAGATTAGTAAAGTAAATAAAACATAAAATGAAATGATGAGATGTCTTAATAGAATATAAAGATCAAAATGTTTAAGAAAATATATATACAGTTAATAGTTTAAATGTCCTTGTATAGAATCAGTAGAAATGACCTTGAATATGAAAAGATCGCTACAAGAATTTTTTATATATATATTTTGCTACGAAAATAATAATTTCTTACTAAAACAAGTACATCCTCGACACAAATACTCGTTTTCGTCACAAATAACTGATTATAAATAATCATTTTTCTTGTAACTAACAGTGGATATTGATATATAGAGTAGTTATCCTTATACATCATGTATGCATGTACGATGGTGACAAGAAGGAATTAAGTTTACAACAAGCTGATTAAATTGATATATATTTTCCGAGCACGATGGTTTTTTTTTTTTTTTTATATTCAAACTTCAAACTTCATTAATCAAAGAGAAGATTAGAGACATAAATCAAACCTTAAGGTTTGAGATAAAAAGTCTGGAATACAATCCCACCAAGTGGTGATACTTTCAACATGTCTACCATATTGAGCTAGTGAATGAGCAGCCATATTAGCTTCCCTATAAATATGTGTGAACAAACATTCCCCAAATAAAGAAGACAATTGTTTATTCTCATGATAAATCCCACCGTACAGTGAATTGGACATACTATCTTGATTTAGAGCTTCAATCACCATAAGGCAGTCGCTTTCCACTTGAATATGATGAATACCCATACCTGCACAGAGTTGCAATCCACGGAGAATAGCTAGTAATTCAATGTGCTCCACTTCATCAACAGTCGCTTCTGGTATAAATGCTGCCGCAATATTCAACCGGTGCTATTTTGCAAAATAGCTCCAACTCCTGCTTCTCCAGCTTCTACGTATAAAGATCCATCCACATTTAACTTTCTTCCATTTATAAAAATCTTGCGCTTGCCTTCTATTCTTCTTGTACACAGCTTTATAATTCTTCAACAAAGATAATGCATGTTCAGTTGCATTATGAGGAGAAATAACAATTTGATCATGAAAACATTTATTTCTCCTATACCAAAAACCCCAAGCCACAGTGAAGAAAATAGATAGACTATCCCAAAGTTTAGCTATGCAAAACTTAAGAGCCATGTCTAGAATATTTGAAGAAAATCCTGTAACCAATGTAGGTAGAACTTTCAGCCAAGCTCCTTCCAATAATTTACAGCCCACCAAAGCATGAAAAGCTTCTTCTTCTTTTTCTTTGCAAAAACTACAAGTCCCATTAATAGGAACATGTTTTAATAATAAATTTGTCTTTGTTGGTAGTCCATCTTTGCAAGCCCGCCAAGCAAAAATTTTAATCTTGTTAGGAACCGGCATCTTCCATCAATGTTTCCAAATCATTCTGTGGTTGCTAGCAGTTGAGGATTTAGCTTCATGAGGGCCTTGTTGATCCATGATTAACCGGTAGCAGTTTCTAACACTAAATAAACTACTTCTTTTAAATTCCCAGATCCTTTTATCTCCACTATTCACAGCATCACAAGTCATTTTCAAAATATCCATGACTGTTCTTGGATTAAAGAGAGCTCTAAACTTTTCCATATCCCAGGATTTAGAGTTTTTAGTAAACAAAGTCTTAACACAATCCCATTCAGTTCCCTCTCTTATCTCAATCCTTCCTTCACCAATGAGTCATGACCTGGAATCCATTTATCAAGCCAAATATTAACAGAATTTCCATCTCCAATCCTCCATCTACATCCATCCACTACCACTTTCTAGCCTCCCAAATCCCTCTCCAAGAATAAGAAGGAGACCTACTCAACCCAGCTGTCAAAAAATTCGAAGATGGAAAATACTTGGCCTTTAGAAGTCTATGAAGTAAAGAATTCTCATCTTGGAACAACCTCCACCCTTGTTTAGCTAACATAGCCAAATTGTGAATTCTCAGCTTTTTAAAACCCAAGCCTCCCCAAGATTTAGTAGCACACATTTTATTCCAACTTAACTAATGTATTTTCCTCTCATTATCTTTTTTACCCCACCAAAAACGAGCCATCATGGCCTCCAAATCATCACATAATTTAGAAGGAAGAAGAAAACAACTCATAGAGTAAGATGGAATAGAGAGTGCTACTGCCCTTAGCAAAATTTCCTTACCCCTTTGAGAAAACAACTTTTCTTTCCAAGTTTGCAACTTCTGCCAAAATCTTTGTTTAATAGATTGAAAAACTCGGCTTCTGGATCTTCCCACTAATGGTGGTAAACCAAGATACTTCTCGTACTGCTGAATTTCAGAATTATCCCATAAGTTTTTAATATCTTCTTGAGTTCTACTTTGCACATTTCCACTGAAAACCATTGTTGTTTTCTCTCGATTTATCCACTGACAAGAAACTGCCTCATACTTTTCCAGAATTACTTGAACCCTTCTATTTTCTTCTAAATCAACCTTACAAAAAATCAAGCTATCATATGTAAACAATAAATGAGTGATATTCGGAGCCCCTCTACAAACTTTAACACCTGAAAGTTGCTTCCTCATACCAGCTTCCTTTAATAAAATGGTTAACCTCTCAGAACACAAGAGAAAAAGATAGGGAGACGATGGGTCCCCTTATCTAAGTCCTCTAGAAGGGATAATAGGTCCCTTAGGTTCTCCATTAATAAGCACAAAGAAGGAAACTGAGCTAACACACAACATAATCAGCTTTACAAACTCCTCATTAAAGCCCAACACCTCCATAATAGATTTCAAAAAACCTCACTCCACCTTATCATACACTTTACTCATATCCAATTTCAAAGACATAAAGTCCTTCTTCCTTGTTCTCTTAAGCCTCAAATAATGAATTAATTCATAACCTATGAGAACATTATCAGTTATTAAGCGCCCAGGCACAAATGCACTTTAACATTCCCCAATAATACTTGTTAATGCCAATTTCAGCCTATTTGCAATGACTTTAGCAATCAATTTATAAACCACATTGTATAAACTGATCGGTCTATAATCTGTAACTCTAGTTAGAGACTTTTTCTTTGGAATCAAAGAAATAAAGGTATGATTAAGTGAGGAAGGAAAAGAACCTAGATTGAGAGCATTCAAAATTGCCGCAGTCACTGAGCTGCCCACCACTTGCCAATATTTTCGAAAAAAAAAATTAGCAACATGCCATTCGGGCCCAGAGCCTTAGAAGGATTCATCTGTTGCAGTGCTTCCTTAACCTCATCTTTAGTATATACTCTGCTTAGATCTTCATTCATATTTGGAGTGACTCTTCCCCTTAAACCATTCAGAAACTCTAGAGAATCATTTGGACTTGAAGAAGTGAACAAATCTCTAAAGTAGTCAAGAATTACATTATCTATATTAGTCCTCTCATCCTGAATTCTTTTCAATCGG
Organism: Carya illinoinensis; assembly: GCF_018687715.1. Classification (NCBI taxonomy): domain Eukaryota; kingdom Viridiplantae; phylum Streptophyta; class Magnoliopsida; order Fagales; family Juglandaceae; genus Carya; species Carya illinoinensis. Next base: position 10,738,817 of record NC_056766.1, on the reverse strand, counting down.
TTCTTTTTCCTCCTTTGAGATGCTTTCATATGGAAATATCATGAATTTTTATCTCCTTCTTTAAACCATAAAACCTTTGAGCGCTATCTCCACATCACTTCATCTCTCTCCAACCATATTTGTACCTCCTTTCTAACAACATTTAAGGCTGAAATATCAAACCCACGAGCATCCTCATACACATGTTTCAATTGCAAGTTAGCTTGTTGAAGCTTCTTCTGAACATTCTCAAAACTATTTATGTTCCATAGCTGTAACTTTACACCAGTCTCCCTAATCATCCCCTCTACATCCCCCATTCTTGATTGAGCATTACCCATCCTCCATTGATCTTTTATTATGGCTTCACACTCTATATTTCCAATCCACATTTCCTCAAACTGAAAGATTTTTTTCTTATTATTAGGAATTTCGGCTTTACCCTCCAGTTCTATCCAAAGTGTTAGATGGTCTAAATAAGCCACAAGGCCGTGAACAACCTTAGCATTCGGATAAGAATTCCACCAAGTTGAGTTGGCAAGAACCTATCTAGTCGTTCATTGACACAGAAATGACCCTCTCTCCTATTTGACTACGTATATTTATATCCAGTGAACCCCAAATCATGTAACTCACACTCCTCAACAACATCTCGGAATGCAGCAAGTTCATTTTCCGGTTTGGGATTCCCCCCCTGTTTTTCATGGTGGAACATCATTTCATTCAAATCTCCCATAACTAACCAAGCCTCCCCCCTTAAACGTCTCAGGCTTCTAAGAAGGGACCAAGTCCTATATTGCAAATGAGTTTCAGGAACCCCATAAATGGCCATTAAAAACCAGTGTCCCCCAACTACCTTATCATCACTAATAACAACATCAGTATGAAATGAAGAGTAGTTAACAATCGAAAGAGCTACTTCCCTTCCCCAATATAAAGTAATACCCCCTTTTCTACCATTTTCACAAACTACTAAACAATTCGAGAAACCGAGTTTATACTTACAATTTTCAGCATCTCTCACACTGAGTCTAATTTCTTGAAGAAACAGAACATCAGGCGCTTCCCTCTTATCAAATCGTACAGGTCACGAATGCCTTATGGGTTCCCAAGCCCACGGGCATTCCATGCTAAGATTTTCATGGCTGCCGGCAGTGCTGTTCAACAGCCACTGCCGATAGCTCAGTAATTTCTGCCAGCTTCGCATTATTGGAATCAAATGCTTCGTCACTTCTCTTTGGTTCATGTTTCATTCGTACCTGCCGAATAGCGTCTGCTTTAGCATTCCTCTGTTTCCATTTCTTACTGCCTTCTAGATTCATAACTTTACTTGGGATATTAGGGCTGGTCGTTTCAATGTTAAACGACATCTTACGACGCCATCTGCGTGCACACAATGGGTCAAGTTTCATCATCAATTCATGGGTCTCCATAAGCTTTGGCCCTGCTTCAACCGGAACATCGAAAAGCCCACCTCGAAAGCCCCACCAGAAAGCCCATTTGCATCCTTCAAAACCCCATTGACACCATCCACTTTTGCCGGGGGTAACATAACTGTTATTTTCTCATGAAGGACGTTAATGGGTAACGTTCCTTCCTGAAATTCAGTCGTCTTCTCCACGTCTATTCCTTTCATGGAAATTGTAAACATTTCGTTGTCACCATCGCTGTAGCCAGGAACCCCGTCCGAGCAATGACTGACTGCCATAATTGATTCTTTCTCCGTCGAAGGACCAAAATCTTTCAATGAACTAGTTGGGGCTGATGTCCTTGTTACAGAATCCATCTTCGGCTCCCCTGCATAGCGGCCCCTCACTGAAGTCTTTTCTTCTCACTAAAACTTCCCATATGGTTGAAAATCCTCCATATTTTCCATACCAGAGATGCCCTCCCTACTCTTACAATCTTTATCAATATGGCCCATTCTCCCACACCAGTAGCAGAAGTTTGGCAATCGCTCATAAGAGAAGCGAATCCAAACTGAATTACCACCTCCAACAGACAACTTAGATCCTCGTAAAATGGGTTCATGAACATTGATCTTTACCCTCACTCTCAAAAACTCTCTCCATTCCACTTCACCATTCTCCAAATCCACTTATTCAACTACCCCAATCTTCTCCCCAAGTTTCTGACCTACATGCACATTACGTGCCATAATAGGAAGGTCGTGAAGTCTGACCCAGAATGATGCAGTCTCCACTTTAATCTGTTGTACTTGAAGTTGTCCATTCGCTTCTACGACTAATACTAGATGTTTATCAAAAGTCCATGGCCCCTCTTGCAGAACCTTCTCTTTGTTGCTGATATCCTCAAACTCAGCAAGGAACAACGTTGTCAAAAGATCCTGAAAACGAACACCCATGACTGTCCACCATATTTTCTGCATCATACCCTTAAAAGCTTCCTGATTGACGTATTTTTCCGTAAAAAGCTTCATAAACAAACACTTTCCTCCTTGAGGCAACACGTCCTCCAGTTTTTCCGGTTCTATAACCACATCTTCACTTTCCTTCTCAGTTAAAGAAAGATTTGTATAAAGAAATGGAAGATCATCTTCCTTAATCATACTTTTAGACTCAGAACAATACAAACTGCACCAAAGCAATACAAAAACCTCTACGAAGGAAACCCTAGGAGAGGACGAGATCGATTCACATCACTATAACATCTTCTTCAACTTGATTTATCGAGCAGGATGATTTTAAACTAACTGAGTAGTAACTAAAACAGAAATAGATGATATATTGTCTGAGCTCATAATGTTAATTATCATAACTGTAAAGGTAGAAATTTGATAGGATTAGATGACTATATGATAAAGCTTATCTTATTATGATATTTGAAATGGCTGAATGAATGTAAAATAATTATTGATTTACTACTAAACAATATTGAGTCTATCTAGAAATCTTAGAGATTGTTTAGATAAGTCATTTAGGTAAAATCGAGTCCAAAAGGATTTACATTCATCCAAAATGAAAGCTAAACAGAAATCAGTCATTGTAGAAAAGGGTTATCGTGAAATTTTAACAATTCATTAGAAGACATCCACGCAACAGATTCTTTCCATTAGCATAATCCTACTTCAATTGGAACTCTTTCCAGATTGTTTATTTAAGAGATCCTATTGGTTAGAATTTGCAGAGATTTAGATTCACATATTTTTTAGAGCACTTTTTAGTGCATATTTTGGTGAGAAAAATTTCTTAGTGAATTTTCATATTTGTGGTCTCTCTTTGAGTGTGATCGTGCTTCATGTGTGAAAGATCGTTGATTGGATTTCAGTTACTAGAGTTCCAAGAGGTTCTGGCTACTATTACCGTAGAAGGCAAAGGGGTCATTTTTCTGGACAAGTAAGAGAGTTAAGTTATAAATGTTTTGTAATTGATTTTTAAACAATAAGATTGACTTTTTTGAATTTGGCTGCCCTGTAGGGTTTTATCTTTAAAGAGTTTTTTAAAGTGTTTCCCTTCATAACTAATCATTGTGTCTTGTAAGTTTGATTATTTTCTTTAAATATTTGATTTGTTTAATAATCATAATATTGAGATCTAACCAATTTGTTCATGGAAATTGGTAGACAATTTCGTGGTTTTACAGGGGTACGTTGGAAATTTCAATTGATATCAGAGCGTGGTTCACTCTAATCCAAGTGTGATCCTTGTAGATCATGTCATCATTATATGTTCTGCCACACTTTGATGGGGAAAACAATACTTATTAGAAAGTTCGTATGAGGGCTTTCCTCAAGTCTTCAAATAAACATGTATAGCATTCGGTTGAACAAGGGTAGACTAAACCCGTGACATCTATAAATGTTTGGATAAAAGATGAAATCAGCATATGCAATTGGAATAGCAAAGGACTTAACGCTATTTTCATGATGGTATCCCCAAAGAATTTAAAAGAATCTCCATGTGTGAGATTGCTAAAGAAGTTTTGGATATTTTGGAGGTTATACATGAAGGCACAAGAATAGTAAAAAATTCAAAATTACATATGCTAACCTCAAAGTTTGAAGAGATTAAAATGTTGGAAGATGAGAGTTTTAATGATTTTTGTGTTAAATTGAATGATATTGTAAATTGTACGTTTAATCTCGACGAGAATGTGGGGGATTCAAGGGTCGTGAGGAAGATTTTGAGGTCTCTACCTGAAAGATTTCAGTCTCAGGTTACTGCCATTGAGAAAAGTAAGGATTTGGATACAATAAAGGTTGAAGAGCTGGTCAGTTCCTTACAAACGTATGAATGCTCACTTCCTCAAACAAGTAAAGGTAAGTCCATTACTTTTAAAATAGTAAAAGATGACAAGATGATTTTTTTGATGAAGAAAAGTTTAACAACCAGAATATAGATCTCATAGCAAAAAAGTTTAGAAATTTTTTCTAAAAAATGGAATAAAGAAAAATCTAAAAAAATTGATAAAGTAAAATGCCATGAATGCTTAGGATATGGTCATATAAGAGTTGAATGTCCAAATTTTAAGAAAAGTAAAGGAAATGTATTAAATGTCACGCTTTGTGACAACTCTGATTTTGAAAGTTCAATCTCATCTTCTGATAATAAAAAAATATTTTTTTGTTTTTTCTACAATTGTGAATGATTTTCTTGAAATTGCACTACCAAAATCTGAAAGTGATTGTGATTACAGTAATTCAGATATATCACTTGTTGATGCTGACCAAGAATTAAGTTTACAGGAAGCATATAATAATATGTGTGAAGAAGTGATCAAATCTAAAAAAAAAAAAAAAAATCTCAATAAGAAGCTATACAATAGATTTATTGCTGTGAAGAATGAGAAAAACAATTTTTCTGAGGCATTAAAAATTTCTAGTATTGAAGTATCAAGATTAAAGAATCAAAAGGTTGTACTAGAAAAAAGAATTGGAAAAGTTTCACATGTGCAACCAAAACACAGCAATATAGAAATTAGATGAGATGTTGAGTTTTCAAAAGTCGAGTTGTGATAGATCTGGTCTAGGATGTAACAGCATGCTAGAAATTCACTGGTAGAACTTCTATTGACTTTAGGAATCTCGTGAAAACCCCATAAGTTTTCAAAAATCGACCAATCACACAGTTTTTAGTCTATCAACATAGTCAATGTTATCACTCACTATATATGGTGCCAGAAATGCGATTTTAATTATTCGAAATAGTTAAAAATGCTAGAATGAATTATGGTCTATGGAATTAGACTCAGTTGATTATTTAGAATTTTATGGAGCAATAACTCATTTTCATAATTTCAGACGAAATGCCTGTTCGAAACAGTGAATTTATTTTTAAGGGCACTTCAGGGTTGAATTTAGGTAAAATATTTTCATTGTAGGTTAATATGAATATTTAAAATTTTTTAGTACTAAGTTTATAATGCATTTTTTCTAGAATGAATAGTAACCTCGATAAGCGCACCAAGCGCAATGTTTTCAAAATCACTGTGTGGAATGTCTAAATTAGGTTAGAGAAGTTTTATTTGGACACTTGACAAGACCTTAGCCACACATACTGAATAGTATTAGATACTTGGCACCACGTGGAGCGTTTGATGGATTTGAACGAATCAAGATGTGAGATCATGCCACCTAAGCAAGAACTCTACTCCATCCAACTAATCAAATTTGGCCAAAGTAAAGAGGATTTCCACCCTAGTAAAACATTATATGGTTGGAATCCAACTAAGAACTCAAAATCTTGGTTGAAACCCAAATCCTAAATGGTCTTATCTAAATCTTAAAGTTGACCTCAAAGTCCTAACTGAATCAGTTTCTAGCATTGTTTTTAATCGCTTGATTAAATCACTTCCACTTGCTATTAATTTCTCAAATTATTGTTATGACGTCATTATCCAACCTTTTAAATCTTGAAAGTTTGATTGGATCAAGAAAAGGTAGATTTGGGCTTGATAGCGTCTCAAAACCTAACCAAACCCTCTCTAAACCCCAAATTGAAGTCCACTTAGTTGAGGCCCACCAAGGTTAAACTTTAAAGCAAGAGAGCTATTAATTATAATAATTTAAATAATATTTCATTAAAAATACAAGTAAAAATGAAGTATCACATATAGTCTCCGATGCCAGTTTTCCATGGATACCCATTCACCTACTAATGCAAGAGGATGAGTAGAACTTGTGGCAACTGGTACTGGAAATGAATATACACCATTTTGACATTTACCTTGAATGAGTGTCATTCTTGTACTTCAATTCTTCACAAAAAATTCAAAGGGGTGAAACTCAAGAAAGACATTGTTAGCCTTAGTGAAGTTGTGCACAGATATTAAATTTTTGTGAATTGATAGAACACATAAAGTTTCAGGTAATGTAAAGGTAAGAGAATTTGAGGGAATGGAAATAGAGCTAACATGAATGACACGCAAACCTGAGCCATCACCTATAACAACTTCATCTGTTCCATCGTATTCAGAGTGAATAGATAGATTAGATAAGTCAAAAGTGATTGTGTGGGATGCTGCAGAATTGACAAGCCACTTTTTGTCCAAGGCATTAGAATTGGTAGCACAATTTGCCAAGGGCGCACATTTGGTGAATGATGGGCATTGTTTTGCTATGTGTCCTTGTTCAATACAAAGTTGACATGTAATTGATGATTTCCCTCCTTTATCTTGCTTGTTGTAATGTTTATCACCACTAGACGAACATCCCTGTTTTTTGTTGGTAAACTTATTTTGATTGCTGCGACGTTGAGTAGAGTTTGTCGTTGCAATTAGAGTAGCAGTTGCAGATTCCAACCATTTGAGATAATTTTCATGGCCAACTAGAAAATCATGAAGTCCTCAAAACTGAGTGGATTTTCTGTAGCTCGAATAGGTGCAACAATGTCCTTGTAATTAGTCCCTAGTCCATTCAAGACATCTAGCATGATGTCATCTGCCAAAAGTGGTACATCAATCACTGTTAGTTCATCTGCAAGTACTTTCACAAATTGAAGAAAGTCACTAACAAATTTATTTCCATGTTGCATTAGTGAGATCCTCCTTGAGTTGCATAACATGAGTGCAAGACTTGTTAGCATATAAACACCTAAGTCTCTCCCATGCCAAGTAAGATGCTGCCACAGATGCAATGAGGGGCATCACTACTTCAGAGACTGAGGCAAAAATGGCATGAAACAAGAGTTTATCTTGCCTATACCACTATGTGTAGGTAGCAGATGGTGGCTGAGTAGGGTCACCACAAGATGGACATTGAAGGGTGCCATCTATAAAGCCCAGAAGATCGTATCCTATGAGAAGAGTGACAAACTGAGCCCTCCATGAAAGATAGTTGATTGGGATAAGTTTCAAGGGTAATTGAGTGCTGGCATTGACAGAAACCAATGGTTGTTGTTCTACCGTGTCGACTGGATGGGTTGATATTGGGGTATTACAGCTGTGGGAAGCCATAGGATTGAATTTTTGATAATCTTGTTAGAGAAAAGAGACGTCTGATATCATATAGAAAGTTTACAATTGTTGAAAAGATTCAATCATTGTATTCATATACACTTTCTGTTTTTATACATCAACTCAAATAAGGAAAAACTTTAAATACCAATAATTACAATTAACTCTAAATTGTAATGAAATAATAATACATAGATTTGCCTAGAATCAAGTTTGTAACAACTAAGCTGTTGTTCGTGAGCTATCATGACTATTATCTGTAATAGTTCTGATGTTCTATTTTCTATCAACCATTAAATCAACTCTTTTTATAAAAACAAAACTAAAACTCAATATATATTTAGTTGGTTGCTAAACAAAGTCTTTATAATAAGCTAGCGGTGGGACGAGATTGTAATATACATCAATTTTCCTTACATTAAATATAAAGCATGCAAATAAAAAATCGCCCAAAGTAGCAAGGGCATTGTTGTGAATCTTTGAAATTTTTTTAAACATTCTATTGTGTAGTGGCTTTCCTCAAATTTCAACTATATGTTAGTTTCAAATTTAATGGTTGGGATTTTTTTACATCAATATTTGTTATTTTGAAATCTAAAATTATTGTTGTGATATCCTGTATTTACATATATTTTAAGTAAATAATTATTTAATTTATTTTATTATTGGTCCTCTTGTTTTAAAATTTATATGAGTTTTGTTATATTATTTTATGATATTTTTAGTTGTGAAATTTATTTCAATGTGTCTTTCTTGTTATTAATTATTGTTTATTATTTAAATTACTCTTTATTTTAAATTATTTTATTGTTGGATTTACTATTATTTTATTTAGTTATTGTGTTTTTAATTTTAGTTATAGTTTTAAAACCTTTTCATTGGATCAGTTTTGAGAGCCAAGATAAAAAAACTTGATCTCAAATTTTCCCTTTCTTTTTCATTTTCCCTTTTTCTCCTTTACTTATTTTCTCCTTTTCTTCTTTCCCTTCTTTCTATTTTCTCCATCCTTTTTCCCTGTTCTGTTTTCTCCATCCTTTTGCCCTATTCTTTTTTCTCCATCCTTTTGAGAGGCAAGACCCTCCTCCGCTCTCCCATGATTTGTCCCCTCCAGCGCGCTGCTGTGCATCGACATGGCCACCACCTCCCTTTCCAAATCCCAACTTCTGCCCCTCTAGCCAGCGACCTTCCCCCTCAATTTTTAGCTCCTCCCTCGCCGCCCTTAGCCTCCACATGTGGCTCCTAGCCACGACACCCATTCATTCCAGCACTATCATGGAGCCACCGTTGGCCACCATATTTTCACCACACCATCGTTGACCCTTCAACTACCTAAACCACCCAAACTCAGCTCTGATCTGCCACCGTTGAAACTCCTCTAGCTCATTTTTCGATTTGGGTATTTTGGCCTCCAACGGCCACACACAACCATCCACCACCATCATTAGCTTCATCAACACCTCAAGCCCTTCTCTAGCCATCCCAAGTCTTAGTTTGTTCCCATTCAAAATCTGGTCTTTTGAGACCCACAACCATTGTTTAAAATACACAGTTACGTTATTGTGCCACCACCTCTTGCACCTCTTTGATCATTCAAAAATTATATTTCATCGTTGTAAGTAATTTTTCAAAGAGTTTTTTGAAATTTAAATATATTTTTGCACTAACATATTTTCTGCAGTCTGGTTGGTTGTGCCAAACTTTGAGTCCTAGAAGTATGGGGATCGGGCTGGATTTAAGGATATGTTTGTTTATTGAGATGAATTATGCGTGCATGCATTAAGCTGTATTTTGGTGCCATGATATTTTATTGCATTATGGCATGCATATTCATGTGTTGTAAATGAAAATTGGGTTTTCATGTGAGAAGGCTTTTGGGTAGTTTTGTGATGAATGGCTGGATAGGATTGAGAAAGATGAAAAAGGAACTATATGAATGGTGGTAAGTAGGGACGGTGGTAGAGTCCCGCCTTCGATTCCCGCCTACAATGCTCTAATAGACACCTCTTGTGTGGAAATGAACTGTAGGGATAGTGGTAAGTAGGGAATGGTAGAGTCTTGCCTACGGTGCACGCAATAAAGATGGTGGTAAGCAGGAGTGGTAATAGTCCCGCTTGCGATTTCCACCTACAGTGGAAGCTATAGGGATGGTGGTAAGTAGGGATGATGGTAGTTTCATCTGTGATTCCTGCCTACGATGTATGTGGTAGGAATGATGGTAAGCAAGAATGGTGGTAGAATCCCACTTTCGATTCCCAACTGCAGTGCTAATTGGTAAATGGATCATTTTCTGGAAAAATAGTGGTTTTTAATAAATGGTTATGAGAACCATTTTCTGGGAAATGGTGGATCTTATGATTGTGCCATTTTCTGGAAAAATGGTGGGTGGTTATATTTAGGGAATGGTTTTGGGTCACATGCATGTTTCGTCATGTGCACGCATGTTTGTTGCTTGCATGAATGTATTTTTATCTCTTGCGTTGTTTTGGTTGGTTACTTACGTACTGAGACTCAGAATCTCACGATATTCGATACCCTGCGGTACCGTTTTATGGTACCGTAAATTTTGATGTAGATGAAGATGTTGAGCCTGAGGGATTGACTCTGCTAGAGGAGTGGTATGTGGTCACTTTGGCTATGTAAATATCAGTTTTTACTTTACTTTCACTCGATAACTGTATAATTTTATGTAATACTTTTATTTTGGTAGTTTTGTGTTTAAATTCTTAGTACTTAGATGACTTGTTTATTTATGCACTGCGTTTTTATTGTACACTTTCTGCATGTAGACATACTTGGCACTTATCTTTGGGATGTTGTCATCATTTTGACATCACGATTCCTGCATATCCGTACATGGAAGTTGGGGAGTCAAAATTGCTAAATTTTGAAGTGCCAAATAATATAGATCATGTGAAAAAGTACCTTCCATTAAATTTGAAGGCAATAGTTGGAATTCAAATAAATCTATTGGGAGACCTAGAGTAATTTATTCTCAAGCTTGTGTGTATATATAATAGCGAGTAATATAATATACAGTCATCAGGTGAGCAAGCGTTGTGCAGTCGTTTTAAAAAAGAATATAGTTCACTATTAAAAAATTTATCTTTTTTTTCATGTGTGTCCCTTATTTATTTATTTTTTTTCAAAATAATTGCATGTCGTTTACATACTCACAATTGTAAGTATCATTTCTCTATAATAGCACACAAGCCACATCACTTAAATTGTAAGATTTGATTTGTAATATTTAAATTTTAAAATTTCTCTTTCAAATAAAATAATATAATGTAAATGCTTTACTAATTGTGCTGTAAACACAAGCTTGGGAATAGAATTTTTCGGAGACCGATACTCTAGAAGTTCTCTAGATTTTAACGTTATTTGCCCATCTAGAATTGAGTATTTCCAACTACTTTTAATCGCCTACAAGTAGCTACTTCTAGAGAGCCAAGTAAAATTTTTTCCGATGATATTAAAAATTGACAAAAATATCCATTATTTTTTGCTAAAATAATAGTAGATAATTTGAATAAAATGTTGTTGCAAAAAGTTTGTGAAAATTAATTATGAGTCGCCAATTTTATTTTTGGTGATGTATTTTCGAAACAAATAGTCTTATATTCACTAGAATAGCGTCCTAGCATTTTGGGTTTTCGCCGCAAATGGTATTGTATTCGCTGGAAAAGCTTCCTAGCAGTTTGGTTTTCGCTGCTGACAATATTCTATTCAACAGAATAGCTTCCTAACATTTTGGAATGGACAAAATTTATTCCTGGTCGTACGTGGTTGTTTTTTAACCTAACATTTATTTCTTTTATGACAGATAATTACTTGCTAATAAATTAAAAGAATGTTAGATTTGGAGAAATTTATATTTATTTGCCAATATTATTCAAATAACCTCAACGTACGTATTTGAACTTCACTACTTTTTAGTCTTAAATTTTACAAAATATCATGTAACGTATCACAAGAGAATCTAAATTCACACATGGAATTCTTTCTTCATGGGTCAACATTGATTCCATTTTTGATAGCTTCTAAAATGTTTTTGCTCTGTATTTATTGATTCATTGGTACAATTCTGTGAGAAACAAGAGAACAAAATAGATCATGAGGTGTTGGATTTATATTAAGTACACCATGAAACATAACGAAATATAAACAAAATGAGATTAGGAAAGATCATCACATGAGGCACAGTACATATCAGAAAACCTTATATGTCATTAAACTAGACATACTGGAATTTTAGATAAAAGCCAACTTCAAGTACGCAAAATCCTTTCAATAAGGTCACAAGATGAAATTGCTGGCCTGGAGTTGCATACATATATAAATGATCCAAACAATCCAAGAAGAATCTCATGAATACCATGCATGCACTGCAGAAATTCATACAAATCTAAGATTACCAGAACATTAACAGAACATTGAGACAAAGATTTTTTTCAAAATTAAGATAACAGCCTTTTGCAACAATAATTATTTTGCCGGAAATAAAAATAGCCGCAAATGCTATTTTTTCTTGTAGTGATGTATGCATGTACAATTGTGACAAGAAGGAATTAAGTCTACAATAAGATTGATATATATTTTCCGAGCTTGATAGTTTTAAACTATCTGAGTAGTTACTATAATAGAAAGAGATGATATATCGTATGAGCTCAGAAAGTTAATTATCAAAAGCTCCTACAATATATATATATATATAGCTCTTCGGACATACTATATTTTCATGCATGTCCCTATATATTAAGCATGTGTACTGAGTAGTCATGGATATGTGCATGATTGTTTATGCGACAAACAGAGAGATGCTCGATATTAAAAGAAGCCATACACACACACACAGAGACACACAGAGAGAGAGCTGAGAGTTAAACATTCAACCATTAGACTTTTTTTTTTTTTTAATTAAGATCATAAAACTACAAATTAAGTGGCTGCATGCGAGGGTCACACCTTTACTATCTTGGGAGAAAAAGCTGCAACTCAGAAATTATTCAATATAGCATGCAGCACTCATACATAATAATATTACACCCATAATATATATAATAGACAACAAGAAAATAGATACTCTACTTGAGGTATCCATGTTTCTCGACCCTGTCAATAAGCTTTTCCATCTCTTGTTTATCAATGAACCCATCTCTGTTTTTATCAGCTCGGAGGTGTTCCCAAATAGCTCTACACCAAGGAGACTTCGATCCAAGAACTTCGAATGCCGCTTGCAGCTCGTTCCTCGACAGTTTACCATCACCATTTTTGTCACACCTGTTGAAAACATCCATTAGTTCTGTTCTTGTATAGGGAACAGTACCTGTATGGTCAGTTTTTCCGTTCGCTGCTGTGGCTCGACCCATTTTTGATGCAATGAGGTTAGTTAGAGATCGATATAGCCACAATGATTTATATATAGAGATGATCATGTGGCTAGCTCCAATATCTTAGCTTTATTCTGCTTATCTTCATAGCCGTACCCAACTTTATTAATTCTCTCATATAAATATACCAAAATCATAAAAAAATAAAAATAAAAATGATCTTCATACAATCGATTTTACAAACATTTTACTGCCACTGCATAGAAAATATTGAAGTTTCATTAATTTTAATTCCAAGATTTACACAAATGTTCTTCATTGCAACAAATTTGTAAATGCCCTCTATTAGTTTAATTGATAAGTCATCATCCATTTTTTTTTTTTTTTATGCGTGATTAACGATTATGTAAATAGATCATAATAAATTTTAATTTCCATGCAATTACCCATTATTTGCAATTATTATTGGTGCATGTAAGACTTGTTCTACGTACATACACAAGTATTAAGGCGTCGATCTGATCTAGAATCATTTTATGTGGCAAATTAAATGATCATCAAGAATCTAATTGTGTAGACCAATTGGCGTCATCGTAGAAAGATTTTAATGACCATGATCACTCATGAAACTAGGTTTCTTTTATTTTTTAATTTTTAATTTGGAGGGAACTTATTTTAAAATTATCACTTATCTCAACAATTTAAACTGATAAAAAAATATTATTTATTTTATATTAACACTTATAATAAATTATGCCTTTCCACTAATTAGTCGTATTAATCACTCTTCAACGTTCAAATATTCTAGCTAGCTTTGGAAAAAGGATAATAAAAATAGTGAATAATTGCAGTAGTAGACCCCACAATACTTTAATATCACGTGAAACAAGAAGCATCAAATTCCTAGCTATATATATAGCTAGGAACGGCTGATAAGCCTACTTGCATCTGCTTCGTTTTCGGATAAGAAACCCACTATCACTTCCAAGGGGTATTAACATGTATAATAGCTAGGCGTTTGCTGATGAAAGATCTAGTAATGGTATCATATTAATATATATATATATTTTTCAGAGAAGAGGCGGAAGCCACCCACATAGCAGCCCTGTCTCAAGTTTATTAAAAACTCTCATTTATAGCGGAGGAATACAATAAACATTCTCAAACAAAACAAAAGAAAACCTTACTTCTCTCAAATACAAGCCATCCCCAACCAATCCATACATGCCAAACCTTGCAAACACGAATTCTCTAAACCCAAGTCAAAAAAATCAGAGCTTACACCATGTGTTCCTTCCTTAGCCAAAAAATCCGCTAGCATATTTGCTTCTCAATAAATGTGTCTAAACCTCGCATTGATCTCCATAGAAAGCTCCTTTATTTCCTCCCAAAAATACCAAAGAAACTAAAGACGATAAATACCGGAAGCTAGCCAATTCATAACCACCGATGAATCTGATTCAATTAGATCATTCTGAAACTGTAACTGTTTACAAAGGCGGAGACCATCTAGTAATGCACTACATTCGGCAGCTGTATTTGTCGCATTCCTGTAAAAATGCGCAAAACCAGCAATACACCTCCCACTAGAATCCCGAATCACCCCCCCACCCCCTGCCTCTCCCGGATTTGTACGAGCCCCACCATCAACATTTAATTTTATCATACCCGAATGTGGCGTTTTCCATTTCACATACTTTACTTTTTTCTGATGCGTTGGTATTATCGGCAAGCTGAAGTTGTGCATTACCATGCTATCTCCCTTTCTGATTTTCTGAAAATTCTGCAACGAACAAGCAACCTCTTTAAGAAGACATTTTACATAACGAATTATACCTTCTATATTGAAAATAATTCCTTCCATTCTTGATGAGCATCTAGCCTTCCGTGAAGCCCAAGAAATAAGAATTGGTAGTACACCCTGTATCCATGCTACTTGCGTTCTGCTTGTTGCTCTCTGCCACCAATACACCATCATTCCTTTCCAATTCCTTATATGTGGCAATCGAATTTGACAGCTATTAGAAAAATACCTCCAAACTCTTTGAGCACTCTGCCCCTCACACAATACATGTTGTAACAATTCAACACATGGCAATACGCAGGAGTGACACTTAGATACAACTGGGATATCCAAACTCTGTACTATATCATCTGTCGGCACAGCCCTTCTCTTCGCCCTCCAACAGAAAAAAGATATATTCTTGAGAATATTAGGTTGCCATAACCATTTTTTCGATTCACAAATTTGTCCCCTTTGTATAGAAATCTCCCAGGCAAACCTTGTTGTGAAATTCCCCTCTACCGAATGCTTCCAAATCAGCACATCTGGCTTGTTGGATTTCAGCCTCACACCAGCTTCATTAATCTGTTGTAGTATCTCATAGGAACCAAACCATAAATAATCTCGTTTTTTGGTCCCCTAACATCAAGCACTTCAGCAACCGAAAGGCCTATATCTCCTATTACCGGGCAAAAATCTTGTAAAGGACCACACCCAACCCAATTATCCATTCAAAAATTTAAATTCATATTTCCAACCAACCATTTAGAATTCTGTAAAACTCTAGGCATTAACTCAGAAACACCCTTCCAAAACCATGAACCCTTTTTCAATTGGATTGCCTTATAAACATCTTCTTGCCCAACGTACTTTTTCCTGAAAAAATCTGCCCAAATAGACCCTCCCTTAAGCAATTTCCAGGCAAACTTCATAAATAGCGAATCCTGCACCTCCTTCAAATCTAGAACACCAAGACCCCCCTCCTCCATAGGTTTACAAATCACACCCCAAGAAACCCACTTCCTCTTTCTTGATTCCATCGAGGAACCCTAAAGAAAATTCGAAGAAATTCTTTTTATCATCACAAACACCCCTTTAGGCACTTTCAAAATCGAGAGCATATGAATCAGCATGCTATTCAACACATGTCTTAGAAGAATGATCTTCCCCGCAAAACATAAAATCTTGTTTTTCCACTCCGCCAATTTCTTCTGTAACTTAGACAAGAAACCATCAAAAAAATTTATTTTTAATCGACCCACATACAAAGGAATTCCTAGATATCCACACGGCCACTCTCCCTCTTGAAACCCATATATTAATTTTAACTCCCTCTTCCGTTCCACACCAATAGAGGAGGAAAAATAAATAGTTGATTTACTTGGATTCATTAGCTGGCCAAACATCTTCTCATAGTGATGCAAAGTTGACATTAGCCTCCTGATAGAACCCTTGCCACCATTTACAAAAATTTAAATACCATCCGCATACAATAAATGAGAAATGAGAGTTCCTCCACCCGAATGATAGCATTTGATACGACCCAATCTGACTTGCTGGTGCAACATGCGCAAAAGAATTTCCTAAGACAAGATAAATAAATAAGGTGATAAAGGATAACCTTGCCGAATTCCTCGTGATGCCTGAAAAAAACTTTTAGCACAACTATTCAACATTACTGAATAAAAAGGAGAAGAGATAGCGTTATAAACTAAATTCCTCCGTTCCTCGGAAAAGCCCAAATGACATAACACTTCCATTAAGAATTTCAAATTCACACGATCATACACCTTTGCCATATCAATCTTCAACATCACATTTCCACCTTGGACCTTTTGATTTATTCCTTGCACCAACTCCTGAGCCAAAGCCATATTATAAAAAATGCTTCGACCTAGAATAAATGCTGCCTACTCCTTAGAAATAATTCTTTCAAGCACCGGGGCCAATCTACCAACCATAATCTTCGTCATAATTTTATACACCACCGAAAAAAGGCTAATTGGCCTAAATTTTCCAAACCCCGCAGGTTCTTCCACCTTTGAAATCAAAGCCAAATTTGTCGCCCCAAAAAAGTTAGAGAAAGGTTGCCCCGCAAAAAAAATCCTTTGCCATTTCTACAAGGTCCTCTTTCAGAATGTCCCAATCCAAAGAGAAAAAAGAAGCTGAAAAACCATCCAGGCCCAAACTACTATCAATCGAAATAGACAGAAGAGCAGCCTGCACTTCTTCAACAGATGGCGATCTACACAGCTCTACATTCTCCTCTGCAGTTACAACTGGAACAAGCAAATCCATCTTTGGAACCTCTGTGTTTACGTTAGCACACGTAAATGTCCTCTGAAAAAAATTCACTGCCTCTGTATGTATTTTTTCAATAGAATCAAGCACACTACTGTCCTCCATTACCATTTTCTCTACCTTATTTTTCGAATTCTTTACTTTCAAAGCAGCATGGAAAAAATTCAAAGTAGAGTCACCTTCCTTTAGCCATTTGATCCGTGACTTTTGACAAGCCAATAATTCCTCCCGATGAATCCATTGAAGATGTGACTGTTTAACATTCAACAACTCATTCTCAGCCTGAGTAGAGTACACCCTTACCACCTCCTCTTCCAACATAAGAACACGATCTCCTAGCTTCTGGATTTCCACATCCACACGGCCAAAAACATCTTTATTCCATCTCATCAACTCATCTTTTAGACATTTAAGTTTTTCGCTTATCCGCACCATAGCACTTCCCTCTACACTACCCTCATAACACCTCCTTACTAAAGGAAGGAAGTCATTATGAGTACCCCATATCCGAAGAAACCGAAAAGGCTTCGAAATAAATTCTCTTTGCCTGCAAAAATGAATCAACATAGGCGAATGATCGGATGAAGTACGAGGAAGGTAGCTAGAACTGAACCCCTCAAAACCATTGAGAAAATTCAAATTCACCAAAACACGATCTAATCTCTCCCAAATTCGTCTCCCACCAAGATGTCCATTGCACCATGACAAACAATTCCCTTTTAAAGGGAGATCAATCAGAGCACAATCATGAATACATTAATTAAATTCAGCCTTTGCTTGAGGAGCCTGAAACACTCCCCCTACTTTTTCTCTATCATTAGGAATAATATTAAAATCTCCCCCAACCAACCACGACAACCCCTGAGAATTTTGCATCCTTAGATGTTCCCATAATTCAAACCTTTTTTCATGGGAGCAACTGACATACACAAATGAAGTAAATACATGTCTCGGCCTAAAAGAGAACCACCCTGAAATGGCTTGATTTGAACAAGAAGATAGCTCGAACTCCACTTCCTCCGTCCAAAACAACCAAATTTTCCCTCCCACATCTAAGTCATTCATAAAGGATGGCAACCACATCCATCTAGCCCACTGGCTACATTTATTTTTATTAAGAAAAGGTTCTAAAATAGCCACCACCAACAGACGACTTTTATTCAAAATACGCCGAAGTCTAAATTTTGACGAAATAATACCCCTAATATTCGAAATGAGAATAGACATAGAGATCAAATTAATTTTTTGGAGCGAGTACGACTCTCCAGAACAACAATAGACTTTTCTTTCCTCACCCCCTTCACCTTTTTCAATGGAACATTCATATCTGGGTCCAAATCAAAGATTTTTGTAGCTAACTCATTCAACTCACCTTCTTGTTCTCCATTAGAAACTACCCTGGAAGGGGCAACCACGTCCCTCCTATCAGACTGTACAAAAACATCTTCTCTAGCCAATCCACCAAGCTCAAACTCCAAAACCTCATCCACCATATGCAGCATACTTCTAGCACTAGAATCTGCCATACCCTATTCCATTTCAAAACCAGACGTATGATAGTCAACCATATCACTCCATTTTCCCAGACTATTATCATGATTATACACCGGCAAATTAACCTCTAGCAATCCATCATGTTCCACATTCTTCCTACCTAGATCCAAGTTATTTTTTGAAGTGCACGGAACAGAGGTAATGACCCCCGGAAATTCCTACACCAATCCACTTGGTTATGTTTCACAACACTCCTCCTCACAATGATAGTAAACCACCTGATTCGGAAAGAAATAAAAGAGGCTCAACACCCCCCACTCCCTCCTTTTTCCATTCATATATATTTTCTAGAATCTCCACATGCCAAGACGTAGATGTTTCTCCTTTTTCAACCTGTGACTTCCACATATCTTCCTTCCTCATTATATTCGTGACCTCCTTCTAGGCCACTTTCCCAGATTTTTTATTTCCCCCATCACCGACACATCTTTTTTCTGCTTCAAATCATGTACACTTTTACATTTAGCTTCTTGGTGCCCCTATCTTCGACATAAACCACAGTAACTAGGAACCGCCTCATAAAACACCTCTTGAAAATGACTAGATCTTCCATGTGGAGGACCCAACCAGAACAACAGCCTTAACGGATAAGAAATATCCATTTCAACACAAATGCGAGCCATCTCAGGCCGTGTAACACAAGCCATAGCATTGTCCCTCTTCAAGAATTTCCCAAACCCATCCCCAATACTACGTAAAATCGATTCTTGAAAATAATTTGGAGGAAGACCAGGCAACATAATCCACACCGAAACTCGAGGCGAATCCTCCTCTTCAATAAAATTTGGAGTCCAATGAGAAACCCCGAACGGAACACCGAGGATATCAGAATTCCCTCTTGCCATAACCGAAATAAAATCCTCTTCCTAAACCATTCTTACCAAAATATTACGAGGATTTTGCAGTTGGCCAATAATCGGTATTGTTTTCAATCCCCATCTACCTTGAATAAATCCCCTAATCTGATCAAGTGATGGCCTTCTCCGAAGAAATTTTAAAATCACCGAGAAGTGGAATGGTTCTGCCAACAATTGCACCTTTGTTTTGGAAAAAACAAAGAACGTCTCTCCATCTAGAAATTTGGAATCCCTATGTGGAATCTGAACGTGAGAAAGCATCTGTGGATTTGAGCCCACCACCTCCGCAAAACGGCACCCTATAGGCTTCTTCCCATTCTCTTCTACCAGAACCGTATAATTCTCATCCTCCTTCCCATAGCCAGCCAGAGATGGCTGAGGGCGGGTGCCCAGCACCATGCATGAATAACCTAAATTGCCTCAAAGATTGAGAGAAAAAATCCCTAGTGCCACGGCATCCCTCTCTATTGACTAAAACTTCTCTCAATATATATATGTTGTTATCAAAATATTACAGGGTTTTTGTACTACTCATATATCAAAATTAAGAGGTTGGAGCTACCAATATTAAAAACGCATTAATTTGTAATTTTTTCTCTTGTAAAAAGCTCAATATATAATGTCTATCAAATTAAACTTATCTTGCATTTACTCTAAATTTAATTCTTGCATTGTTATAGTCTTTCTGTACAGATCCCTAGCCTCTATAATCAGCTAATTACATATGTACATCTATGTTGGATATGAAAGAAATTGGGGTCTAGCTACTAGGGATAAAAGTAAAGTTTACCAATGAAAGTGACTAAGGCAAATAGAACTCAACTACTCCAAAGTATTAAGAAATGACGTTTCTATAAAAGAAAGAGATCACTACAAAGGTTGGGGGATTGGATATTTCTACAAGGAAAAACTTCACTAGCTACCATCTAGGGTGATTGTCTCTCTAAGAGGAAGGCATCTTCTTCAACCTCCCTAAAATCCTATTTCCTCCACATACTTTGAGAGATGTGGGAGGTAAAATCATTTGACATAGTGGATTTCGCTCCCAAACAATCTCTGGATATGGATTTTTATACCAAATAACATAAATCTCCAAATGATCTTAATCTTTATTTACAATTTATATGGTTTATTTACTATTTATTTTATAGATTATGACCATTCAAGCATCGTATCAACACCTAAATCATCATTGTGGGTCATTCAACCGTACCGTTGGGCCCTGACCCTATCAAAAAAATTCATCAACAATCCGAATATGAAAGAAATATCAAAATCATGTTGAATGTACACATGATTCTCTCAATAATGAATAAAACAATATATATCGTCACGTTAATTATTGATCTCTCATCAGCAAATATACGTATACTTTTATATATATGCAAATTAATATTACGTACGTATTGGTGGTACTGGCCGGCCAAAAGAGATCGATGCGGATAGCAATTTGGCTTATATATATTTACTATATATATATATAGTAAATATTTGATGCTGTTGCTTGTCTCACACGATGATCATCTCAAAGCTTATAAATTTGAGGGGTCTACGTACTATTACATGAGTTATTCTCTCTTTGTTGTTTTCTTTCTTCCAAAGCTAGAAATATCATTGAACGTTGAAGAGTGATTAATAACACGACTAATGCATGGGTAAAAGAATATGGCAAATGATCATCGGGAATCTAATCTTTGATAGAAGTGGCCCAAATCAGGTGAGTATTATACTCTTCAATTCATGAAGCCCCTAATTCAGATTTGAGAGACTATTGTAAATTAACGATTGATCTCCTAGAATATTTAAATATTGTCTCTTGTATTTTTTTTTTTCACAATTAGGAGAGAAATAGTGATCTCCTGTTTTGTGGTGGTTCCAACCTGTGATCACCACTTCATTGCTTGATAGATTCCTAGTATTGAATATGATTTAGGTATTCCAAGAGAACCTCATCGCTCGTGAGCCAGTGAGAATCCATATAACTTTCAAGGGCTGGGAATAATAGCTAGCAATATCAAGTTATATATACTATATAGTACTGGATTCTTATCTCACTTCTATCATATGGTTCTGATGTTCTATTTTCTATCAACCATTAAATCAACTCTTTTTATAAAAACAAAACTAAAACTCAATATATATTTAGTTGGTTGCCAAATCAAAGTGTTTATAATAAGATAGCAGTGGGACGAGATTGTAATATACATCAATTTTCGTTACATTAAATATAAAGCATGCAAATAAAAAATTGCACAAAGTAGCTAGGGCATTGCTGTGAATCTTTGAAAATTTTGTAAACATTCTATTTTGTAGTGGCTTTCCTTAAATTTCAACTATATGTTAGATTCAAATTTAATGGTTGGGATTTTTTTGCATCAATATTTGTCATTTTGAAATCTATAATTATTGCTAAATTTTGAAGTGTCAAATAATATAGATCATGTGAAAAAGACATTCCAATAAATTTGAAGACAATAGTTGGAATTCGAATAAATCAATTGGGAGACCTAGAGTAATCTATTCTCGTCGTGCTTGTGTGTATATATAATAACGAATAATACTATATACAATCGTGAAGTGCGCAAGTGCTATACAGTTGCTTTAAAAAAGAGCTATTAAAAAATAATTTTTTTTCATGTTTGTCTCTTATTTATTCACTTTTTTCAAAGTAATTGCGTTACGTTTGTACACTCACGATTGCAAGTAAGATTTCTCTATAATAGCACAAGAGTCATATTACTTAAATTTTAAGATTTGATTTATAATATTTAAATTTTAAAATTTCTCTTTCAAATCAAATAATATCATGAAAACGCTTTACTAATTGTGCTCTATACAATATAGCTGGGATCAGGATCTGTAGAAGGGCACCAAGGATTTCACATCTGTTATTTGCAAATGATAGTATCCTTTTTTGTAAAGCTACTAAGACAGAGAACAACCACATACAACAACTACTTGGGCAATATGAAGAGGCTTCAAGGCAAAAAGTAAACGAGGATAAAACCTCCATGATCTTCAGCAGGAATGTAGGCTCTGACCAACAACATGACTTAATGAACTTGTGGGGGATCCAACACTTTCAGCAATATGATAAATACCTGGGACTACCTCCTCTAGTGGGTAGATTAAAAACAAGAGCCTTTTTAGACATCAAGCACAAAGTATGGACCAAGCTATAGAACTGGAAGGAGAAGTTGCTATCTAAGGGGGGTAAGGAAATACTGATAAAGACAGTGGCTCTCTCCATCCCAACCTACACTATGAGCTGCTTTAAACTTCCAGGAAGCTTGTGTCATGAGTTGGAACAAATGATGGCATGTTTTTGGTGGAGACAGAAACAGGAAGAACACAAAATCCGTTGGGTAATCCGGACCAAGTTATGTACCCATAAGCAGGCTGGAGGACTAGGCTTCAAAGACCTGAGGACTTTTAATGATGCCCTTCTTGCCAAACAAGGGTGGAGAATCATGCAAGAACCAATAACCTTGGTCCACAAAGTCTTCAAAGAGAGGTATTTCCCAAATCAGGCCTTTATTAAGGCCAAGCTAGGCTTCAATCCTACCTTTGCATGGAAGGGGATCTGAGAAGCAAAAAAATACTTGGCTCTGGGTTGTAAGTGGAAAGTGGGATTAGGACAAACAATCAAAGTATGGAAGGATAATTGGATACCTGGACATCCTCCCCTGGGCAGAAATGAAGTAACTATAGCAGCCTATGACCAGGAAGCAACAGTTAATAGCCTAATGGACCCTCAATCTAAATGGTGGGATGTGGAAAAGATAAGGACCCTACTACCTACACGAGCAGCAGATGAAGTCCTAAAATAGTTCTAAGCAGCAGAACAACTGAAGACAAGATAATCTGGGACCCTGAACCTCATGGTAAGTTCCCTATAAAGAGTGCATATCGGGTCTTCAAAGAGGCAAAGCAAAACAAGATGGAAAGTGAGGGCTCAAGAAGAATGGGGAGGCACAAGCTATGGAAAGACCTATGGAGTATGAAGATCCCAACCAAAATCAAGATTTTTACATGGAAGGCCTTTAAAGAAAGCCTGCCAACAAAGCATAACCTGATGCTAAGAAAGGTACTGAATGAAGATTTTTGCAAGTTATGCAACACTAAAACTAAGGATGTAGCTCATGCTCTATGTTTCTACCCTTCAGTAAGAGAGGCTTGGGAGAAACAGTTGCCTTTTATCTTCTCCTCTGACCTACCAAAGATGTATGGGGACATAGCTAGGTTTATCAGTGGCCTACAACAGGAAGATTAGTTAGAGTTGTTCTTCCTAGTCTCTTGAAGCTGCTGGTATAGACGAAACCTTTCAACTTTTGAAGACAAAGTCATCTATATTGAGCAAGCCATAGCCCATGCCTTGGTTGTCCAGCATGTTTATAAAGCAACCCATGGCCAACCTTTGAAGGCTGTGAGACACCACTGCCGTTGGGAATTCTCCCCACCAGGAGTTTTCAAATTAAATGTGGATGGGGCCACCTTCCTGAACCAACACAATGCCGGCATTGGGGCCATCTTGAGAGACAGTAAAGGAGAGGTACTCATGGCAGCAAGCAAGAAGGAACATGAAATCAGGAATGCAACAAGTATTGAGATGCTTGCAATCTTCAGGGGACTTCAGCTGACTGCTCACCTGGGAATTCAACACCTCATTATAGAAAGTGATGCATTGAACTTAGTTCAGGAATTGCAGAAACCAGAACCCTCAATGGCTTTGGTTGGAAATGTGATCAAGGACACTAAAGAGGTTATGAGTCACTTCTAAATGTGTGAAGTTAGATATACTATGAGAACGTGTAATGAAGCAGCACACAAGCTTGCAAGGCATGCATGGCATGTAAGTAATATTAGCCAATGGTGGGGATCTTTCCCTGATGTAATTGCTCCAATCATATGGACGGAGAGACAAATGTATTGCTAATATCCTACTAATGAAAGGCTTTTTCCATCAAAAAATAAATAAAAAATTGTGCTCTATACACTAGCTTGGGAATATAATTTTTTTGAGACCAATACTCTTGAAGTTCTCTATATTTTAACGTTATTTGCTCATCTAACAAATCATCCCGCAGTCTATAACTCTTTCTTTTATAAAAAGCTTTATTATCAAGCCAATGTATAAAATGTATAGCATGTTAAGTAAAGTGTTTATTTAACAAAATTTCTTATAAAAGATAAATTTTAAAATTTGAATCTTACAAATCAAATTTTACCATTTAAGTAATCATGTGGATGGTATATCCTACATGAAAAATGTTAAATATACTTAAGAAAAACATACAAAAAACTTAGTTCTCTAAATGTTAGCTATTGATATGCTGAAAACTACATAAAATTTGAATTTCAAGAGAAAACTAACAAAATGAGTCTTGTACGTAAAATTGTAAGTACACGTAGTTCTACTCATCCTACACACCTGGTTGAGAATAGAATAACTATTCTTTTATATATATGAGAAATGATATTTGCAGTCATAAAGTATGCTAGTATCGCGCACTCCTTTTGAAAAAAATAAAGTAAGTATGAGACCCACATGAAAAAAAGTAATTTGTTAATGATGGATCCTATTCTTTTTCAAAATGAGTGTGTGACACTTGCTCTCCTTCACTCCATGCAACCCGCCCAGCCCAACCACAATCCGCCGCCCACCTCAACCGCTATTGCTCATGCCAACGACCCAGCCCCACTAATCTCAGCCCCCACGCTGCCCTCTACCTACCACATGTGTGGCCAAAACCCAAATGGGATTTTACTGATTTTCCTCCATCGCATGGCCTTAGTGCTGCCACCTACTGCTACCATGGCCTCGCTTGAGCACCCTCAACCTCCCTCAAGCTTCCCAATGCCTCCCCCTTTTCCAGTTGTGCCGCACGACCCTCCCATTTTTCTTTCTCTTTCACACACAGGTTGGTACTCCCAGCCACCACACCACCTTAGCGCCACCACCAATGGCTTCCCCTTCCACCGGTGAGCTTCCCTATCCAATCTCATGCTCCACTGTGACCCCTAGCCACCACACTCTCTCTCACTCTCCCATGGACTCTCTTCACTTTTCATGGCTGATCTCCTCCGTGCGCCGCCACCCATGACTCCAAGCCACCACCATCAATTCTACTGACCTCCATAAGCCTCTCCACAGTCAATCCAAGCCTCCTGTAGCTCCCTTTGAAATTTCCAATTTTGGAACACATGATCATTGCTTGGAAAACACCGCTCTACCACTATTTTTCCAATTTTCACGTGACTTTTGATCGTCCAAAGTTGTCTTTCGTCATTGTAAGTAACTTTTGAAATAACTTTAAGATTTTAATATATTTTTGCACTAACTCATATTTACTGTGATTTGGTTGGTTGTGGTAGACTGAGTCCGTGGAGTTTAGGGGTCAGTTAGATTGGAGGATGGAGTTGGTTGTGTGATTGGATTATGCTGGGATTTGGTGGCTGTTGAATATTTGTGTCGTATTATATACATTGCATAATTGCACGCATGTTCATGTTTGTAAATGAAAATTGGGTTTTCATATAATTGCATGCATGTTCATGTGTATATTTGAAAACAGGGTTTTCATGTGAGAAATTATTTTAGGGTTCATGTGTATCACCCCAAGTCGAGATGGGGTATTATCTCGATAGAACTCCTCTGGTCACTCAGGAGTGGAATATACTGAATGACATCCCTTTGGCTGTCATTAGGTGACAACGGGATCGGACGGTATGGTAACGCTATCGTGTCGACTTCGTGGCCCCTCTATTGGCAAGATATGAAGGATGATTGGCCGTGAACACGCTGGGTGCGGAATTGGGTATTGCTCATTAAGAAGTTACACGCACAATCGTTACCCTTGCTGTAACAAAGGAAGCCAGGGTGTGTGGATAGTCTCTAGGAAAGATCATGGTGCATACGGTACAAATGGATAATAGGTCATTTTCTAGAAAAAAATGGCGTTTTTGGATAAATGGATTTATGTGAACCATTTTCTAGAAATATAGTTGATTTTTATAGTGGGCCACCTTCTGGGAAATGGTGGATGTTATTTTTAATAAATTTAATTTTTGGGCCAAAATAGGATTTTGGTGTGCATTGCAAAATATTCTTTTTTTGGGGAAAAATAATGTTTTGTGTATCATGCATATTTCATCATATGCATGCATAATTGTTGGTTACATTAATGCATTTTTATCTCTTAGGTCGTTTGGGCTGTTAGTTAATGAGATTCACAGTTTGACAGTATTCGACAAGCTACAATATCATTTCATGGTATCATAGATTTTGATGTAAATGATGAAGTAGAGCCTGAGGATGCGGCTCCGCTGGAAGAGTGATCTCGGATCACTTTCTTGTGTACCAAGATTTATTTCCCGCTTTTGGTTATTGTATTTTGTCTTTATTATATTTTTATTTGAATAACTGTATTACTTGTTGAAACACTTGTATTTAAACGAATTTGTATTTAACAATTCTAGTACTTAGTTGATTAATTTTAACTTATCCACTGCATTTTTTGTCTTATGTGTAGCATGTGCACATACTTAGCACTTTTTGATAGGGTGGATGACCTGTGTTGTCATCATCCCGACACCTTAATTTCCGCACTTCTATACGTAAGAGTTAGGGGCATCACAAGTACAATTTCACAACTGCAAAGAAAGGAGGATCATATAGGCAATGAAGACAAGTTAAGTGATAATATTTTATACAAATTATTAGGTGAGATAGGAATTTGACTTCTTTTCTTTCTACTTTTTGGTCATTCAGGGAAGTCTTTATTGTTGGATGCGTATTCCAATCTGATTTTTTTATTTGAACGCAACTTCCATTGATATTGTTGGATGCGTATCAATCATTTGGTATAAAGTGTGTGCCAAAGATAAGAATCTCCTAGCCAGAACTATCCCTCCCCAAACATTTTTTTTCACATTTAAAGACTGAAATAGTCTGATATTTTGTCATGGTTGTCCATCGTGATAAATAGATTGATTGATGGATTCCTACTCTTGAACAGGATTTAGTTGTTTGGAGAACTTTGTTCATCCTAAGCCATAGAAGATCCAAAGAATTTTTTAGAGTGAGGAACAATATCTAAGAAGTAGATAACGAGATAGTGATTGTCACTATATAAACATGATCATGGCTAAAACACGAGCTTAAGTAAGATAGACATAATGATTTTTACAATTACCATATCTATGTCATGCTTTCTTTAAACAATGACACTACCCAAATTTTATTGATAAAACATCACTTATGGTGAAATAATACAATTTACCTAAGGGAGCTTGGGGGTTACAACCAAAAAATCTCAGCCAAACTCATAAGAAAAAACTATATCATACAAGTACTAATAATAAAACAATCCATCCAGGTACATACATAACAAAAAGAGTAAAATGACTAGTAAATATTAATGTATGAGGCTTACAAGGATACATGAACATGAATCTGAAAGATAAGAGATCAACCATATGTTGAAGAAGTTAAAGAAAATATGAGAAACTTACCAAATTGCTAAGTGCTTCGAAAGAGGCAAGCCTATCTGTCAAGGCATTACCCTCATTGTAAACATGACTGATAGCTTCTAAAGGGAAAGAATTGATCTTTATAAGGTGCAAAATGTCATCACAACTATCAAAATAATGTCAATGGGATTGAGAATCAGTGTTAGACCAATAAACCTCCAGAAGCGAGTTTTCCACTAAAAATGCATTTTATTTTAAACTTTAGCAAACTTGGCTGGAATTTTCAATATGATAAGCCTGAATCTTCAGTATTGTAACCTCGAACTATTAGCAATTAGGCATGAATCTGAGATATCGAAACTTCAAGAAATTGATGTGCTAGGGCAGGAAAGCATGATAGTATCGATCATTGAACAGGTACGGCGTATAGTCTAGCGCTACGCAACCTTATCATAGGACAGAAACAGATCAAGTCACGAGCTAAGGAAGGTAATAGTTATGTATCACCCTACGAGAGTTAAGGTTTTAGATTTTGCAGAATTTATGGAATGATTTGCATGTCATTTAGCTAAATAATTTTGGACAATCAAAGTTACGTACGTATTGGGGTGCCAAGGACACGTTCCTATATACATGTTATATGGGTTGCAAGGCCGCTATCATGTCTAGCCTGGCAGGTGAAAGAGATGATATATGGTCTATATTTGTTGACCGCATATGTCGATGTTTTCCACAAATTTTTAAAATTTGGAATGGAAAATAAAAACAAAGAAAATAGAAAAATTCCATCATATAATAGTGTAACTAGAGGTGTAAAAGACATCATAAAACCTGTCAAACGACAAAATCGGTGCGTTCGGTCTATAATAAAAAGTTCTTAAGAACCGAAACCTAAAATCTGGTTTGAATCGAACCGAACCAATATATTATATATATAAATATGTATTCCAATTTTATATTATATATAAAATATTTTTTATATAACTTTTATATTATATATATATTATATGCTAAATTACTAATTATTGTAATGTAAATGAAGTTTGAATTTTAAACATCAACATTAATATTAAGTTAGTAACATAAACTTACTTTTGATAAATATATATATCAAGGATAATTATATTTTTGAATAATAAATTAATTATACATATATACCTTTTTATAAAAATATGTTTACACATTTGACTATTTATTTTCAACTTATTTAATGTAATGCCCTCAACTCCCACGTCCAAATAAGTAGAAGTTGTGACAGTGAAATGAGGACCACATGAGTCACGCACTCCAACAACGAGTACTAAGAGTGTGTGCAACATGCAATTAAGTGTACATTAATAATAATTGCAGCGGAAAAATAAAGGGCTTCCAACTTATTAGTACTAGGACCGTACATCTTGGCCGACTCGATCCGAGATGCTACTATTCCGACCCGACCCGGTTTGGGCCACTACCGAAAGTGCCATTTCCGAACTTTAGCCGATACCCGATTAGCCGACCCATTTTCTCTTTCGGGTTTTCCGATTGTTTTTGCCTCATGTAAAAAAACTAAAAAGAAACCAATTGTAGAAAGATCTAGATTCTCGTGCCTTGGAAGGAAAAATAAGAATAAAAAAAGCTTCTCAGACTCTCAATGCCTTTAAGAGAGAAAAAAAAAATAAAAAAAAGAAAGGCTTCTCACTTCTCAATGCCTTGGAGAAAAAAGAGAAAAAGCTTCGTGCAGCACAAGTGAAAAAGCTTTCCTAGACAGTGCCTTACGAGTCGTGCCAAATGAAGAAAGTGCAGAATGAAGAAATGGATTTTTTTTTTTAGATTACTCTCTTCGAATCAGCTATTTTGTAATCTTTCACCTTCAAAACTTCTCCTTTCCATCTCTCTAGTTCTGAAATCTGGCAGGGGAGTCAAGAGTATTCGGGGAGAGAATGAGATGTATTGATTTTGAAATCTGGTTCTGAAATTTGTTGGGTTTTGCTTCAAGAGGTTCAAGAGGGTTGAAGATGATGCCGTTTCATCGTTGGGGTTGAAGTTGTCTAAGAAGCGTCTCTCGAGTTCTAGGTTTTCTCTTGGTTTTCCATTTAGTAGCTGAAAAATTGTCAAAGAAGTTGTTTTCTCTTGGGTATTGGGATCGGTTCTTTGATTGTTTTATATGGAAAGAAAATTTTGGAGTCTTTGACTCCGATTGAAATTTCATGAGGGTAAAATCTTAGGAATATCTCAGTGTTCTTCGGAGAAGAGTTCTAATTTCAATGGCAGAAGAGCAACCCAGGACTATCATCAAATTCGGCTAAAAATAGGTATCGGGTATTACCTGATTAAACATCAAACGGGTTTCGGTAATAACCGATTCCGTTGTTCATCCAAACGGTTCGGGTTTTTTCGGGTCAGAGTAGCTCGGAAATTCGACTGGGTCGGCTTGACGGTTTTTTTGTGCAGTCCTAATTAGTACCAAAAATTTAAAACAATATATCGAAATAAAAATCCTCAAAGAGTTTATACAGTCATCAGAAAAAATAAATAAAAAAGAAAAAATACATAGCATAAGCGGAAACAAATCCAGAATCAACGAACAACATCAGCAAGTCACTCCTCTGGCGAAGCCATTCCCTCAGGCTCAACATCTTCCTCTGCATCAAAGTCCATGGTCCCATAAACTGGAACTATAGGGTAGGAATACCACAGTGAGATTATGAAATTTTAGCAAGTAATCAACCAAACAACATCCAAGAGATTACAACATATTTAATACAACCAATATTCCCACAGCCATGCAGTAAATCATGCAAGAACTAAATCCATCATTTTCTCAGGAAATTACACATTTATCCATGCACGCCAAAAACCCATTTGGCCCAAAACCCATACATTTATTAAATTACACTATTTTTCCAGAGAATGGCCCAAACACTGCAAGAAAAATTAGTATTTGCGGCTAAATTTATTTCCGGCGGTACAATTTTGGTCGCAAATAGCCATTTTTTCAATTTCAGAAAAATGTTTGTGTCAACTTAAAAAAATGGCCGCTAAAAATCATTATTTGCAGCGAGTTCAGTTCGCCGGAAATAATCTGGCTGCAAATAAGCCTGTCAGCCATTCCAAGGTCGACTTAATAACATTTTCGCCATTATATGTATTTGTTACAGAGACATGTTTTTACTTGTTACGGCGACTTTTTAAGTCGCGTTAATAACTTCTGCAGAATTAATTCCCTCCCTCCTCTTATTATTTTCCCACGCTCGAAATTTTCCCTCTCTTTCTCGCTCTCTATCCCTGTCTCTGTCTTTCTCTCGCTCTCGCACTCGGGTTCTACAGGAGGGTTTCCATTCAGAAGCCAGCGCCGCCGTCTTCTCATCGTCTTCTCGCCGGTGAGTTTGTTTTTACAACTTCTAGGCTCCATTAATCTCTTTCTCACTCTCTGTAACCCTCGCTAGTTTCTAACCCAAACCCTCGCTATTGTTATTTAGGATTTTTCTCTAATTTGCCTCCCCCTGAAATTTTGGGAAAATCTCTTTCTCAGTTTATTTTTCTGGTTTTTCATTTAATGGAAATATGATCTCTTCCACTGAAATCTGACAATAGAAATAAAAATAATTGTCTGTTATTTATATGCAGCCTCTCATGGATAACCTTGAGGCTCAAACCTATGAGACATTTGAGAAAGATGCAGTGAAATACATTCAGGGGTACATTTTGTGAGTTCTATTTTCGACAAGTTTATATTTAAATGTTGCTGTTGTTGGCAGTCCTGTTAGGCAATAATTCATGTCAGTAGTAAGTGGAGAGATTATGGTTATTATTAAAAGGCAGTATGCCATGATTACGACAATGGAAACTAGTGATATTTTTGTTTGAATTAATATGCTGTGCGCTTACTACTTGTAGTACCAAAGGGCAATTTGTAAAGCTTTGCAAGATAGAGTTCCTAAAGAAAAAGCATCAACACTAACCATTGTAAGCAACCCACCATCTTTTCATGATTTCATTGATTTTAATAAACAAATATAATGTAGTTGGTATCTGGCATCCATTGCATCATTTTTTTCCTTGTATTCCTAGGTATTGATGGTTGTAAGAGCAGGGCGAGGACCTCTTGTCAGGGCATCATTGCAGGTACATTCATATAACTTCCGCTTATTCAATTGTGGCTATGTCACGTCTTTAGACTGCATGCTACATGGTGAGATCTCTTTTTTCATGTTGTATTCTATTTTTTTTTTCCTCTTCATACATAGGCTGCTGAAGAAACTAGCCGCAAGCTTAAAATTTACGCTGTGGAGAAAAATCCAAATGCAATTGTTACACTACATGTGAGTTAATTATATTTTGTATTGCAAGCTTTGCTACTTGGCCGCAATGTAGATAACATGTTGGGAATGTGTGAACAATTATCATATTGGTTTATAAACTGCTGAAGTCATCTAGACTGATGCTTTGTTATTCTTGAGTTAGTTTAATCATTTAATTACGAGGTGGGCTTATATTCACATTCATGAATATTGATTATGTAGGATATTGCAGTTTTCTTTTTCTAAAGTCATCTCGACATTTTTTGCTTTCGCTTCTTTTATGAAATTATAATAGGCCCGTTTCAGGTACACAAGTTTCATTCAACCGGTGACGGCTTCAAAGCTGTACAATGATGTATGCTGCTTGCCCTTGTGGTCTAAAATGTCCACCATTTCTTGATTCAAGTATTTAATTAAACTTTTGTGGTTATGTGGCAGGTTAAGTCACATAAAGATCTTGTGCACTTTGAAACTGCTTTCAATCATATCCTTGGAGACTTTTCTCTCATTGTTTACCAATTTCAGGCTATTAGTGCATTTTCAGCTGTCATTGATCGACTAGGTACTGTACATTTTCCCTTTTCTCTCCTTATATAATTAATCTGTGTTAAATCTCTGAGCAATTATAACTTTGTATAATGGGATGAACATCCTGCACATCCTTCAATGGAATCTTCGATGAAAATTGCATAACAGAAGATTATGTCTTTTTGTGATTTTAGGAGGTTGAAATAAAAGCTGATGAATGTTTGTTCGAAACTGCATTTGAACAATGCTTTAAATGCAATTATGGTGGCCCCATTCAAATGCAATTTTGATCAAAACTCTGTGAAGTTCTATGGATGGCCTCTATTTATGTCTCCTTTCAAATGCATTTCAAACATGACTCTCTAGACCTGTTTGGATGGCCTCTGTTTGAGCCCTATTCAAACTTTGCTTTGAATACCTCTGGAACTCTTTGGATGACCTCCATTCAAAGCAGTACTAAAATATTGTTTATGGCTTTATTTGTTTTTTGGTAATTTCATTTATTTTAGGGCTTTTTTTTTTATCACATTGCTTCCAAAATAACTTTGTTTTTGAGCTTGAATAATAATTTTGGAAGAATTCTCTCTTTCCACCACTTTTTATTCTTTGGAATTAACAAGAGTTGACACCCTTATTCCTGGTATTCTTGGCAAATCAACAGGTTTGAGGAAGACTTTACAGTATTCATGCATGAATCAACGGGTTTATTATGGGGTTGCTGTAATTTTCCTAGCATCTTTGTCCTGTACACTCACAGAAATTTGAAAACATCTTCTTTGTCCTATACACTTCATGCATTAATCTCCATGAAAGTGGATAAGATACAAGATTGGAGGAAACTTGGATGCTTTTTTTGCTTTTCTTTAGAGTTATCATTCCTGGAAAGCAGAAGGATGTTTCTTCTGTAGTTGTTCTTATTCATTTGCCTTCCTGGATCCATTGATATCAGATGTGGTGTAAATATTGTATCTCATTGTTTAAGAGGTACCTGCAGATCTGTTTTTCCTTTACACTTTTTATAATCAATCGAGTCGTATGTATCAAGGAGATTGGAAATAACGAGAATGTTGCTTGAGTATTTTGTTGGTAGTATATACTTATTGGACATTCTGTGTATGTTCATATGGTTCTCCTTTTTATTCTTTTTATTTTGTTAGAAATATACATGACTAGTGAAACCAAGGGAGTCCGTGATGGTAGATGTGTTCAAGTTTGAACACTTATTTACCTTATGATAACAACTTTACCTCTCCCCCAACTCTATGCAGGTGAATTTGATGACATTTTAGATAGAAGCTCTAAATTAGTTTCTGAACCCGCAGAAGAGATACAACTTGTGTACCATAGTATTAGTTCACATGTATTGGAGTCCAATGGATCCATGCCCAAAGACAAGCATAAAAGATTATTGGATATAGAGAATTTAACCGTACAAACACCAAGAAAAGCTACACTGGTTAGAGACTTAAAATTGGTGGTCGATGAGATGGATCACTTACTGGTTAGTGAAGTATTCCTTAATTTATTTGTGGATTTTTATTATGGCAAGCATGTTGGGGCTGAAAAGTATTTACTGGTTAGTAATTTAACTAACAGGTAACAGGACCTAGCGGGAGTGGTAAGACTTCCTTGGTAAGAGCTATGGCTGGCCTTTGGAGTACTGGAAGAGGAAAAATCACATTCTATACATTAGAGGATTTGGTAGCATTGCACCTAGATATCTATAATAATATAATAATAAAATGTGCAGAAGATTGAAGTGATGATGAGAGTTGCTGGCAGCTTGTTTCATGTCAGTTTTCTCTAAGAAACAGCTAACTAACAGACTGCACAATGTTTTAGATATAAATTCATGCAATTGGCACACTTGGAAGGAGCAGTTTAACTCCGAACTGTTTCCTTTGCAAATTATGATTTAAATATGATTAGAAAATCTACATGCATAGTTGGTATAAAAAACATGTACGAGAAAAATGAACAACTGTTGAATACTTATACTTTGATTTATTGCATTTTGCATTCTATCTGGTTGGTTGTGCATGCTAGCTAGCTTGTGTTTGATGACATCTCTAAAATCTTATGATCTATTTTTTGTTCTTATTTCTCACAGGATTGAACCAAGATATCAAGAAATATAGAGCAAAAACATTTCAGAAGCTGTCAAAGATTGATGGAATCAAAGTTAAACCCATATAGAAAAAATTTCACTTGTAAATTTATATTCCATTGTGATATGTTGGATGGTTTTATGTAAAACTTAAAACAATAGTAGTGCAGTGGTGAATTTCAAATATGTACTTTGAGGTTATATGAATGATGTTTCAAGCAAAAACTGAATTTTTTCAAATATAGTATTTTTTTGTTTATTAAGAACAAGTACCTTTACGTTTCAGAGAAAAAACAACGTATGAATAAAAAAACATATTTTCGGCTATAAAAAGTAGCTGCAAACAATTATTTCCAGCAAAAAAATATAGCCAGAAAAAAAATTGGCCAGGTCAACCAAGCCAGCATTTATTTGCGGCTTTAAAAAACTAGCCGCAAATATATATTTCCGGCAAAAAAATATAGCCGGAAATAATTTTGGCCATAGATGATGGATCTTGGCAAAAATTATTGCGACAAAATTTTATTCATTTGCGGCTATTATTATTGTCGGAAATAATGTGTATTTCTGGCTATTATCAAAATAGCCGGAAAAACTTTTGCTTGGCTCTATAATAGCAGCTATCTGTTGGCAATTAGAAATAGCGGCTAATAACTAATAGCGGCTAACTTAGGTATTATTTCCGGCGAATTTTGCCGCAGGAAATGGAACAATTTCTTGTAGTGAAATATATCTATTTATTATACATGCACTATGGTCTCTCCTACGGACCATCCGCATACCTCGGCTCCCTTCATCAAAAATAAAGGTAACAACCGTGCATGTGACTACGTAAACCCTCCAGCAGAGGGGCCACGGAGTCGACACGAGAAGATTACCATCTCATCTGATCCTATTGTCACCCAACCATAATCAAGGGGATATCACCTCAGTTTATTACGCTCTCGAGTGATTAGAGGAGATTCACTGATATAATGTCTCATCTCAGCTTGGGGTCATAATACACACAACACACACCCACAAGTTAACACCAACTTCTGAAAACCTAGTTTTCATATCACTCAACAAAGAATGACACAACACAATAAAATAATTAAGAGAAATAACTGTTGGGAATTTGGACCTCCCAAATTCACCCCTCTAAGATCTACCCTTTGCAAGCGTAATAAGAAAAATAGAGAAATAATAACAACACAAGATTTTACATGGAAACTCCTAAACAGAAGAAAAACCATCAGACCTAGAGAAGAAAATCCACTATGTAAAAAATTGTTACAATCACACAATTTCTCTCCTCGCCCCAAACACACCCACAAAGCTTTCCCCATTAATAAAACTTTAACTCACACTTCTTCCCATTTTACAAAAATGGGCAACAGAGAAATTTAACTAGAGTCAAAAGTTACTAGCTAAACATTTGACTGGTGCACTTAACCATGAGGCTAAACCTCATTTTTACAGACTTGAGGATTTGCTCCTCCTTCACTTTCCACCCATGTGGGACTTAAGTTAAAGGAGCAAAATAGTCAACAATCTCCACCTTGCGACTTTGCCTGGTCCCATAGCCAAACTCCACCTCAATGAAGATCTTCATAGCTTCCGCTATCATACTTGACCATAAAAGTATACCCACTCAGAATAAATCAATTCCAAACATTTTACTTTGGCGCATGTCGAAAAACAACCTTGCTGAAAAATTATGGTGAAACTTCCACGTCTGGCTCTCCTAGAAGTTCATCACCCATCAACATGAATTTCCACCACACACCCTATATCAATGCCAAACCAATGCTTGTGTGCAAACTTGTGGACCCGCTAACATTAACACATCCTCTATCATGACAACTTTGGGAATTAGCGGCATGCTATGAGGATATACATGTCTCTTTTTTTCATGGAGAGAGACACAACATTAGCACAATACCAGTATCTCCATTTACTGACATGGAGTCACTTGCCGAACTTACTTCTTGTACTAGCTGTTTCACTAGTCGCTAGTATCACTGTGACTTCAAGGGTTGATCTGCCCTTCAACGCCTTCTGTAAACCAATTTCTCCACCTCAAATCTGATAGGATTTGAAACCCTACTTCCTGACATTGTTTTGATGAATTTACTGTAGAAATGAATAGTACCTCACTAAGTCAGTTCCCAGGAAAGATTGGAAGGTCATAATAGACACACTTTAAATTTCCAATCTCCTAAACAGAACCTCCTTAGATTGTACGTATCCACACTACCACACCGAAGCTCCACCTCACAAAAAGAACCTAGTGGTTCTGATACCAATTGTTGAGAATTTGGACCTCCCAAATTCACCTCCCCCCCGGATCTACCCTTTGCAGGCATAACAAAAAAAATAGAAAAATAATAACAACACAAGATTTTATGTGGAAACTTCTAAACAGGAGAAAAACCACTAGACCCAGAGAAGAAAATTCACTATGTGAAAAATTGTTACAATCACACAATTTCTCTCCTTGCCCCAACCACACCCACAAAGCTTTCCCCACTAGTAAAAATTTAACTCACACCTCTTCCCATTTTACAAAAATGGACAACAGAGGAATTTAACTAGACTCAAAAGTTACTAGCTATGCATTTGACTGGTGCACTTAACCATGAGGGTAAACCTCATTTTTATAGACTTGAGGATTTTCTCCTCCTTCACTTCCCACCCATGTGGGACTTAAGTTAAAGCAGCAAAATAGTCAACAATAACAATAAACACGTATATGCATGACAGGCAATAAATTGGATGACATGACATTGCACATATCAGACAACACATGTTACAAATAATTACAACATAGTTTAATAATCAAACTACACTCATTTTCCCACCATCTGTATTTGGCCCAAGGCCCAACATCCAACAATAACTATAGTTATTATTCCCAACACTTCGGGCCCGAAGCCATCACAACCTACCAGACTTGAGAAACAAAGTTAGTGTCCAAATATTATTAAAATCTCAAAGAGGGTCATTGGAAGATTACTTACAACGCAATCAGACAAGTATGGAATATCAAAGGTGTGTAGACCACGAGTGATGCCAAAAATGGTGGAGCAATGGCGGCTTGGGTTTAAACCCACGATTTGGAGTGGCTGAGCATGAAGGAACCCAAGATAAAATTACTAAATCACATGCCCCCTCCCCCCCCCCCCCCCCCCCCCCCCCCCCCCCGCGCAAGTTAGAAGATGAGATTTGAGGGAGAGAAGGGCAGATCTATACAAAGGTGGTTGTTCGTGGATATTGGATGGAAACGACATGGGTGGCGGTGATAGAAAATAAAAATAAATGAAAATGAAATGAAGGCTCACGAGAAGGACAAACAGAGGCACGAATTTTGGGAAGAAATGGAGGTGGCAGCAGGTGGATGATGCAAGGCTAAGACCGATGCCTTGGTGGTGGTGGTTCAAAGGTGGAAGTGGCTGGCGTCATGGGTTGGACAGCAGGGTGAAAACAAAATAAAAATCTTTAAAAGGGAGAGGGAGTCATGGTTTCGTTTCTGCAAGGAAGAAGAAGAAGAGTAGAAAAACAAAAGAAAAGAGATGAAAGAAAAAGAAGTAAAAGTGGGAAGAAGCCGCAACAGCAATGAGAAGTAGGAGAAGAAGAAAACTAAAGTGGGAAAAGAGAGGGGGCTGTGGCACAACAGAGGGAGAAGGAAGGAGATGGAGGCCTAAGGGCTTGGCCAAACGAGGCTGTTTAAGGTGGAGGGTTAGGCTTCACTTGCTGACGGGCTAGGCACGTTTTCCACCTCCTTGTTGGACCAAAACATAAATGAAAACACACAAAGCCACAATAGAAAAGCTCAATCCGAAAAATAAAGAGCTAATAAATAATAAACAATAATTAATAACGAGAAAAGATACATTAAAATAAATTACACAATTTAAGCAGTGATAATAATAAAATACTACAACCAAAATAATAATAATAGATTTAAAGTAAAAGAACCAATAAAAATAATTAGTAAAATAAATAATTAAAAACACAAGGAAAAAAAGGGATATCACATTTAGTACCACACATGTAAATGGTAAAATGAAATAATCAGACCGGACTAAAATTAGAAAATTTGAAATTTTCAGTTTCGATGATAAATTAGTTCGATTTGATTCTTTAATTTCTAAAACCGATGTATATTGGTTCTGTTCCAAAGTTTATCAAAATAGGACCGATTACCCCAGAGCGGAACAAATTAAGAAGTTGGCAAATTTATTTATTTTTCTTTTCTTTGACTCAAAAAGTGGAAAATAATAGGTATAAATTTTCTTAGCTTTTCAAAAACGAAGATAATTCAAGCTAGGTTACTATTATTTTCTAAGCACAACCGAAAGTTCATAAATTGGCCCTTGAAAAAGAAAAATATATCTATAAAGTTATAGAATAATGCTCATGGATCTTATATATTGCTATGACAAATAGTAGTATGATTATTAAATATGCCTACCAAATATATATTTTCTCAAATGATACTTAAAAATTATTTAAAGAAAAAGAAAATCAAAATAAAAAACTCACATATACTGTATACACATTTGATAGGCACATTTAATCATCCTTATTGCTATTTCCTCGTGACCAGATTCTACGTAATTGGAGTGGTAATATTAATGTAGCTGGGTGCTAGCTATATAATATAGCAAGCTAGCTTCATGCAAAGGTACGTACATATATATATTGTTCTAGCTAATTGATCAGGGTATTCATACAACATCATTTTGATCAAGCAAGTAGTACTGTTCGTACTTTCAAATTTCAACTATTATTTTCAAATAATGATATATGACACTATTAGTTATATATATATATATATATATATATATATAAGAGGCAAAGAATTAAGCCAATTAAAATAGAATAGTTATTATATAAGATCAGGTGAGGAAGCCAAAGAGGTCACGATATATATAATACGATTTGTGTTTATGCAAAAAGTAATGATAAAGAAAAATGCTAGTGGGGTCTTTGAAAGTTATGGCACAAACTTGCTATAAATGTAATCTGTGCTTGGCTAGGATTAGATGCGTATAATGTAAGGAATGAATGTAATCTTAATTAGACTCTAGTGATCCGATAAGACTACATATTTAAATTAGAACTCTTATCATAGTTTGTTATATCATAAGATAAGAGTTATCAAAGAGTCCTAAAAATGTTTAGAGTCTTAGCATCAGTTGAAGAGATAAAGACGTAAGGCGTGTTGAAGAAGTTGAAGCTGATCTGAACTCTAAGCAGTTCAGAAGAATGATCCAGTCTGAGGGTAGAAATGTCTCTAACTAGGATAATGGATAAACCTATAAGAAGACTCCTTCCACAAGTCGATCATGACAACATTAATTATATACAGGAAGTCGGCTGAAGATTTAAAAGGTGAGCACATACAATACATATTGGCGATCGATCAAAATCTTGAGAAACTCAGTTCGTGGAATTGAGGGGGAGCATACCCAAAGGGGGAGTCGTCCTGTTCAAGTTTCAACCACTGGAGGTTCTAGTAGGAAATGTAACGATTGGAGAGTGTCAGAGGTTCTAACTACTTAATGAGGTAGAAGGCAAGCGGGACGTATGTTTTGGGTAAACGGGTTGGTTACAAAGGCTTTGTTAACAGTTTACTTGTAGTTCTCTAAATCAATAAATTGACTTTCCTGGGTTTGGTTGCCCTATAGGGTTTTATCTTTGAAGAGCTCTTCAAAGAGTTTCCCTTCCTAACCAAATAGTGTGTTCAAGTGATTATTTTATTTTGGTTACTAATCAGTGCTAACAGTTTGTGCGAAGTGTTAAATGTGACGAATCAGGAGTACTTGGGTAATTTCAATTGGCATCAGAGTGTGGTTAACTCAATCTGAGTGTGATCCGTTCTCCTGAATGATCATGGCAACACTATCATCACCACCACAATTTGCTGGTGACAACTATACCTACTGGAAAGTAAGGACGAGAGCTTTTTTAAGATCACTCAATGAGAGTATTGTTAACCGTGGAATCAGGATGGACGAGGCCTACATCACCTGTAGAAGAATGGACCAAAGAACAATCCAGCAGCTGTAATTGGAATAACAAAGGTCTAAATGCCATTTTCATGGCAATTTCACTTAATGAGTTTAAGAGGATTTCAATGTGTGAAAATGACAATGAGGCTTGGGATATTTTGGAAACCACACATGAAGGGACCAAGACGGTGAAAAATTCCAAATTGCAAATATTGACTTCAAAATTTGAAGAAATAAAATGTTGGATTATGAGACCTTTAATGAGTTCTATGCCAAACTAAATGACATTGTCAATTCCAGGTACAATCACGGTGAGAAGGTGGAGGAGGCACGAGTTATGAGGAAAATCCTGAGATCTCTGCCTGAAAGGTTTCAACCCAAAGTGACAGCCATAAAAGAAAGCAAGGATCTAGATACAATTCGGGTAGAAGAACTGGTAGGCTCTCTACAAACCTATGAATCTACTCTCCCACAACAAAGAAAAGGTAAGTCCATTGCACTCAAAAATATTAAAGAAGAGAGTCATTCTGATGATGAAGATCTGTGTAGTGATGACCTAGCTCTTATGGCCAGAAAATTAAAAAAAAAAATTGTTTAATAAAAATAGTTCTGGAAAAATGAGAAAAGGGAAGAGTTTTGTTAAAAAGAATGAACCTGAAAAATGGAATAAAGATAAACCAGATATTAAAGAGAAAGTCCAATGTCATGAATGTTCTGGTTTTGGTCACATAAGAATTGAATATCCAAATTATAAAAAAAAAGGCAAAAGCTTTGAATGCTACTTTGAGTGATGATTCTAATTATGAAAACTCAGATACATCTTCTGATAATGAAACTGTGCTTATAGCTTTCTCTGCATCCATTACTGATCATATTGAGAAGAATAAACTATGTGCTAATAACAGCACAGGCTTATGTGATACTGATTTTGATGTTGCCATAGAAGTATCTGATCATAAATTAAGCATGCAGGAAGCATATGAGAAACCATGTGAAGAATTCTTGAAAATTCAAAAAGTAAATAAAAAGCTATACAAAAACTTAACCACTATGGAAAATGAGAAGTATAATTTGGTGGAAACACTGAAGCTGACAGAACTGGAAGTGACAAAGCTGCATGAACAAAAAGAAGTGCTGGAAAAGGATTTGGCAACTTGTCAAGAACTTAAAGAAAAAACTCCCACTCAAAAACTAAGTGAACTACTAAAGGTTCAACGAGATAGTACTAATTGTACAAGTTTAGGATACAATACTTTCAAAGATTCATATCATAAAGCATTCTCTGCCTCTACATCTAAAGGCATTACTTTTGTAAAAGGAAGTAACACTGAAAATATCCCAAAGAACTCTGATAACAAAGGCAAGTCAACAATGATTCCTTCAGATAAGTCTAAAGGTATGTTGTTCCTACTTGTCATTTTTGTGGGATAACTAGACACATTAGAACAAATTGTCTCTGACTTAGAAAAGAAAAAAAGGGAGGAAAAAGAAATAAGTTTGTGAAAAAAGATAGGAACCTAGAATTTAAGGTGGACAAATTGAGCAATCAAATACATACTCTTGGTAAGAATCTGTGCAAACTATCTAAATTATGTTTTTCAAAAAATTTAAAGAAAACAAATATCAAGACCAAATAGGTAGTGAAAGAAAAAGTCGTATGCCTGGTAGTGCACACTACTCTCAAAGGTATAGACACTAGCATATGGTACCTAGACAGTGCTTGCTCTAGACATATGACAGGAGACAAATGATTGTTTAAAGATATTGAGTCCACTAGTGGTGGGTCAGTAACTTCCGATGATGGAAGTTCAGCAATAGTGGAAGGAAAGGGAAGTGTGAATATTCCTAGTTTACCTACTCTTCATAATGTTCCTTTTGTTAATGGTCCCAAGGCAAATTTATTAAGTATCAGTCAATTTTGTGGTGATAATCTTTCTGTGCAGTTCTCAAAGGATGAATGCAAAGTATATAATGGTGCTGGAAAATGGATTTTAAGAGGCACCAGAACTGCTGACAACTGCTATGGAATCACTCCCATCAACCGAATACGAAGTCACAAGGTAGAATTGGATGAAACTGAGTTGTGGCATTACCGTCTAGGCCACATCAACTATAGAGACATGCAAAAGATTCTCAAGAAAGAAGCTGTAAGAGGACTGCCAAAAAATTTGAAAAACAAAAAGATAGTGTGTGGAGCTTGTCAAGAAGGAAAGCAGACCAAGGCACAGCACAAGAAGCTAAGTAACATTCTGACCTTACGACCACTTGAGCTGCTACATATGGATTTGATGGGTCCTACTTAGAATGAGAGTCTCAGAGGAAAGAAATATATAATGGTTATCGTAGATGACTATTCAAGATATATGTGGATCATTCTGTTGAGAGATAAAATAGAAACTTTCGAGCTTGCCAAGAAATTGTTCAAACGACTGCAAACAGAGAAGAATTCTTCTATCTCTCGTCGTCATAGTGATCATGGTAGAGAATTTGAAAATGCTAATTTCTCTTCCTTTTGTGATGAATAGGGCATACATCAAGAATTCTGAGCCCCAATCACTCCACAACAAAATGGAATTGTGGAGAGGAAAAATCAAGCAATACAAGAGATGGCACGCACTATGCTAAGTAGCAAAAAGTTGGCTCTATACTTCTGGGGAGAAGCTGTCAATACTGCTGGACATATTTTGAACCGTGTAGTTCTTCGCACAAGCACCAAACTCACTCCCTATGTGTTATGGAATGGGAAGAAACCCACGATAAAGTACTTTAAAGTATTCGGGAGTACCTGTTACATACTGAAAGACAGATAGAGTACTCAGACTGCCCACAAATTTGACAACAAGAGTGATGAAGGAATATTTCTGGAATACTCATCAAATAGCAAGGCCTACAGAGTTTACAATCTACGGACTAAAACAGTGATGGAGTCAGTCAATGTAGTTGTAAATGACACTTCCAAAGAAATGATCACCAAGGAATTTAACCAACTTATTGAAAAAAATCGAAGAAAACTCAACAAATCAAGATGATATAAATGTAATTGAGCCTGTCTTACCAAACTCAACTCCAACCCATGAGAAGGAGCCATCCACAAGAATCAGTCACAACCATCCAAAAGAAAACATTCAAGGAGCCTTGAGTGAAGGTATGAGACTAAGAAAACGAGTTTTCAATCAAGTCTCATATATTTGCTATTTGTCACAGGATGAACCAAATAAGGTGGAAGAAGCCTTACAAGATGAAAACTGGGTGAATGCCATGCATGAGGAACTG
Source organism: Carya illinoinensis (assembly GCF_018687715.1). Classification (NCBI taxonomy): domain Eukaryota; kingdom Viridiplantae; phylum Streptophyta; class Magnoliopsida; order Fagales; family Juglandaceae; genus Carya; species Carya illinoinensis. Next base: position 10,694,938 of record NC_056766.1, on the reverse strand, counting down.
CACCAGTTCGCTCGAAATCAAGTGTGGGAGCTGGTACCTAGACCCAAGGATCATAACATCATTGGAACAAAGTGGATCTTTAAGAACAAATCAGAAGAACATGGCACCATTGTTCGTAACAAGGCCAGACTGGTGGCACAAGAATATATCCAAGTTGAAGGAATTGATTTTGAGGAAACTTTTGCACTAGTAGCCCACTTGGAATCAGTTCGCATACTGATAGCAATTGCAAGCCATTTACGTTTTAAGCTTTATCAAATGGACGTTAAAAGTGCATTTTTAAATGGCATACTAAATGAAGAAATATATGTTGAAAAACCAAAGGGATTTACTAATCACCTATTTCCTGACCATGTTTTTAGATTGAAAAAAGCTCTTTATGAATTAAAGCAAGCACCTCGAGCATAGTATGAATGACTCACGAAATACTTGCTTGACAATAACTTTGTAAGAGGGCAAGCTGACCGAACAATGTTTTTAAGAAAATCTAGTAAGCATTTACTTGTAGCACAGATATATGTAGATGATATTGTGTTTGGTTCCACTCTTGATAAACTTTCACATGATTTATCTAACAACATGAAAAATGAGTCTGAGATGAGCATGATTGGGGAATTAAATTTTTTTTCTTGGAATCCAAAGCAAACAAACTGAAGAAGGAATTTTCATTTCACAATCAAAATATGCTAAAGATCTTTTTAAGAAATTTGGCATGGAAGGCAAGACACATGCTCGCACTCCGATGAGCACTTCAGTTAAAATCTGCTCAGATTCTATAGGTAAGAGCATTGATCCTACTCTCTACAGAAGCATGATAGGAAGTCTTCTATACATTACTGCTAGCAGATCAAATATTGCTTTTAGTGTAGGTGTATGTGCACGATATTAGGCAAAACCTAAAGAATCACATCTCACTGCAGTCAAAAGAATTCTGAAATACCTGAGTGCTACAGTTAACTATGGCATATGGTACTCCAGAGATTCAAATCTAAGTTTGGTTGGCTATTCTGATGCTGATTGGGCTGGTAATGCTGACGACAAAAAAAGCACCACTGGTGACTATTTTTATGTCGGTAACAATCTAGTAGCATGGATGAGCAAGAAGCAAAATTCCATTTCTCTCTACATTGCTGAAGCCGAGTATATTGTAGATGGTAGTTGTTGCACACAGCTACTTTGGATGAAAAAGATGTTTGAGAACTATGGGTTCTCACAAGATATTATGACTATCTATTGCGATAATAATAGTGCCATTAGTATCTCGAAGAACCCTGTGCAACATTCTCGGATCAAGCATATAGATATAAGAGATCATTTTATAAGAGACTTGGTTGAGACAAAAGTAGTGTCACTCGAACATATTGATACCGAACACTAATTGGCTGATCTGTTCACTAAACCTTTGGATGGATTATGGTCTGAATTTCTAAGGAAGGCTATTGGTGTGTGTGACATGCCCTGATTTTTTTTTTAAATATATATATAAAAAAGGGGGGGGGGAAGTTGTTTTGTTTTGTTGTTTCTATTTTTTTTACTCTGACAGTTTTTATGTTGATATGATACACAAGGTACAGGTTTGTTGAATATACCAAGTCCGTGCACTCTATAACCACACAAGTTCATTTGCTTGGGTATGAACTAGATCTTTTCTGGTATGTGTTTTTACCTTTGATGCAAAACTCTTAAGAAAGAACTCTTGAGTACTCAACCTCTACACAGTGAGGAGTCGGATTTGACCTCCTAACAATTTAATGACATCTTGTCAACCTCTATACAATGCATCATAGGAGGGGGAATCTATGCCTTCGAATTGACTAAAACTAATTGAACCTATTACTCAAAAGAAAAGGAATTCAACTTGCCATGCACACTGGTCAATCCTTATAGAAAAAGTCGAGTGTTCAGAAGTTATTATGGAAAAAGGCGAACACTCATACTTGGATTTGAGCCCTCGCTATCCTTGAGAGAAAAAATCATTGTCTTCATCATTATGGAAAAAGATAAGCAATATTAAATGGACATACAAGCTCTATTGACCTTGTGCTTGGAGGGAAATGTTTTTCGAGTATATAGACTCTAGCATAAAGTTTGACTTTCAAGGAAAGTTCACCCTTCTTGGATCATTACAAAAAGGGACCAAAGGAAATAAATAATAACAAGGGAAGATTTTGTCTACCTCACTCACACACACACACATGTTCTTGGGAGGTCATATATTAAGTAAACTACTCAATTGTAAAGACTGATCAGTTAGAAATAATTCTCCTGGATAAATGAATAAGTGTTCGTTTTATAATAAAAAAAATTATAAAAATCTCTTGGACAAAGGTGTTATTCAAAAGACTCAACCGTGTGGATGATATGTACATATTAATTTTCTTTTGTTTCTTTAAAATTGTTTTGTTGTTTCTATTTAGTTTTTTTTTAAAATATATATATATATAGAGAGAGATAATAAAAAAATTATGAGGGCACAACTAGTATCATCTTGAAGAGTAGCCTTTAAGGCATACTCTAAGGGACCCGCATGCATGGCACGTCCCAGGCCTCACGTCCCATGTTCTCGGCAGGAGATTAAAAATAAAGCTGGTTTTCATTCCCAAGTGCATTGAAATCTTCTCCAATACTCCTCCTGTTAGAGAAAACCCAAAAATCTCTCTGCGTCATTTGAAGTTTTTACGTTTCATGCTAATCTCTCTACACAATCTCAAGGTAATTTTATCTCTTCTAAATATTTTGTCTAAAGATTGGTCATCATTTATCTTAGGGCTTTACTGTTCTTAAGTTTTTTTCGAATTCCTTGAAATACTTGAAGCTCTGTTAGGAATTTGCCTAAGTTAGCTCTTGAAAATCAGTTGAAAAGAGGATTAGATGTTTTTTCTTAAATAGGCATGATGATTGTATTTAGAAAAGTGACAAATGAAGTCTGCATGACTCTGTTTGGCTCGTTTTCAATATAGATCATGTTTCCCTTTGTACTGCAATGACACCCTGATTACGAGTAGGAAATGTGTTCATGATGATTTAATCTGTTTTTGAATATTTTTTTAAATATGAGCATGATGATTTAATCTATTTTTGAAAAGGTATTATGTTAGTTTTGAATGTGGAAATACCTATGAACCTGAGTCCCTTAGTTTTCTCTACATTTCCCATACTCTGAACGGTTTTGGCTTGTAGATGAAATACAAGACTGCTGCAAAGAAGGCAAAATTCGACCAACACGCAATCCTTGAAAATTCCTCGAGTAAAGAGGAAACTGATCCACTTATGAAAACTCCGAAAAGAACTAAAGAGACAGAAATAGGGTCAGTCTCTAACAAAGGAAAATGGAGCACTTCGAAGCTCTCGACTTCAAGTTCTAAGGCACCAAAGTTCTCAAATAAAGAAGCTGAAAACCTCTACAAAACAATTTTCTCCAAAAGGAAAGTGCTTGGAGAAAGAGAGGTAACATTGAATGATCTGAATGAACCTGGCTTTCATTTTATAGCCCAAATCTTTGCTGACAAAGGATGGAAAAAGATAACAGAGGGGGCCCTTGCCCCATACATTGAGGTTGTTAGGGAATTTTATGCAAATACTTTAATAAGTATTGATGACAAGTTTATTACTTCGGTTGTCAGAGGAGTTGATTTAATCATTACTCCTGAAATTGTGAGAGAGTTCTATGAGCTCCCCAGTGTGGAAAACCCAGGTTTTCCATACAAGGGCATGGGGACCCCGTCAAATGCCTAAATGAAGGATCTATTTGCTGGGCCCAGTGCACCAGCATGGCCCCCAAAAGTTCATAGGCTCCCTATGAAGTCCATGCTCCCCAAATTTAGGTCTCTGTTTAAAGTAGTTCTGACAAATCTATGGCCCATTTCTAGACGCACTGAGCTGACAGTTGAGAAAGCTCAGTTTATGTATGCATTAGTGAAAGGTATTCCTATTGATCTCCCTTCACATATTGTTGATGTGATCTCAAAGGTGAGAACTAATAAAATGGACAAAGAAAGTTTGTCATTTGGTGGTCTTATCACGAAATTGGCCAAAATGTCTAAAGTCCCCTTGAGGAGTACCTAGGCCACACTTAAAATGTTTGGAAAAATCTCCTCCAAGACTGTTACTAAGTTAGAGGCAGTTGTTGGGTGAAAGAAAAGGACTCATGTTGAGGCATTCACATCCTCTAATCCTCCTTCAAAACAGTCCACCAAAGTGGTTGAACAACTTCAAATTTTGCAATGAAAATTTGACTCATCTATGGACAAATGGGAAGAGAAAAATGGAGAAGATTGATAAATTGCTTGCAAATCAGCAAGATGAATCTGAAAAAATAAATGATAGATTGCAGCAAATGGTAGTGGACGTGGATCAGATCTTGAAAACAGTCACTTCACCAAAGGATGAAGAGAACCTTGAGTCTAACTGATGCTGCCAGATAAAGGGGGAGAAGGGATGATTGCAAAAGGGAGCTGGGCTGGTCATTATGCTGGAGAGCTTGGTAATGCTGCTGACGATGTGCAACCACCATCATCATTTCATTTCTTTTGAGTTTTTATATTTTATTTTTATTTTTTAATTATTTTTTTTTTTTTTGAGTTTTAGTTTATCTAAAGTTATTTCAGTTGGATTAAGTTACATTCATCAAGTTTATATTGGCAGCGTCAATCAGCCAAAGGGGGAGATTGTAAATGTAATTTGTGCTTGGCTAGGATTAGATGCGTATAATGTAAGGAATGAATGTAATCTTAATTGGACTCTAGTGATCCAAAAAGACTATGTATTTAAATTAGAACTCTTTATCATAGTTTTTTATATCATAAGATAAGAGTTATCAAAGAGTCCTAAGAATGTTTAGAGTCTTAGCATCAGTTGAAGAGATAAACACGTAAGGCATGTTGAAGAAATTGAAGCTGATCTGAACTCTACGCAGTTCAGAAGAATGATCAAGTCCGAGGTGCTCGCAAGTTGGTAGAAACGTCTCTAACTAGGATACTGGATAAACCTATCAGGAGACTCATTAATTATTGCAAGTCGATGACAACATTAATTATATAAAGGGAGTCGGTTGAAGATTTAAAAGGTTAGCACATACAGCACATATTGGCGATCGATCAAGATCTTGAGAAACTCGGTTCATGGAATTGAGGGGGAGCATACCCAAAGGGGGAGTCGTCCTGTTCAAGTTTCAACCACTGGAGGTTCCAGTAAGAAAGGTAACGATTGGAGAGTGTCGAAGGTTTTGACTACCTACTGAGGTAGAAGGCAAGCGGGTCGCATGTCTTGAGTAAATGAGTTGGTTACAAAGGTTTTGTTAACAGTTTACTTGTAATTCTCTAAATCAATAAATTGACTTTCCTAGGTTTGGTCTCGTAGGGTTTTATCTTTGAAGAGTTCTTCAAAGAGTTTCCTTTCGTAACCAAATAGTGTGTTCAAGTGATTATTTTATTTTGGTTACTAATCGGTGCTAACAGTTTGTGCTAAGTATTAAACGTAACGAATCAGGGGTACTTGGGTAATTTCACTTACGATTTGAGTAATTTAAATTTTTTTACTTAATGGTTAAAAAAGTGACTAGTAGTGGAGTTGTGTATTTATTTTTTAATAGTTAAGGATGCTAAAAAATATTGAAAAAAAAAAAAAACAAATTGAAATACATTAGTGGTATACCCAACGGTAACAGCTGAGTGGCTTGCTAGTACCAACCAATGATAAAATGATAGAAGAGAGTAATGAGAAATCAATAACCACTGATATAAGATTTTTTTTTCTTTTCCCCTCGATTGAATTTGTAGTAATAATATAAAAAAAGAATAATAATAATTAGAATTTATTGTAGTTATAAAGGAAATACAATGAAAGGTCATTTTTAGCATGCGAAGGGTTAGAATAGATTAGCAAAGTAAATAAAACATAAAATGAAATGATGAGATGTCTTAATAGAATATAAAGATCAAAATGTTTAAGAAAATATATATACAGTCAATAGATTAAATGTCTGTTGAGGGAAAAATGAGCGTATTGGCATATTTTTGTGAAAACCTGTGTAAAATAGTGTTGTAACAAGTGTTGTTGCAGAAAGGCTTGAAGATTGGTCAAAGAAAGTGACTTCGCTCGACCCTCGCTCGACAGAGTACTCGAGCGAACTTGGGCAGATTGCGCCGCTCGACCTTCGCTCGACATACAGCTCGAGCGAACTCAGACAGATTCAACCGCTCGACCCTCGCTCGATACTGAGCTCGAGCGAATCCAGGCAGAGTGTGTCGCTCGACACTGAGCTCGAGTGAACCCAGGCAGAGTCGACCGCTCGATACTCGCTCGACAGGTCGCTCGAGCGAACTTTGGCAGATTGTGGCGCTCGACCTTCGCTCGACACTTCGCCCGAGCCAATACTCCAAATCACTTACAATGTAGGGTTTTGAACGCCTCATATGATGGGAACTATAAATAGAACAGGTTAACTTCTGTTTTAGGAGTGGAGAATCAAAGCAAAAACCCTAAGGGCCTCCAAGATCTTCTTAGAGCAAACTCTCCCCCATTTGGTTGATTCTCTCTTGGATAAACATTTCTCCACCACAACACATTCAAAATCAACTCTTACTTGAGTCCATTGAAGTGGACATTTTTGTTGGCCGGAAGAGTCCGGAGCTGCCGTTGATGCAAAGATCGAGAGGTTCTCGTGGGAAGCTATAGGAAAGTCGGAGTTCCAACACTACATGCGTGTAGAGATCGAGTGGGTCACTCGTGGTGTTGCAAGCCAAGTTTAGCTACTACAAAGGTTTTGTGAGTGTCTCTAAATTGGTTGTAACAAACTAAAATTTCTATAGTGGATTTGAGGTGGTGCTTTACACCCGGAGTGGTTTTAGATTTTGAAGATGTTCTTCAAATGAGTTTCCACTCCGTGATCAAAATCATGAGTTGATTATTTGTGTTATTTGATTCATTTATTAACTGCTTGTTTGTCTAATTTTCAAAAAGTCATAAAAATTAGATTACACCTATTCACCCCCCCTCTAGGTGTAGTGTTGGGTAGAACCACTGTTTTTTCAATGTCCATGTATAAAATCAGTAGAAATGACCTTGAATATGACAAGAATGCTACAAGAATTTATATATATATATATATATATTTTGCTACGAAAATAATAATTTTGTACTGAAAGTACATCCTCAACACAAATACTCATTTCGTCATAAATAATTGATCATAAATAATCATTTTTCTTGTAACTAGAAGTGGATAATAATTATATATAGAGTAATTATCTTTATACACGATGTATGCATGTGCGATGGTGACAAGAAGGAATTAAGTTTAGCATGTGCGATGGTGACAAGAAGGAATTTTTTTTTTTTTTATGGAAAATGCTTCACTGCATATATTCAAAGGCGAAGTTACAACTGTGACTTAACAAACTGGAAAACCAGACCATAAGCCAACTAACGCATCTGCTCAGGAGCTCCCCTATCAACAAATTTCTTTATGACGGATATTGTCTAAAAACTTCTATACCTCCTCTCTTGACAGTAGTCAAAAGAGAAAGCTCTCTGATAAACAGAGATAAACGACCTCTCTTCCGAAAAAGAGAGGTACACCACACTCTCTCCTCCCACGGAGGAAGAGTACCAACACCTACATTCCTCCAAAAGAGGAGTAGGACAACAAGCTGATTAAATTGATATATATTTTCCATGCTCGATAGTTTTAAACTATCTGATTAGTAACTAAAATAGAAAGCGATGATATATCGTCTGAGCACAGAATGTTAATTATATATGCATGTCCCTGTATATATATATATGCTTGTGTACTATATTTTCATATCTGTCCCTATATATATGCATGTTTACTGAGTAGTCATGGATATGTGCATGATTGTTTACGAAAGATAGAGATGCTGGATATTAAAAGAAGCCATATAGAGAGAGAGAGAGAGAGAGAGAGAGAGAGAGAGAGAGAGAGAGAGAGAGAGAGAGAGAGAGATTCAACCATATATTAGACTTTTTTTCTGAAATAACATCATAAAAGTACAAATTAAGTGGCTGCATGCGAGGCTCACACCTTTCCTATCTTGGGATAAAAAGCTGCAACTTAGAAATTATTCAATATAGCATGCAGCACTCATACATAATAATCTTACACCCATAATATATATAATAGACAACAAGAAAACAGATAATCTACTTGACGTATCGAAGTTTCTCGACATTGTCAATTAACTTTTCCATCTCTTGTTTATTAATGAAACCATCTCTGTTTTTATCACCTAGCAAGAGTTCCCCAATAGCTACAAAGAAAGGGCAGTTTGATCCAAGAACTTTGAATGCCGCTTGCAGCTCGTTCCTTGACAGTTTACCATCACCATTTTTGTCACACTTGTTGAAAACATCCATTAGATCTTCTCTTGAATAGGGAACACCTTTAGGATTATCATGCGCTTCAGGTTTAGATGGTAGGGCTCGAACCATTTTTGATGCAATGAGGTTAGTTAGAGATCAATCCGCAATGATTTATATATAGAGATGATCGTGTGGCAAGCTCCAATATCTTAGCTTTATTCTGCTTATCTTCATAGCTGTACCCAACTTTATTCTCTCATATAAATATACCAAAATCATAGGATAAAGATCCTCATACAATCCATTTTACAAACATTTTACTGCCACTGCATAATAAATTTTAATTTCCATGCAACCCAGTATTTGCAATTATTATTGGTCCATGAAGTACTTATTCTTCCGTAACCCCGTCAATAAACATAGTCATGGACCACGACATCGATTGATTATGATCATCGATACCTTCCATTGGAGTTTGTCCACATGCTTGTTCTACATACACAAGTATTAAGGACACAAGTATTAAGGCGGCGATCTGATGATCTAGAATCATTTTATGTGGCTAATGATCGAGAATCTAATTCTGTAGACTGGCCAATTGGCGTCATCGTAGAAAGATTTTAATTTTTATTTCTTAATTTCACGAAAAGTTATTATAAAAATCATAACTTATCTCAAAAGTTTAATCTAATAAAAAAATATAGTTTTTATTATTTATTTTATTTTTTAATCGTATTGACCACTCTTCAACGTTCAATGATTCTAGCTAGATTTGACAACAGGAAAATAAAAAGACTGAATAATTGCATTAGTAGACCCCACAAAACTTTAATATCCTGTGAAACAAGCAGCATCAAATTCCTATATAGCTAGTGTTGATAAGCTTTTATTATATATACATCTGCGTCGATCTCGTGTGGCGCCCAGTACTCCTATCATCACTTGCTTTGCTTCGTTTTTGGATAAGAAACCCACTGTCACTTTCGAGGGGTATTAACATATATAATAGCTAGGCGTTTGCTGATGAAAGATCTAGTAATATCTGTATATGTCATAAACAAAAGTTTACAAATTAATCAACGTGATGATGATATATACACTACAAGAAAAATAGACTTTTACGACCAATTAATAATAATGAAAAGACTATTAACAACTAATGTTATGAAATGTAATGTTATTAATAGTCTTTTCGTTGTTATTAATTAGTTGTAATTGCCTATTTTTCTTGTAGTGATACTAATATTATGAAATGTAATGTTATTTTAGTCTATCAAATTAAACTTTTCTTGCATTTCATCCAAATTGTTACCATAATTCTTTCATTGTCTTAGTCTTCGTGTACAGACCCCTCTAGCGATCTAATTACATATGTAAATCTGTGTTGGATATTAAATAAATTAGGGTCTAGCTCATTGGAAGCCGGTTACTAGGGATGAAAAGAAAGTTGACTAGAAGTGGGTATCGACATAATCGAAGTCAGATTCTCCTAAATCCAACTCCAATTTGTGTAGGCTCCCATAAATAAGAGTTGGAGTCAATTAATTTGGAATCCAATTTGAACTTTCCGTTTTGGACTTTTTTTTACTTGCATATTTAGCCCATTTTAAAATATAATTTTTTGTGGGCTTTTGAATTTCAATTTTTATGTTACAATAAAAATGAAATGAATAGGCGGCCATGGACGTTCAATATTAGGGATGACATTAAATTTTTAAGAATCATATATAGGAACTGTCGCAACTGTTTACCAATCGTATACATATTTTCTTGTATTCTTACGTCATAAGGAACTTTAGAAGTGACGAATAGCTAGGCTCGATTTATTAATTAGAGTCATCTCCAAACTGGAGGTATCGCACTATCAAGCTAATTGCATCAAATTTGTTAAGTACTGCTCCTCAAAAAGATCGATTCAGTAGTGCGGTTGAAGTTACGTACTTTGGGGAGCTACGGTACTACCCATCATGTGCATGATCTTAATTTGTTGCGCATACTCATATGCAATAATTGGAGAATCCGCAAGCTTTTTCCAAGATATAAATTAAAAATTTTCAATGGAAGATTTCCAATGAAAAAAATAGAAAATTGATATTATACCTTAATATATGTTAGCAGCCCCCTCATGTGTAAGTTAAACTTCTCCTAGGTACGTAAAATTAAAAAAAAAAAAAAAAAAAAAAAAAAAAAAAGACTTATAAGGGGATGGCTGGCCCTAAACATTTCTAGAGAGAGAACCTCTCCATTCTCTCTTGAAAACCACCCAAACCGATAACTGCCCAAAGGGGGAGGAGCTTTTTCCCCTCCCTTCCTCTTTCCTTCTAACTGCAGTTTTCCTGTCTTGCTTTATTTTAGGGTTATGCTACACAACATCCCAACACCCCACTTATTTTTTAATTTTTATTATTTTATTTTTTATCAAATATTTAATATATAAATAATAAATACAATAATTAAATTAATTAAAAAAATAAATTCAAAAAAAAATATTAAAAAATAAAAGAGGAGTGGGGTGTTGGGGTGTTGGGGTGATGGGAAGATTTATTCTTTATTTTATAGTGTGTTTTGTTTTTATTTTTTCCAGTCAAAACATGAAGGGATGTCATTTTGATGTTTTCTGGAGCCTGAAGTCCACCACGCGCCCCACCATGGGTTTCCTAAGATGCCAACCTTTCTGACTACCGAAGGTCTTGTCAAAAGGAGCAGGGTGTGCTCTACACTAGTGGGTCAAAATTCATAGGTGGCACCCACGGGCCACCATAAAGGCGGCTCTGTTTCTATCATGCGCGGTATTTATGAGGTCAGGGACTTCGACATCTTTGGGATCGACGGTCTGGCATATTTATAGAGTAGCAAATGTCCTTCACAAGCCACCACTACCTCTTTTGCTTCAGTGAATTTCAAATTCCAGTGTTTTTTTCTAGTGCTTTTAAACTCTCTGTAATTTTGTTGTGTTCTATTGTCAGTGTTAGGTAACAATAAAAAAAAAAAAAGGCTATTAAATTTGTTGTTCATAGATAGTAGGAGAATTTTCCTTTTTTGGAAGATGGAGATTGATTTTCGCACTCCTCTTTGGGAAGATGGGGGTAATTTTCCCTCTCCTAATTCAGAGGATGGGCGTTGGTTATTTGTATTTTTATAAAGTGTTATATTCTCAAACAAATCAGAATTGACATCTCTATGTTTATAGAGTCTCACATATCAGAAAATTTTGTCATTAGAGAACTTATAAAAGTTAAAACAATACCCGTTGCAGAGAAATTGGTATGCAGTGAAACCCTAAATAGATAAGTAATTTGGTTTGTAATCTAGATTTTTTCTTTTTATTTATCAGTCACAACAGTACCTTTGGTTTCATTAAATGAAATAAAATCTATTTTTTATAATAAAAAATAAAAGAAGAAGAAGAAGAAGAAGAAGACTTCTCAGATCCTAGTTTGAATTTTTTAAATATTTTAATTAAATTTTATTGAATGTAGAATCAAAATTCGATTAATCCAGAATCTTGCATATGATAAGGTACATATTGAGTAAACAACTTATTCACAACCATAAACTAATATAAAGAAGTACTTTAGTAATTTATATTATATATATCAATCTATCATAAATATCCTATCCAATAGGGCACCGAAGAAGGGGAATTTTTTTTTTTTTTCTTTTTGTCTTTGACTCAGAAAGTGGAAAATAAAAGGTATATATATATATATATTCTTTATTTCTGAAAAGCAAAATTCTTGGTCAGTTACTATTATTTTCCCAGCCGAAAGTTACTATTATTTTCCGCATCTCTTGTGGCCCAGTACTGCGTGCCTATCAATTTCTTTCCTTTCGGTGTTTGGATAAGAAGCCCACTATCACTTTCGAGGAGTATTAAAATAAGAATAATATTATGTACAGTAGTAAAATATATAAATAATATAATTATTTTAAAAAAATTGAAATCTATAATTAAAAAATTAATTTTTTTTACGTGGATCTCATATTAATTCATTTTTTTAAAAAAACTGCACGATACTTGCATAACTACAATTACAAATATTATTTCTCATAACATGATATACTTTTGCTATTGGATTACCAAGAGGCAAACAAAGGATAGATACGTTCTGATGGAAGCCGCATTGTTAATAGGTGCCGCAGGTTGGAACCTCCACCTGAAGGGGTTTCCCAAGGTGGACTGGGAGACAGCAATCAACAAAGGTGGCGGCTACAAGGGGTGGCTATCAAAAGAATACAAAGAGATTACGAGAACCAAGTGGCTGGTGGCTATCAAAAGAATATAAAGAGACCTTTTATGTGATATCTCATTTTTACGTATATTTTTATTGAATGATTATTTTATCTATTATAGCTTATGGCTCTTTTGTTTTAAATTTAATGTATGATTCGTTTGGTTTATTTTATGATTTTAAGTTATGTAAATTATTTTAATATGCTTTCTTGTTATTATTTATTATTTTACATTTAAATTTCTCTTTAGCTTAAAATATTTTATTGTTAGTATTTAAATATCTTATTTTGTTAATATTGAATTCTAATGTTTTTACTCAACTTTTGTTTATTTTTATTGTGCTTTTTTATTTCTTAATTCTTTGTATTACGGAATGGGCTCTTTTATTTCTCTTTTCCCTTCATTATTTGGACCCAAACCCACCCAATGTCGGGCCCAGCCCGTAGCCCCCGAAACGGCGTCGTTTTGGCTTTAACCCTTTTCTTTTCTCCCTGCGCCGACCACTCCTCTTCTCCTTCTTCATTTTCAGTTTCAGTTTTAGCCTCATTTTCATTTTTCAGTTCCTTGTCACACGGATTGCTGCATCTCTTCTTCTTTCATTTGCTTCTTCTCTTGCCGTGCATCATCTCCTTCTTCCTCCTCATTTTATTTTCTGGTTTCTCTTCACTCGGCAGTTCTTGGTTGTGCCGAAATCTGTGGCTTGTTCTTTCAGCTGGTAACCTCTTCATTCTACCTTCTTGTTCTATTTTCTGTACTTTCTGTTGATCCGAAATGAGATCCTTCTTTCTTTGCATTTTATTTCATCTGTTTTCCTTCATTTTTTGCAGGTATTTTCGTGAATCTCTTATTCTGTTTTTGGCATCTTTTCTTGCTCGGTTTCCCCTCTCTTTGCCTCTATTATTTTCGTGTTCTTGGTAGTGAGAAATCCCTTGCAATTTTCGGTAGTTTTAGACTCACTTTTGTTCTTTTTTTGGCCAAATCGTGCTCTGTTTTTTGAGCAACCCGTGTCCCTGATTTTGTGTTCCAAGCCGTGTGGTTTGAGTTGGGTTTTTTCCTTTGGGTTTTCTTGATTATTTTTCCTCTACCGTAAACCACTTTTTCAGCCATCATCACCAAGTTTTGTTTCAGTAAAAATCAGCCCTTTAAATCCGAAATTCCCCTTGAAATCATCTTGTTTTTGAAACCATTTTAGTTCTAAAAATTTGTATTTTTGGTAGTATATTTTCAAGATATCTTTTGAAGTTAATTGGGTATTTGATCTTCTAGAAATGTTGTCTTTAAATTAAAGTATTTTCTAAACCTTCTTTAAGATTTAAATATATTATTGCTTTAACTATATACTGTATTGATTATTTGTGTCGGATTGAGTCTAAAGAGTTCGAGACTCGAATGAATTTAAGGATGGAGTTATTTTATATTTGGATGATTGAGATTGTTGGATATTTGTTTCTTGTCATTTACATTGCATGGTGCATGCATATATATGTGTTGGATATTAAAAACTGAGTTTTATGTGTAAATAAATTTTTGGGTGCGTGTATATCACAACCCCAAGCTGAGATAGGATATTATCTCGGTGGAGCTCCTCTGATCAGTCGAGAGTACAATACACTGAGTGACATCTCTTGGATTGTCGCCAGGCGACAACGAGATCGGACAGGATGATAACGCTTTCGTGTTGACTCCATGACCCCTCTGCTAGCGGGGGTTATAGGATGCTTGGTTATATACGCGCTGGGCGCGGAACTGGGCATTGCTTATGTAGATATCACATGCATAGTCGTTACTTGCGGCGTGGCATAGGAGTCAGGGTGTGCGGATGATCCCTAGGGAGAGACCATGATGCATGTAGATTAAATTGGATGTTGGTTTCGATATTAGATTTTGGATCATTTGAATTGTTTTTTAGAAAGATTTATTTTGGATCTCATGCATATGACATCCTGTTAATGTATATTGTTGAAGTTTTAATATAGTTTTATCTTGTTGGTTGCTTGGATTAGTACTTACCTACTGTACCTTCTTTGGTATCGTAGATTTTGATGTAGAGGACGTGGAGGCTGAATCCAAGGAGGTGGCTTTGCCGGATGAGTGATCAGGGATCACTCGTGGATTATGATATATTTCTAATTTTTGTTTATTATTTTAATTTGTATTATATTTATATTGGTTAATTGTAATATTTTTGATACGCTTGTTTTAAGCGAATTTGTATTTAAAAAAAGTTCTAGTATTTAATTGAAAGACTTTTTATTACCGTTGCGTTATTTTTATTGTATACTTTTACTTGTATACACATTTGATACTTGAAGATGGAATGCCTGACTTATATTATCATTATCCCAACGTCTTGATTTTTACGTATTCGCATATGAAAGTTGTGACGTCACATTTTCCCTATCTTTATCTTGTTAAATCATTTGGGATTGATCTGCAGGCTGTTAATTTTGTTAGTGGGATTTGACTAAGGAAGATTATGATTGAGATGCGGTGCACGTCATCAGAAGCATCAATCAGACCGCAATTCTCTACAACATCTCGGAAGTTCTCACGTGGGATGCTAAACAGAATCTGTTACTGCTCGAGAGTGTGAAAGCACATCGTATTAAAATAGATGCTAATATATAGCTCATGCACATGTCCTAGCTAAAAATACTCTAGAGTGTATGGAGGATATTGTTGAACCAGGGGAATATCGTCCTTGTATTCTTTCCTTTGTTTGATGAAGAATATCAATAAAAAGTATTCACCCTTTTAAAAAATTCAAAAAAAGAAAGAAAGAAAAAAAAAAAAAACATAATGGTGTTTGTTAATGAGAGAATAATATCTATGTCATAAACAAAAAGTTTACAAATTAATTAACGTGATGATCATATATAAAATCGTTATCAAATATATATAACGTCGTTGTTTTAGTCATGCATCAAAATTAAGAGGATGAAAGTTACTAATTTTAAAAATGCATTAATTTGTAAATGTTTTTTTCTCTTGTAGAAAGTTCAAGGGCAACTATGTGTTTTACATCCGTGTCTCTCTCACTCCCTCTATTTTCCCCTTGGTTTCTATGTGTGCAGTTAGTTGTAATTTCCCTTGTTATTGTGCTGTAGCAAATCCCTCGCTCCTTCACCTTCGTCTGATTCCGGCCACTGTACTCATCAGAGGCATGAGTATGTGGTGGTGCGTGAAACTCTTGTCGTCAGGCTAAACGGTACTCAAGCATTTGTCCAATGGCAGCAATCTTGACATCATCTTGAAGAACGTCGAGGACTAGGAAGTTCAGTGGATGAGCGTGCATCGTCATTTTGACAGGGAGTAAGGCTAGGTAAATCACTTTTTTATTTTAATATCGTATGATCAACTTTTTTATAAAGAACTCGTGTGAAATTTGTGCATTTAGAACTTGTATATATCATTAGTACAAAACAAATGCGACATACACTCAAATCATTCCCAACGGCCACACATGAGATGGCCGGCATACGACTAATAAACCGTATGTAGATCCCCAAATTAAGTTCAACAACAATACTGAATCGATCTTTTTGAGGAGCACTTCACAAATTTCACGCAATTAGTTTGATGCAATACCTCCACTTTGGAGATGACTCAAGAGCCTATACATCACTTCTAAAGTTCCTTATGACGTAAGAATATATATACAAGAATATCTAATTAACTGTGGTCGAACCTCCACTACAACAAAAAACCTTTTTTGGGACGAAAATTTTCGTCCCAAAATGTATAGCTTTCGTTCCGAAAGATTTTTTGGGACGAAAAAATTTCATCCCAAGGTCGTCCCAACATCACTGTCCCAGAAGATATATTGGGACGAAAATCACAATTTCGTCCCAAAATATATCTTTTGGAACGATTTTGAAATTGACCATTCGACACCGTTCGAACGATGGATTTTTTTGTCACGGTTAAAATTCGTTCCAGAATAGCGTTCGAATGCTTCTCATATACCGTTCGAACGTTAACGTTTCTTTTGAACGGTTAGCAAGATATGTTCAAACGATCAATAGAAATACGTTCGAACGTTAAATGAGCCGATCGAACGGTATAAGAGATCGAACGGTGATGATCAACGTTCGAACGATATGGTATTGTCCTGCGTTTGAACGTTTTTTTGAGCATCTGGTATCGTTCGAACGGTTTGCGCATTGATGTTTGAACGCTACATTATCGTTTGAACAGCATGCCCATTAATGTTCGAACGTGAATCGATCGTTCGAACGGATATTATTTTTATTAAAATCAATAATTATAAAAAAACTAAATAGACATCCATTTTATTTGAAAAACATAAATTAAGAACTGTTTAATTACTCACAAAAGTTTTATAATAAGTGCAAAGAAATAAATAACCATAAAACTAGCATTATTCATACATAATTAGATAATGTCATAAGCTAGACGTAAAAACCATCAGTTGGTTGGAGGCCTGTACTGTTGCATAAGCTGTTGCATTTGGAGTTGCATATCTCTCCTGAACTCTGCTTGTTCTTCTTCATGTTGTTTGAGGCGCATCTCCATGTCTCCTTGTCTCGTCAATTGAGCCTCTAACTCTTGTTGTTTTGTAACCAATTCTTCAATTCTACGATTCGCATTCTCTTGAGCTATAGAGGCAGACCCGGAAGAAGAGGAAGAGGGAGAAGGTTTTACACAGTGACCCAAACCCCTCAAATATCCTGAACGTTCACCCAGAACTTGTGTAAAAATCTCAACATCTGTATTTGAGGAATTTTGATCTGACGCAGATTCAGCACGCATGGCAACCATTTTATCCTACACATAAGATAAAGAGTTAATATCATCATAAATATTCAAATATATTTATTTAAAACAAATTATAATACTTACATAATTTTCACGGGCATCAGGATGACTCCACTCTCCATTACGATTAGTATGTGATGCAGCATATAATTTTGTCAGATCATAATTGGCATCTGAATCTTGCTATAATAAAGATTTGTTAAGATATAAAATCATTATGATTGATATATTCAGTTAACTATATACAAATAAAAGAATAGCAATACCAATTTTTTAGAGAGGCAGTGGAAAGATCTTGAGCCTGCATGATGAGTAATCTTCAATTTTAATCTATTTGTTTTGTTTATAGAACTTCGCTCCTACATAAGAATTGAAAATATTAAAAAGCGAAATTAAAAATAGGACTAAAATAATTAAATTAATTATATCTTATATGATGGATCCTCAAACATGTCACAAAGTTTTTCCCAATCAGAAAGTTGCACATCTTGAAAAGGATGTTGGCGTGCTTCTTCACTATTCTCAAACTTATTATAATGCTCATGACACCTCGCATTATACTTGCGGAATGCATTACTCATAAGCTCTTCCACAGTTTTACGCTCCTCTCTCCGACCAAAATTTAATTCGAAATCATCCTTACAGAAAAAAGTTTAGACAAAAATATTATCATTTATAATATTCTAACTTTAAAGTAAAATAAAATTATAAGTCCAATTAAATTTCATTTATTAAACATTACCAAACATCGCTTCTTGATAAGGTCCTTAACATCTTGGGGGACTTTCTTCCATGAACTTGTTGCCAAAGGTGCATAAGTTCGTGTAAGAGCACCCACATGCGATGCAAGCCAAGCTGCTGGTTGTCCTTCGCCTCTGGTATATTCATCAAGAATGTTAACTTTCATCTTACCCACCTTACGATATTTTTCCAACGTCACGCCTCTCGTAGTGCCTCGACCTTGACGAGATTGTACTGTGAAGTCATCATGATATATAATATTATAATTAATTTTCTATTATAATCTTAATTAATAACTTTTATGACTATTAGAATTTTACCTTGTTATGTAGAAACAATCTCTAATGGTGAGTCTGAAGGAGAGCTAGGAACAGGTGGAGATGGGTTGCGCACTTCCTTTCTCTTCGGAGGCATAATTTCAAAAAACTGATACAATATTCATTAAGTAAAATAGTGCTCATCATCACGTAATGTGAAAATATAATTCGTCAATCACTATATGTATTAGTATCATTTGACAATTCAGTCTCATCTTCTGTAGATACTTCAGATGAATCAACACTTTGCTCAAGTGTCGCATCAATAATTTCAACCTCAATATCTTCTCTATTCAATGGAATCATCTCATACTGGCTCAAATCCACAAACAAATTAAAGACGGGCTGACTCTCTTGGTATGCTTCTTGAGTAGAGGCATTATCTTCTTCTTCATCTCGCCCTTCTGCCTGAGGGATAACATCATATATATTTCTTGGAGCATATTTTTGTACTACTCGCCATTGAGTTCCTAACTTCGGGTCATCTAAGTAGAATATTTGAGATGCTTGAGAAGCTAAAATAAATGGATCATCCTCGTACCATTTTCTTGATGTATTAATACTCAAGAAATATTCATCATCATGGACTCCAGTTCGAGGATTACTTAAATCCCACCAATCACACTTAAACAGATACACTGCAAGCTCCCCCAAATATTTCATTCCAATTATATCAACAATCACTCCATAGAAATCAATATTTTCTCCATCATGACTTCCCTCAACTAGGACACCACTATTTTGTGTTTTCCTATAATGATCTCAATCTATTGTGTGATACCTACTACCACGAGAAATACATGCAGAATATCTTATAGCCCGTCTCGATGGGCCACGCGCTAATGCATACAATTCATCTGATATATCGTTTGGATTATTGGCATGCATTTGTACAACCTACATATTAAGTAAAATTTCTATTATATCAATAAAAAAACAATCAATATTTTCTATTTGTATTGAATGAAGTGTCGCATATGTAATGTCATTACCCGTTGTTCAAACCATCTCGAAAACTCTTCTTCATGTTTCTGGTCTATATCATTTACTCCTAATTCCTTGAGCATGTTAATATGATCACTGAAATTGATGATTACCACATGTATTTTATATTATTAGAATTTTGCGAAAGTAAATGAGCGAATACTAAATTAAGAAAAGATTAATACTTACTTCAAGTAAATCTCTATCTCAGGGCAATTGTTCAGCACGTACCACTGAGCTTTCTCAAACTCTCTTCTACATAAGTCATAACCACGCACTGCACCAAGTGGACGTACTTGTTGGGAAAACACGGAAAACATATTTCGTTGTCTTGCTCTGTCAACGTCAAAGTTTCTTTCTAGCCGATCAAACCTAGTGTCAACTTCATGGAAATATTTGGAACAGAAGGTATGCCACTCATCATCAATATATGCTTCTGCAATTGATCCTTCTGGGCGAGCTTTATTACCAACTGTTCGTTTCAACTTCCCAAGAAATCGTTCAATGGGATACATCCATCTATACTAAACTGGTCCTGCAAGTCGAGCCTCACGTGGCAAATGGACGGCCAGGTGAACCATGACATCGAAAAATGATGGTGGGTAAATACTTTCTAGCTTACACAATATTATGGGAATTTCCCGTTCCATTTGATCCAAAGCTTCTACATTTAATGTCCGTGCACATAAGTCTTTGAAAAATAAACCCGACTCAGTCAAAGCCACGCGCACGTCTCTAGTCAAGTACCCATGTATACCAATAGGCAAGATACGCTGCAAAAGGACATGACAATCATGACTTTTTAACCCAATTATTTTCCAGTCATTTGTTCGCACACACCTTGTCAAATTCGAGGCATAACCATCCGGTAATTTAATTTTCATTATCCACTCACAAAAAGTAGCCCTTTCATTCCTTGACAATGTATACCACCCAATCGGCATGTAAACGGACGAACCATTTTCTTGTAACTGCATTTCCGGTCTTATTTCCAACCGCTTCAAATCCTTCCTTGAGTTTAATGTATCCTTCGTTTTTCCTTCAATTGACATCAATGTTCCCAATACGGATTCGCATATATTTTTTTCAATATGCATAACATCAAGATTGTGCCGTAATTTTAACTTTGACCAGTATGGAAGATCAAAAAATATACTCTTCTTAGTCCAATTCAACTCAGATGTAGCTCGTTTTCTCTTTCGTTGTTTTTTACCAAATTCATTACAACCAACATCTACAAATTGTGCAAGTAAATCTTCACCAGACAAATATGGTGGAGGTTGGCCCCATTCAACAGTACCATCAAACATTTGTGAATTTCCCCGCCATCTATGATCACCAGGTATAAATCGACGATGACCCATGAAACATAATTTCCTCCCGTAAGTGAGCCATTCAGATTTAGTATGTTTGTTACAAGTTGGACATGCTATTTTCCCCTTAGTACTCCAACCTGATAAGTTTCCATATGCTGAAAAATCATTTATTGTCCATAAAACGGCAGCATGCATCTTGAACGACTTGCCTGTTGATGAATCAAATGTGACAACTCCATTCTCCCACAAATCTTTCAATTCTGCAATCAATGGCTGTCAATGTATGTCTATATCATTTCCCGGTGATCTCGGACCTGGAATGAGCAAACTCATCATGAAATATGGATCTTTCATACACTTCCACGGTGGTAGATTATACGGCATAAGTACGACTGGCCAAGTACTGTGACTAGTACTCATGTTCCCAAACGGATTAAATCCATCTGTTGCCAACCCAAGTCTCACATTACGTGGTTCTTCTGCAAACCATGTATGCTTCTTATCAAATTCCTTCCACACCTGAGAGTCAGCAGGATGTGATAAAATATCATCGTTTCTAACTCTGGCTGATGAGTGCCATATCATGTCTGCAGCCGTTGCACGTGACATATATAATCGTTGTAATGTAGGTGTCAATGGAAAGTGGCGTACTACCTTTTGCGGCACATTTTGTTTGTCAGATGTCCATCTTGATTCGTGGCATATGGGACATTCGTTCAACTGATCGTTCTCTTGCCAAAATAATATGCAGTCATTCTTACATGCATGTATTACGTTGTAATCAAATCCAAGTCCTCGTTTCAATTTTTTTGCTTCATAGAAGTTATGAGGAAGTGTATTATCTGATGGCAGTGCCTCCTTAAACAACTCGAGTAACATATTGATAGCCTTAATTGATAATCGGCACATTAATTTTATGTGAAGCAGTCTTACGGTAAATGACAACTTACTGTGTCTTCTGCATCCTGGATATAGTTCACGTTGTGACTCATTCCACAATCGTGCAAAAGTATTATGACCCCCATCATTTGAACTTGATGTGTCCATGCCACCTTCATTCATAAACATTCCCGCACCGATGTCACCTAACATTTCTTCCATATCCTCATCATACTCATCTCCAACAACATCTGGTTGTACATCTTCATCGATCTCTTCTTCTTCATGTGGAGCATCGAATGAAGTTGGATATGGTTCCCTGTGTAAGACCCAATCAGTATAACCCTTGTCAATACCTTTTACAAACAGATGCTCTCTCACCAAGTCTATCTTATGAGAGCGCAAATTCCTACATTCTTTACATGGGCATCTAATACGTCCATCACTATCACATATACCCAATGCAAACTCTAAGAATTTCTTAACACCTTCAGCATATACGTTGTAATTCTGGCCCAAACGATCGCTAACTCGCATCCAATTCTTATCCATGCTGACTATCTTCACTATAAACAATCACGTGTGCATCAACAAACAAGCATGTATCATGTATCAATCAAGGAGCATGCCACCTTACACCGGGTAGTTGGTCCTATCCCATTCGGAATTGTAAGATCATAGTCGCAAACCTATCCTCTATAATCTGTCACGCCCAACAAAATTTCGGCAGCATCTCCCCATAGTTCTCCAAATATGCTCGTCTGGTTGTGTGCACCGACTTGTTAATCGTCGATACAACATCACCAAAACTGCATATCCGGAGAACAAGGGATAAATCTGCCAAAATCTTAATGCTGGACGTATAACAGATATAGATCGATAGTTTGCGAGAATGATCTTACAATTCCAAACTGTCCACTCTGGACAATTCAAGAGTTATCAATCTTTCAATTAAGGCGGATTGATAACTCTCGAACGGGTCTAAGGCTAATATTGATGAACAAGCAATATAAGATATGCCAATATTTAACATGTATCAAACAAACAATGCAATATATGTTAATTAAGTATTTATATTATTAAATAATTAGATAGTTGTTTTATATCTTTCAAAATATTTTATCAATTATAACTATTTGTATTGTAATTAACAAGCATGTTAATAATTATAACTATTTGTATTGTAATTAACATTCATTTTATTAATTATAATTCAGAATTTATATTTTAATCAAATTCATTTGATTACTTTTAACTTTTAAGTATTTAAGTATTATTAAATCCAGATTATTTGTATTTTATTTAAAATTCATTTTATTAATTCAAATATTAAGTATTTTTGTGTTATTAAAACAAAACAAATTGTATTAACCTATAGTTGAATAATTCAACATCATAAATAATTAAGTTTTGTAGCAAATCTTAGATGATTTGTAATTTAATTCATTCTCATTTGATTATTTGAATCTTTTAAGTATTTAAGTATTATTAAATGTAGATTATAAATAATTAATTTTTAATTCAACTCCTGCATTTAAAATGTTAATTATTTTAACACTGACCAACATAACGTTCAAACGATGCTCGTCACCTTTCGATCTAAGGACATACGTTCGAACGGAACACGAATATCGTTAGAACGGATTACTTCCAGAAACCACTCGTCTTCAACCTCCGAAAACCCCAACATTTACAGTCCATATTACATCAAAAGATAGCAAACTATATGACGAACTCATGTAAGCAAACGAAAACACTTATATAAAAACTAAAATGAGGTCAAATTTAAGGAGAATACCTGATTTGGAGAGATAAAGCGGAAAATCCACCAAACAGTAAAAACTCTTCACCAAACGGTAAAAACAACCTCTTAATCCGAAAATATAAGAGATTGATAGGAGTTAGTAATATTTGAGGGCTAGATTGAAGAATAATGGCGTTGGTTGGAAGAAAATGAGCGTGGGAGTGATATTGAGTCGACTGGAACGAGTGCGAGATTGTGAGATTCTGTCGTGTAAATGTAGAACATTTACGTTCAAACGGTTGTTTAATTAACGTTCGAACGTCAAATTGATTAGCGGGAAAAATTTTCCCCCCTAATTTAACGTTCGAACGTGAAAATACACGTTCGAACGTTTTATTATATGTTTGAACGGTTATATTAACTCGTTCAAACGTTAAATCGATTAGCGGGAAAAATTTCCCCGGTAATTTAACGTTCGAACGTTAACATATCCGTTCGAACATATTTAATGAACGTTTGAACGCCATTATTAAACCGTTCAAACGTTTAAGTTATATTGTTGCTTATTGTATTTTTTTTTGCACTATACCTTTAAATATAATAACTTCTAAATATACTATAGTTTACAGACATAGTAATATAACTATATAATATATAATCAAACAAATATTATATAGTTTAGTAACATATATAGTATAAAATATCATATTACATCTAATATTATAGTCAAATACATATATTAATCTATTATATATAACATATATATGGTACCATAGCATAGGGTTATATGCATCACATGCATATATATATAATGTTTAGTACTATTATATTATTATTATATTATTTAATAAATGGATATATATATTAATATATATAGTGTCATCTATACTAGTATATATATGTGATACTAGTTAATATCACATATAATATATATGTTATATAAATACATGAACATAGTTTCATGTATATAGTAGTCTATATTATATTAATTATACTATATAATATAACTTATACTATATACTATATAATATTCAATAGTATAATATATTTTAATTAAATATAATATAATATATACTATATATATAAAAAATTATATATATAATACATAGTGTTTAATAATATATAAGTATATTAAATATATTGCATTTAATATATTTAACAGTTAAAATATATTATAATTGAATTAATTATTATATTTAATATAATTAATACCAAACATTGCATTTAAATATTATTTATTATCATGAAAAACTGATTAATTAGGGAAGTGATTAATATTCAGTTAATACGTTCGAATGGTAGTAACTTACCGTTCGAACGGCACTGCATATATAAGCCCCCGACGTCACTTTCACCGATGTTTACGTCTCCGTTTCCTCCGTTCTAAGCTTCCAAACCGTCGATCTCCGCCGTTGAACGCCGTCTTCGCCGCCGTCAACAGTGCCCACTCAAAGCCTCTACCTCTAACTACCGGTATTTTTCATTTTTAAAGCATTTTACCGTTTAGATTTAGGTTTTTTATAGATTAATTGTTTAACTTAGGGTAAATCGATTTATATATCAAAATAATCGGTAGATTTGCATAAAACCATGTTAGGAACGTTTATTTAGGTTTCTATTGCATTTATTTTGGTGTAAAATCCAGGGAATCGAAAGATTCCATGGATTTCAATGGCCGAGTCGACTCGGCCTGGAATCCCGATCGACACGAAGATCGTTCGAACGCTATGCTTAGCGCTCGAATGATATAACATAACGGTCGAACGGTTTGTCTGTAACCGTTCGACCGTTACAGTAATACGTTCGAACGTATAACATAACAGTCGAACGGTTTGTCTGTAACCGTTCGACCGTTACAGTAATCGTTCGAACGGTTTTTAATTTTATATTTATATTATTAATATTGATATTGAGAAATATATTTATTGTTGATAATGTTGTTCAGAATATCAAATATTATTAAATTGCTGTTTGTTTCAAACTACTGTAAATAGTTATTTATTGTATTTTTCTTGTTAATGTTATATATCTAGTTTGTAATTATAAATTTCAGATTGATTATAATGTCTACTTCTAGACCGGCACGTAAGCGACACAATCTTGGTGAGAGTAGTAGTGGTCCAGTTCGGGAGAGGATAGTTTCACTGGAGCGACCAGTGAAGATTTCTGATTTCCAGAGTCTTCTCTGGGAGGGTCATTCATTGCCCTCAATATTCAGTGATCGTGGTTGGGGACCTATCTTGGATGAACGGGAGGAAGCATGGGAGCCAGTCTCCTACATTGACATTGTTGCTGAGTTCTATAGAGAAATCGGCAGTGCCAGCGCAGATGATTCTGGGGCCTACAGTATCACTGTCCGAGGAGTACCCGTTGTATTTTCACGAGATGGACTTGCTGAGCATCTCGATATTCCTAGGCTGCCAGATGCATATCCGAATGTGGTGCCTAGAGAGTCTGATCCTTCAGTTGAGGCAGAGACAGCTGAGGAGGAGGCATCAGTTTATACTGATGAGGTCGATACCCTTGCTGATCACGAGGTGAGGGATTTGGTTGTCGGTCCAGATGCTCCACCGTATGACGGGACGAAGAGCATAAAACAGGCAGATTTATCTTCTTTCTTTAAGATATTAAATTTGATAATTGCCAATAACATTGACCCTCGGCAGCACAAGACAGAAGTTGGCATTGATCGGATGAAATTTATGATACGGGTCGCTCGTGGCATTCCTATCGACTTGGTGGGGTATATATTCGATAGGATTCGATCAGAATCTCAGTACATTTCGATGGATATACTACCATTCGGAGTCCTGATCACCCAATATCTACTATGTGCTGGTGTTGTGCCAGATGTTGCTGAGCGTAAACGGGAGCCGATGGGACCGATAAACAGCACCACCCTCTCACGCAGCACGGGACACTCGAGACTGCGTTTTCGTGCACAAGTTCCAGAACCAGTTGATCCTCACAGAGATGCACAGCCGGGAGACCATGGAGTCTCAGCTGCAGCTGCAGAGACATCTACACGGGCCGAGGCATCAGTCCACAGTGTTACTCGTGAGGAGATGGCTGACATAGTGCGTGCAGCGATCAGCGAGTAGACATCAGCAGTGATCGATGCAGTGCGTATGGAGATCCATTCTGCTGTGTCTGAGCTTCGTACAGAGTTTGCTGCCATGTCTGTGACTCAAGTCACCATCAGTACTCGACTGACACAAATAGAGGAACGTATAGCTGCAGTCGAGGAAGTGTGCAAAGACTTGGGGTCTTAATTACTTTATGATATATTTTATTTATTTATTTCCTGTTTTTTGTATGGACAATATTTTATGTTTTGTAAATTCAGTACTTAAGTATGAAATAATATTGTTTTATATTTTCTAAACTAATTCTTAATTTAGATTATTCATATTATTTAATTAACCAATTTTTTATAATTACTAGTTAATCTAAATATAATTTGGCAAAAAACTTAAAAAATTAAAACCCTGTCACCGTTCGACCGATTCAAATAACATTTGAACGGTGAATATGCATCATTCGAATGGTTATTGTTTACCGTTCGAACGGTTTATCAATTTCCCTCCAAAATAATTTTGCCTATCGCGCCAATATTACGTTCAAACGGTAAAAATTAAACGATCGAAGGGTTAATCATTAACGGTCGAACGGTTAACTTATTTGGAACAAAAAATTTCGTCCCTAAGAATACCGTTCGAACGCGTTCGAACGGTCTGGCATAACCATCGTCATTTTGGAACGAAATTCAAATTTCGTTCCAAATTCTCACTTTTTGAGACGATTTTCAATTCTTCCCAAAGTAATTTCGTCCCAAAAAATATTTTTTGTTGTAGTGCTCACTGTTATAGATAACTAAATATGTCTATAAATCATTCACCAAGCAAATATATTTAAAACATAATATCTAGTACGAAATTAAAACAGATATTTAAACAGTTGCAATGATTGCCACCCATGATTGTTATAAATCCTGATTTTATCTACAAAACGAAAAACAAAGTGCATGTTGAGATTATATAAATGATATAGATTATATATACATATGTATCACATGTCTCTATATCGTCATATATAATTCAAGTGATATATGTCGATCTATTACATTAGAAACATGATTCCTTCTATACGACTATATAATATATAAGACTAACAATTGATAATTTTAAGTATAACAAAGTTTACTTAATGGTATAACCATGTTTCAAAGCATATGTCACAAGATTTTCTAACTCAGCTTCACTGATGCGTTCATCTCGATCACTATCAGCATGCCAAAGTGCTCGAATAGCTCGCCAGAGACAGGCAGACGAACCAAGGCTAGAGAAGGCCTTTCTAAGTTCTTTCAAGCTTAGACATCCATCTCCGTCTGTGTCAAAGCGTTTAAACATACCTTTCAACTGCAATTCAGTGTATGGCACCTCCACCTTCTTGTCCTTGATTAATCTAGGGCAGCGGTTGTCGATGTTTTTCGTTTGATCAATACAGAAAAGAGACAGTTTTTGGTGCAACTTGGAGCTCGATCGATTAATACAAGGGTTTGCAAGGAAGAAGATACATAAGCGTCTATATGGCTATGGTGTGAACATAGGGAAGTATAGTGTATATATATAGAACCTAACCAGCCAATAATTCAAACCCAGCTAACAAGAGTTTAAATTACAAAATTAGGAAAGAGAAGGATCTAAGATATCTTACCGGTCAAAGATGTCTTCTAGCTAAGCCTCAAGACTCCCAATGCATCTGTGGGTAAGATGCATTTTTGTAGAAGTGGCACCTTTAGATCAACGGATAAAATCCAGCAACGTACCTATTGTTTTAGCAGATTGATTAGGATCCCGCACTTACTAGCAATTAAAATGGATTATTGTGCAATTGAAGATCCCGACCACGTGTAAATGATTCAACATTGTGAAATTTCTTATGTATTCAGATCTACAATATATAGTTAGCTCGTTACAAGAGGGGTATGCCCATGCATATAGATCAAAGACTAGCTAGTAAGACAATTAATGAAACAGAAAAAAATAAAAATTAATGCGTTTTTTAAAATGAATTACGTTAATTTCTTATCGTCACGTTAATTACTGATCTTTCATCAGCAAACAATAGACGTCTATATATATGCTAATATTACGTACGTGTTGGCTTATCAACCGGCCTAGCTATATAGGAATTTGATGCTGCTTGTTTCACATGATATTAAAATTTTGTGGGGTCTATTACTGCAATTATTCACTACTCTTTCTATTTTCCTTTTTCCAAACCTATCTAGATCAATCATTGAACGTTGAAGAGTGCGAGTGGTTAATACGACTAATTAATATTAATTAGTGGAAAGGCATCATTTATTATAACTTCCCTCCAAAATAAGAAATAAAAAATAAAACAAGAATAATGCTACTTGTCCCGACAATGAGGGGTCTACGTACGTACTACGGCCACATGAATTATTCACTCTTTTTTCCTTCTTCCGAAGCTAGAATCCTTGAACGTTGAAGAGTGATCATTAACACGACCAATTTGTAAAAGAATATGGAAAATATTGATCATTGAGAATCTAATCTTTAATAGATCCACATAAATTAAAAGCTTCAAATCTTAACCTAACTTATGCATAAATGCTTTTTCTTTATTTATTTATTTATTTCCTTTTAATTGTAAGCACCCACGAAACTATGGCACCCATTATAAAGAGACTGAATGGAGAACAAAGGACTATGATTGGGAGTATCCAGAGACTGGATCTCCGGCCAACCTGTCCCTCTATGTTCTGCTCCACGTTCTAGCAATTCATCGTGATCATCGCATTATTGCTCGATCGGTCTTATATGTTATATGCTCCAAGCATGGGGGATTCCTATTTATTTATTTCATATTTGTTGTTAGCCGGTTGAGTTACCACTACTCGAACTTGTCAAGGTCATATTAAGAAAAAGTAGAGCAAAGTAAAACAAGTAAATAATCACACAACATATAGATTTACATGATCTGACAACGTGCATAAGTTCACGGAGCTGCAAAAAATTTTATTATCTTGAGAAATGACAAAATTCACTTTGGGGTGAAATATACCATTCCAGATCGGCCATATTGTTCAAATTTACATATTTAAAAAGTTGTACAGTAAAAATCTTAATTTCATAATTAATGGATTATTTGCTTTAACAAAGTGTCGAGCGAGCCTGGAACGAGCTTTCTTTCTGATATTCCTTTTAGTGACATATCAATTTAGTGTGGAGCAAACTTTGTGTCTTGTGTTTCGCTTCGGCTTGAGCCTATGATCTACCTAAGCCTACACTCAATGACCCAAGCCATATTGAAAATCCACCAAAACAACTGTAAAGAATCCATGTCGGTTCAGTTCAACAAATTGGGCCACAACAAGAATAAACTACGCTTCAATAGCCCAACACACTTTGTAGGAATTAAATTGGGCTAGCTTCGAAGTTCAAAGAACCTGAAGATGTAATGAGTTTGATCAGAACGGTCAATTGCTTATCGGGGGAGTTCTATTAATAAATATGTGGTTATATATATTTATAAAAATGGGCGTATTTTTCTAAAAAAATTTAGAATTATTTTATAAGTTATTTTAAAAAAGTGTTATTTTAAAAAAGTACCCTTAATTTAAAACAGGATCGTAAAAAGGTTATATGCTTATCATTCCTTTATAAAATATATGCATGTATAGATGCTAGAGTTGTTAAGGAAGAAATGGAAAGTGCAAGTCTGGTGTCCAAGAATCAAGCTGCTACTGATATGCCCATGATTCAAGCTACTGCAGAATATTAGTCCTCATTCAAGTCTCAAGGTCATAGTTCAATGCAGACAACACAATCTAAGATATTAGCTCCATCATAGCTGCACTGTGAATATCCGAGTGGATGGGTATTCAATAGGTATTGGTTTCTTTCTAATTTCACGTTTCTCTTTGTTCTTTTCTTTTCATTTTTTTTTTTGGCTGACATCGACTCCCCACCGTTTGCACCACTCAACTATACGTAGATGAATTGAGATTTTACATATACTTGTACAAATCATAAAATGAAAGTGCAGAAATTTTTTTCATTCTATACTTTGCTATGACATGCATGTAGGGCTGAGCACCAATCGGATCGTAGTTGTTGTTATAATAGCTAAAGTATAACAACTAGTATTATATATTAGTATAATAGTATTAGTGTATAATAGCTTAAGTATAATAACTAGTATTATATATTAGTATAACAGTATTACAAATTTACATGTCATTATAAACATATAGATTATTAGTGATTGTACATTAGTATTAAATGTTATTATAAATTAGTATTACAAGTTATTACATTAGTTTATTATACATTGGTAGATGTTTACATATGTCATACACTATTATTAGTCAATTTATTCTACTTATATAGTATAAGTATATTATATTTATTTAGGAACAATAAATAGTTCATACTATTATTGAATTTAAATAACTATATAAATTATAGTTATATAAAATATATATATGATAAATGTATAGAAAAATACACATATATTTTATATAATATGCACAACATTGGAGTTGGAGTCGAAGTAGAAATCGAAGTCGGTGTGTTGGAGTCAGAGTCTATCCAACCTCCCCTTTGACTTCGACCTTTTTGGGGGGAAAAAACTTTGCTCCAGCTCCGATTACTTGTTATGGCTATCACATTTTTAGATTTTTTATCAGCCCTAATGACATGATATCAGAGCCCCAAGGGTCTACACCTATTGTTATGGCTAATTCTAGTTCTACTCCCACCACTTTTTCTTTTCCTAACATCACACCATTGGTCTTTGTTAAACTAGACATTTCAAATTACTTGTTATGGCTGTCACAATTCCTTCCGAATGTTGCTAGCACTGAGCTATACCCTCTACAAAACCTTCCCGATTCTTAAGAGTATAAATTCATATTATATCATATGGAATAAGAAGCATCATATCAATATCTTCTTAGTTGGATTATTTTCATGCTTACTGATGTTGTGCTTTCAACTGTGTCTAATCTTAACACTTTAAGGCAAGTGTAGCAATCCTTAGCCTCAGGATTTTCCTAGCCTCAGGATTTTCCTCTCAATCTTGTTCATGAATTGCCCATCTCAAAAAGCAATTACATAGTTTTCATCAAGACGTAGAGTCTTGCCAAGAATTTCTTTCCATAGCCAAGGCACTGGCTTATCAATTGGTAGTAGTGGGGAAATTAATAGATAATGAGGATATCATCTCATACATCACTATAGGACTCAACCCCTCTTGCACCTCCTTTTTCAGTGCCTTTAACTTAGCTACATGCAATACTCACATGACATTTGAAGAATTCCAAGAAGAATTATTAAATCACGAATTGTTACTAGTTGTGATACCCCATATTTAAGTGTATTTTTACTGAAGGATTATCTAAATTATTATAATAAGTGGTTCTCTTATTTTAAATTAAACGTGTTTTTCGTTGTATTATTTTATGATTTTTAAGTTGTGAGATTTAAATAATGTGTTTTCTTGATATTAATAATTACTTTGCATTTAAATTACTCTCTACCTTGAATTATTTTATTGTTAGGCTTTAATTATTTTATTTTATTAATATTGAATTGTAGTGTTTTTATTTAGATTTTATTTATTTTATTGTGCTCTTTATTTTAAAATAGTTTATTGTTGAATTGTAATATTTTATTTTATAAAGTAACTATATTTAAATTATTTTATTTAATCAATCGTTTTAAAATTCATTTTCGTTGGATCAGTTTCTGAGCTCACTTTCTTTCACTTCATTTTTCTTTTTCCTTCTCTTTTTCTTTTCCATTTTTCTTCTTTCTTTTTCTTTCTTTCTTCTTTCTTCCCTACTCTTTCTCCCTCCCGCGCGCGACGTCCCCTTCCCCCCTCTCCGCCCGTTTTCTTCATCAGCCACTAGTGCCGCTGTCGCACCTCCATGGCCATCACCACCCCCACCGTTCGACTCCCCTTCAGCTGATGAACACTCGCTTCCATTTTCAGACCACCTAGTGCCACTGTTAGCCGTCGTGAACTCCTCCAAGCCACACAGCTTTTGAGCCGTTCCGCCGCTAGTTCACCACTTAATCACTGACCCATTGCCAACCTGACCCACTCATTTCCAGCTCCAATCCGTCGCTGGAGCAACCACCACGAGCTCAACTATGTTTTGGCCACTTTTTACTTCCACTGCCGTTTTCGCCACCATCCACGACCAACCCTCATTTCCACTAGCTTCACTAGTAAATCTAAGCCATTCTCTATCAATCTCAAGTCTTAACTTGTCCCCATTTCAAAGTAGGTATTTTATGATCCATGGTCACAGTGCATATTTCACTATTACGTTGCTTTTCTTTCGCCTTTCGCAACTCGTTGATCCTCTAAAAATTATTTTATAGCATTGTAAGTATTTTTCAAACTTCTTTTAAGATTTAAATATACTATTACTTTTACAATAAATTATGATTGGTTGGTTATGTCAGACTGAGTCCTAGGAGTCGGAGGTCGGATGGATTTGAGTCCCCGGCAACGGCGTCAAAAACTTGATCAGCTTATAATTTTGTCTTCCAAGCATAGAAGCTATCAAAGTAATACAAGGATAAGTCTAGGATCGTATTCCACAGGGACAAAGGGTTATCAAAGCGTTTGTGAAATTTTCTTTGTGTAAAAGATGTATCAATTATGAAAGATGAAAATAAATGTGAATCTATGTTTCTAAAATTACTAAAACTAAGAAACTTAGAGAAAGTGTGTAGCAAATAAATTAAACTTGTAAGAAATAAAAGAACAAATACTTGGGATGCAATTTTCACCCACTGATTTGGAGATGGATTTACTTCTTTTTTCATCTTCTCTCAACCATGCTCCCACTCCTAGAAGTCATAGTCGGATAATATAACGATGAATTCCAATTTTTAGCCTAATAAAACTACTTGATAGATTATATAACAATTGTAAAATAGCGAAAGAAAGTCATCAAAATCTTGTTATTTGTTCAAGTATTAATTGTGCTTTTACGTCTACAACTAATCTAAACCAAGAACAAAGAACTTCGATCCTTTCTATATGTAAATTGAAATATTATCCAACAAGTTAATCATTGAAATCAAATAACATTGAAGAAAATCCACTCCAAAACAGTCATAGGTTACTCATTGAATTTCAAGCTCAAAATTTAGCCTATCATCTCTAAATTAGTAAAATACTAAAAAATAATGAATCCTAACATTTCAAATTACTGTATGAAAATAAATACAGAAGAATAAATAAAACAAGTTGAATGAACAACTAAGAAATAAAACTGGGAAAACAAAAGAAAGGAAAATAAAATAAAATGAGAACGGACCGACCAAGTTCTAAACGAAAAGAAATCTGAGAACTGAAAACCAAAAAATAAAAAATAAAACAAGTCGACAGCAACTAATCCGGAGAACCCAAGAAAAAATAAATCCAGCACCAGCTGAAAAGTAAGAAACGCCGAAATCCCACGGTCTGCAAATAGAAACCAACACAGGCAGAAAAGAAAAGAAAAAGGTCTGGAAAACCAGAGAAAAAGTAAAATGAAAACCAACCCCTAAGGTAACTACGGCAACTGGGAAAAACGAAAATCTAAAATTAAACCAAGCTGAGCTTCCAGCTGTCTCTTGTTCTGCAACAACCCAAAAAAAAATAGAAAAATAAAACTGTAACGAGAGAGAGCAGCACCACGCCGACTCCCCCCTGTTCTTCAACGTTAGAAAAAAACTATAAATCTCTAAAAACTACTCCTCTGCTACCCGAACGAAAACAAAGTGAAAAATAAGACAAAACAAGCCGCCGAATGGAAAATGAAGAAGACGCCTCGTACTCTGAGATGAAAACTGAAGAAAAAATAATATAAGCCAAAAGAAGTGAAACTCAAAATAAAATCGAGAGAGCTCCCAGGTCCCGTCCGAACAAAACTAAGAAAAAAAATAAAAATCTAGCCGACTAAAACTCCAACTTCCGAATGTAAACGTAAAACGTAAAGCAGAAAAAAAAGGTAAAATCACACCAGCCGACAGCAGTCTTCCAACCGAGTTCACTCCAAACGAAAGGCAAAAAAATAAACTCAAAATGAAAGTGCCATCTCCTCTAAACTAAGAACTGTAAAACCAAAAAAAAAAAAGATAGCAAGCTGCCTAGTTCAGGTCTGGAAGAACCCGCAAGACGGAGCAGCCCCAAAACGAAAACAGAAAAAGTAAAAAGAAGAAGAAGAAAAAAAAATCAAAGCGAGAGTTTTTGTTTTTAAAGCTCTTGCCCAGGTCTGAAAAAAATAACCCAGAAAAAATCTAAATGAAATGTGGTCCCCCCTGTGAGCGAGTCCCACGCCGTTTCCTCAGTAAAAACAAAAACAAGTGCCGCATGAAGATCCCATCATCCCATAGCAAAAATCCGAATTTGCCCTTTTCTTCCATGCGTGATTGCTCTACCCTCGAGGCCACGTTCGTGATTGGTCAAGTCCTGCACTCCCGCATGCCAATTCCTGCACCAGCGTTGAGGCCGTGCTGCATCGTGATCTGCTGCGTTGAGGTCTGGTCTGCGCCGTGTCCTGCTCCTTTCGGCCTTTATTTGTAACTTATCAGGAATGCCCTTTATCATAATATTTCTCTATACTCAATAGGGGTGTCAGCAGCTCATATATGTTTTTCTAAAAATAATTGCCCTGCAGTGTATAAACATGATATGAGAAGAGTAAAATTGAAATATTTATTTTGACATGAAACAATTGAATTATAACTCTTTTTAAGTACAAAAATATTAGAATTTATCAATTGACTCAAGTATCATAATCTACTACATAATTAAATACTTAAATTATTTTTAGTTAAAAAATTTATTCACTTAAGTAACTTAATTATGTAGTTTTATCACTTCATCACACCCCCCAACTAGCTTTTTGCTAGACTCTAGTAAATAAAGCGAATGAATTCATGCAAAGGTGAAATTACCAACTCCAATTTGAGAAAATCTGAGAATCACATGCCATGAAATAGACTTGTTGAGTTTAAGAACACTGGAGATAGATTAATCTGAATTTTGTATCAACTGAGAGATTTATACACCATTTAGTTAATCAACCAAGAGAATTACATGTAACAAAGCTTACTTCTTCAAGTGCATGGGAATGAGGTTAGAATTCCAAGATCGACTATCAAAAGGCATTAACAGTTTCAATCACAGCAGCTAATTTGAGATAACCATAGGTCTTACTCTAAGTCAAAACCAATGTAGTGGCGGCTTTCACGCTATTACACTTTAAAAGGCTCCAACTTTCTTATTTAGTAAGGACCCCAGTAATAGATAGTTTTTTCCAATACACAAATGTAAATCATTTTTTTTAAGCTTTCCTAGTGAGAGAATCAAGCCTATGAATGTGCGCCTACCCACACTTTCACAAGTCCGTCCTTACCACCAGTCTACCTAAATGATTTTTTTTTTTTTTTTTATCCCTAGCTTGTCCCTTTTCTAATTTGATTCACTTCAGATTTCTTCCTAAGCCATTAGGATATGGTTCATTAGAGTCCCAAACAACTGAAGTGTAAATCAACAAACAATGACCCAATGTAGTCTCTCTAGGCATTCCGGGCACGTGTTGTGTGTGTTTTAGCAAAAATTTTAATATCTTTCCCTTGGTTTAACAACTAAATAAAATGAATAAATTCCTCTTTTGACATATACTCATATTTGCACTACATTCCACATGTTCCATGACCTCAACAAATCATTTTTTTCAGTTCACTTTCTAGTATGTAAAATTCAAGAATATAACATTTAATCTGCTTTGAACTCAATACCAACACTCCCCCAAGGTGGACCAACATAAGTGTAAACCATGCAAACAGAAAAATAAATTCTCTTCCACCCCCAACTAGATTGTAGCATTGTCCTCAATGATGCAAGAGAAATGAAGGAATTTATACAAAGAGAGAAGTTAAGGGGCAAAACAACCAAAAGAAGAACCAAATATTCAAAGAAAAAATGAAGGAAAGAGGAAAAGGAAGTACCTGGATAGCTTTGAAAGGAATGCAAATAAAAACTGAAGAACAAAACAAAACAATGAAAAGAAATGGATAGATCAAGAACTATCAATTAGGATCAAGCAAATGTAGAGTAGATTCCTCAGGTGCAAAGTTAGAAATAAAAGGCTTGAGCCTTTGACCATTAATCTTAAAAATGTTACCATTGAGAGGATTCATTATCTCTATATCACCATGGGGAAAAACAGTTTGTACCACATAAGGCCCGCTCCACCGAAACCTTAACTTACCAAGGAACAAGTGTAACCGAGAGTTGTACAATAATACTTGTTGATTAGGCTCAAAAGTCTTACGTTGGATGTGTTTGTCATAGAAGTTCTTCATTCTTTCTTTGGACAACTTAGAGTTGCTGTAGGCATCCATCCTCAACTCATTCAACTCAGACAACTGCAATTTTCTCACAAAACCAGTTTCATCAATATTAAAATTATATTGTTTAATGACTCAATATGCTCTATTTTCCAGCTCTAAAGGCAAATGGAAAGCCTTACCATATACTAGTCTATATGGAGACATGCCCAAAATGGTTTTAAAGGCTGTTCTATAAGCCCATAAAGCATCAGACAATCTCAAAAACCAATCCTTCCTGTTTGGGCTAACTGTTTTTTCAAGGATGTTTTTAATCTCCCTATTTGCTAGTTCAGCTTGTCCATTTGTTTGAGGATGATAGGGAATAGAGATTTTGTGATGGATACCATATTTTTTCATTAAGGCCAAGAAATGCTTGTTACAAAAATGGGTGCCATTATCACTGATTATGGTTTTAGGCATGTCAAACCTTGCAAAAATGTTTTCTTTCAAAAATTTTAAAACAACTTGATGATCATTAGATTTGCAAGGGGCTGCCTCAACCTACTTAGAAACATAGTCAACAGCAAGCAAAATGTATAAATAGCCATAAGAAGAAGGAAATGGTCCTATAAAATCTATTTCCCAACAATAAAAAATTTCAATCACTAGTATGGGTTGCAAAGGCATCATATTTCTCCTAATGATTCTTCCTAATTTCTGACAAGATTCACAAGTTTTATAAAAACTAAAAGCATCCTTGAACATAGTTGGCCAATAAAATCCACTTAAAAGAATTTTGGCCCCTGTTTTGTGGGCTGAAAAATGCCCACCACAAGCTTCCGTATGGCAAAAATTTAAAACACCAGAAATTTCATTATTGGACTTCCTAATGATTTGATCTGAGCAATACTTGAAAAGGTAGGGATCATCATGAAAGAAATACTTAGCTTCAGACTTCAACCTTTTGATGTCTTAAGCATTCCAATGAGGTGGAGTCTTTCCTGTAACCAAGAAATTTACAAAGTCAGCATACCATGGTAAAGTCTCAGCTGAAAATAATTGTTCATCAGGAAAATAATCAGAAATTAAAGGAAACTCCTTAGAAACTTCAGGTGTAAGGCGAGAAAGATGATCCATCACCACATTTTCTACTCCTTTCTTGTCTTTTATTGTGAGATCAAATTCTTGCAATAGGAGTATCCATCTTACCAATCTCGACTTGGTGTCCTTTTTCGACAATAAAAATTTTAAAGCTGCAAAGACTATAGCTAGTAATTCTTTTTCTGTGGTGGAATAATTCTTTTGGGCAGCATTCAAAGTCTTACTAGCATGGTATATGACATATGGCAGCTTATCTCTGCTCTGTCCAATTGCAGCCACCACAGCAAAGTCACTTGCATCACACATTAATTTAAAAGGAAGTGACCAATCAGGGGGCCGAAGGATAGGTGCCGTGGTGAGAAATGTTTTCAACTGATCAAAACAATTTTGACACTCTTTAGTCCATTCAAATTTGACGTCATGCATTAAAAGTTGACCAAGAGGTTTAGAGATAAAACTAAAATTCTTTATGAACCTTCTATAAAATCTGGCATGTCCTAAAAAAGATCTAACACCTTTCACATTTTTAGGCGCAGACAAATTTGAAATCAAGTTTATCTTAGCTTTATCTACCTCTATGCCCCGAGGAGATACAATATGTCCCAAAACTATCCCTTGTCTTACCATGAAATGGCATTTTTTCCAATTTAATATCAAATATTTTTCTTCACATCTTTTCAAGACAACTTGTAAATTAGATAAACATGCATCAAATGTTTTTCCAAAAACTGAAAAATCATCCATGAAAACCTCTACAATGTCCTCAATTAAGTCGCTGAAAATGCTCAACATGCATCTTTGAAAAGTGGTTGGGGCATTGCATAGCCCAAATGACATTCTCTTGAAGGCAAAAGTCCCGAAAGGACAAGTGAAGGTAGTCTTCTGTTGATCCTCAGGGGCTATTTCTATTTGATAATAGCCAGAGAAGCCAACAAAAAAAAAATAATATTCATGCCCTGCCACTTTTTCTAAAATCTGGTCAATGAAAGGTAAGGGAAAATCATCCTTTCTAGAGGTGGTATTTAATTTTCGATAGTTTACACACATCCTCCAACCTGTGGTCTCCCTAGTAGGCACCAATTCTCTTTTGTCATTTTCCACCACAGTTATACCAGATTTTTTTAGAACAACTTGGATTGGGCTAACCCATTTGCTATTAACAATGGGATAAATGATGCCTATGTCTAACAATTTCAAAACTTCATTTTTCACCACTTCTTTGATTGTGGGGTTTAGTCTTTTTTGCATCTGTCTAGAGGGTTTTGAGTCCTCTTCCAAATATATCCTTTGTGTGCAGATGAAAGGGCTTATACCTTTGATGTCAGCAATGGACCAGCCAATGGCTGATTGTGTTGTGCCAAAATTTTCAGCAACTTGCTTTCTTGGTCAGGAGTTAAAAGTGTAGAAATCATAACTGGAAATGACTTTTCTGGTCCGAGGTAGGCGTATTTCAGCTCCGAGGGCAATGGCTTTAATTCCAGCATTGGGGTCTTCTCATTGGAGGGTTGTGTCGAGACTTGTAGTGCTGCTAGTGGCTCAAATTTGAGTTTCCACTACATCTCATTTGAATTTTCTGTAGCACAAAGAGAAGAAAATTGATTAGTGGAATCAATTAAATCAAGGGAGTCTTCTAAATCCTCCCAAAGTTCATCACAATTGTAATTTAACAAAGAATTTTCAGCAAGTAAGGATTCCAATGCATTGACTTCTTCAATGTCTTCAAGTTCTTGAGGTTGCCTGCACAAATTAAAGATATTTAGTTCTAAAGTCATATTTCCAAAACTCAATTTTAAAATACCACTCCTATAATTAATTATAGCATTAGAAGTTGCTAGGAATGGTCTTCCTAAAATCACCGGTGGTGAAGAGTTTGAGTGGGATGACAACTTCATATCCAATACCACAAAATTCATAGGATAATAAAATTTATCTACTTGGACCAAGACGTCCTCAACAATACCCTTAAGAATTTTTATGGATCTATCGGCAAGCTGTAAAATGATTGAAGTGGCTTTTAATTCCCCTAACCTCAATTGTTCATACACACTATAAGGTAGCAAATTAACCCCCGAACCTAAGTCTAGCAAGGTCTGACCAATCTTAGAATTTCCAATGACACATGAAATGGTAGGTGAACTAGAATCCTTGTACTTAGGTGGTGTGTGGTTTTGAATAATGACACTAACTTGCTCAGTAGGAAAAGCCTTTTTTTGCACATCTAGTCTGTGTTTCACAGTGCATAAGTCTTTCAGAAATTTAGCATAAGCAAGAATTTGTTTAATAGCATCAAGAAGTGGAATGTTAATCCTAACCTGCTTAAAAATTTCTAAGATTTCAGCATGCTATTTTTCTTTATGCAAAGAAAGCAAACGATGTGGAAAAGGTGCAGGAATGAGACATCCATCATTATTTGAATCTGAAGTGTTTGGCTCACTACTAACTAGAGGAGGGTTAGCTTCTTTACCTGACTTCCTTGCACTATGGACAGGGATGTCCACGAACTTACCATTCCTCAAAGTTG
Source organism: Carya illinoinensis (assembly GCF_018687715.1). Classification (NCBI taxonomy): domain Eukaryota; kingdom Viridiplantae; phylum Streptophyta; class Magnoliopsida; order Fagales; family Juglandaceae; genus Carya; species Carya illinoinensis. Next base: position 10,654,627 of record NC_056766.1, on the reverse strand, counting down.
TAATAGCTTTCACTGATTTCACATTGGCCCATTCATCATTATTCTGAAATGATTGACTTTGCACTTGTGGATTGGGTTGGGTTTGAGCGGGAAATTTGCCATTCTCTTGGTTACTTAGAGTAGTGGTTACTCTAGTAAGGGTCCATCTGATGTCATTGATGGTTTGGGCATTCTGGTTATTGACTGTGGCTTGACTTTACATAAACTGTTGTAAGGTGACAGTTAGCTGCTGAATGGAATCTTCCACTCCCCTTTTCTGCATTGGAGGGGGTTGATTTGCAAAGTAAGAGGGTCCCGACCCTTGGCCAGCTGCTCCATATGGAGTATACTGACTTTGTCCTTGTGTAGATGGCCCAAGTTGTTCATTCTTCTAACTGAAATTTGGATGACTTCTCCAACTTGCATTGTAAGTATTAGAGTAAGGTCCAGAAAAATTTTTAGAGATCATATGCACAGGGTTGGATTGATCAAGCAACACTTCTTTAAAAGCCGGAATTGTTGGGCATGCATTAGTCACATGCCCTGTATCTTCACATATGTTGCATTTTTCAATTGATGACAAAACATGCATTTCATTAACTTTCTTAAGCTCTAAAGACTCTAACTTTTCAGACATCAATGCAAGCTTAGCATGTAAATCATCAGATTCTTTCCAGTGGTATTTACCACCCCCACCAACACATTTTTTATTTTCAGATCTATCATACAAGTCAAAAACATCCCAAGATTCGGCATTTTCAGTCAAATAGTCAAAATATTCAAACGCTTCCTCAGGCCCTTTGTTGAAGAATTCACCATTGCACATGATTTCTACAAATTGCCTTATTTTTTGTTGCAACCCCTCATAAAAAAAAATAATAACTCTCTAATTCTCATATTCATGGTGAGGACATGCATTTAGGAGGTCTTTGAATCATTCCCAACAATGGTAAAATGTTTCCACATCCTTTTGGCAAAAATTCATGATTTGTCTTTTCAAAGCATTGGTTCTATGCATGGGAAAAAATTTCTTTAAAAATTCAGTTTGCATTTCTTGCCAAGTCCCAATGGATCTTAGTCTTAAGGAATTCAACCATGTCTTAGCCTTGTCTTTCAAGGAAAATGGAAACAATTTCAATCTTATGACCTCTTCAGTGCATATTCTATCCATAAATGTGGAACTCACTTCTTCAAACTCTTTGATATGCAAGTAGGGATTTTCAGAGTCCATACCATGAAAGTGTGGTAGCAATGGAATCATCCCAAGTTTAAAATTAAAAGCATTTGCATTAAGAGGTAAAATGATGCAAGAAGGTGCTAGTCCTAACAGGCTGACGATACTCTCTAAGTGTCTTGTTTTGATTTACCATTTCCCTATCATGATATTCTTCTTCTTTAGCCATGTTACTATGAGTGTCAAATGATGATTCAAATGCTGAATTAAGAGAAACAGATGATGCACTCGACGATGAGGTTGATGATTCAGTCCTAGCAAGTCTATATGTGCTATACCTAGCCCAACCAGACATGCAAGTTCAGCACAAAACAAGATAAAAGTAAACAAGTAAAATGAGAAGGAAAGATATCACCCAGGCTGTGAAGAAGTTCACAGCTCCATAAACGTCTTCTCAGGAAAAAAAGAATGCTTTAACAAACACCCGTTGTCCTCGGCAATGGCGCCAAAAACTTGATCAGCTTATAATTTCGTCTTCCAAGCGTAGAAGCTGTCAAAGTAATACAAGGATAAGTCCAGGATCGTATTATATAGGGACAAAGGGTTATCAAAGCGTTTGTGAAATTTTCTTTATGTAAAAGATGTATCGATTATGAAAGATGAAAATAAATGTGAATCTATGTTTCTAAAATTACCAAAACTAAGAAACTTAGAGAAAGTGTGTAGCAAATGAATTAAACTTGTAAGAAATAAAAGAACAAACACTTGGGACGCAATGTTCACCCACTGATTTAGAGATGAATTTACTTATCTTTTCATCTTCTCTCAACCATCCTCCCATTCCTAAAAGTCATGGTCGGATAATATAACAATGAATCTCAATTCTTAGCCTAATAAAACTACTTGATAGATTATATAACAATTGTAAAATAGCGAAAGAAAGCCATCAAAGTCTTGTTATTTGTTCAAGTATTAATTGTGCCTTTACGTCTACAACTAATCTAAACCAAGAATAAAGAACTTCGATCCTTTCTATATGTAAATTGAAATATTATCCAACAAGTTAATCATTGAAGTCAAATAACATTGAAGAAAATCCACTCCAAAACAGTAATAGATTACTCATTGAATCTCAAGCTCAAAATCTAGCCTATTATCTCTAAATTAGTAAAATGTTAAAAAATAATGAATCCTAACATTTTAAGTTACTGTATAAAAATAAATAGAGAAGAATAAATAAAATAAGTTGAATGAACAACTAAGAAATAACGCTGGGAAAATAAAAAAAAGGAAAATAAAATAAAATGAGAACCGACTGACCAAGTTCTAAACGAAAAGAAATCTGAGAACTGAAAGCCCCAAAAAAAAAAAAAAAAAAAACAAAGTCGACAGCAAATAATCCGGAGAACCCAAGAAAAAATAAATCCAGCACCAGCCGAAAAGTAAGAAACGCCGAAATCCCACGGTCTGCAAACAGAAACCAACACATGCAGAAAAGAAAAGAAAAAGGTCTGGAAAACCAGAGAAAAAGTAAAATGAAAACCGAGCCCCTAAGGTAACTACGGCAACTGGGAAAAATGAAAATCTAAAATTAAACCGAGCTAAGCTTCAGCCGTCTCTTGTTCTGCAACAACCCAGAAAAAAAATAGAAAAATAAAACTGTAACGAGAGAGAGCAGCACCACGCCGACTCCCCCCTGTTCTTCAACGTTAGAAAAAAAAACTATAAAACTCTAAAAACTACTCCTCTGCTACCCGAACGAAAACAAAGTGAAAAATAAGACAAAACAAGCCGCCGAATGGAAAATGAAGAAGACGCCTCGTACTCTGAGATGAAAACTGAAGAAAAAATAATATAAGCCAAAAGAAGTGAAACTCAAAATTAAATCGAGAGAGCTCCCAGGTCCCGTCCGAACAAAATTAAGAAAAAAAAAATAAAAATCTAGCCGACTAAAACTCCAACTTCCGAATGTAAACGTAAAACGTAAAGCAGAAAAAAAGGTAAAATCACACCAGCCGACAGCAGTCTTACAACCAAGTTCACTCCAAACGAAAGGCAAAAAAATAAACTCAAAATGAAAGTTCCATCTCCTCTAAACTAAGAACTATAAAACCAAAAAAAAACAGATAGCAAGCTGCCTAGTTCAGGTCTGGAAGAACCTGCAAGACGGGGCAGCCCCAAAACGAAAACAGAAAAAGTAAAAAGAAGAAGAAGAAAAAAAAATCAAAGCAAGAGTTTTTGTTTTTAAAGCTCTTGCCCAGGTCTGAAAGAAATAACCCAGAAAAACTCTAAATGAAATGTGGTCCCCCCGTGAGTGAGTCCCATGCCATTTCCTCAGTAAAAACAAAAACAAGTGCCGCATGAAGATCCCATCATCCCGTAGCAAAAATCCGAATTTGCCCTTTTCTTCCATGCGTGACTGCTCTGTCTTCGAGGCCACGTTCGTGATTGGCCAAGTCCTGCACTCCCGCATGCCAGTTCCTGCACCAGCGTTGAGGCCGTGCTGCATCATGATCTGCTGCGTTGAGGTCTGGTCTGCGCCGTGTCCTGCTCCTTTCGGCCTTTATTTGTAACTTGTCAAGAATACCCTTTATGATAATATTTTTCTATACTCAACGGGGATGTCTTTCGAAAAATAATTGCCCAGCAGCGTATAAACATGATATGAGAAGAGTAAAATTGAAATATTTATTTTGACATAAAACAATCGAATTATAACTCTTTTTAAGCACAAAAATATTAGAATTTATCAATTGACTCAAGTATCATAATCTACTACATAATTAAGTACTTAAATCATTTTTGGTTAAACAATTTATTCGCTTAAATAACTTAATTATGTAGTTTTATCACTTCATCAGGTACTTTGTGTCATGTTATTTGCATTGCATGGTGCATGCATATACATGTGTTGAAAATTGAAAACTGGATTTTTAGGTGTAAATAGGTTTTTGGGTGCGTGTATATCACGACCCCAAGCCGAGATGTGACATTATCTCAATGGAGCTCCTTTGGTCACTCGGGAGCGAAAAATATTAAATAACATCCCCTAGGTTGTAGCTGGGTGACAATCGGATCGGACGATACGGTAATGTTGTCGGCCGACTCCATGGTTCCTAGGTTGCGGGGACTAGAGGATGCCTGGTCATGGTACACGCTGGGCGTAAAATTGGGTATTACTCGTGTAGATGTCACATGGGTAGTCGTTACTTGCGGTGTGGCATAGGAGCCAGAATATGCGGATGATCCCTAAGGGAGATCATGATGCATACAATAAATTGGAAACTGATTTTGATATTGGATATGGGCCATTTTCTGGAAAAATGACGAGTTTTGGTTAACGGATATTTGTGGGCCATTTTCTAGGAAAAGTTTCTAAGAAAATGGCGAGATTTTTGTAAGTGAATTTTTGTGGACCATTTTCTGAAAAAAATTGTGAATTTCTTGTTTGAGCTATTATTTCAGATAATGACGAGGAAATGTTTTAATGGTAATATCGTGGGTAATTATCTAGGATAATGACTAGGAAATGTTTTTAATGGAAATGTTTAGGCCAAAAAATGAGATTTTTGGCGTGTGTTGGAAAAATGTTTATTTTTGGGAAAAGTTCATTTTTGGATCTCATGCATATGACATTCTGTTCATGCATATTGTTGAGTGTTTGGATGAGTACTTACCTGCGGTACCATTTTTAGAACTATAGATTTTGATGTAGAGGACGAGCAGGCTGAGCCCGCTGAGGTGGCTTTGTCAGAGGAGTGATCGGGGATCACTCATGGATTGTGATTTATTTCTTGCTTTTGTTTATTGTTTTGATTTGTGTTGTATTTATGCTGGTTAATTGTAATATTTTTAGTACTCTTTTTTTTTAGCGAACTTGTATTTAAACAAATTCTGGTACTTAGTTGACTGACTTTAATTATCTACTACGTTGTTTTGTTATACACATGTTGCATGTACACACACTTAACACATGGCAATGGGATGTGTGACCCGTGTTGTCATCATCCTAGACGCCTTGATTCCACATGTCCATACGTGGGAGTTGGGGGCGTCACACTAGCTACACAAACACCCTCCATTGAAGTAATGAGGTTTGCTCTACACGTTCATTAACCTAACATTCACCCCCCCCCCCCCCCCCAAATTCAAAGTCTAAATAATCTGGGTCATCTCAGAAGTATCAGCAATACAAAAACAAAAATTTGTCAGCCCCACTTATGAACTTCAAGTCCAGCAACTCATCTTCCATTCCTTCTCGAATTCCAGATCAAATATGTGGATGAACAAATTACCAAGTTTTGGATTGCTTTCATAAGATGGATCATGCTTATAGAGTCACTATCTTCCCATACAATTAGCCACCATGGTTGCCACCAAAAAATCAAACGTTGAAGACCAAGCATAATATGTTGACAATGGGGCAATCACTCACATTACAACTGGCTGGATAATATCTCAAATCAGCAATCGGTTGGGAGTAGTAGGGAAAGCATGTTGAATGGGTTTACGAAATATGATCCAGAGGAGTGCAGAAGTCATTTAGCTCGTATGGTCATAATGGACCAATTACTCCTTTGGCTTATGAAAGGTGAAGGGTTCTAAGTATATTCTAAGATCTTGGAACCTAGGTTTAACATTGCTTCTTGCAAGGATATTTTTAAATTGTATAGTGTATAGAAAAACTTATCAACAAACTAATTGAAGAGTCAAAAAGTTTGCCTCACTGTTAAAACATGAAAATTAGTCCAAAACTTGAACTGCATATCTTTGACTACCCATTTTGCAGATTGTGATTGAAAATTCTACAAAAAGGTTCTGAAGTTTTGTTTAATTGTCAATTACACAAGAAAAATGACTTTTTGCGTCATCTAAATTTATTTGAAAAAATACAAAATGTGTCACTAATAAATAATCGCGACGTGTTTTATATTTTTTGTGACTAATTTAGGTGACACAAAAAGTCATATTTATTGTATTGATGTACAAATGTAAGACCATTGAGAATGCTTGCATGGGGTTTGGAGCAAGTGTGATAATAACGGTTAACAGTGTCTCGTCTAACAATATCGCACTTGAGTATCTCAAGATTAAGGTTAGAGAGAACAATTTAAGAAATTTGGGTGGTGAGTTTTAGCATATTTGATGTGTTGCACATATCTTCAATCTTATTGTGACTGACAATTTGAAGCATATTTATGAGTCGGTTGTAGAAGTAAGAAGTGCAATGAGGTTTGTGAGATCCTCATTAGCTAGGCTTGAGAAACTAGTGTTTGTTCGTACTTCAGGCATACAATGCAAGGAGATGTTGTGTCCTAATGTTTCTACAAGATGAAAATCAACCTTTCTTTATGTTAGAGATGGTCGAGAAGTATAGATTAGCATTTGATACTATGAGTTAGGAGGACAACATATATATATATATATATATATATATCACTTTGAGGAGGAGAATGAGAGATTGGGGTGGTGCACCGATAATGATTGGGACAATGTGCGAACTTTTGTAGAATTCTTGAGGATTTTTTGTGAAGTGACATATATCACTTTTAGGTCTTTGTATGTTACATCCAATGAATACTATCAACAAGTTTGTCAGGTGAAAGAGCAGCTGGATGAAATGTGTGATTGGTGATACTACTTTATGGATTATGGCAATGAGCATGAGGCTCAAGTATGAGAAGTATTGGGAAGATTTGGTTAGGACCAATATTTTTCTATATGTAGCTATTGCTCTTGACTCTAGGTATAAAATTGATGCCATGAGATTTGGCATAGAAAGCACTAATAGGAAGGCATGGATGGATCAACTTGTGGCAAGGGTTAAGTACACCTTTGGCAAATTGCAAGATGAGTTTGCTATATTCAAAGGTGTTAATATTTGATCTGGCACGAACACCTACCACATCTGCTTCTCTAGAAGTCACGATAATGAAAAAACATAGGCGGGGTGAGAGGTATAGTGAGAACCTTGAGATTCGAAAGACTTTAGATGGCCAATCAAACTTGGACAGATACTTGTTGACCGAAATACACCCATATACGACATAGTTTGATATCTTAGCTTGGTAAAATATCAATGCCGTCAAGTATCCCATCATTTGATAGATAGTTCATAGTATTTTGGTCGTTCATATGTCTACGATAGTTTCAGAGTCCACCTTTAGGACTGGGGGCTCATATTGGATCTATTTGGAGTTCCCTAGCACTATGGAGGCTTTGATTTGCACTTAGAATTAGATTAAATGGAAAGCAATTCATATTCTGAATGTGGTAGACTACATGGAGGCCTATGAGAAGGATGAAGTTGATTAGCCTAGATGCGGGGATCACTCTTAATTCATTAGTTTGCTTTTGCTTATAATAGATTGTGTTATATTTATTTGAAAATTTTAATTTTAATTTCAATTGTTGTAAAGACAACTTCGAGAAAGGAGGCTTCATCTCAATTTACATCGGCCACAAGTTGACAAATCCACAATTGTTATTGGTTTTTCACTTCATTTGTTTTTTTTTTCTTTTTTATGTATGTGTATAACATTATTAATTCATAATTTCACAGTCTTTCTTTCTTTCTTTTTTTTTCTTTTTTTTTTAAGATTTTATAATGTCACTTGTGACTTCACTTCGAGTAACCATCTCGTCTTACTACAAGCCTTGAAGCCTATGTTCATGTTGTCACATTTGTTTACTTGTCTTTAAGATGTATTTCAATTCTTGGAACATTATTATGAATATTCTCATTTTTTCCTTGTTTTTTCTCAATTTTTATAATCTCATTTGTCACTTGGAATATCCATCTCAATGATCTCATCTCGCTACAACTACAAGCATATGTTCGTGTTGTTACTTTTGTAGTTTTGTTTTCTATTTTTTTTTAAGATGTATTTCAATTCTTGAAACATTGTTATTTAGTCAATTTATTTGAAAATTTGTAATATCTTGGCATTAATTTGAAATAGTTTTTGATTAATGTGTAATGTCTATAGTGCTTGTAATAACTTAGAATTATTTGTTACAACTTAGAACTTAGTAACTTTATTAGGGATGATTTAATTTTATGTTTTATGTGTTTAAGTTCAATTTTATATTTTAAGTAATTAATTGGTTTTCAAATTATTTTTTTGTTGAATAAGGAAAGGAAAAAATGGAATTTGGGTCCAAAATGGTTTAGAAATATGTTCATGGCTATACTTGAGCCCAGAAATAGTTTTTGAGCCATTTGAAGGGATGGGCTCATTGAGGCCCACGAGGGGTCATTCTGCTCCCCGGCTACCAGACGGGGCCAGGCCACATTATAGATTAATATAGAGATGTGGGTAGCTACCTTCTTGATCTTGTTATCTTTGTTATCTTCGTGGCTATTTAATAACTTTATATAATAGCTTTATTCTACTTCATTATCTTCGGGGCTATATAATAACTTTATTCTCCAATATAAACATCGATTGAAACTCATCTTCTTATGCATAATGATATAAAATAACTTTATATATGTATCATATAAAATTAATATCAGTGCATATAATGGTGTTAACTTTCGAGGTCATATATATATATATATATATATATATTTATATATAGCATTGATCGATTCCATTAGCCATTAAGAGCTAATTCAGATTCAGAGAGTATTTCATTTCATCTCATCTTATCATTATCAATTTTTTAAATTTTTACACAAAATATAGTAAACAATTCAACTTTTTCAAATTTTAAAATAATAATAATATTAAAAAATTATATTCTACTAATATTTATTCAATATTCAACTTTCATCTAAAATTTTCTCATCTTATCTCTGAGTCCAAACAAACCCTTAAATATATATATATACACGAGAAAGAATTAAAACAAGGGATTAATGAGAAAAAAAAAATTCATTCAAAACTTTATGAACTTGAGATGATCATGTTTTTCTTTTATATTTAATTTATTATATTTTTAAAAAACAAATTTCCGTTAAATTAAAACAGAGGTAAAAGAGGAGGCCAGTGGGAGGACCTCTCCTCGCTGGTGATGAATACAAGATGATGTTTTTGACGGAGAGAGGATGAAATTTTTGAGAGAGAGATCAGCATATACATATAAAAACGAAAATTATATTTTAATTACTTAAAATTAGTACAAAATTAATGCCACACTCCATGATTGGTATATTCGAAGAATATATGATGATTGTTAAGCAGTTGCGATGGTACCTATGATTCTTGAAAATTTAAGGTTATCCATAATATTAAATCTTCATGGACTGGCCTATTCTTTTAATTTTTAGTCTAACATAAGCTAAGATCCTATTTTATCTGATTGACATAGTAGCAACTGAGACAATGGGACGGTCCATCTCTTTCTCTCTAGAGGGAGAGTAAGGTTTTAGTCTCCTTACGTCTAGTAGGGAGAAGTGTCTCTCAAGGTGTGGGAGTCATAGTCAGTTCATGAATATGGGCATGGAGGAAGAGGAACTGTCAAAAAGGTGGGAGAGATTACATCTGTCTCAGGAGGAAATTCATGTGTTTCAAGTGCATACTAAAGGGGCGTTAGATGGTTTCTCTCGTTGGAAGTGTTGTATTGTAGGGAGCATTTTGGCGGATAAGGGAATAAGTAGTGAAGCCTTTCGCATGACTATGTCTCAAGTGTGGCGTTTAGAGGGTTGGGTGCAATTCAAGGATCTCGGTAACCATAGGTTCTTGATTCAATTCCAATATGAATCTGATAAGGAGAAAGTTCTTAGGGGTAGACTGTGGTTTTTTGATAGAAATATTCTATCCCTTCAAGAAGTGGATGAGAAGTTGCCTTTGAGTGCAGTCAAGTTTAACGTTGAACCGTTTTGGGTACAGTTGCATGGCCTTCCTCTTGCTGCTATGACTGAGGAGGTTGGAATCCATTTTGGTGCTTCAATAGGAGAAGTGATTTGAGTTGACGTAGTTTCTGATGGCAAGGCATGGGGTAAGTGCATGAGGGTGCGTGTGGCTGTGAATCTGAACAAACCCTTGTGAAGAGGGAAATGGTTGATGATGGATAACCAGAAACATTGGATTTCATGCAAGTATGAGAGGCTTCAAAATATATGTTTCATGTGTGGTATCTTATCTCATAAAGGACGTAGTTGTAGTAAACCGAAGGGTGATCATTCTGAGAAAGGCTTGGTACGTGAGCAGTTTGATCCTTGGATTAGAGCTCAGCCTATGAACTCCACCATTTTTTATCTCCGCAAATATGGTGGCTCTAATGGGGCCAACCATCAACATGGGCAGCACAAGGAGGAGCATAGTGGTGCAGCTGGTGTTAAAACTAAAGAAGTAAAGGAGTGCACTAGGGAGGATTTTCTAGAGCCAATTACGGAGTCTCTAAAAGGGAAGTCTGTTGTCCAAGCTTATAAGGAAACTGACATTGGTAAGGAAGTTAGGGGAACTTATCCGAAGGATGGGAATTTCCATGATGGGAAGGGTTCGAATTTGGAAGTCAAGGGATCTAAGATGGAGGCCCCAATCAATGTAGAGTCCCCAATCACAACAGGGATTTATGTAGACTCTGAGGTGGAGGTATCCCAAGGGGATACTTTCCTTATGCAAGTTGAAGAATCTTCAGTATCTAAGGCCACCTTGCCTAAAGATGATATGCATTCTTTGGTAAGTGCACTTTAAGTAATGACAGGATGTTAGAGGATGTTCTTCTAAGTCCTTCTGGTAGTACTGCTAAGAAGAGGGGGGCCACGTGGAAGAAGAGGGCTAGAGAGGTAATTTGTAGGGGTGATAAGGAAGAGGGGGTGACTTCTAGAAAGAGGGGTAAAGATGGGAAGTGTAGTGAAGTGGAGTTGGTTTTGTCGTGCAAAAAAAGAAGGCTGGAGGTTGTTACTACAGTTAACAGCAATGATATTGAATTGGTGGAGCAGCCCTACCAAGAGCCATGATAGGCCTTAGCTGGAACTGTCGGGGCTTCGGAACCCCCGTACAGTTAGAGAATTTCACTTGCTTGTGAAAACTAAGTGGCCCAAGTTTGTTTTCTTAATGGAAACAAAGTTTTTCTTAATGGAAACAAAGTGTGGAAGTAAGAAGGTAGAAGAGGTGAGGAGTAGGGTGGGTTTCGACTGCAGTATTGTGGTTGAGAGTAGGGGTTTGAGTGGTGGATTAGCTTTCTTGTGGAATAGTGAGGATAAATTTATTCTTCAATCTTATTCTTAGCATCACATTTCCATGATATTACAGCAAGAGCATAATAATGAGAAAGTTCTTTTGACTGGTTTTTATGGTTCGCTAGATTCAACTCACAAAAAGGATAGTTGGAAGCTCTTGAGGTTATTGAAGCCAAGTGAGAACTTAGCATGGCTTTGCTTTGGAGACTTTAATGAGCTTATGCATCCACATGAGAAACAAGGAGGAGCTAAGAGACATTACCAACAGATGGAAGAGTTTAGGAGCAATACAGAATTTTGTGGATTGAGTGACATGGGATTTGAAGAAAACAAATTTACATGGTGCAGCAATAGAGAGGGGCCTTATTTTACCAAAGAGAGGTTAGATCGAGCCTTGGGTAACTTGGAATTGACTATGATTTTTCCTGACTGGTGTATTCAGGCCCTTGCTGCTCTATCATCAGATCATAGTCCCCTTTTCATGCATCTTAAGAAGGGAGGGGGTAGGGATGTCAGTAAGGGGGGTGGCAGGGAGAGGATTTTCAAATATGAAGGTTCTTGGAAATTACATGCAGATTGTTCTAAAATTGTTGCCAACTGCTGGTCCGCACAGGAGATGCACAGAGGGTCCCACCTTTGGATATCTTAGAAATGCCTTGGAAAGTCTAAAGAAGCACTGGTGCAGAACCACCCTTAAACAAAGCAGAAAAGTCACTCATGCTAAGATGCTACATTTAGCTAAATTGCAGGAAGCCAATATAGGTTCCAGTTCTGGGATTATTAAGGAGGTTCAAGTGGACATTGATAAGTTACTTGAAGAGGATAATATCAGATGGAAGCAAAGGGCAAAGCAAGCCTAGCTCAAAGATGGTGACAGAAATTCTAAGTTCTTCCACAAGTGTGCAAATCAGATAAGGAAAACTAATGAGATTATGAGTCTGGTTAGATATGATGGCAGTCTAACTAGGGACTTGGACGAAATTTCTAAATGCTTTAGCAACTACTATCAGTCTCTTTTCACTTCTAGTAACCCTGTTGGGATCGAGGCATGCCTTTCCAAGTTGGACAGCAAAGTAGACAGTGACATGAACAGATTACTTGATGCTAAGTTCTCTGCAGTTGAGGTAAAAGAAACATTATTCCAGATGAATCCTATGGGCTCTCCTGGACTTGACAGGTTCCCAACTGAATTCTACCAAGTGCATTGGGATATAGTTGGTGACAAAGTTATTCAAGCTGTGTTAGAAGTTCTCAACTCAGGGGGGGATATTAGTTGCATTAATAATACTTTTATTGTGCTCATTCCTAAAGTGAAGGGTCCCAAAACTGTTCTTGATTTCAGACCCATATCATTGTGCAACGTTTTATATAAGGTGGTGTCAAAAGTTTTAGCCAACAGATTAAAGCAGATCCTTCCTCAAATTATCTCTCCTTCTCAAAGTGCATTTGTTCCTGGGAGGTTGATCCTTGATAATGTGATAATAGCATTTGAAGCCATGCATTCCATGTCTATGAAAGATGGGAGGCAGCAAGGTCATATGGCAATTAAGTTAGACATGAGTAAGGCATATGATCGTGTCGAATGGGATTTCCTTAGAGCTGTGATGGTCAAAATGGGTTTTACTAACAGGTGGATCAGGCTGGTAATGGGGTGTGTGTCCACTGTATCTTACTCACTGCTCCTTAATGGTTCTTCCCAAGGTTTTTTCAAACCATCTAGAGGTATTAGACAAGGGGACCCACTGTCCCCTTATCTTTTCCTTTTGGTGGCTGAAGTGCTTAGCAATCTTCTCAATCGTGCTGAAAGAGTTAAGAGCATTCATGGTTATCCTATAGGAAGAGGCCAGATTATCATTAATCACCTATTTTTTGCAGATGACAGCTTATTGTTTTGTAGAGCACAAGCATAGGAATGGGCCACCATCAACTCTTTACTCAGTATTTTTGAAGAGGCATCGGGAAGAAAATTAAATAAAGACAAAACTGCAATATACTTTAGTGCCAATACTCGACAAGCAACAAGAGATTACATCTTGAGGATTGCTGGTACAAGAGCAACTTCATGCTATGAAAGGTATCTTGGTTTACCTGCTTTTGTGGGAAGATCAAGATACAAGGCTTTTAAAAGCATCCTTGATAGAGTGAGGAGTAGAGTGAGTAACTGGAAGGCTAAATTTCTTTCCCAGGCAGGGAAGGAGATTCTCCTCAAAGCAGTTGTCTAGGCTCTTCCTATCTACTGCATGGGAGTTTTTAAGCTACCTAAGTCTTTGCTGAAGGAAATTGATCAAGTGATGCACCAATTCTGGTGGGGCCAACAAGATAAGGAGAGTAAAGTGCATTGGGTCTCTTGGAGTCAGATGGGACTGTCAAAGGCAGCAGGGGGTATGGGCTTTAGAGAATTTGAGAGCTTCAATTTAGCCTTGCTGGCTAAGCAAGGTTGGCGGGTACTTCAATTTCCTGATTCCTTAGCCTCCCAAGTTCTCAAGGCAAAATATTTTACAAGGTCTAATTTTCTTCAAGCTAAGCTGGGAGCTAGACCATCACTCATCTGGAGGAGTATTTTGGCTTTTAGAAGTCTCATTGTGCAGGGGTCCATGAGGAGGATTGGAAGTGCGAATGAGACCAGAATTTGGTAGGATAGGTGGTTACCTCAACCTTCTTCATATATGGTCCAAGGTCAAAGGCAAGGATTTGATGAGGAGGCAAAAGTTGATGTACTTATTAATGAGAGTACAAAGCAGTGGGATAGAGAGAAGATTTTAAATATGCTAGGTCTGGTAAATGCTGCAGTCATTCAGAGAATCCAAGTGAGCTCAATAGGGGCAGAGGACAAACTGATGTGGTTAGGCACTAAGGATGGGGGATTTACAGTGAAAAGTGCATATCACATTCAGAAGGATCTATCAGCAGTTCATAGGGGTCAACCCTCACATGGTGCTCTAAACTTTAAAAACTGGACATGTTTTTGGAAATTTAAAATTCCCAATGCAACCAAGGCTTTTGTGTGGAGAGCTTGTCTAGAGTCCTTGCCTACCAAGCTGAATCTTTTCAAGAAGAAAATTGTGGATTCTCCTCTATGTCCAATATGTTGCAGATCAGAAGAGACAGTAGCTCATATCTTATGGAATTGTTCCTCAGCTATGGATGTGTGGAGTAATGGGCCCATGATCTTTCAAAAAAGCTCTGTGAGGTTAGAGTGGTTTTTGGAGCTTATTGAGTGTTTTAATGCCCAATGTGACTTACAAACCATGGAAATTTTTGTAATGACTGCAAGGGGAGTCTAGCAGAGAAGAAACAAGCATGTGTTTGAGGGTTCTTTCATGCCCCCAAAGTTACTAGCTCAGAATGCTGCACAACAACTTGCAGATTTTAAGGCTGCTCAGTTGGCTCCTACTTCAGCTACCCGAATGCATGCCAATCATGCTGCAACATGGACTCCTCCTCCTAAGGGAGTTAACTGGAATGCAGCCTTGAGAGAGGCTCATGACAAGGTGGGACTTGGACTGGTAGCTTGCGATCATGCAGGTAATATTGTAGCTTCTAAATTGGTGGCTAAGAATGGCTATGTAATTCCCTTATTGGCTGAGGCATTGGGAGCCTTCCAAGCTGCTGTTTTTGCTTCTGAGTTGAATTTGTCCTCAGTAATTCTAGAGGATGACTCTCTTCAAGTGGTACAAGGCCTTAATTTCCACAAAGAACGCTTGGATAGTGTGGGAATGGTTCTATTAGATACTTGAGTCCTATTAGCTAGTTTTCAGCACTGGCACACGACATTTGTTAAGAGAAGTGGCTACGAATATGCCCACTGTCTTGCTAAGAAAGCCTTATAGCTTGCTGAGGAATCATCTACAATGGTTATTAGTCCTAATTGTAATATGTTTCCTTGTATTTCTTTGAAATGAATAAAACTATTATGTTTCCTTTCAAAAAAAAAAAAAAAATCCTGATTTTATCTACCAACTTAAACGAAAAACAAAGTTGTGAGTTTATATAAACATATAATATATTTATATATATAGACTCATGTATCATGTACATTTGATCACATATCTATATCTTCTTGATTCAAGCGATATTGATCTATTACATTAAAAACACGATTCCTTCTCTGCGAGTATATATGAAATGAGACTAACAATTCATAGTTTTAAGTACAATATTAACGTTTACTCAATGGTACAAACATGATTCAAAGCATTAGGTCATAAGATTTTCCAACTCGGCCATACGTCCATCTCCATTACTATCAGCATGCCAAAGTGTTCATGAAAGAGCTCGCTGGAGAGGCCAGGGAGACGAACCAACCGAGGTAACATAAGTCATTTCTAAGCCCTTCCCTACTTAGATATGCATCTTTCAATGCGTCACAGCGTTTAAGTTTACCTTTCAATTACGATTCAGTGTATGACAACTCCACCTTCTAGTCCTTAATCCTGGGACAGCAGTTGTCGATGTTTTTCGTGACAATGTATGGCCGAAGAGACATAATTTTTGATGTAGTGTGGGGTTTTATTAATGAGGGGGTTGGCAAGGAAGAAGAGATATAAGCTTCTACTTGGCTATGGTCCCTCTATATTCTATTGTCACGCTCTAGCAAATTATCATCGCATTGTTGCTTGATTGGTCTTATATATTATATACTCCAAGCTGCATGCATGTGGGATTCTTTTTGTTTTTTGTTTTTTTTTTGTCATATTTGTTGTTAGGTTGACCCGATTCCAAAACAGCGCTGTTTTGTAATTGTGTAAAACGGCATTACCGATCATATATTGATATATATTTTCTTTGAATACACCAATCACAGTTAGCCTGAAAACATTACTGTCTCAGCTAAGCCTTTTGTCATTCAGTAAAACCCAAAGAACGTCACCTACTATACCAGAATATTAATGAGAAGTAAAAAATATAATGCCAACAAACATATAACAATTTATCAATGAGTGACATAGCAACCGTGTAAACATGTAATACAAGCACTCATTTATATTAGCAAACAAGAAGGCGAGGGGATTAAGATCAAGAGGGAGAGGAAAGGCTAAGGGTGCTTCAAAGAGGAGGGGGGCCTCGACATATATATAGGCTAAGCCACCTTGTCACGAGCGACACCATGCTTGGACTATATGAGCGGTGGTCAGACACAACAAATGGAAGGTTGAGCCCGATGATGCATGGCTATGTCGGACAAGATGCACATGGATAGTGTGCAATCGCACGCCTAAGAATCACGAGAAGGTAAAGAAAGAGGCAACATGGATAGGGGGAGTAAAGACGGTGGCCAAAAGGTGCAAAGAGGGCCAAGCATCGCTTGACGTGTGGAGGCAAGCTCGAGATGAACATGGGTGGCAGGGCAAAGTCACAGGTTGCAAGGGGAGATGGTGTGGCATGTAGGAGAAGAAGGTAGGGGGAGAGAGAGAGAGAGAGAGAGAGAGAGAGAGAGAGAGAGAGAGAGAGAGAGAGAGAGAGAGAGAGAGAGAGAGAGAGGAAAAAAAATAAAATAAAAAAATTTAGAGCTTTAGCCCCAAGACCATCAAAATTGTGCAGTATTAAGGGGTGAGGCGTTGGACTTTTGTTTCTCAGCTTGGGCCCTTATTCGAGCTGGGCCTATAACACACTTAAAAATACCCAAATAAAAATTTTAGACCTCGGCTTCACACATCCTCTTAATTTGAGGCATGATAAAATATGTATCATATGAAATTGATATCAGTGCATATAATGGTATTTATTTTAGGAAAAATTCCAGTGGGCTAAACCGTCGGGTGTGAATGTTGGTATATTTTATTTTATTTTTTATTTTTAAATGGTTAAGAAAGTTATCACTAGAAATATGTTTTTTTTTAATATTTAAAAAATGTTCAAAAGAAAGAAAGAAAGAAAGAATTAACTAGCAGAGTCTAGCATGCATTCACCTATGTGCGGCATAGTGGCATGACCCCAAGGAATTAATGAAAGAAAATCTTTCAGGAACTGCATGCATGAACATGATCAGATCATGTACCTTTTCTGTGTTCTTTCTTCTATATATAATTTATAATATTTTTTATAGACAAATTTTCGTCAAACTAAAACAGAGGTACGTACCAGAATCATATTTTTGAGGAGCACTTCACAGATTTCACGCAATAAGTTTGAAGCGATACCTCCGCTTTGGAGATGACTCAAGAGCCTATACGTCACTTCTAAAGTCCCTTATGACGAAAGAATGCAAGAAAATACAAGAAAATCGTTAAAAATTTAATGTTATCCCTAGCTAATATATGGTGGCCGATTCATTTCATTTTTATTCGAACATAAGCAAAAGGCCTGATTTTATCTACCAACTTTAAACGAAAACCAAAGTTTTGAGTTTATATAAAGATTGCATTTATATAGATTGTATGTACATCTATATATATCACATATCAGCTGGCTATATATATCATCACGATTCAAGATCTATTACATTAGAAACATGATTCCTTCTATGCGAGTATATATATATATAAGACTAACGTACACGTACAGCAAGGTTTACGTAATGGTATAACCATGTTTCAAAGCATATGTCACAAGATTTTCCAACTCTGCCTCGCTGATGCGTCCATCTTTATTACTATCAGCGTGCCAAAGTGCTCGGAAAGCTCGCCAGCGGGGAGCAGACGAACCAAGGCTAGAGAAGGCATTTCTAAGTTCTTTCCTGCTCAGATATCCATCTCCGTCTTTGTCAAAGCTTTTAAATATATCTTTCAACTGCAATTCAGTGTATGGCACCTCCAGCTTCTTGTCCCTCATTCTAGGGCAGCAGCTGTCGACGTTTTTCGTTGCAATATATGGACGAGACATAGTTTTTGGTGCAATTTGGAGCTCGATTAATGAAGGGGTTTGCAAGGAAGAAGATATATAAGCGTCTATTTGGCTGTGGTATGTACATAGGGAAGTATGGTGTATATATAGAACCTAGTTAACCGGCCGATAATTCAAACCCAGCTAGAATTTAAATCAGCAAATTAGGAAAGAGAAGAATCTAAGATATCATACCGAAAGTATCTATCTGCAGGGATAAAAATCTACGATCTCTTCTGAGCCTCATGACTCCCAATGTGGGTGGCCGGTAAAGATGTATTTTTGTAGAGGTGGCACATTTCGATCAATGGAACAAGTACATCTACTTTTTTTGCAGATTGATTAGGATCCACGAAGAAAAGAAATGGATTATTGCAAGAAAGTACGAATAAACTGATCTTCCACTTAAAACGGGGTTATAAAAAGGTGTACAAATTAAAGATCAAGTTGTGTGTTTATCGTTTTTCTATCTTCATCATCGGGAGAGCCATCATGTGTACATTCAACATGGTGATATTTCTATGTATTTTGATTTACATATGTAATGTTTAGCTCTATATAGGAGTATATATCCACATGCAGAAAGAACAAAATTGTAAATTAATTCATTTTAAAAATGATTGATAACTTTCTCTTAATTTTCAAGCATGAGTTAAGAAATGTTATATTCTCAAGCCGGTGTATAGGGCACAGTTAATAAAGTATTTTATACACTGGTTTGAGAATAGTATACCTCAAGACTTAAAACAATATTATTATAGTTGATAACAGTACCTTAACTAATTTGTAAACTTTTTTTTATGACATAGATATTGCTCTCTAATCATCGAATGTATGTATATATGTTAATACACCTAATTTAAAGTGAAAGTGGGTTTCTTATCGAGAAAGCGAAAGAAGAAAGAAAGTGATATATAATATGCCGATAGAAGTTAGGCATTTGGGCTTATCACCTTTGCTATATAGGAATTTGATGCTTGTTTCACATATTAGGAAACAGTACCTTTGATGCATGCATGATATTAGAGTACTTTTGAGGGTTCTACTACAATTATTGATCACTCTTCGTTGTTAATTTCCTTCTTCCATACGTAGAATCATTGAACGTTGAAGAGTGATTAACACGAGTACAAATGGGTAAAAGAATATGCACTACAACAAAAATTGGATTTAGTGAGAGATGAAACTGTCACAAGAAATAGAAAAAACATCACGAATTACATTAGGTGACGGTTATAAACTGTCACCTCCACCGTCACGAAATGTGCATCACATAATACATATGGTGACAGTTTACTGTACAAGCGTCACTAAAAATATTTTTAGTGACGGTTTGTGATGTGCCGTTTTAAATAATGTTCGAACGTTTACTTTTCTGTGACAGTTAGAATCTATCACAGAATATTACGTTCGAACGAAAAATATAACGTTCGAACGTAAACCAGACAAATTCACATCCGAACGAGAGCAGGTAACATTTGTTGATTATAGTTCGAACGTTTATAAGTTCGAATGTTACGTTAGAATTTAGATTCCAATGTAAAGGAAACAATGTCCAAACGTTCGAATCATAACGTTTGGACGTTCTTTCCAATGTTTAGAAACTAGAATTCGAATGCAATAAGTATGTTCGGAGGTTTGGAACATTCGAATGTAATTTTCATTGTCGGTGTGAACATTTGAACGTTATGTTTCAATTTTGTGTGATTATGTTCGAACGTATGTTTGAATGTGGAATACTGTTCAAACGTATTTATTTATTCGAACGTACATATCAGAAATACTAAGCTCATCCCATTAATAAACATACCAATTATATTAATTGTATCATATTACATAACATATTTCACAACCAACAATGTTTGTAACTGTTTTCCAAGTAGATATTAAAAATTTAATGCACTAATAAAATTTATTTCATTTTTTTTCCTCGTCCACTATGATTCTGTTGTATTGACATAACACACTTCATTTGCAGCATCATTCATTTGCAGCATCATCTCGCGCTGCACTTGCTCTTGGACCTCACTACGTATTCTTTCCTCCTGATCTCTTTGTTCATCCTGCAAGCACGTCTCTAAATGAGACTGTCGCTCTAAGAGTGACTCCAACTCTTACTGTCTGGACCTCATATACTCATTCTCGCGTCGTGCAGCTTCAAATTCTTTGCTAAGATTATTAATTTGTGAAGTCGATGAGGTTGAGGAGGATGAACCAGAATGCTTGAAAGATCGTCCTAGACCTCTTGCCATACTAGAGTTGGGCCCGAGCACTTGTGTGAAAATGTCTATGTCACTAGTAGAGGATTCCCCAGAAGCTTACTGCAACTCTATTATTTTTCCCTACAGTTTGAAATATCAAAACACACAATAGGTAACGTATTAAAAGAAATACAAATAAAAAAGAATTTAACCATATGTTGCATAATTTATTTAAAAAAAGGAACACCGCTTACATAATTAATTGCAGCGGCAGGATCCATCCACTCACTATGCTCATTAGTGTGAACAGCAACATAAACATGAACGAGGGAAAAGTTTTCAGGATCATCACGTTTCTAAAAAAACAACATTAGCAAATTTAAAAAGATAGTGTTAGTACTTATATAAAAGAATAACAGGAAAATAAATGAATTATACAGTTTAGTAATTACCATTTTTCAGCAAGACGATGGAATGATTTTGAACTAGCACGATGGTGAATGGTCAGAGTGGATCTATTATGTGCATTTGTAGAACTTAAGTGCTACAAATGCACATTAAGAATGTTAATTGTAATATATACATACACATATAAGATAAACAACAAATATTAATGTAAATAATTAATGGAAATAAATCTAGAATACGTGATATTCTGGTGATGCAAAAAGATCACAATACTTTATCCAGTCGTCTAACTTCATCTGATGGAAAGGTGACTGTGCAGCCTTTTCAAAGGATTCAAACTTCTTGAAGTGGTCGTGACATCGTCCCTTGTGACGTCGGAATAGTGTAGCCATTAACTCATTCACAGTTCTCAAATCCTCGCTACGATCAAAGTCGAGGTCAAATTCATCCTAATTATAAATTAATTAGATAAAAAATATGATATACTAATCTAGAACTTAAGTGCTACAAATGCACATTAAGAATGTTAATTGTAATATATATACGCATATAAGATAAACAACAAATATTAATATAAATAATTAATGGAAATAAATCTAGAATACCTGATATTCTGGAGATGCAAAAAGATCATAATACTTTATCCAGTCGTCTAACTTCATCTGCTGGAAAGGTGACTGTGCAACCTCTTCAAAGGATTCAAACTTCTTGAAGTGGTCGTGGCATCGTCCCTTGTGACGACGGAATAGTGTAGCCATTAACTCATTCACTGTTCTCAAATCCTCGCTACGACCAAAGTCGAGGTCAAATTTATCCTAATTATAAATTAATTAGATAAAAAATATGATATACTAATCTAGGTGAAAAAAATAAACTGTCAAAGTAAACTCACCAGCACACGACCCCGAATGTGTTCCTTAATCTCATTCGGCACATCTCGCCAGGAGTGCACATAAAATGGAGCATTAGCTTGGACTACTATACCAATATAGGAGGAAAATGTTGCTGCACTATCATCTACTCCTCCAGTGGAATTATCAGGAACTGTGACCTTTAGTTTGCCATGCCTTCGGTTTTTCTCAAGTGAGATGCCGCGTGTATAGCCAGAACCGCGACGAGCGGATGCATAAACTAATATTAATAATGTGTATAATTTTTATAATTATATAGTTATTGAGACAAAAATATTAACTATATAAATAATTATCAATGACATTTCCTTACTAGTAGGTGTCGACTGGGTATCGTTTTCTGTAGTGTTAACTTCATCTTCAGGAACGGACTCAATAAGTGGGAAGTTCTCAATGGGTTCGGGACTTGGACTTGGTGGAGGACGCACATTTCTTCTTTGCCTTTTTGGCGGCATACTTGAAATTGATTATATATACCAAAAAAAATTTAATTAGATGAAATTAATTATTATTATAAAATTCTATACTCATATGAATAAAGTTTTTAGTACTTTTAGTCTTCATCTTCGGATGTATTTTCCATGCTTGTTTCAGAATCTCTCTCTATAACATCTTCATCATCATCAACCACCTCTTCTTCGTCCTCCTTATCCACTTCCCCTCCGGATTCTTCTTTGTCTTCTTCTTCTTACTCTTCTTCTTTTTCACTTTCTTGAATTGAATGATCATTTAATACAGACAGATCGAGATGGATGAGTGGGACGTCATCTCTACATAAGGGGAGCAACTCGAGTGCACCTAGGTCAACAAATAAGTTAATACTCCCTCCATCTTCCTGGTAGGCCTCTACATTCGAAGTGTCGTCTTCATCTCCACTAGTATCGTAATCTGCATTCGTTCCTACTTCATATATATTTTGAGGGACAAATTTTTGTACTACTTGCCAAGTTATCTCTCCACTATCTTCATCAGCACTTTTCATTGAATCAATCAAGTAATAGATTCGAGTAGCTTGACAAGCCAATACGATTGGATCATCTTCATACCATTTATATGCAGTATTAACACTCGTAAAATGATTATCCCTATATATCAAAACCCTACCACCGCCTAGATCCCACCAATCACATTTAAAGACATATATTTTAGACCCACCCAGATATTTCAATTCGATAATATCATGAATGACACCATAATAATCAATATCATCTGTTCCATGACTCCCCTCGATCAACACACCCCAATTTTGAGTCTTTCTATTACGTTCACGATCCAGAGTATGGAATCTATAACCTCGAACCATGCATGCAGTATATCGAAGTGCTCTATTTGAGGAACCATGGGCCAATGCATACAATTCAAAAGAGACAGATCCGGGATCACGAGCACGTTGTTCCAAAATCTAACAATTGAAATAATGTTATTTATTAAATATTACCTAGAGTTAAAACTTTTATAATCTAACATATCAAATAGAGTTTAGTTCATACACGTTGTTCAAACCATCCAGAAAATTCTTCCTCGTGTCTTGCCACTATATTCTCTACGCCTTCCGTCTTAAGTTTGTCCATGTGCTCACTGTATATATATATATATATATATGCAAAATCATATTATTTTATGTCACAAAAGTTATAGTTAATCTCATTGAATCTAGAAATATTTAAACCCTTTACAACGACATACCTGAGATAGTGATCAATCTCTCAACAATTATTTAGCACGTACTACCGAACTTTACCCAACTCTGTATCAAGTAAATCGTAACCCGTTTGTGCACCATAGAGTCGTACATTTTGAGAAAACACTGATAGCTCACGAGGAGGCGAAGCAGTAAGATCAGCATTTCGCTCTTGACGATTAAATCGTGTCTCAACACCACAAAGATATAAAGAACATAATGTTAACCATTCATCGTGTATATAGGCCTCTGCTATTGAACCCTCAGCTCTGGCTTTATTCCCAACAGTTCGCTTCAGTCGACCCAAATATCTTTCAACTGGATATATCCAACGGAACTGCACCGGTCCGCCCAACATTATCTCCTGGGGTAAATGTATTACTAAATGGATCATGACATCAAAAAATGATGGTGGAAAGATCTACTCGAATTTACATAATATAGTAGCAATGTCTTCTTTCAGTTTTTGCAGCATATCTTGCTTTTACTACCCGAGCACACAAATCCTTAAAAAACATACACAGTTCGGTTATGGCGACATGTACGGCAGATGTTAGCTTCCCACGAATTCCCACATGTAATAACTTCTGCAAAAATACGTGACAGTCATGACTTTTCAATCTACCAATTTTTCAATCATCAAGGCTTACGCATCTACTGATATTTGAAGCATAACCATCTGGCAGCTTCACACCTTGCAACCACTTGTAAAAGTCCATCCTCTCCTCGTCATCGTAAAACATGCATGCGGCATGACCACCCTATCACCTTCCACCCGTAAATGAAGATTATGTTTAACTCCCATTCTCTCAAGATCTTTCCTCGTCTTAATCGTATATTTCATCTTTTTACCAATGCTCATCAATTTACCCAGTATATTATCACAAATATTCTTCTCTATGTGCATTACATCCAAACTATGTCGCAACATGCAGGATGACCAATACAGCAAGTAAAAAAAAAATACTACGCTTTGTCCAATTCAATTCTGCTGCACCTTGTTTTCTCTTGTTCTTTCCCCGACCTTTGCCAAAATTGTTCGTTGCCACATGTACCAATTGTTCCAGTATCTCTTCCCCAGACAACTCATTTGGCACAATTCTATCCTCTACTCGCCCATCAAACTTAGTAGATTATGTAGATAACGTCGATGGCCCATGAAACACAACTTTTGAGAATATTTTAACCACTCACTAGTAGTTTCTTTATTACACGTCGAACACGCTAACTTCCCTTTAGTACTCTAGCCAGAAAGATTCTCATATGCCAGAAAGTCATTTATCGTCCACATTACCACAGCATGCGTCTAAAAAGTTGTCGACGTCGATACATCATAAGTTCTGACGCATGTTTCCCATAACTCTTTCAGCTCTTCAATCAACGGCTACATATATACGTCAATGTCATTCCTAGGTGATCTCGGGCCGGGGATAAGTGAAGTTAACAAAAAGTTGGGCGCCTTCATGCACCTCCATGGTGGAAGGTTGTACGGAATCAACACTACAGGCCAAGTGCTATAACTTGTACTCATATTCCCAAAAGGGTTGAATCCATCGGTTGTGAGTCCCAGACGCACGTTCCGAGCTTCTATCCCAAACTCTGGATACCGATTATCCAAAGATTGCCACACAAGTGAGTCAGCTGGGTGCCTCATAAATCCATCGTTATTAACTCTTTTCTCCTTGTGCCACTTCATATCGTGAGCTGTTTTCTTACACATATATAATCTTTGCAACCTAGGTCTCAATGGAAAATATCGCAAGACTTTAACTGGCAGGCTTTTCTTACCCTTCCACCTCGACTCTACGCATACAGGACATGTTTGTTTCTCCTCATTCTCCTTCCAAAATAAAACACAATCATTCTTGCATGCATGTATGGACTTATACTCAAACCCTAATCCCTTTCTCAACTGTTTTGCTTCATAAAAGTTATTCGACAATGCAGACCTTTCAGGAAGCACTTCGTTAAATAAGTCTAATACCATGTTTATTGCTTTGGTTGACATCCCACACAATGACTTAATGTGAAGCACCCGTACAATAAACGATATTTTGGAATGTTTTGTACAGCCTGGATACAGCTCTAGCTTTGCATCTTCCCACATTGCATGAAAATTCTCAGAATCATTCTCTCGGCCACTTGAGGCATTATCGTCAACCTCATCCATAAACATCTCAGCTCCAATATCACTCAACATCTCCTCCATCTCATCTTGCTCATAATCATCATCCACATGCCGCGAATAATTCGGATGACCGAATAATCCATCCGCTGATTGTGCATACAGCTCACCATATAGTACCAATCGAGTATACCCCAAATCCTTACCATTCACAAATATATGACTTTCAACTTCATCCAACCCTATCGCACACAAATTTTTACAATCTCGACATGGATACTTAATGTAACCATGACTATCAGCAGAGGCCCTTGCAAAATCAATAAACGTTCTTACTCCACGTGCATAGGGTATGTAATCCTTTCCGATCGGCTAGTCGCATCCAACTTTTATCTATTTTTGAAAACATCTAATTATTAGTAATACGTAGTATAATATAATACACATGCATGTCATGCTTCCATAATATTTACTCTTTCTCAAGGTAATCGGTCCTATCCCATTTGAAATTATATTATCCATATTGCACAAGTTCCGTCACTCTACTACTTTCGACGTCAGTAGAAATTTCAGCAGCACCTCCTCATAGTTCTCCAAGTATACATGTTCATATAGAGGGATTGTGATCCTATGAATAGTATACCCAGAGAACAAGAAAGGAAGACACCGAAACTTCATACTAGATATGTTCAGTAGGAATAACAAGAACGTGCAATACAGATAATATAATCCTAAACTGCCCACACTAGACAATTCAGAAATTAGTGTATACCTAAATGTACACTAATTCCTAAACGGGTCTAAGGTTATTTATGCAATGTCATACAATATCTTACAAAAAAAACTACAAACAAATTCTCAACCATGTTGATTGAATTAACAGCTACAATACTATACTATATATTAGATAATTAATTTGTATTAGGGATTCTTAATATAATAAATTATAATTTTTATTATATAATAAGTACTACATATTATAGTACTTATTTATTTCTTATTTACTAATACTATACTATATATTAGATTATAATTTGTATTAAGGATTCTTAATATAATAAATTATAATTTTTATTATATAATAAGTACTACATATTATAGTACTTATTTATTTCTTATTTACTAATACTATACTATATATTAGATTATAATTTGTATTAGGGATTCTTAATATAATAAATTATAATTTTTATTATATAATAAGTACTACATATTATAGTACTTATTTATTTCTTATTTACTAATACTATACTATATATTAGATTATAATTTGTATTAAGGATTCTTAATCTAATAAATTATAATTTTTATTATATAATAAGTACTACATATTATAGTACTTATTTACTAATACTATACTATATATTAGATTATAATTTGTATGAGGGATTCTTAATATAATAAATTATAATTTTTATTATATAATAAGTACTACATATTATAGTACTTATTTATTTCTTATTTACTAATACTATACTATATATTAAATAATTAATTTGTATTAGGGATTCTTAATATAATAAACTATAATTTTTATTATATAATAAGTACTACATATTATAGTACTTATTTATTTCTTATTTACTAATACTATACTATATATTATATAATTAATTTGTATTAGGGATTCTTAATCTAATAAATTATATAATTTTTATTATATAATAAATATATTGCATATATTGCACAACAAATATATGCACTATATAAATATATAATATATATAAAAATTCTTTAATCACCCATATTACACAAATAATCCACAATAATTCACAAATAATATGCTTCAAAAAAATATAACACAATAAAATTGACAACGAAATTTAACAATAGAGTTTAGTATAATATACCTTGTGCTCACAATATCCTCCTCTTGCAAATCACAAGTTTTCAACAATCCACAACAAATAATCCTTCAAAAAATTCACAAAACTAGGTAGTTAAATACATATAAAAAATTTGACAAATATAATATAAATTGTAAATACATTTACAGTTGAGAAATTTACCTCACTTTCTCCTTTGGGAGGAAACAAATATACACAAAAAAAATAAACACAAAATCTCTCCTTACCTCAATCTATCTCACTTTCATTACTAACTCTCTCTCACTCTAACACTCTATCTATCTTCTCTCACTCTAAGCCTCATCTTCTTCCTCTCTCTCTCTAAAACTCTATCTCCCTCTCTCTCTAAAACGCACGGGATGAAAGTAGAATGGCTATGCTTTCCCGTGCATGAAAGTTTTATTTTCTGCTTGTTATACAATAAACGTTCGGACATTTATTAATGAACGTTTGAACATTTTGTTCTCTTGCTAACGTAACTAATTTAACATTCGAACTCTAACTTATCCCGCCCAAATTCTGAATAATACATTCGAACGTATGTAAAATCCCGGCCACGGACTTAATTTAACATTCGAACGTAAAAACAAAACGTTTGAACATTTTAGGATTCCAACCTTAAGCGAGAAAAATCCCGCCCATTTTTCAAATACGTTCGAATGTATAACATGTATGTTTGAACGTATTGGGACAAAAATATATATATTATTATATATAATATTATAGTATTTCATGTAAACTCAATTTTCATTGATTAAATAAAAAAATAATCTTTATTAATTGTATGTTATATATCATTTATATACATAGTTGAACTATATATTATATAATATATATATGCATAATATAGTAGTATATTATACTACTATAGTCTATATATAGTATATATACTACATATACTATAGTACATATAGTAGTATATGTACTAAGTATATTCCATACTATACTACTATATAAATATAGTATATATATATAGTAGTATATCGTTACTATACTATAATAAGTATTATATATATATATATATATTATATTATACGTTATTATATATTAATACTATTATACATACAAATATGATATAGTATATTAATAGTATTATATATACTATATTATATATTATATATGACATACTATAGCTAATACAATAGCTATAATACAATAGCTAGAATTTAGAAATGCATAATACAATAGCTAAAATTTCTGTTTTAATAGTACTATAATTCTTTTGAGCAGGATTCCAGTATCCTGAATGGAATCGAATTGTGATGACCCGTTTTTACGTGTATTTTCACTGAATGAGTGTTTTTAATTTAATTAATATATATGTTATTTTATTTTAAATTATTGTATTTTAAATTGTTTTTATTTTATTTGAAATAGTGTTTAATTTATTTTAGTCGTTTTATGTTTTTAAAATCGTTTTTGGCGGATCAGTTTTAGGATTCCGGAGGTGAGGATTGGACCTTATTTCTTTCCCTCATCTTTTCTTTCTCCCTTTTTTCTTTTTCTCTTTTCTTTTTCTTTTTCTTTTTCTTTCCTTTTCTTTCTTTTTTCTTCTTCCTTTCTTTTCCGGTTTTCCCCTCCCGCTCGCACGATTTCTCTCTCCTCTCTCCCGTCGCTGGTCTGTTCTTCACCCAGACCTCCCGCCGCCGGCCGACGTGGCCGATACAGCTACCATCGTTCAGCTCTCCTTTGGCCGGTGAACACCCCCACCAAAAATCTCCTCCATCCGAGCCGCCGTTAGCCCCCTAAAGCCCCTTCTTTCCGCAAGGTTTTGAGCCGTTTCCGGTGCCGTCGCTCCACCTCCGGCCACCATCTCTTCACCACTTATTCCCCTACCTCTTGCCGACCTAACCCACCCTTTTTCGGCCCTGATCTGTTGCCGGAGCAGCTCCCATGAGCTCAACTCCGTTCAGCCCCTTTCTGCACTTCCACCGCCGTTTCCACCGCCACCCACGGCCAAAACTCACTTCCTTTAGCTTCATAAACATCTCAAGGCCATTCCCTATCAATTTTGTGTCTTGGTTTGTTCCCGTTTGAAAGTGGGTAATTTACTACCCACGACCACAGTGTAAAATACACTATTACGTTGCTTTTCCTCCACCATTTACAACGTCGTAAGCTTTCAAAAAATACATTATAGCGCTATAAGTATTTTTCAAAACTCTACTTTTAGATTTAAATATATTTTATTCTTACAATAAATTATTTGGTTGGTTATTTTGTGCCTTGAGGCTTGCATTTACATGGTGCATGCACGTGCATTTTATTTAATTGAGAAAAATCATGTTTTGTTGGCGTAAATGGATTTTCGGGTGTGTGTGTATCACGACCCCAAGCCGGGATGAGGTATTATCTCGGTGGAGCTCCTTTGGTCACCCGGGAGCGTAATATACTGAGTGACGTCCCTTGAATTGTTGCTGGGCGACAACGGGTTCGGGCGGGATGGTAATGCTCTCGTACCGACTCCGTGGCCCTTCATTGGCGAGGGCTAGAGGATGCTTGGCTACGAACGCACGGGGCGTGGAATTGGGCATCGCTCGTTTAGGTATCACACGCGTGGTCGTTACCCGCTGTGTGGCACAGGAGCTAGGATGTGCGGATGACCCCTAGGGGAGGTCATGGTGCATTCGGGTTAATTGGATATTGATACGAGTTAGTTTTGGGCCAAATGAGACTTTTGGCATGAGTTGGAAAGTAACACGTTTTTGGGGCCAAATGGGATTTTTGGCGTGCATGGAAAAATGTGATTTTACGGGTCATGTGCAGTTGCATTCTTTTATGCATATTGTTTGAGTTTTAATATGCTTTTATCTAGTGGCGTTTAGATCTTACTTACCTGCGGCACTATTTTATGGTACCGTAGATTTTGATACAGATATTGAGGAGGAGGAGGAGGAGGCTGAACCAGAGGATGCGGCTCCGCCAGAGTTCTGATTTGGGAGTTTATGCCATGTTGTTGGATTTGATACTATATTTGTAGCTTGTAATATTTTAATATGTATGTTTTGAATAGCTTTGTATAAAACTAAGAAAAATTCTAGTACTTAGTTATGACTTTCATTATCCGCTACGTGTTTCTTTTTGCATATTTATTACTCATACACACACTTGACGCTTGGCGATAGGGTGGTGACCCGTGTTGTCATCATCTAGACGTCTCGATTTTCCCGTATCCATACGTGGGATTTGGGGGCATCACACAAATAATCTGTTCATTTTCATCTGATAATTTTTGTTTCAAAATTCCTCCATAACAAAGATTGAAGGCATCTGTTTCAACAAGTTTAAAAGCATCAGGAGATGGGAGTCATAAGCATGGTAATTTCTTAACATGAGCCTTTATTTGTTTTATAATATTTGTATGTTCCTCTGTCCATGGAGGTGGATTCCTTTTTAATCTTTTGAATAATGGTTTACATAAAGGCCTAAGTGCTTGATAAATTAAATCAGCAACATAATTTAAACTTCCTATAAATCTTTATAGTTGTTTCTTATCTTTTATTTCATCAAGGAATTTATTAGCAAATTCTATAGCCCTACTTATTGGGGTAATAGTCCCTTCATAAATATCATGTCCAAGGAATCTAATCTTATTTTGGAACAATTTAATTTTAGATGATGAAACTACTAATCCATTTTGTTTAATAATTTGAACAAAAGTATTTAAATATTTCCAATGTTGTTCAATAGATGAAAAGAATATTAACATATCATCTATATAAACTATAGAAAAATGAGTGAAAGGCATAAATATTTCATTCATAATATTTTGAAATTCACTAAGAGCATTTTTTAATCCGAAAGGCATAATATTCCATTCATAATGTCCAAAATGGACTGTAAATGCAGCTTTGTATCTATCTTTTTCAGCAATCAGGATTTGCCAAAATCCACTTTTCATATCAAATTTTGAAAATATAGTAGCAGCATAAAGTCGAGATAATAAATTTTTTTTATTAGGAATAGGGTATCTGATTCATTGTAAAACTTTATTTAAAGGCTTATAATTTATGACTAATTTAGGAACGCCTCTTTCTAATTTTGCTTGTTTTTGTACATAATATAGTTATTATATTATAATATGGTATATAGTTACTATACTATAATATAGTATATATCTATATATATAATATATACTATATATTATAATATTTAATAAATTATATACTATAAAATATAATATATTTTGTTTAATAAATATTATATAAACTATACTATACTATAGTTATATATTATATAGTTATTATCTATATACTATATAATATATAATATTATATATATTATAATATATCATCTACTGATATTTAATAAATTATATATATACACTATACTATAGGTATTATATATTAGTACTGTTATATATAATATATATATATTAATATATATGTATTAGATATTTACTATATTTTATAGTTATTGTATATTAGTACTGTTATATATATTATAATAAAAAATATAATTTACTGGATACGTTCGAATGTCATTTGTTTAACGTTCGGACGTTTCACACTAACGTTAGCACGTATAACACCAATACGTTCGAATGTTTTATAAATGTTTGAACGTATTTATGTATACGTTCTCTCTGCCATGCACCCCGCCGCATCCGCCGTCATACGCCACCGCAACCGTCACTAAAAGGTAATGTGCCCTCCCCATCTCATATAGACTTACACATTTATCGGTGGGTTTCAAAAATATGAAACCCACCCAAGGCTGAATATTCTTCTCGATTTTCCAGTCACCATTAGTTGTTAAATGGTAAACAACCACTGTAAAAACATTCCTCATAGCCTATAGAGTAGTTTTATGGTTTTTTTGACTTTGAAATGCACGTTTGGAAGCTTTCGGAAATGGCTAAGTTGACTCAGCCATTCTATCTTGTGATGTTCGAACGTTACAAAAGAAATGTTCAAACATGTGTGACATTAAAGTTTTTTACGTCCAAATATTACGTTGTAACGTGCGAATGTAAATTTTCAAATTCAAACGTTTTTATCCAACGTTTTCAATGGACGTTGGATAAAATGTCCGAACATAAA
Source organism: Carya illinoinensis (assembly GCF_018687715.1). Taxonomy (NCBI): domain Eukaryota; kingdom Viridiplantae; phylum Streptophyta; class Magnoliopsida; order Fagales; family Juglandaceae; genus Carya; species Carya illinoinensis. The sequence continues at coordinate 10,622,305 of NC_056766.1, read as the reverse complement.
TCGTTTGTATTCTTCCGTTAGCAAATACGTCTGAACGTGTGACGTTTCAAGTTCATTACATCTGAACGTTACATCATAACGTTCGAACATAACTATGCAAATTTATTAAATGTACTATCGAACGTTTAAAGATGACGTTGGATAAGTACATTCGCACGTAAATAGAACATTCGAATGTATATATAAGACGTTCGGATCATATTTATGTTCGAATTTATCTAAATAAGTTTGAACATTTGTTCGAAGTTGCATTCGGACGTAATTTTGTTATATTAGTTTGACTATCATCATTCGAATGTTAATGGTTTACATTCGACTATCTTAATATTACGTTTGAACGTCAAATCATTGTACATTCGGACGTAATTTGATTCTAATTTGCATAATTTTATAGTTCGAACATCAATTGAGTAACGTTCGAACGTTTCTTCATTTAATTTAATTTCTATTTTCTCGTCTTATTATTATTATTTTGGATATTTAAATAGTTGAATTTTTTAATATATTTACTCTCAAAATTATGTAAATTTATAATGATTGTATTTTAATTTTGTATAATCCATATATGTCGTAATACGTATATATATGTAAATTTAGGGATTTTACTATTATATTTTAACTTATATTTTCTTTCCCTCAGGATATGGCACACTTTATGACAACGAGGAAACGAGGGAGGGATGGAGGCAATCCGGACATTGCTCGGCTGGGGGCACGAACTGTCATGGGTGAACGAGAAATTCTGATTAATCAGTTCGATGAGCTCAGCTGGGAGCGGAAGACGCTCAGAGACGTCTTCGTCACGAGAGGTTGGGGCCCAATTTGCACATTGAGGGGAAAGATTTACCCCTCAATGGTCCGGGAGTTTTACATTGAGATGACCACCATGCATAACGATGCATCATCCCATACCCTCACTGTACGTGGTGTACAGTTTGAATTCTTGGCGGATGTTATCGCCGAGTTACTCCAGATTCCCCGAATACTACCTAAGGCGACAGCTGCTCAAGCTGGTGACACAGCAACTGCATTTGCTCCTAGCACCTTTGAGGCAGATCCAGCCACTTCTGCTTCATCTATGGGCCCTGTTGATACTATGCCCCGAGGGTGAGGATATTACTCCGGAGGTTGGTGATGAAGAGCGGGATTAGGATTTCTACATCCTCACTGGCACAGACCGCATTAAGCTGGATAAACCGAACTCCTTCAGCCAGAATCAGTTGCTGCCTTTCTTCTGCATGTTGCAAATTTTTGTTGCAACAAATGTAGACCCTGTGTCTACTACTATATCAGATCTTGTTCCTCCGACTGAGTCTGGGGCCGATGTTGCCCTCTCGTCTGCGAGTACTAGTCAGTAGCCGGCGACTGCATCTGCAGGGGATGTGCGACCTGCTTGGGTTGATGCAATGATGATAAATATGAAAGCACATATAGACCGACAGATTGATAGACAGATTGTACATATAGATCAAGTTGTCGCACATCTTGCACATTATGTAGATGTGCTAAATAATAAGGTTGAGACATTGACTGAAGAGTTTCGATCTTTTGTAAACTAGCAGTACTTCTGAACGTCATTTGTAAAAATTAATCATATTTTATTTTCTATTTTTGACATATGTAATTGACAATATTATTTAATGTATGTATTGTAGCTTAATTTATACTCTCAATGATGATTAATATTATGCAACCTTAATATTAAATAAATATATATTATGATTAATTTTTGCAAATTAAAATATAACATTCAAACCTTACAACTATACGTTCGAACCTTGGCACTAATAGTGGTTATGTTCGCACGTAATTACATATCACGTTCGAACGTTGGCGCTAAAATTTTTTACGTTCGCACATAAATATACATAACGTTTGGACGTTATTGTGACGTGAGAACGAATTAACTAAAACGTTCGAACGTTAAAAATTTCTTCCCCAACATTTAGTGACAGTTCCCACAAACTGTCACAGAAAAAGACTTTTAGTGACGGTTTGGAGACTGTCACTATCTTCAATCTGTCACTAAAAGCTATATTTGTTGTAGTGATGGCAAATGATCATGAGAATCTGATCTTTGACTGGTCCACATAAATTAATGTTTGGATAATGAGTTGATCTCAACTCATCTTATCTTATCTAATACTTATAACTTTCTCATATTTTTAAACAAAATATAATCAAGAATTCAACATTTTCAAATCTCCAAACAAACCTATATAATATTAAAAAAGTACGTACTAATTTTAACAATATTTTATTCAACTTTCAACTCTTATCTCATCTCAATTCAACTCAACTCATGACTGACTTAAAAGCACGCTTCAAATATTAACTTATATTTCTTTTTCCTTTTCCTTTTAAGCACCCACGAAATTAAATTGCTTCAGCCCAGAAAGAAATATATATGGCATGAACCCATTATAAAATTTGTGATTCGAGGTGGTTGATAATGACAAGACGATTGAAGGAAGAACAAAGGACTTTTATTAATGGGAATATCCAGATCGAGAGTGGATGTCCCTATGTTCCTATATATTGATCTATTGCCACGTTAATCTAGCAAATGATCATCACTTTGTTGCTTGATCGGTCAGCTTATATGTTATATGCTTCAATCTGCATACATGGGACCGGGGATTCCAACAGATGGATTGCTACCAATTGGAAACAACATTATCCCTACTTTCTATTTATTTATTATTCATATATGCTGTTGGGACTATGTTACCATGCACTTCACGATCTAGCTAGCTAATAAAACAATATAAAGTAGTACAAATTCAAAACAAATAAATAATAAACTAAAATTTATTAGTGGCTGGGGAATGTGATCCCTTCTCATGCATCCTGATCTGGCAGCCGGGTGGCCCGCATGGGAGTGGGGCTGCAGCCACCCCAAATTAAGCATATCCACTCCCATATATGAAGGTTGGGGCTGGGTGGCTGCAGCCATCACTACCTAAATATATAGTTCTATATTTTATTAAAACTAACTATATATATAGTAAATTATATATAGTATTATATAATATAATACTATAATTATACCAATAAAGCATATAATATATGTGTATTTTTTTCATACTTGTGAAGTATATGCTGTGATTATTTGTTTATCTATAGCTAGTGTGGGATGTATATTATATTTTGATGTTTAACTAATTAAAATATTATAATTACAAAGGATAATATAGTATACAGCTTATTAATAGATACTAACAACTTAAGAAGAAGCATACTAATGATCAAATAGATAAAATAATAGACAAATAAGTAGAAAGTTGGAATAAATAAATATATATACTTATTTAAAATAAAATAATAAGTAAATAAATAAGGATCAAATAATGTTTAGTTAGGAAAAATATACTATTGAGTAAATAAATAATTCATTCCATTAAGTAAATAAATATTAGTAAACATTTTAGACATAATAACTAATTATACCTAATATGTGCTTATTTTTGTAAGGGATTATTAAAATAAATCAACTTATACTAAGTTATACTATAAATAATAAGAAATCAATATGAATTAAAATATTTAGTAGTAGGTATCAATTAGTAAGTAACTAAGATATATTATAACAATTAAAATTATATTTTACATAGGTATCAATTACAATAACATTGATTTTGTGTTTGGCCTCTTGGGAAAATTATAAGTTTAGGAACTTAATTTAAGACTAAGGATAAACTTATTATTCACTAAGGTTGAAATATTAACATTTAATATAGACTTAATATGGGAATAAAAATTTAAGATTTAATAAGTATTTAGACATAATAATTAATTATAATTAATATGTGCTTATCTTTTTAAGTAATTAAAATATCATAGAGTGGCTAACAGGTCACTATCATATTGTTGATTACAAAGGAGAATTATCTTGAAGAAATGTTGGTACATGAATTAAAAAGGCTCGACTGTCATAGTCTCTTTGGATATGAGAGTTCTCAAGGCTTTAAATTCATGATAGTTCAGCAATTATACTAAAACCCCAACATGTCTTCAAGATAATTCTTCCTCGTTGTCGCTGAGACAAAGCACTTGTTAGCATATTCTTCCATCTCTGTCTGCTTTAACAATATAGCACTACTATTTATTTCACATAAGTAATTCAAACAACATGCTAATATTGTTTGTAGTTTTTTTTTTTTTTTTTATAGATATTTTGTAACATTGCATAAATAACCTTACACCTGTTTGGAAATTAATGTACATTTAGGTGTCCACTAACTCCTGAATTGTCCATTGTGGATAGTTTGGTATTATATTATCTATATTTCACTTTTTTGTTATTCCTACTGAACACGTTTAATATGAAGTTTTGGTGTCTTCCCTCTAACGTTCTTCAGGTATACTGTTCATAGGGTCACAATTCCTTTATGTGAATATGAATACTTGGAGAACTATGAGAAGGTGCTGCCAAAATTTCTACTGACATGGAAAGTAGTAGAGTGATGAAATTTGTGCGATATGAATAATATAATCTCGAATGGGATAGAATCAACTATCTTATCAAAGAAATAATGAGAATTTGAGCATGACATGCATGCAAATTATTTGTGTTATACTAATAGATAAATGTTTTTAGAAATACACAAAAGTTGGAAATGATTATGTCAATAGACTTGGAAATGATTATGTATCCTATGTGTGTGGAGTAAGAACCTTCATTGATTTTGTTCGGGCCTCTATTGATAGTCATGTTTACATTTAGTGTCCATGTCGAGAGAATAAAAATTGGTGTGCAATAGGGTTGGATGAAGTTGAAAATTATATATTTGTGAACCGTATAGATTTAGGATATACCCAATGGTTACTGTATGGTGAGCTGTATGAACCCCAATGGGATATACCCAATGGATATACCCAATAGGTACCCAATAGACTTGGGATGTATTTTTTGATCATGGATAATGATTATGAGTAGGATGACATTGAGAAGATGTTGAGTGACATTGGAGCTGGAATATTTATAAATGAGGTTGACGACAATGGCTCAAGTGGTCGATGGACTAATTCAGCGAATTTTGCTGCAATGTGGGAAGATGCAAAATGTGAGCTTTATCCTAGCTGTACCAAACACAGCAAAATGTCATTTATTTTGTGGTTGCTTCACATTAAGTTATTGTGTGGGATGTTGATGAAAGCAATAAACTTGTTATTGCAGTTATTTAACGAGATGTATCCCGAAGGGTTTGCATTGCTAATGAATATTTATGAAGTGAAACAGTTGAGAAAGAGATTAGAGTTTCAGTACAAGTCCATACATGCATGCAAGAATGATTGTGTTTTATTTTGGAATGAGAACGACGAGAAACAAGCATGTCTTGCATGTGGAGAGTTGAGGCAGAAGGGTAAGAAAAGTGTCTCGATTAAGGGGTTGTAATCACTTTGTTGATCATGGGATTTGTTTCCCCTTTTGACTATGTTTTTGGCCTTTTGTTTTATTGTGCTAGATTACTGTATAACCTCAATGAGGATCTTTTACTCTTGTGATAATGTTTTTAAAATCCTGATACTTAGTTGACCAGACTTCATTTCTCTGTTGCGATTAATGATGTACACTTAATTGCATGTTCACACACTAAGCAATTGACAATTGGGGTGCGTGACCTGTGTTGTTATAGTTCCAGTATCACGATTCCCGCCAAATCACATGGGAATTAGGGATGCCACATTATTTGTGCGCCGTCGGTGATCATTCTTGAAAACAAAGAGTGAAAGCATGGGAAAAGTTACAGATGTGTGTCACGTCTAGGGCGTGCAAGGAATTCATTGCTTGCACAAGCCCATACCTTAATTAGCATAAAACCTCAGCAAGGTAGATCATGGGGTCACCACGTGTACAAAGCCAGTAGGGTAGAAAGGAAAACATGAAATGTTTAATTTCCCACTTGTTGTCACAAAGAAAATTAGCGGATTAACTAGAAGGAATATTTAGCCCCCACGAGCCCATTGTAGTGAAAGGCCAATAGTTGAGTGCAAAGCTATGGATGAGTCTTATTAATACACATTGAAGATAATGGATAATACCTCCAACTGGTTAGGAGGAAGATCACTCCAATCAATACAGAGAGTCTCCAAGATGTACTCTAGAGATTAGCGATCCTTACTATGCCACACCTCTATAAATACCACCTAAATGTAACTGATTACGCCCAAGGAATAACGCGGTAGTTGTAACACAACTTTGGGGTGTTGATTCTACAGGGAGACAAATTAAAAGAATAGCAAGAGGAACAAAGAAATTAAAGAAAAATATTAAATAAGTAATGAAGAACAAAGATTAATTTTAAATGTAAATTAAAGTGAAGTAAAGTGATTAATGGAAAAAGTATTCAAATTTGACAAACAGTAGAGCGTCAGGAATCCCTTGCACAAATCTGGTATTTTAATTATTCTTAATTCATTGGATAACTCAATTAGAAACTCAATTTACGAAATTCCCAATTGGAAGGTATAGATTTATAAACCAATATTAAATCAAATGTAACCCTTTGAAAAATCATTCACCACTTTTAAAATACGTAAATTACTGTCCCTATTGAGAAAATCTAATGATGACAATATACTCAGTGAAAAAGCAGTGGTTCTACCCAACACTACACGTAGAGGGGGGGTGAATAGGTGTAATCCAATTTTTATGGCCTTTTGAAAATTAGACAAACAAGCAGTTAATAAATGAATCAAATAACACAAATAATCAACACATGATTTTGATCATGGAGTGGAAACTCATTTGAAGAACATCTTCAAAATCTAAAACCACTCCGGGTGTAAGACACCACCTCAAATCCACTATAGAAATTTTAGTTTGTTACAACCAATTTAGAGACACTTACAAAACCTTTGTAGTAGCTAAACTTGGCTTGCAACACCACGAGTGACCGACTCGATCTCTAAACGCATGTAGTGTCGGAACTCCGACCTTCCTATAGCTTCCCACGAGAACCTCTCGATCTCTGCAACAACGGCAGCTCCGGACTCTTTCGGCCAACGCAAATGTCCACTTCAATGGACTCAAGTAAGAGTTGATTTTGAATGTGTTGTGGTGGAGAAATGTTTATCCAAGAGAGAATCAAACAAATGGGGAGAGTTTGCTCTAAGAAGTTCTTGGAGGCCCTTAGGGTTTTTGCTCTGATTCTCCACCCAAGAACAGAAGTTAAACTGTTCTATTTATAGTTCCCATCAAATGAGGCACTTCAAAACCCTACATTGTAAGAGATCTGGAACATTGGCTCGAGCGAAGTAACGAGCGAAGGTCGAGCACCACAATTTGCCTAAGTTCGCTCGAGCACCCTGTCAAGCGAGTATCGAGCGGTTGACTCTGTCTGAGTTTGCTCGAGCTCAGTGTCGAGTGAGGGTCGAGCGTCACACTCTGCCTGGGTTCGCTCGAGCTCAGTGTCGAGTGAGGGTCGAGCGGTTGAATCTGCCTGAGTTCGCTCGAGTTGTATGTCGAGCAAGGGTCGAGCGGTGCAATCTGCCCAAGTTCGCTCGAGCGCTCTATCGAGCGAGGGTCGAGCAGTGCAATCTGCCCAAGTTCGCTCGAGCGCTCTGTCGAGCGAGGGTTGAGCGAAGTCACTTTCTTTTGACCAATAATGATCACTTCAAGCAACAACACTTGTTACAGTACTATTTTATATAGGTTTTCACAAGAATATGCTAATACGCTCATTTTTCCCTCAACACTCAGGGAGCAATATTGCAGCAAAGAACTAAATCAATATAGATAAATAATTGATCCAAACATAATCAAATAACTAATCCATTCAATAGAAAAAGCATGACTGAATCCATAAACAGAATAAATTTTATGATTATTCAGAAAATAAAACATCAACGATGAATTGAGAATAATAAAACAAAAGAGTTTTAGTAATTGAAGATCAAATACATAAATTAAAAATACCATCTAATATGCAAGTTCATCCTTAGCCCTACTTGAGAATTTAGTTACCCATAAATATACTAGACAACAAAAATCTCTAAAGAAAACTAAAGCGAACGGTGGCTATGGAAGTGATTTTTTCCTCTCTTCAGATCTAGCTCTTGTGCCTCCTCCTCTTCCTCTATTTCGTGCTAATGATATGCTTATATAGGGTAGGAAAGAAACCCTAATGTCCTCTTAATTTCTGCATAAAAACAACGCCTAAATTTTAGGACTTATTTTGGCAGCCATGTACGCCCTTCAAGATTTCTAATTTGGAAATCCTTATTAGAGACAAAGTTATATCCCTTTAAGCTATCTTTCTAATGCATCAAGAATCGCATCAATCCAATATTTGAGTAAAAATATACAGTCAAAAGACTAAAGTATATCCAGATTGTCTCCTAGAGAATTTCGGACTTGGACTTCTTATGGTTTCATTTTGTGATTTTTTTTTTTGTTTTTCTTTTCTTCCAAATTGCTCTCAAACCCCATGAATGTCCTCCTTTGAATTTGATTGGGCTTGACTAGCTCTTTTATAAACTCTAAAATTAAACATAAAAAAAAAAAAAAAACTGTTTAGGAGTATCCCAACGTAAATAGAAATTCAATTTAAGAATGCACATTAATTTCTATGATTTCTATTCACATTTTAACATTTTAGTCCAATAATAGAGTATTTAGAGTGCACTTTCACACATTCATCAGTAACAAATATACATTTATTCGTACAGTTAAACTGAGATTACTTCTCTAACTTAAGCATCGGAGGTCCACTGGGCTTCCATGCCAGCCTCTCATTTTGTTGTAGGCATCCATGCAGTTTATGGTGTGAAACATGTCCTTAACACCTATATTTGGATAAAAAGCTACAACTTAGAAATTTTCCATGTGCTAGCGTGGGAAATTGCGATAGTCTCAAACTGTCACTAAAAAATATTTTCTGTGATGATTGTTGGTAATTGTCACTAAAGACAGATGATATTTTTTTTACGTTCGAACATTACATTTACGTTTGAACATTGAGTCTACTGACGTGCAGAAGTGAAATGGTTTGGTGCCAACGTGCGAACATTAGTAATTAATGCTCAAATGTTAATTGTAACTTTAAGTTAAATATGACTCTAATTTAAAAATTATGTGATTTTTAGAGTGCATAATTTGGGAACAAGTCTAAAAAATTGTAATATATATTTATATATACACAATTTGTAAAATATAATTACAAATTTATATATAAATATATATTTATATATATATATATACATATATAACAATATAATTATGTTTATATATATTTGAAGTGCAATGATTTAGTATTATAGTTGGAAAATCTAATATTAAAGAAGATTTAAAATTGAAATTAAAAAATAATATATATATTAAAAGCAAAATACAAAATATGATAGAATTTTGTAAACTACACTCAGATGAACATGTTGCTCACAAAACTCGTACTTCCTATCTCCTCAATCAAGGATTCAACCTTCTCATTGAGGATATCTACGCGATGGGCTATCTTGGCGACAAACTTCTATACAGCCACAATTTATCGATCAATATGTGTTGTCAGCTGTGAGATCACCGCATCCACCAAAGTAGGCCGCGCATCTCCCGCAGATGTACTCGTTGGCTACTGACTACTACTCCCCACACCGGGTCCAGGCTGTGTCGGAGGAACTAGATCCGCTATAGGGGGTGGCTAATGTCAAGGATGCCTCATCGCTTGTCCAATGCTAATGAGTTTAATGAGTGGATGGATCCTACCACTGTAGATAATTATGTTAGCGGTGTTAATTTTATTAGAAAAATTATGCAACATGTTATCTAGATTATTTTTTATTTATATTTCTTTTAATATGTTACTTATTATGTGTTTTCTTTCAAATTGTAGGAAAACGTGATGGAAATGCAGTCAACTTCTGGGGAATCCTCTCCGAGTGAAATAGACATATTCACGCAACTGCTCGGGCCCAAGTCTAGTATGGCAAGAGGTTGGGATGATCTTTCAAGAATTCCTCCGGTTTATCTTCCTCAACCTCATCGACTTCACAAATTAATAATCTTACAAATAATTTAGAAGCTACACGATGCAAGAATGAGTATATGAGGTCGAGACAGCAAGAGTTAGAGTCCATCTTAGAGCGACAATATCATTTAGAGACATGTTTGGAGGACCAACAGAAAAACCAAGAGGAAAAAATGCGCAATGAAGTCCAAGAGTAAGTGCAACGGAAGATAATGGTGCAAATGGTGTGTAAGAAAAAGAAATGAATTTTATCAATTTTATTAGTGTTTTAATATCTAATTTTGAAATATTATAAGACATTGTTACTTGTTAAACAATGGTGTGTAAATATGATACAATTGAGATGTTTTTTAATTTTTTAATTTTATAAAATTAGTATTTCTAATATGTACATTTGAATGTAAATACAAAACGTTCGAATGTAAACACACTCAAACTAACAAAACATTCGAATGTTTAAATGATTAAAGTTTGAACAAACATCCGAACGTACACACATTTGTTCGAACGCTTCTTCGTTAACATTCGAATTAGCCTCTGAATGTTATATTAATTACTTTTGAACATTGGTCCATTAACTTCCGAACTAAAATTAGAATGTTTATTGCAGTTAACATTCGGACGTATCAATGTTCAAACATTTTACTAATACGTTCGAACAATAATCAACGAACGTCAACTTCTGTCATTCGAATGCAAATCAATCGAGTTGGCATTCGAACGTTATGTCATACATTCGAAAGTTACTTTCTGTGACAGTTTTTAATCGTCACAAAAAAATGTTATGTTCGAACGTTATACCAAACAGAACACCTCCAACCGTCACTAAAAATACTTTTAGTGACGGTTGTACAGTAAACTGTCACCAATTGTATTCTATAATGCACATTAAGTGACGGTCGTGATGACGAGTTCAAACTGTCATCAAATGTATTTGGTGACATTTTGGTCATTTTTTGTTACAATTTCCTCTGTCACAAAATACAAATTATGTTGTAGTGTGTAGTGCAAGTCATCAGAAGCATCAATCAGAATGAAATTCTCTGCCACATCTCAAAAGTTCTCATGTGGGATGATAAACAGAATCTGTTACTGTTCGAGAGTGGGAAAGCACATCATATTAAAAGAGATGCTAATATAGCTCATGCACATGTCCTAGCTAAAAATGCTCTAGAGTGTATGGAGGATATTGTTGAACCAGAGGAATATCCTCCTTGTATTCCTTCCTTCTTTTGATGAATTATATCAATAAAGAGTATTAATCCTTTAAAAAAACAAAAAACATAATAGGTGTTTGCTAATGAGAGAGTAATATCTATGTCATAAACAAAAGTTTACGAATTAATTAACGTGATGATCATATATAATATTGTTATCAAATATAACGTCATTGTTTTAGTCATGCATCAAAATTAAGAGGATAAAACTTACTAATTTTAAAAACGCATTAATTTGTAAATTTTTTCTTTTGTAAAAAGTTCAAGGGCAACCATGTGTCTTACATCCGTGTCTCTCTCACTCCCTCTATTTTTCCCTTGGTTTTTATGCGTGCAATTGGTTGTAATTTCCCTTGTTATTGTGCCGTAGTAAATCCCTTGGATTTGCTCCTTCACCTTGGTCCGATTCCGGCCAGCCGCTATACTCATCAGAGGCACGAGCATGCGGTGGCACGTGAAACTCTTGTCAGGCTAAACGGTACTCAAGTTTTGGTCCAACGGCAGCAATCTTGACATAATCTCGAAGATCGGGAAATGGAAAGTTCAGTGGATTGGCGTGTTTTGTCATTTTGACAGGGAGTATCGTTAGGTAAATGAATAAATCACATTTTTTTTTTTTTTTTTATCGTAGGATCAACTTTTTTATAAAGGCTTGTGCGAAATTTGTGCATTTAGGGCTTATATATCCTTAGCACAAAACAAATGCCACACTCAAATTATTTCCAACGGCCACTCATCACATGGGCATACCACTAATACACCGTACGTAGATCCCCAAATTTTTGAGGAGCACTTCACAAATTTCACGCAATTAGTTTGATGCAAAACCTCCACTTTGGAGATGACTCAAGAGCCCATACGTCACTTCTAAAGTTCCTTATGACGTAAGAATATATATACAAGAATATCTAATTAACTGTGGTCGGACCTCACTGTTATAGATAACTAAATATGTATATAAATCATTCACCAAGCAAATATATTTAAAACATAATATCTAGTACGAAATTAAAAAAGATAATTAAACAGTTGCAATGATTGGTATCCATGATTGTTATAAATTTAATGTTATCCATAATATTGATTAATGTTCATGGCCTGTTCATTTCATTTTTATTAGAACATATATATGCTAATTAGGGCCTGATTTTATCTACAAAATGAAAGTTTTGAGTTTATATAAATGATATAGATTGTATATACATATGTATCACATGTCTCTATATCGTCATAATTCAAGCGACATATATCAATCTATTACATTAGAAACATGATACCTTCTATACGGATATATAATATATAAGACTAACAATTGATAATTTTAAGTATAACCAAGTTTACTTAATGGTATAACCATGTTTCAAAGCATATGTCACAAGATTTTCTAACTCGGCTTCGCTGATGCGTGCATCTCCATCACTATCAACATGCCAAAGTGCTCCAATAGCTCGCCAGAGGGGAGAGGACGAACCAATGCTAGAGAAGGCATCTATAAGCTCTTTCAAGCTTAGATACCCATCTTTGTCTTTGTCAAAGCGTTTAAACATACCTTTCAACTGAAGTTCAGTGTATGGCACCTCTGCCTTCCTTTCCTTTATCCTTGGGAGGTAGTGGAAGTCGATGCTTGTCGTGGCAACACATGGACGAGACATAACTTTTGGAGTAGTTTGGGGTTTGATTAATAAAGGGGTTCGCAAGGAAGAAGAGATATGAGCTTCTAGTTGGCTATAGAGTGAACATAGGGAAGTATGGTGTATATATAGAACCTAACCAGCCAATAATTAAAACCCGACCAACTAGAGTTTAAATTAGCAACTTAGGAAAGAGAAGAATCTAAGATATGATCTTACCGGCCAAAGATCTCTTCTAGCTAAGTCTCAAGACTCCCAATGTACGTGTGGGTAAAGATGCATTTTTGTAGAAGTGGCACTTTTAGATCAATGGATTTTCAAATCCAGCATCTATTGTTTTAGCAGATTGATTATAGGATCCATGCTCGAAGAAAAGAAATGGATTATTGTGGAAAAGTACGAATCTACTGATCTTCCATTTGAAACAAGGTTGTAAAAAGATGTATAAATTAAAGATCAAGTTGTGTCTTTATCATTTTTCTAACTTCATCTAGAGATCAGAGTCATCATGTGTACATGATTCAACATTGTGAAATTTCTTTTGTATTCAGATCTACATATATAATTAGCTCGTTATAAGAGGGGCATGCCGATATAGATCAAATGTTTGTTTATTTTCGTAAATGAGATGAGTTGATCAGATAAAAATTAAAAGTTGAATAAAATATTATTTGACTATATATTTTTTATATTATTTTTATTTTAAGATTTAAAAAGGTTGAGTTGTTTATTTTATTTTGTATTAGAATTCGAAAAAGTTGTAATATGTAATTAGATGATATGAGAATGGTTGTGAAAACAAACAAGGCATTATGAAACTGAATAATTTTCTGTTTTAAAAGCTGGTAACTCCATCGGCATCGTAATTTTCATGCGGGACTTAAACAACATTATATTTGATAACAATATTATATATATCGTCATGTTAATTAGTGATCTCTCATCAGCAAACATACGTCTATAAATATGCTAATGTTACGTACGTGTTGGTGGTACTGCGTGGCCGGCCACAAGAAATCGATGCGGATAGCAAGCTGGCTTATCAACTCTTACTATATAGGAATTTCACATGATCTGAAAATTTAATTTGAGGGGTCTACTACCACATGATATATTCTCTCTTTGTTGCTTTCCTTCTTCCATAGCTAGAATCATTGAACGTTGAAGAGTGATTAATACGACCAATTTGTAAAAGAATAAGAGGGGTCTACTACCACATGAATTATTCACTCTTTGAGTCGTTGTTGTTTTCCTTTTTCCAAAGCTAGAATCATTGAACGTTGAAGAGTGATTAACACGACCAAAATTGTAAAAGAATATGGCAAATGATCATTGAGAATCTAGTCTTTGATAGATCCACAGAAATTAAAAGCTTCAAATCTTGAGTACTTATACATATATAATTGCTTTTTCTTTCTTTTATTTTTTATTTTTTCCTTTCAATAAGCACCCACGAAATTATGGCACCCATTATAATGAGATTGAATGAAGAACCAAGGACTATTATTGGGAGTATCCAGAGACTGGATCTCCGGCCTATCCCTCTATATTATGTTCCACGTTCTAGCTATTCATCATGATCATCGTATTATTGCTTGGATATCTGCCTTATATGTTATATGCTCCACGCATGGGGGATTCCTATAGATCGATTGCTATGAATTGGAACCAACAATATACTTTCTATTTATTTATTTATTTCATATTTGTTCTTGGCCGGGTGAGTTACCAGTACTGCTCAAACTAGTCAAGGTCATATCAAGTAAAAGTAAAGTAAAACAAGAAAACAATCACATGACCTAAAGATTTACGTGAGTCGGCAACATGCCTACGTCTACGGAGCTGTAGAGAATTTTATTATCTTTAGGAATGACAAAATTCACTTTGGGGCAAAACATACTATTCTAGACCGGCCATATTGTTCAAATTTACATATTTAAAGAGTTGTACAGTGGAAACCTTAATTTCACAATGAATGGATTATTCACTCTAGCAAAGTGTCGAACGAGTTTCAAATGAGCTTTCTGTCTAGATAATCTCAAAAAAAACCACCACGGTTGCCACCAATAAATCAAACCTCAAAGATCAAGCATGATATGTTTTGTAACACCCGTCCTTGTGGTGGGTCCTTTTAAAAATAATTTTAATAAAAATAGACAAGAATTACGGTTCCTTTTGAAAATTCCTTTTCCTTTCATGCTAGGATACAAAAGACTCTATGTTTATAAACAAAATTTGTTTTCTTAATTAAAAAGGTTACAGTAGAAAACATAAATTTTATAATTAAAGTTTCTTGTACAAAATATATTGCCAAGTCTTTCGTACTCTTCCATTTGGGTTGTGCCCGTCTTGGTGCGTCATGCTCATCTTGTCACTGGGAGGGCACACATAAAAACTAAAATAAGTCGATGACTCGTAAGTATTATTTCATACAATTAACATATATGAACATAGGTTTTCAGTTATGCATTCATCACTCCATACATACATATCGTACTTATCATGCATGGACATACAATTCATTTTAAAAACGTTGCGAGATGGGATTTTTCTTTGAAAAAACATTTTCTTTCTTAAAACAGTTCCCCACGCCTCGCTACCTTCATTTCTTAAAGAGTTTTTTCATGCATACATCTTTTCTTACATACATTCATGCATACATCTTTTTGTACATACATGCAATCTTTCTTAACATGCATACATTCTTTTCTTATCACTTTCATTGGTTGTTGCACACTGTGGTGCCCCGTGTGCTAGGGTTAGTGGTCTTTTGGACCTGATTCTGCTCGTGGCCATAGGTTGGAAATTCATTCCTTCAGGGTGTAGCATTGGGTGCACTACCAGTACTACTTACCCGGCATTGCAATCTGCCTAGTCTAGTCCATTCAGTACATTTTCCATTCCATTCAAATGGCCTTTACATATTTTCATACATCATGCATTCAGTCCATTCATTCCTTTACAGTCCTTTCATTCCTTTTTAGTCATTTCAGTCCTTACAGTTCTTTCATTTAGTTCTTACCTTTCTTTAGTTCATTTCTTTCATAAAGTCATTTAAAAAAAAAAATAGTTTTCTTTCTTCTCGTAAAAGTCATTTTAAAAGCAGTTTTCTTTCTTTTCATTTAAAAATGTCAGTTCGTACATCTTTTTAAAGCTTTGTTTCATTTCCTTTCGAGGACATACATACAATACGTACCACGTATAGCATCCATTCACATGCATACACATACATACTTTGGATGCGTGAAAATGGTCTACCAAGGAGGGCCTCTACATACTTATAGTTGAAAACTTATGCTTCGCTTTCTTTTTCATAAACCGCATTTCGTAGAGAAAACGTTTCATTTTCTTGTTGAAGAAAAAGCATTCTATTTTCTTCTTCTTTTATTAAGAAAACTCTAGAAGAGTATAAACGCAATACTTACATGGACTTCATGTCATACTCAATCCATGTAGTCCGTTCGTGTGCATGTCAGATGGTAACCTACATGTATAAAAATAACCTTACATCATCATCGATCTAATGCATAATCAACTACACTAAAAATAGAACTATACCTCACTTGGAACACTCTACATCCATCCCTGAGCTCTTATGTGCCATTTACTATGCTAAAACCTTCAGGGTCTTATTCCTTCAAGTGAACCTCCGTGATTCACCTTAGGGTTAAAACACTAAGACCTCCATCTCATTCTTCTATTTCCACATGTCGACGCATGACTCAGATTGACTAAGTCACGCATCCCAATCCTAGACAACTTACCCATTACTACCTTCATATATCCTAGCTCATACTAAATCATCATTCCCATCCAGGTAGGCTACATGACTTTAAGCTAACTCTGGGCCTAAAACACCATGTAACCATGCTGATGATTGATTACCCATTATATATAGTGAACTTGTCTGGCACACTTATCTCGCCAGTAGCACATATACCTTATCCCTTTTATCACCTAAGACTAACTTATAATTCCAATGAACGCCCGCTTGTATAAACAAACTCCATACTCCTATATCAACTTGCTCAGACCCAATCGATAGGACTCTTCCTACTCCCCGGCCCCGTACAAGTTCATCCCAACACTTGATAGGAGAGGACTACATCACGTTGCCCGAAACTAATCCCGAGTCACGTCACGACACCTGTCATGCTTCTACTACACTCTCTGATACTTTTCCACCACTTCACACATACTCTCGGCCATAAGTCAACCACAAGGTGACACCCGTCATCTCGAACTACAGGCCATGTCATAGCTATTTTGGGATACTATTACACTGTTCCCGACACAGCTCACACACCCTACACTTCTCAGCTATGCCATCCAACCCTTTGTGACACGTCGTCCGGTGTACCACGACATAGCACAGAGTATACTCACATGAACTCTCTTCCATCCACACTACGACACACATCACTATGATGCACGCCTCACGGTGCATTGCTACATAATATGGAGTATGTACCATGCGTACTCCCTTCATTACATCACTTACTATAACGACACACATCACACTGTGCGTCGCTACACAACACAGAGCACACACCACATGTACTCTCTTCATTCTACTTCACACGTCACTACAGCGCATGTCACACGGTGTGTATGGGCTACACGGAGTACGCTCCACGCGTACTCCTTTCACAACAGTATGCCGCATCACAACTACGGCACACCTCACACCCATACTTCACAGCACACTATACAGTCAAGCCCAACACTTCACAATTACACTTCACTTCACAACTACGCAGCGAACTCCACAATACTAACAGCACAATTCACAACCTATCAACTAACTAACATGTTTACATAAATAATGAGAAATAGAGAGTTATACCATTGACAGGATAACCCATGCGTCGCTCGCTGCCCGTCATGATCAAGATGTCGGAGGAGTTGTACTTGGCGGTTAACACTGTGTACAGTGGAGGTTAGCCACGTAAAGTGGCTATCCGTCACGTAAAGTGGCCGTTTGAGCTTGGGAATAGCTAGGCATGGTCTTGGAAAGGTTCAAGGTGGCTTCATGGTGGTCTGAGGTGGCAGAGCATAGTGGCATCACGCCGTGAACAATGCATATGAAGGTAAGAGAGTGCATGAGGGAGGTGGGGATGGGCTGGACATCATGGCTAGGCAGGGAAGAGCTTGATGGAGGTGTGGTGGAGGTGTGGTGGCAAGGTGGTGGCTCACGGCTGCAGATTGGCCATAAATGATACAACCCATGAAAATGGTTGGACATGAAAATGGTTGGACATGAAATGGTTGGGGAAGGTCATGGTGGTGAGAGGAACATAATGGTGGTGGTGAGGTGTCGTGGGTAGCCGTGCATGGCAGTGCACCGTGGTGCAACTGAATGTAAGTGGGTGTAGTGAACCATCGGAGCAAGAGAGAGTCACGGTGAAAGGAGACCATGGAGAGGAAGCCCATGAGGTAGTGAAGCCGTTGGTGGTGTTATTTGGCCATTTTGGTTGTGTACAACAACGCTAGGAGGAGGAAATGGATTTGAAACTCATTTCGTTGAGATGTCGTGGGTCTCACAACCGGTGTGGTTGAACTCGACAGTGGGAGAGGTAGCTGCCGATGGAGGAGGTGGAGCACGGCGGCTGGTGGTGGCGCCGGCTGGAAGAAGCAATGGAACGGTAAGAAAGAGAAGAGAGATGTCGGCTAGGAGAGAGGGAGAGGAGAGAGAGGAAAGAGAAAGAAAAGAGAAAAGTGAGCAGGAAACAAGAGGGGCTTAGGTATTTAATTCAAGTCTTTCATTTAGGAATCTACAAAATGATCTATCGATGAATTTAAAAACTTATTTGAAAACATGTAAGTGTTTTATTTAAAATAAAATACTGAGAGAAATTAAGACAGAAATATTCCTTCATCATATTTAAATAAAATGATGAAGTATCGTTAATTACTCAAAGAAAATAAAAATCATTTAAATTAATTTAGAGTTTTCAACGTAAAGTTAAATCTCGTAATATTTTAAAATGACTTAAAATATTTAATTTAAATAATTATCCACAATTATAATATTTGATGAGCTCAATTATAATATTTTGGAGCTCAACAAATATTATAATTGTGTTGTTTAAAAACAATTTTATCTAATAATACTGGAAATATCATATATAAATATTTTCAGAATATTTAAAATATTCTTAAGTTTTAAAATATCTATCTTACTTTGAAATTCACTGGATATATTTTAAAACACGCCGTCGAGGTATGGCACATAGAATGAGGCTCGTAATTAAAGAAGAGAGAAGGAGTGGGTTATCACATATTGACAATGGGCAATTACTCACGTTACAACTAGCTGGATAATCTCTTAAATTGGCAACTGGCTAGAAGTAGTGGGGAAAGTACGTTAAAAAGATTTACAAAGTATCATCTAGAGGAGTGTAGAGTCATTTTGCTCGAATGGTCATAATGGACCAACTACTCCTTCAATTTATGAAAGGTGAAGTGTTCCAAGTATCCTATAAGTTTTTGGAACCTTGTTTTAACATTTCTTCTCGCAAGGATATTCTTAAATTGTATAGTGTATAGAAAACTTATTGACAAACTAATTGAAAGTCCAAAAATTTGCCTCACCACTAAAACATTAAAATCGATTCAAAACTTGAACTGCATGTATTTTACTACCCATTTTGTAGATTGTGATTGGAAATTCCACAAAAAGTTTCTGAAGTTTTGTTTAATTATCAATCACAAATGTCAGACCATTGAGAATGCTTTGGAGTCCGCAATAAAAGAATGGGGTTCGGAGCAGGTTGTGACAATAATGGTTGACAATGTCTCGTCTAACTATATCGTACTTGAGTATCTTAAGAATAGGTTAGAGAGAACAATTTTAGAATTTTGGGTGGTGAGTTTTGGCATGTTTCATATGTTGCACATATCTTCAGTCTTATTGTTACTAACGATTTGAAAGATATTCATGAGTTGGTTGTAGAAGTAAGAAGTGCAGTGAAGTTTGTGAGGTCCTCATTAGCTAGGCTTAAGAAGTTCATGGTGTTTGTTCATGCTCCTGGCATAAAGTGGAAGAACATGTTGTGTTCTGATGTTTCTACAAGATGGAAATCAACCTTTTTGGTGAAGTTAGAGATGGTCGAGAGGTATAGATTAGCCTTTTATGCTATGGGTGAGGAGGACAACATATATATATGTCACTTTGAGGAGAAAAATGAGAGATTAGGGTGGCCCACCAATTATGATTGTGACAATGTGCAAACTTTTGTAGAATTCTTGAGGATTTTCTGTGAGGTGACATATACTACTTTTAGGTCTTTCTATGTTACATCCAATAAATACCGTCAACAAGTTTATTAGGTGAAAGAGCAGCTGGATGAAATGTGCGATTGGTGATGCTACTTTATAAATTATGACAATGAGCATGAGGCTCAAGTATGAGAAGTATTGGGGAGATTTGGCTAGGACCAATACTTTTCTATATGTAGCAATTGCTCTTGACCCTAAGTACAAAATTGATACCATGACATTTGGCATAGAAAGCACTAACAGAAAGGCATGGGCTAATCAACTTGTGGCAAGGGTTAAGTACACCTTTGGTCAATTTCATGATGAGTTTGCCACATTCAAATGAATTAATATTTGATCTGGCACCAACACCTACCACGTTTGCTTCTCTCAAAGTCACGATAGTAAAAAACGTAGGTGGGGTGAGAGGTATAGTGAGAACCAAGCTTTGGAAGACTCTAGACGGCCAATCAAACTTGGATAGCTACCTATTGACCAAAATACACCCATATACGATGCAATTTGATATCTTAGCTTGCTGGAACGTCATTGCCATCAAGCATCCCATCATTTTATAGATAGTTGGCAGTATTTTGGCAATCCATATTTCTATCGTAGTTTCAGAGACCACCTTTAGCACTAGGGGCACATGTTGGATCCATTTAGATTTCATTGTCTCCTAGCCCTATGGAGGCTTTGATTTGTACTAAAAATTGGATTAAATCAAAAGCAATTCATATTCTAAATGTGGTAGACTATGTGGAGGCCTACAAGAAGGATGATGTTGATTAGCCTAGAAGCGGGAATCACTCTTAATTCATTATTTTGCTTTTGCTTATAATAGATAGTGTTATATTTATTTGAAAATTTTAATTTCAATTTCAATTGTTGTAAAGACAACTTCGAGAAAGGAGGCTCCATCTCAATATCTACATCGACCGCTGTGGCGCCCTCGACCCCCACGTGTGATTTGGTGGAAGTCGTGACACCAGATGATGACCACACAGGTCACGCACCCAATCACCAAGTGCTTAGTGTGTGCAACAAGCAATAAGTGTGCATCAATAAAATTTACAGCGGAAAGATGAAAAGGCTTCCAAACTAAAGTACCAGAAATTTAAAAACAGTACAACGAAATAATAATCCTCAAAGAGGTTATACAGTCATTCGACAAAAAAAAAAAATACATAGCTTAAGGGGAAACAATTCCCACAATCAACAAGAAACACCAGCAGTTTGGAACCGTAGGTGAAAGATACCATAGTGAGATTATGAAATCTTAGCAAATAACCAGCCAAGCAACATCAAAAGTTTAAAAATATATTTTAACAACCAACACATTTAGTAGTCAACCAAAAAATACATAAATATTTCCACCCCCATTTTCTCGAACATGACACGTTTTTCCATGAACTCCAAAAACCCATTTGATCCAATCATAATTGTTTATTAAATGTACACGATGATCTCCCATCGGGACCATCCGTACATCTTAGCTCCCTTCATCACACCATGGGTAACGACCTTGCATGTGACTTCGTAACGAGCAATACCTAACTCCACGCCTAGTGCGTACCATGATTAGACATCCATCAGCCCCTGCCAATGAGAGGCCACAAGTCGGGTGAAAAGCGTTACCGTCTTAATGGACCCAACAGTCATCCGATGACAACCCAAGGGATCTCACATCAATTTATTATGTCCCGAGTGACCAAATGAGCTCCATCGAGATAATGCTCCATCTCAGATTAAGGTCGTAATATGCACGCACCCACAAGTTATAATCAATATAAAAAGACCCAACATCCAGTTCCAACATGGCATAACATAACATAGTTATAAGAAACTATTCAAATAGAAATATCATAAATGCACAGATGCATGATAAACAGTATATTGGATGACATGGCAAGAAATACATAAGGTAATACACATTACAAACAATCACAACACAGTTCCACAAACACACTTTCACATTTATAGTTTCACAACCAAAATACACGCATTTTCCCATCCTCTGTTTCTAGCCCAAGGCCCAAACCAATCTCAACCACAGTTTAATTTTCCCAATGAACCATTGGGCCTGAGGCCCAGCCCAACCAACTAGATAGCAAAACCAAAGTTACTATAAAAATAATATTTTAATCTCAAAGCAATCGCATTAGAAGGTCACTCACAACGCAACAGGCAAAATCTAAAAGATGAAGGGTGCATGTGATACCCTGTATTTACGTATATTTTAATTAAATAATTATTTTATTTATTAAGATTATGGGATTCCTTGTTTTAAATTTTAAATGATTTACGTGGTATTATTTTAAGATTTTTAATTGTAAAATTTAATTCGATGTGCTTTATTGTTATTAATTATTGTTCATTATTTAAAATGCTATTTATTTTAAATTAGTTTATTATTGGACTTTATTATTTTATTTTACTTAGTCACTGCATTTAAATTATTTTATATAAATTACTATTTTGAAATCATTTTCATTAAATCAGTTTTAAGATCCCGAATTGAAGAGACTGGAGCTCATTTTTTTCTCTTCCTTTTTTCTTTTCTTTTTCCCTTTTCTCTTTTCCTTCTTTCCTCTTTCCTTCTTTTTCTTTCTTCCCCTGCATCTTCCCTAGCGCAAGACCTCCTCCAGACCTCCTCCCCTTCTCACCCCCGTGCTTCGGTCTCTTCCCCCTATCCCCACTGTGTGTCACCATTCTTCTTCACTGCCCAGCCCATCCTCTTCCCCTCAAAAGGCGACCAACCCCCTCCATTTTCAGCCCTAACTGTCCTCAGCCTCAATCTGTCCCCCTCGAAGCCTCCCTCGCTCTCACTCCAATTTGTCTCTTTTGGCCTCCGATTGCCACCCACACTACCACCATTAGCTTCTCCAACATCTCTTAGCTCGCTCTTATATGGCTAGCCAAAGCCCTCTTTTGTTCCCATTCAAAATTTGCCATTTTTAAGGCCTACGACCTTGTTTCAAAAATATTGTTCCGTCGCTGCACTGCCATTGTTAGCACCACTTTTGATCCTCCAAAATTTTATTTCATCACTGTAAGTAATTTTTCAAAGGACTTTATTTGATTTAAATATATTTTTAGACTAACATATTTTTCTGTAGTCTGATTGCTAGTGTCGAGCTTGGGTTTGAGGAGTTTGAGGGTCAAGTCGGATTGGAGGATGTGATTGTTTACAGAGTTTGGGTTTTTTTGAGTTTTTATATGTTATGTCTGGTATCATGACATTCATCATTATGTCCATGCATTTCATATGTTAAGGATGAAAACTGGGTTTTCATTTTGAAAAGGGATTTTGGGTATGTGTGTATTTGAATTGATTGAAAGGAATGAAAAAAAGGAAAAAGAATTGTAGAGATGGTGGTAAGCAGGGACGGTAGTAGAGTCTTGCCTACGGTGCTAGTTGTAAGGATAGTGATAAGCAAGGAGGGTAGTAGAGTCCCTCCTGTGATTCCTGCTTACGTTGCACACAGTAGGGATGATGGTAGAAAGGGATGGTAGTAGAGTCCCTCCTGTGATTCTCACCTATAGTGTTAACAGTAGAGATGGTGGTAAGTCTCATCTGTAATTCCCGCCTATGATGATTCAATGAGTGGATATGTTGAGCCATTTTCTCGAAAAATGTAGGTTTATAATTAAATAGATATGATAACCATTTTATGTAAAATGGTGGAATATTTATGTTTCGGCCGTTTTCTGAAAAAATAGCGGATGGTATTTAATGGGATGTTTTGGGTCAAATAGGATTTTTGGCGTGCATTGGAAAAATAATTATTTTCGAAAAAATGATGGTTTGCGCTCATGCATGTTTCAACATGTGCATGCATATCTGTTGGTGTGTAAATGTGTTTTTATCTCTTAGATTGTTTGGTTAGTTTCTTACTAAAACTTATAATCTCACGTGTTATTTGAACCCTACGGTTCCATTTTTTGGAATCGTAGATTTTGATTCAAATGAGAACATTGAGCCTAAAGTTTCTGCTCCGCCGGATGAGTGACCTAGGGTCACTTTTCGTATCTTGAGATTTGTTTTTTCACTTTTGATATGTATTTTGGTTTTTATTATAAGTTTAACAGATAACTGTAAAACCTTTTTAAAGGCATTTTTATTTTTAGAGACTAATATTTAAAAATTTTAATACTTAGTTGAGTGACTTTAAATCATCTATTGTGACACTATTTGTATACTTTTTACATATATACACACTTTATACTTGTCGTTTAGTGTGTGTAACCCGTATTGTCATTATTCCGGTGTTCACGATTCCCGCCCTTTTCTACGTGGGAGTCGAGGGTACGATAATGCACTAGACAACTAGGTGATGCCAAAAGTGGCAGAGCAGCGGCAAGGCAGAGGCTAACGAAGGGATCTAGCTCTCGGGTTGGGCACGAACTGGGGAAGGGGAACTCGGGAATGGTTTGGGGGAGACTAGAGGGTCGTCAAAAGGTCACTAGAACGAGTCTGAGTGGCAGCTTGCGGCAGCTGAGCACGAAGGCATATGGCGAAAAGTCTCCTAAGGGCTTCGGGAAGCAGGTCAAAAGATGAGGTCTCACTAGATCTAAGAGGTTTTTGTGGTGGTTTGAGGGGTGAAGAACTCCGCCTATTTATAGGCCAAGTTGGGGGACACGGCCTTTGCAAACGACACTGCGCTTAGAGAGGAGGGCGGTGCAAGGCATGCTAAGGGCCACCGCATGGCAACTAGCAACAAGCCATGCTCAGCGGTGAGCTGCCATGGCTGGCTTTGAGCAGTTTCAGAGGAGAGACAGGGGACAGACGCAACGCGCACCTCGCGGGAAGTGGGAGAAAATTTTGGTGGAGCAAGCCGAGGTGGAGTGGCATCGCAGGGATGGACACGTGCTGTGGAAAGACTGGCAGTGAGGGGCGGTAACATAGGGAAAGGCACAGATTCGGCAGCAGGAAGGAGAAGAAAAGAGAAAAGAAGGAAAATAAAAGAAAAAGAGAAGGAAAGAAGAATAGGGGTGCGGCGCCTAGGGGAAAAAGATGAAACCTTAAAGACGAGGAGCCAAACGGTGCCGTTTAAGATGGGAAGGTTGGGTTTCCCTTGCAACACACGGGCTGGGCCCTCACACACACACAGCCCCGGCCCACAGAAATAAAATACACACAAAGCTAACAATACAAAAGGCTCAATCCAAAAAGGACCCAAGAAAAATAAAAAGGCCACAATAAATAGATAAAAAAAGACAAATGAAAATGCAACAACTTAGTAATAATAAAATAAAATATTAAATTTAAATAATAAAATAATTTAAAATAAAGAGCCAATAAATAATAACAATAAAAAGCTTTTAAATCGTTGGAAAAAAGTAAGTGACCCTTCTCACCAACTTTCAGGATTAGTTTTGGAAATGATCCAAAATTCAATGTGAATATCTATATATTACAACGATTTTTTTTGCTACAGAACTAAAATCGCTGGGAAAAGCCCAGATTCTTGTAGTGGATCTTGCTACAACTACAAGCTTATGTTCATGTTGTTACTTTGTATTTTTGTTTAATTTATATTTTTTTAAAGATGTATTTCAATTCTTGAAACATTGTTATTCATTCAATTTATTTGAATATTTGTAATATCTTTAGATTAATTTGAAATAGTTTTTTTTTTAATTAATGTGTAATAGTCTATAGTACTTGTAATAATTACTTTGAATTATTTGTTTCAACTTAGAACTTAGTAACTTTATTAGGAATAATTTAATTTAATGCTTTGTGCATTTAAGTTCAATTTTATATTTTAAATTTTTAATTTGTTTTCAAATTATTTTTTGATGAATATTAAGGAAAAGAAAAAGTGGAATTTGGGTCCAAAATGGTCTAGATTTTGAGTGCAGGTAATGGTGTTTACTTTCGAGGCCATCCGTGTATATATACCATTGATCGATTCCACTATTCATTAAGTCAATATATATGATCACGAGAAAGAATTAGAACATGGGATTAATGTAAAAAAAATCTTTCAGTTTTCTTTCTTTTATATTTAATTTATTATATTTTTTAAAAACAAATTTCCGTTAAATTAAAACAGAGGTACAAGAGGAGGCCGGTGGACCGGCTGAGGAGCCCTCCTCAATGGTGATGAACATAAGATGATGTTTTTGACTTCATGATTGGTATATTCGAATAATATATGATTGTTAAGCAGTTGCGACAGTACCTGAACTTGATTGTTAAAAATTTAATGTTATTCATAATATTAAAAGTTCATGGCCTGGCCTATTCATTTCATTTTTATTCTAGCATATGCTAAGAGCCTCAATTTATCTACGAACTTAAACGAAAAACAAAGCTTTGAGTTTATATAAACATATATGTTTATATATATAGAGTGTATCGTGTACATCTTATCACATATCTATATCATCTCGATTCAAGCGATATTAATATATTAGCTATACATTAGAAACACGATTCCTTCTCTGCGAGTATATATTAAATGAGACTAACAACTGATAATTTTAAGTACAATATTAACGTTTAGTCAACTGTAGAACCAATGAATGCATATACATGCAATATCTTTCTTGTAGTACGTCAGATCATGCCCCGATTCTAATTCGACTGGATGTGGTTAGTAGATCTTATGGGTTTTCGGCATTCATATTTCAACAAATGTGGGTGGCGCACGAGTATTTCTTGAGTTGTGTTGCTGCAGCGTGGGAGGATGAGATTGAGGATCATGGCATGCTGCGGTTAGCCAGGAAATTATAATGTTTGAAGTCTGTACTCCGAGTTTGGAATTTTGAAGTGTTCGGTAACATTAAGAATCAGATTGTTCAACTGAAGGAGAGATTGGCCAGGTTATAGGTCAAGTTGGAGGATGAGTTCAATGATAAGGTTGAACTGGATTATCTTGTTACCAAGGCAAAACTAGATGTGTGGTCTCATCGGGAAGAGGTACGCCTTCGACAACAAGTGAAGCAAAGTTGGTTCTCAAAATGAGAAGCTTCGACTCAGTGTCTGGTTTTTTCAGACATTGAGTAGTCAACGTAAAAAGGTGGTGCATGAAATGAAGCTTCAAGATGGCAGCTGGCTTAAGAGCCCAGAAGAAGTGCATGAGGGGGTGATTGAGTATTTTAAAAAGTTTTTGGAGTATAATCAAGTGGAGGAAAAGCCGAATTTATCTAAGTTAATTCAACCGTTGTCATTGTATCTATTCATTATTATAGAAGAAGTTCTATCTCGTTTGATAAAACAACAATTCCTAAAGAAGAAGATTGGTGCTCTCTCTCTTCCTCAAGAAGCCTCATTTATTTCTCATTTATTATATGTTGATGATATTATTATCTTTGCAAATTGGAGTACCTCTTCTGTTCGGGAGATTTCAAAGACTCTTACCATTTATGAACGGCAGTCCAGACAAAAGGTTAGCCCCTCTGAGTCCTCTATTACTTTTTCTAAACATATTGTGTCTACTAGAAGGCAGAGGTTATTGTGGTTCTTGGGTTTTGTGGAAGGAAAGCTGCCTTTTAAATATTTAGGTGTGCCCGTTTTATATGGTCGATTGAAAGATGTGCACCTTGATGATATAGTCGGTAGAATAAAAGATAGAATGGAGGGATGGAAAAACAAAATCCTGTTGAATGGATCGAGCGTGTTGCTTCTGTACAAGGTTCTTATGAGTCTTCCCATTAACTTGCTTTCTACAGTTCATGCGCCTTTATCAATGTTGAATAAAATCAACAGAAATCTGAGTAATTTTTTTTTTTTTTTTTTGGGTGTGAAGGATGGCAAACCAAGAAAACATTGAAAGTCTTGGGAACAATTGTGTCTTCGTACATTTGAAGGGGGTATGGGCTTCCTTAATTTGCAGGATGTGCAAAAATCTTTGATTATGAAATTTGCATGGAAGTTATTAACAGAGGACTCGCTTTGGGCTCGATTTTTCAAAGCTAAGTATATTAAGGATCGACATATTTCCTTGTTGTCTCAAGGGAAGGGAACGAGGTTCTGGAAGAAAGTTCACTCGTGCATACCAGTGGTTCTCAACAAGATGATGACAACACAAGTCACACACCCCAAATGACAAGTGCTAAATATGTGTACATGTAAAAAGTATACAACAAACATCGTAGCAGATAAATAAAAATAGCCAACTAAATACAAGAATTTTTAAATACAGAACCACCAAAATAAAAGTCCTTCAAAACGGTTAAACAGTTATCCAACAAAACAGGCAAAAAACCAAATACATAACTAAAAGTGGGAAAACCAATCCCATGATCTTAGAGCAATCACATGTCACTCCTTCGGTGGAGCCGATCCCTTGCATCAAAATTTACAATTCCATAAAATAGATCTGTTTGATACGATTACCATAGTGATATTATGAATCTCGAGAAGTAATTAACCAAACATCCTAAGAGATAGAAACACATTAATGCAACCAACATGTATGCGTGCACATGATGAAAAATATATGAGGTCAAAACCATCATTTTTTCCAAAAATAACCATTTCTCCAACGCATGCCGAAAATATCATTTGACCTAAAACACACCATTACCATCCTCCATTTTTCTAGAAAATGGCCTAAACATAAATCCACAATTTTTCCAGAAAGTGGCCCTTGTATCCATTTAATCATAAACCATCATTTTTCCCGAAAATGACTCAACATTCCATTCATTTAGGCTTTGTTTAGTTAACCAAAACCAAAAATCTCATCTCATCTCATCTCAACTCATCATTACACATTTTTCAAATCCCAATACAAAATATAATAAACAATCTAACTTTTTCAAATCACAATACAAAATTAATATTCAAAAATTATATTATAACAATATTTTATTTATTACTATTTAAAACATTTCATCTCATCTCATCTCATCTCATCTGTGTAATCAAGCGGGGCTACTCACTGTAGGCAAGACTTACTACCATCCCTACTGCTAGCACCGTAGGTGCGAATCACATGCAGGACTTACCAACATCCCTACTGTTAGCATCATAGGCAAGAGTCATAGGCTAGACTTACCACCATTCCTACTTATCACCATTCTTACAGTTCATTTTTTCCTTTTTTCATTCATTTCAATCCGTTCATTACACATGCACCCAAAATCATTTCTTAACACAAAAACTCAGTTTTCAAACATGACACACGAAAATACAAACAAGCAATATATATGATGTCAGGGCACGTCACACATCAGATAAAATATTCCAATCACAATCCAAGTGCACAAAATATGTATCATATAAAATTTTAGACTGGGCTTCACAAATCCATATAAAATTGAAGACTTCTACGGCACTTTTCTTTCTATGGATAACATTGGACCAAGAAATTAATTGAGATTGAAGACTTTGACCTAGGGAGACCTTCTTTCCATTTTAATTTCATTGGGCGCCTCACGGAACCAAGAGAAAGAAAAGGACTTGCTTTTTCATTTAACCCAATTTTTTCAGCCGCACATTTTTTCTCTCCTGAGGCATTCATTTAAGGCCATATACATTTTATTAGCTTGAGGTTACTTCACGCCGTGCTTTTAATTCTCCTGGATTATTATCTTCATTTCAGCGCCGCACGGAGGGAGAGAGATGCAATATTTATTCTCTCTGGGTATTTTCAGCGCCGCAAGGATTGAGATTATTATTGATTCTTTTATTTTTATTGAAGAACTGCAGTGTCATTAAAGAATTTTTTAAGGGATTTAATTATTGTTATAGTCTAGCTTCATTCACTGCTTTCAATTTTTATCTCTATTTAATTGGCTTGATCTTTTCATTCCTTACTTTATATTTAATTTCAATTTGAAATTTATGATGTATTTTTGAAATTTTTAGATTAAAAGTTTGGACATTTTTATTTACTATTTATTTTATTTTATGTCAGTTATTTTTCTTGTTTTTTTAAGCTTCTATCAAATATGCATTACAATTACATTTTAGATTGATTAAAGGTTAATTAGGACTTAAATAATTTCAGCTTATTATTTGATTTTCAAATTAATTAAAATTATTTAGCGTAGTTGAATCCTTAATTGTTAATGTCAATTTATTAATCTTTTACGTTCAATTTCGACATTTAAAAAAATTTAGAAATATGAATCTAGTCTATAACTAGTGCCTTTTTATTTCTGTTGCACACTTTCATTTATTGTACATACCACTATTTTTATTTGTGAAACTTTTCAAAATTTTATACAAGTTTAGATTTGAACAACTTTTTCCGAATAAATGATTTAGGAATTTTATTCCTAATTATTACACGACATCCTCTTATACTTGAAATAACTTTTGGGTTACTTACTTTTTAGTGAGTCAAATATTTAAACAATGTTCAAAAAAAAAAAAATGAAAGAAAGAATGAATTAACTAGCAGAGTCTAGCATGCGCGCATTCACCTATGTGCGGCATAGTGGCACGACCCCAAGGAATTAATGAAAGAAAATCTTTCAGGAACTGCATGCATGAACGTGAGGTCATGTACCTTTTCTGTGTTCTTTCTTTTATATATAATTTATAATATTTTCTATAGACAAATTTTCGTCAAACTAAGACAGAGGTCCGTACCAGAATCATATTTTAATTACTTATAATTAGTACAAAACAAATTATACCGCCACACTCAATTATTTCCAACGGCCATTGCAAGCATCACATGGGTACACTAATACAGTACCGTAGCTCCCCACTGAATCGGTCTTTTTGAGGAGCACTTCACAGATTTCACGCAATAAGTTTGATGCGATACCTCCACTTTGGAGATTACTCAAGAGCCTATACGTCATTTCTAAAGTCCCTTATGACGTAAGAATACAAGAAAGTCGTTAAAAAGTTTAATGTTATCCTTAATATAATTAAACGTCTATGGCGGCCTATTCATTTCATTTTTATTCGAACATGAGCTAATTAAGGGCCTGATTTTATCTACCAGCTTTAAACGAAAACCAACGTTTTGAGTTTATATAAATATTGTATTTATAAAGATTGTATGTACATCTATATATATATCACATATCGGGCTATATATATCATCAGGATTCAAGATCTATTACATTAGAAACATGATTCCTTCTATGCGAGTATATATATATAAGACTAACGTACAGTTGATAATTTTACGTACAACAAGGTTTACTTAATGGTATAACCATGTTTCAAAGCATATGTCACAAGATTTTCCAACTCTGCCTCGCTGATGCGTCCATCTTTATTACTATCAGCGTGCCAAAGTGCTCGAAAAGCTCGCCAGCGAGGAGCAGACGAACCAAGGCTAGAGAAGGCATTTCTAAGTTCTTTCCTGCTGAGATATCCATCTCCGTCTTTGTCAAAGCTTTTAAATATACCTTTCAACTGCAATTCAGTGTATGGCACCTCCACCTTCTTGCCCCTCATTCTAGGGCAGCGGCTGTCGATGTTTTTCGTTTCAAAATATGGAAGAGACATAGTTTTTGGTGCAATTTGGAGCTCGATTAATAAAGGGGCTTGCAAGGAAGAAGATATATAAGCGTCTATTTGGCTGTGGTATGTACATAAGGAAGGATGGTGTATATATAGAACCTAGTTAACTGGCCGATAATTCAAACCCAGCTAGAATTTAAATTAGCAAATTAGGAAAGAGAAGAATCTAAGATATCATACCGAAAGTATCTATCTGCAGGGATAAAAATCTAAGATCTCTTCTGAGCCTCATGACTCCCAATGTGGGGGTGGGTAAAGATGCATTTTTGTAGAGGTGGCACATTTCGATCAATGGAACGAATACAGCATCTACTTCTTTTGCAGATTGATTAGGATCCACGAAGAAAAGAAATGGATTATTGCAAGAAAGTATGAATAAACTGATCTTCCACTTAAAACGGGGTTATAAAAAGGTGTACAAATTAAAGATCAAGTTGTGTGTTTATTGTTTTTCTATATTCATCATCGGGAGAGCCATCATGTGTACATTCAACATGGTGTATTTCTACGTATTTTGATTTACATATGTAATGTTTAGCTCTATATAGGAGTATATATATATGCACTTGCAGAAAGAACAAAATTGTAAATTAATTCATTTTTAAAATTATTGATAACTCCATTCTCTTAATTTTCAAGCATGAGTTAAGAAATGTTATATTCTCAAGCCAGTTAATAGAGCACAATTAATAAAATATTCTATACACTGATCATTTAAGAATAGAATATCTCAAGACTTAAAACAATATTATTATAGTTGATAACAGTACCTTAACTAATTTGTAAACTTTTGTTTATGACACAGATATTGCTCTCTAATCATCAAACGTATGTATATATGTTAATACACCTAATTTAAAGCGAAAGTGGGTTTCTTATCGAGAAAGCGAAAGAAGAAAGAAAGTGATGATCATAGTATACGTACTGTGCCAAAAGATATATAATATGCCGATAGAAGTTAGGCATTTGGGCTTATCACCTTTATGATATAGGAATTTGATGCTTGTTTCACATGCATGATATTAAAGTACTTTTGAGGGGTCTACTACAATTATTGATCACTCTTCGTTGTTAATTTCCTTCTTCCAGAGCTAGAATCATTGAACGTTGAAGAGTGGTCAAAACGAGTACAAATGGGTAAAAGAATATGACAAATGATCATCAAGAATCTAATCTTTGACGCAGAAATTAATGTTTGGATAATAAGTTGATCTTAATTTATCTCTTCTTATCTCATCTCATCATTACAACTTTATCATATTTTTAAACAAAATATAATAAATAATTAAATATTTTCAAATCTCCAAATTAAAAAACATATATTATATTAATAACGTATTCATTTTAACTCAACTTAACTCACTAACTTAAAAGTTTCAAATCTTAACTTATATATAGTTGCTAATTTTTCTTTTTCCTTTTAAGCACGCACGAAATTAAATTGCTTCGGCCCAGAAAGATATATTTATGGCATGAACCCATTATAATTTATATAATTTGTGATTCGAGGTGCTTGATAATGACGAGACGATTGAATGAAGAACAAAGGACTATTATTAATGGGAATATCCAGAGACTGGATCTCCCTATGTTCCTATATATTGATCTATTGCCACGTTCATCTAGCACATGATCGATCAATATCGCTTTGTTGCTCGATCGGTCAGCTTATATGTTATATGCTCCAAGCAGCATGCATGGGGGATTCCTACAGATCGATTGCTACCATGCATGCACTTCCCGATCTAGCGAATAAAATAATATAAAGTAGTACAAATTCAAAATAAATAAATAAATATTACTATAAGATAAACAAATTTTTACAACTAAAATTTTGCAACCAATCATATCCATTCCGATCGGATCGGGTGGCCCGCATGGGAGTGGGGCTGCAGCCACCCGAAATTAAGCATATCCACTCCCATATATGAAGGTTGGCGCTGGGTGGCTGGGGCCATCACTCCTAGCTAGTTCTGATGTAAAGCCTCTCTATGTTTAGTTATTCTTTTAAGCTTTGTGAATTTTTTTTTTTTTTTAATTTTATGTGTTATTTTAATGTTTTATTTTGTTTTTTAATATATTTTATTTTATTAATCCTGGAATTGATCAATTTCTCCAAAAGCAGCCACACAAACTATTTTAACATTAATTAATCACATTTTAAGAATATCTTACTTTCCACAGTACTTTGTGAAGTTTAAATTGGGCTTCGAATTGAAGTTAACAACGTGAAGATGCAATGAGTTTGATGGGGATCGGAATGGTCGATTGCTTCTCAGGGGAGTTCTATTAGTAAACATGTATTGATACGAATTTATAAAATATGTGTATTTTAGTAAGAAATTTTTAGAATATAATAAAATATTATCTTTCATTTAAAACATATATGGTCGCAAAAATGATTGTTAAAAACGTTATGTGCCTGTCATCCCTTTATATATGCAGTATGTATGTATAGATGCTAAAGCAACACTTGTTCCTTCTCCTTCACATTGTTCTTCCTCCACAAGGTGGTTAGATATTTTTCACCGAGATAATAATGTCATTGTAGAAAATAAAACATAACGTACATGTGATACCCTGTTTTACGTGTATTTTTATTGAATTAGTACTTTTATTTAATTAAAATATTGTCCTTTTGTTTTAAAATTTTAGAATTTTAGTTGGATCTATTTATTTCTTAAATTTATTTTGAGGTGCTTTCTTAATATTAATTCTTGTTTGTGTTTAAATTGCTCTTTAACTTAATTTAGTTTATTTTTTTATTTTAAATTTGTTGTTAGTTTTTATTAATTAATTATTTTATTTTAGCTAGATACTGTGTTTAAATTATTTTATTCAATTTATTACTTTTAAAATTATTTTCGTTGGATCAGTTTCGTGATTCAAGATGTGAGGATTGGACCTCATTTCTTTTTCCTATTTTTTCTTTTTCTTTTTTCCTTTTTTCTTTTTTCTTTCTCCTCTTTCCTTTTTTTCCTTCTTCCTTCTCTTTCTTCCCACTTTTCTCTTCCCGTTTTTCTCTCTTCCCTCCCGTTTGTTTCTTTCGTCTGCCCCTAGCACCACTGCCGTGCCGCTGTGACCTGCATTGCCCCCACCATCATCTTCCCCACCGGCCGGCACACACCCCCTCCAATTTTCAACCCCTCCGACACCACCGATAAGCCACACATGCTCCTCCAAGTCGCACGACTTTTGAGCTGTTTTACCGTCGTCGTTCCACCTCCGGTCACAATTTCTTCACCACTTCATCATCTTCCCCTTGCCAATCTAACCCACCAATTTCCAACTCCAATCTGTCGCCAGAGCAACCACCACGAGCTAAACTTCTTTTTGAACATTTTTTACTTCTGCCATTTTCGCCGTCACCCACGGCCAATCACCACTTCTACTAGTTTCACTAACACCTCTAAGTCATTCCCTATCAATCCCAAGTCTTAGTTCGTCCCCATTCAAAAGTTGGTATTTTATAACTCACGGCCACAGTGCATTTTGCACTATTACGTTGTCTTTCCGCCACTTTTTGCAGCTCCTTGATCCTTTAAAAAAGATTATATAGCGCTGTAAATATTTTCTAAACCTCATTTAATATTTAAATATATTATTGCTTTAACAATATACTGTGTTGGTTTGTTGTGCCGGACTGAGTTCGATGAGTTCGGGAGTTGGATGGATTGGAGGATGGAGTTATTTGTATGTTGGTTGATGTTGGAATTTATTGGATATTTTGTGTCTTGATGTATGCATTACATGGAGCATACATGTTCATGTTTGGAAAAGGAAAATTGGATTTTTCACATAATGGCATGCATGTACATGTGTTGGATATTGAAAATTGGGTTTTCACGTGTAAATGGATTTTTTGGTGTATGTGTATCACGACCCCAAGCCGGGACGAGACATTATCTCGGTGGAGCTCCTCTGTTCACTCGGGAGTACAATATACTAAGTGATGTCCATTGGGTTGTCACTGGGCTACAACAGTAGCATATGAGATGGTAAAACTCTCGTGCCGACTCCATGGCCCCTCTGCTGGCGGGGACTAAATGATGCTTGGCTACGTATGTGCTGGGTAGGGTACTGAGAATCACTCATTACGAAGTCATACATATGGTCGTTACCCATGGTGTGACGAAGGGAGTCAGGGTGTGCGGACGATCCTTAAGGGAGGTCATGGTGCATACGATTAATGAAAATGGATTTTGAATTTAGACTTGGATTTTTGGGCTATTTTTTAGGAAAATGACGAGAAAATGTTTTAAAGGAAAGTTTTGGGCCAAATGTGATTTTTGGCATTAGTTGGAAATGAATTATTTTTGGGAAAGATTATTTTTGGATCTCATGCATATGACATCCTGTTCATGCATATTGTTAAGTTTTAATGTGTTTTTATTTTATAGGTTGCTTAGAATATTACTTACCTGTGATACCATCTTTGGTATCATAAACTTTGATGCAGATGCGGAGGAGGAGGCTGAGCCTGAGGAGACGGCTCCACTGGAGGACTAATTTGGAGTTACTTGTAGGATTGAAAATTATTTTCCTTGCCTTTATATTATATATTTTAGATTTGTGACAATGTTGAAATTTGTAATATTTTGATATGCTTGTTTTAAACGACTTTGTATTTGAACAAAATTTTGGTACTTAGTAGACTGACTTTTATTATCTGCTACATTGTTTTATTGTACATGTGTTGCATGTACACACACTTGGCACTACGATATGGGATGCATGACCCGTGTTGTCATCATCCCGACACTTTGATTTCCACGTGTCCATACGTAAAAGTTGGGAGCGTTACATAATAGAAATTGGATATGGGGATGGGAGAAAGAATGGGAGAGACTTTGAATACTACTTCTTTTCTATTTTCAATTGTTATTGAATACCTAACACATGTCCCTAATTTATACTAATTTAATTATACAATAAACTAAATATAGTAGAGAATAAGTCATATTATGCTAGCTAGAAAATTATGAATATATCCAATCATAAATATGGTAATATTCTAACACCCATCAAACTCAAGATGATGATGAAGATACCATCTTGAGTTTGGAAATAAGATCTTGTTCCGATTTGGTGGTAGGACTTGGGGATCTAACTTACAACCAGACAAAAGGAGTCTTTACGGAGCATGGCAAAAGTGGAAGTGGCAAGTAGAAAACTTCAGGCGGCGCATGACTTGCCGAACTAATGATGAAAAGGAGGGATGCAATCAGTTAAGTGCATCAAAAGCATCTAGAGGACATGTTGTAAATGGAAAAAAAACACCAAATAATACTTCGAATGTGAGACTTATCATGAACGGAAGAAAACGTTGCAAGAGACACTAGGAAGTCGATGACCCTGATGCCAAAATATTGATGACAACACATACAATTGATTGTTGGTCTGGAAGGGATGTACACAACTTGTCTGTAAAGAACCATACATGTAAAGTGCTAAAATATGTAAATAGCAAAGTGAAAGAATACGTCTGCCAACAAAAGAATGGAGCATGGACACAAACGATTTTATAAGATATACCAGGATCGGGTATGCTTTGATACCATGTAGAAAAAAAACATATAATAAGAATTGGACATGGGGAAAGGAAAGGGAGAAGGAAAGAAAGGGAGAAACTTTGAAGGCTATTATATATTTTTCTCAATTGTTATGAAATACATAACATCTCTCGTTATCAACTTTTATTAAATACATAACATATGTCCTTATAAATTTTTATTGAATATATAACATATGCCTCTATTTATAGGTTAATGAGGCCATTGAAGGTATAGAACTACAATAAATCAATGATACTAATTGATTCACAAAAAAAAAAAAAAAAAAAATTGATACTAGTTATTTTCTATCAAAATAATTATTTCAGGTCAAAATAAGTATATTCTCTCGCAAATAATTATTTTTGTCGCAAATAACTCATTACAAATACTATTTTTTTGTAGTGATGCCAAAAAAAATATGGTAAAGAGTATAAGTCATATTACAATACATATGCTAGAATATTATGAATGTATTCAATGTATGGTAATATTCTAACAGTCATATAGAGAGAGAGAGAGAGAGAGAGAGAGAGAGAGAGAGAGAGAGAGAGAGAGAGAGAGAGAGAGAGAGATTAATTTGTTTTACTATATTAACCACAATAATTGAATCGAAGGGGCTGTCCTCTGTTTATCACATTGTGGTAGATATGTGTGTGTGTATACATACATACATATGTATAATATATAGTCTATCTCTACCCTTCATCTCCGATCGAGTTATGTGATATATGAGGTTTGCTTTGTCTCCTTATTACGGCCTTTAACTGCATATATATAACAATTTCTCAACACATATACAAAGCAATAGGATCTTAATTATTTGAATTTATTTCTGTAACCATTGTAACTTATTACGTGTTGTACTTTGATCCATAGGATCTTGTAATCTCAATTAACTATTGGTTTACAAAAAAAAAAAAAAAAAAAAGTTAGACGTATGACAAGCTACAAGCCTCTCATGTTTTCAAAAAGCCTTCTAGTTTCATCATTTTCTTTAGAAATTAATTCACCAAAAAAAAAAAAAATGGGAAGATTTTCAGATGAATGGTCTTATATCAAGTGGCCTTGTAGCGTACTCTAGGTCCATGACCAAGGAGATATCTAAGCACCCATTTGTGCTTCTAAAAAGTGGTTGTTCCCATGGAGTACTTCTCTTTGGCATTGTCTCATACAACAAAGAGATCATTGTTGAGTGAGGAAAGTGGAAGCTGTGCTAAACCGATTGAGGGCAATAGAAAGCTAGT
The DNA here is from genome assembly GCF_018687715.1 of Carya illinoinensis. NCBI lineage: Eukaryota > Viridiplantae > Streptophyta > Magnoliopsida > Fagales > Juglandaceae > Carya > Carya illinoinensis. The sequence goes on along the minus strand of NC_056766.1, from coordinate 10,583,984 downwards.
TGTGGTAGGCGTAGCCAAAAAGGAGCAGTCTAAACTTCCAAAATGTCAAGAACTTGATGATAAGGAAAAGATAGCAAGAAAATAGAGGAAGAAATGGAGAGAACTCGGGAACTTGAGTAATCTAAATTGAACAATTGAATTGAATTAATGAATTTACAATGAGTAAGCTAATATTTATATACACTTGAAGTAATAACTGAAATAAAAGATTTTAAATTCTCTTTTCAGCTACCTTCGATACTTTTAGTTTTTCCTCCTTTGATTTTAATTCCATTTTGTCGATATGAGAGGCTATACTCCAACATCTCTCCCCTCAACATGAATATGGATATTTAGAATATTCATCTTGCATAGAGTATGATGAAAAACAACTAACCCGAGAGGCTTTGTGAAGATGTCTGCTAATTATAATCTCGAGGGAATGTAAAAAAGCTTCATGATGTTTTGCTACAACTTTTCCCTAACAAGATGACAATCGATTTGTATGTCCTTTGTTCTCTCGTGTTGAACTGGATTAGTGGCAATAGATAGAGCTGAATTGCTGTCAGTGTAGAGCATTGTTTGCTAAGGATGATCAACATTGAGATCTTGTATTGTGTAGAGCAGCCACTGCACCTCACATGTAGTTGCTGCAAGAGCCCTGTATTCTGCTTCTGCAAATGATCGACTAATTGTGGCCTTTTTCTTAGATTTCCATGAGATTAATGAATCTCTTAGAAAAGTAGCAAAGCCTGTAACACTTCTTTGAGTGTCTGTACAACCTACCCAGTCACTATCTGAAAAAGCTTTAAACTTCAAGTCTGAAGAGGAAGAGAAGAACAACCCATAGTCTGGTGTTGCTTTTAAGTACCTAAGCACTCAAACAACAGCTGGATAATGAGAGACGGATAGTTTGGCAAGAAGTTAGCTGAGAACTTGAACAACATAGGCAAGGTCAGGCTTTGTGATTGTTAAATATAATAATCTGCCAACTAGCCTTCTGTAAGCTGAAGCATCCTCATAAAGATTGGGATCATTTGCAGTGAGCTTAAGGTTGGATTCCATTGGAAATGCAGTTGGCTTGGAACCAATGAGACTTGTATCTTGAAGTATGTCTAAAGCATATTTTCTTTGACATATTGAAATTCCAGACTTTGATCTAGCTACTTCCAATCCAAGGAAGTACTTCAGTTGCCCCAAGTCCTTAATAGTAAACTTGCATACAAAAAAGTCTTGGGTTGTTGAATTTCAATCAAATTATCACTAGTGAGTAGAACATCATTTACGTAAACTAGTAATGCTACGAAGGAACTGTTAGTTTTCTTGATAAATAGTGAGTAATTAGAATTGCCTTAAGTGAAGCCATAATCGAGAAAGGCATGAGAGATCTTTGTAAACAATTGTCAAGAGGCCTGCTTCAAGCCATAGAGACTCTTTAAAAGTTTGCAAACTGTGTTGGGCTGTTTAACACTCATCCAAAGGGCAGTTCCATATAAACATCTTCATGTAATTCACCATGTAAAAATGCATTATTTACATCTAGTCGATGAATGTGCCAACCTCTAATAGCAGCAATAGCCAATAATAGCCGAATGGAAGTGATTTTTGCCATTGGAGAAAAAGTATCAAAGAAGTCTAATCCTTCTTCTTGAGTGTAGCCTTTAACTACCAATATTGCTTTGTGCCTTTCTATAGTTCCATCAGTCTTGTATTTTACTCGAAAAATCCATTTACAACGTATGGTCTGTTTATTTTTAGGGAGAGTAACAAGTTCCCAGGTTTTGTTTAACTCTAAAGTATCAAGTTCATTTTTCATAACAAATTACCATTCATGTAATTTTGCAACTTGTTTGTATATTTTGAGTTCTTAAGAAATAGAATTTGAGGCTAAAAAGGCTTTGTATGGTACTAAAAGTCTGCTAGCAGAAAGAAAGGAAGATATAGGATAGAAATTACATGGGCTAGTAGAGCAACCAGTAGAAGTAGATGGATTGTTTGCATATGGAAACAATGAGGCAGTACCACAATAATAATCTTGCAAAAATTTTGGTGGTTGTTTAATTCTGGTTTATTTTTTTATATGTGAATTAGGTGAATCAGTTTGATGATGATCAGTGTTTATGTGAGATGAAATTGGTTCACTAGAGGTTGCTAAAGGTATATTCTGATTAGAAGAGATAGGAATAATTGTATGAGATGAATCATGTTGAAACTCTGAATGAGGAAACAAAAATGTAGGTACTCTAGAGTTGAGTGGGAGAGCTTTGAATGTAAAATTGGTTTCATGAAACACAATATTTCTTGAGATGAGGATTCTATTTGTATTCAAGTCCATGAGTTTGTAACATTTGACATCAAAGGGATATCCTTAAAATAGACATTTAGTAGCCCTTGGATTGAACTTTGTTAAATGGAGATGCAAAGAATAAGCATCCAAAAACTTTTAAATGAGAAAGATTAGGTGGTTTGTGAAATAACATTTCAAAAGGTGTTTTGTTTTGAAGAAGAGGGGTTGGAATTCGATTTATAATATGTGCTGCAGTCAACACACAATCACTCCAAAAAGTTAGAGGTAAGTTTGCTTGAAACATTAAAACTCTAGCTGTGTTTAATAAGTGTTGATATTTTCTTTCTACAACTCCATTTTGTTGTGGAGTTTCTACATAACTCTTTTGATGCAAAATGCAATTTTCATTATAAAATTTTGTAAGAATGAATTATAAACCATTTTCTATTCTTATGGTTTTGACAGAAGTGTTGAATTGTGTTGTAACCATTTTACAAAAGCTTGGCAGTAAAGATGAAACTTCAAATTTTGTTCTAAGCATGTAAACCGAAGTGAATCTTGTAAAATCATCTACTATAGTTAAGAAAAACTTAAAACCACAATATGAAACAGTAGCAAAAGGACCCCATATATCGCAATGAATCAAATCAAACTCTTTATAAGAAATATGCTATGATATAGGAAAAGAAAGATTTTTCTACTTTGTTAGTAGACAGATTTCATAGATATTTGTACAATCAAATGTTATTGAATTGTCTATTTGTCTAAAACAGGTATTCTAGAATTTGAGACATGACCTAGCCTGTATTGCCAAAGGTTTAACAAGTTTTGAGTAGTGGCTGAGGCAAAACATGGTGGAGAATTAAACTGATATTGATGGCAAGAATGAGCTTTTGAGGAAGCTTGAGATAGATGGTAAAGTCCTTATTTCTCAAATGCAATCTCAATCATCTTCTCCATTAATTGGTCTTGTAAAAGGCAATAAGAGCATAAATAAGATAGAGAAAGATTAGATTCTTTGGTTAGTTTAGAAACAGATAAAAGGTTGAACGAGAAACTAGGAACACACAAAACATTGTTTAAATCTAATGTGTTACAGAGATTCACTATCCCAATTTATGATGCTGGAACAGTTTGTCCATTTGGAAGATAAATAAAATTTTTAATTGGTTTAGGGGTAGAAGATTATAGAAGAGGAGAACAGATCATATGAGCTATTGCACCAGTATCTAGGATCCAAAAAAAATTAGAATTTAACTTGGCAGAAGCAGAATTACATTAAGTAAAAGTTTTACCAGAAAACTGAGTAGTGACTAAATTCACAGCTGCTGTAGAGGAATTAGTATTCTGGGTGGATGAATTTGAATTTACAAGTGCTAGAAGCTTATTAAACTCTTCAACAGTTAAAGAAAACCTTTAGTTCTCATTACTATTTTGAATGCAGACCTTTTCAGTTGAAATGACTGCATGTGCAGAGGGATGATTTCTTTTTCCCTTAGGTCCAGTTCATCTAGGGGGATAGCCATGCAATTGAAAACATTTGTCAATTGTATGACCATTGTAGCCACAATGAGTACAATGTAGTGAGGATTTCTTTGACTTACTCTTTGGAGAACTTGGACTAAATAGGTTGATTAGGCTGAGTAAATTGCTTTGCTAACAAAGCATGTGTTTTAGTACTTGCAGAATCGGTAAGTTGCCTCTAATTTTCTTCTTGAAGCAGTAAAGAAAATACTTTAGCCATGCTAGACAATGGAACAACAAGCAATAATTGACTCCTTACTGAAGCATAAGAATCATTTAAGCCAACAAGAAACTTCAAGACGTAATCTGACTGCTGCCAAATTAGCAAGAAATTGAACAAATCACAAGTACATGAAGCCATTTTTCCATAGGTACACGTTGGGAATTGTCTATAACTGACATATTCATCTCAAAGAGTCTTAAAGGGACTAAAATACTCTGTAATTGATGATGAACCCTAGTTTATACAATTTAGAGATTTTTCTAGATGAAAAACTCTTGGGCCATCACTTCTCAAATAACTAGTTTTTAACTCATTCCAGAGATTTACAGCAAATGCAACATAAAGCAAGCTATTTCTTATGTCTTTAGAAATGGAATTCATGAGCCAAGAAAGTACAAAGTTGTTGGCACGCAACCAAGCGGTGGGATTGACACTCTGATTAGTAGGAGGAGCAGTGATCGAACCATCAATAAAGGCTACCTTGTTCTTGACAGTCAAAACTATGGTGATCCCACAAAGATTTTTGAGACCAAGAGAGCACCGGGATTATCACTGAGATGAAGAAAATATGGACTAAAAGAATCATCCAAATGATTGACAGTAGAATGCAAAGAAATGACAGTAGGATTATCTGAATTCATGGCAATTACAAAATTGAATGAAATTTTGTAATACAAAGTTCAAGATTTGAGTAGAATAGAAGAAAGAAATGATTTCGCGAAAGCAAGATTGATTCTTATTATGGGTGAGAATTATAGTTGGGACTACCACGGTGAGATTTTTCAAACTCAGCAAGTTATTTGTCTATGGTACTATCAATTTATATAGCATGAATAATAATAAATATGGCATGTATGTCATAAAGTATGGACTTACTTTTTTAAAACATATCTTTATCAACATTAGAGTTTTCGTACTTTATGACATACTTGCTTTCTTAAATAGACTTTGTTCATTCTTATTCATGCTTTTACATAGAATGGACATGCAATGGTTCCCCATAAACTGTGTTCTTTTGCATGTATTGCATCATTGGTCCGTTCACCAACTAAGAGTGCATCAGAGTTTACCTCATGGTATTTTCATTACCATGAGTTATTTGCACTCACAGGCATTAGGTGTCTTGACTTTGCTCCGATGATCTTTCAATCTAATTCAAAGCTTGTCTTTGTTAACTAATAAGATTCCACTCCATTTTATCTACTTCAAAATGGATATGGGAGTTCCACTAGGATAATCCCCCTACTAGCATTTGGCATCGTGATAAAAACATTAACATTTCACGCTTGACTCAAAAAGTTCATTACAAACTCGTATGCTTCATGACATATGTTCATGCTATGTGACAGATATTCATGCTTGTGAAATATGACATCATGGCATAACATAATTATTGCAATATAATAAGAATTTAGGTCAAAGATTATTTACTTGCATGAAATTTACCATCTAAAATACTATCAGACACAAAGAGTACGTTAGAAGCTAACCTATAGAAATCCTTGCATATAGAAAATCAAGGCGCTAAAACAAAAGATATAACAAGATTAGTAAAGCTTATTAACTATGAAAAATTCGGAATCTAATACTCCTAGATTAGTATATGAAAAATTGCCCTTTAACTCTTGGGAATTTAAAAATAAGCCCATAAACTTTCAACAATTGCAATCGAGCTCCAAATTTCTCCAAACTTCACAAAACCCATGTATTTTCTATTCTAAATCCATTTTCAATCTTAGGATTTTAGAAATCATGCATCTACTATAAGAAACTCCTTAAGGCCGAGACTCCTAAGCCCTAACTTTCACTTAATGTGATTTTTTGTCCTTCTTACATACTATTAAAGGTTTAGTCCAAAATTTAACACCTAATCATGTCCTAATCCCTAGCTTAGTATCATGTTTAAGAAACTAGATTCACAATCATCATGGTCATATATTCTTCCTATCATGCAACCAGCACAAATACAATAATAACTATACAACCTGAAACCGGTGTTCTTAGCTTTTCTTTTTTGCAATTGCACATTGAGACTTCAAATAATCACAAATCCTAACTTCTAACAGGCTAAGTACACATTCCTAGATGATAATACACATCACTAAGCAACTATTTCATCATATTCAAGAGGTGGAATGTGATATCCCGTTTTTACGTGTATTTCTATTGAATGAGTATTTTAATTTAATTAAAATATTGGTTCTTTTATTTTAAATTATCAAATTTTAATTGAATTTATTTAGTTGTGAAATTCATTTTGTTGACCTTTCTTAATATTAATTATTGTTTTGAGTTTAAATTTCTGTTTAATTTATTTTAGTTTGTTTTTGGATTTAAAATTTTGTTGTTAGTTTTTATTAGTTATTTATTATATTTTAGCTAGATATTGTGTTTAGTTTTTTTTTATTCGATTTATAGTTTTTAAAGTTGTTTTTATCGGATCAATATCTGGACTCCAGAGGTGAGCACTGGACCTCATTTCTTTTCTCTATCTTTTCTTTTTCTTTTTTCTTTCTCTTTCTTTTCTCTTTTTCTTTCCTTTTTCCCACTTTTTCCTCTGGTTTCTCTCTACCCATGCGGGCGTCTCCCTTTCTTCTCCATATCGTCGTTTTCCTTTAGCCGCCGTGCGCCGGTGTGTAGCACATCACCCACCCAGTTTTCTTCCCCTCCGACCAGTGATCATCCCCATCAAATTTCACCTCCATCAATGCCACTGTGACCCCCACCAATCCACACTATTTTTTAGCCGTTTCGCAACCATCGTTCCACCTCCGGCCACCATCTTTTCACAGCTTCATCATCGACCTCTTATCGTTCTAAACCACCCATTTTCGGCTCCGATCCATCACCGGAGCAGCCCCCACGACCTTACTTTCTGTTTTGGAATTTTTCACCTTCCACCACCGTTTTCTCCCCCACCCACAGCCAACCCTTACTTCCACTAATTTCATAAACACTTCTAAGTCATTCTCTATCAATCCCAAGTCTTGATTCGTCACCATTTAAAAGTGTGTATTTTACAACCCATGACCACAGTGTTTTTACATTATTACGTTGCTTTTTCTTCGCCCTTTTCAGCTTATTGATCCTTCAAAAATTATTATATTGCGCTGTAAGTATTTTTTAAACTTCATTTTAGATTTAAATATATTATTAATTTTACAATAAATTTGTGACTGATTGGTTATTCCAGACTGAGTCTGAGGAGTCGGAGGTCGGATGGATTTGAGGACGGAGTTGTTTGTTTGTTATTATGTTGAGATTTGTTGGTTAATTTGTATCCTAATGTATCTTGTCATTTGCATTGCATGGTGTATACATATACATGTGTTGAATAATGAAATTGGATTTTCATGTGTAAATAGATTTTTGGGTGCATGTTTATCACGACCCCAAGCCGAGATGGGACATTATCTCAGTGGAGCTCCTCTGGTCACTCGAGAGCGTAATATACTGAGTGACGTCCCCTGAGTTATCGCTGGGCGACAACGGGAGCGGGATGGTACTGCTCTAGTACCAACTCCGTGGACCCTCTGCTAGCAGGGGATAGAGGATGCTTGGCTACGTACGCGCTGGGCGTGGAACTGGGTATCGCTCGTTACGAAGTCACACACATTGTCGTTACCCATGGTATGATGAAAGGAGTCAGGGTGTGCGGATGACCCCTAGGGGAGGTCATAGTGCATTCGGTTAAGGAAAAAGTGCAAATTGTTTTGAGACTTGATTTTAGGCCATTTTCTGGGAAAATGGCAAGGAAAGGCTTTTAAGGAATTATTTTTGGGCCAAAGAGGATTTTTTGGCGTGCGTGCAAAAATGTGAATTTTTTGGACATGTGCATTTGGCATCTTTTTCTTGCATATTATTGAGTGTAATATACTTTTATCTTATAGTGTTTGGATTATTACTTACCTGCAGCACCATTTTTGGTACCGTAGATTTTGATGTAGAGGTTGAGGAGGAGGAGGCTGAGTCAAAGGAGGCGGCTTCGCCAAAGTATTGACTTGGAGTTGTTTTACGTTAGAAATTATCTTTACTTGTTTTTATGTTATGTAATTTGTATTGGAAACAATATTGAAACTTGGAATATTTTATTACGTATGTTTTAAGCTAGTTTGTATTTAAACAAAATTCTGGTATTTAGTTGTAAGACTTTTATTATCCGTTACGTGGTTTTATTGTACACATGTTGCATGTACACACACTTTGCACTTACCGATAGGATGCGTAACCCATGTTGTCATCATCCCAACGCCTCGATTTTCACGTGTTCATACGTGGGAGTTGGAGGCGTCACATGAAATATGTTTGTGCATTGTTTTTGAAAAATATAACTAAACCCTTATTTTGCATGCAAATTTGCTTGAAATAATTTATCCATGCTCATCATAGTTAAGTCTTAGCTAAGTCTTAGCATCATTTTACTCATACCACAACCAACTTCAAGATTAAAACAAGTAACACGGCAAGAACCTCAAAACTTGCATGATATGAGGAACAAGAGTAGCTTACCAAGCTTAGTAACTAAGAGGCCAGCTTCACCTTGTTTCCCTCTTTGCCTCTCAGTTTTTCTCTAAAAGTGTTTGTTTAATCTTGTACGCAAGTGAGGAAATAAGTAAGGGGGAATGTGGGGTGTCTGATTAACACAAATGGCTAAGGGTCAAGATGGGTGGCTTTTAGTCAAGCAAGGAATGGACGCGATGAGAGGGTTGCTTGATGGAGTGGACAAAATCTTTGGTGTTGCTGATTGACTTGGTCAATTGAGTGGGTATGGGAACGGGCAGTTTGTTTGAGTGCGGGAGAAGCTTTTGGGGGTTGACATGGGAGGTACCAAGTAGGGCATGGGGGCTGGGTTGGTGGTACTATGGGGAACCATAGTTGCTTGTAAAGAGGATTAAGTCAAGAGGGAATGAGAAGGTGCAAATTGATTGGGTGAAGGGCGAGGGTTGTATTGGTTTTTGGGGTTTCAAGTTCAATTTAAACGGGGGTTAGTCTTGGGCAGTACAAGGGTATAAGTGGGAGGATGGTGCGTGTAAGAGGGGTGCAAGGATCTAACACCCCATTTAAAAATACCTTAGGCTTTAACCCTAGTAGCTTCAAACCTAGCGAAGTAGAAGTTGGAATACTACAAGAAAAGGAAATTTTTTGGAGCTTGATTGATTTAGTAATATTTTTTTGAAGAATTCTAGTGCTTTAATAATTTTGAAGAAATGTGCCAAGAGGCCAATGGGAGAATGACACATGGCAAGCTTGACACATTAATGGGCTAAGTGACTTGGTTAAAATATTCGATGGATTTGGAGAAAGCCCAAGAATGGTTTAATAAGAATCTTAGTTTACTAGGACGAGATGGACTAAGGATAGATACAAAGATTTTAAAACCAACTTGATGGACACAAGACATCAAGCCCAACTTAGAAGACACAAGACTATTGGGCCCAACTTAGTCAGATTCAAGGCTATGAGCCCAATTCAGGAAGACCCAAAGTTAGGACCCAACCTAGTAGACTATTGAGGCCATGGAAAGGCCCAATAAATCTAGACATGAGACCTATGGATAAGTCCACTCCTAGACCCACAACAAAGGCTTGTTCATATGGCCCAATTAGAACCCAACACTTGAAGTCCAAGCCTTGTATTTCATTTTACTATTCCAAATGGGACCCACATATGCCATACTATTGGTTTTCATCTTACCCAAGCCCCAACCACACGCCCCTAGGGCTCTCTTCCAACCATGCTAAGGCTCCTAAGATTACTCTTCATCTCACTCATGAATAGTAACTCAAGCATCATGACTTGCATAGTTTTCTTGAAACCATTTTTTTCATAATTTTAGATCTGAAATCTTTGTCTTGTACACTAATTTTGCATCACTCTTAGGCAATCATTGAAGGTTAGATTAACCCAACCCATGTCACTTGAGGCAAAGGCATGTCATTGTCACCACAATGCACCAATTGTCACCCTAGGTGCAAAACCAGGCAACCTGTCAACAAGCCACCAAAAACCAATGCCCCTTCCATAAGTTTTTCAAGAGGCATTCTACACCTTTCAACCCTCATTATGTCACCTAAGAATTAGACCTAGCAAGAGGAGGAAATAGTTCCAAGTAAGGGTGTAAAAATTAACCGAGATGCCGAAAAACTGGACTAGCCCAACCCGAATTGGTGGAAATCGTCCAGTTTTGGACCAGTCCAGTCCAGGACCTAGTCCCTTAGTTTCGAAACCAGCAGGTACCGGTCCGGTTCCCGTTCTATGCTTTTTAAGATAAGACCTGTTCGCTATATTATATATTTTAAATTAATTTTTTTAATATTATATATAATATATAATAATATAAATTAAAATTATATATAAGATAATATTATAATAATTTATAACATAAAATTTTAATCTTAAACATGGAAATTTATTTAATTATATGCTTTAATAATAATATATAGATATTAGTAACATTTTGTGGGCTAATAAATTCTCAATATATTCTTTTTGATAAGTACATTAGTAAATTAGTAATACTAATCTACATTAGTATATAATGCATATTAATTACAATTTACATTTTATGCCTAATACTAATAATCTAATACTATATTACTATTACTAATATATTTTAAGTCCATATATAAATTACTATATAAGTCACTATTCTAAATAATTATATATGAAATAATGATATAGTAATACTAATACTATCAGTACTATCAATGATATAATTATAATAAATTAAAATCAGTATGACAAATATTAATATATAGTTATTCTAATTACTATAACTAATACTAATATATATACTAATACTATTAAAATCGGACCGATCCAGACCGGAACCGGTAAAATCGGAGATATCGGTTTAAGAGGGCAACCGGTGTATAATCAATTTTTAAAAATGAAAAATCAATGCATACCGGTTTAGTTTCAAATTTTATCTAAAACCAAACTAAACCAGACTGGTTACACCCCTAATTCCAAGAAACAAAGCCAAGAACTCAACTATTCACCTAGGAACTTGAAGTGTTGACTAAAGCCAAGTGCACCTCCATCTTCCAGGAATTTCTGCACCAAAATCAGCCATACTCGACACACCACCTCCTTTGATATTTAGTCACCAGGATGTAATTCAAAGCACTCAAGTACATGCTTTTCCAATTATCTCCCAAAGGCAGTGAAACCGGTTGGCAAAAGGAGAGGTATATATGCATAGGTCCCTCGGCTGAAAGCACCACCAGTCGATCTTCTTTCATTTTCTGATCAAACATGATCATTTGGCAGCCAATCACCCCTCCTTTCCTCACTTGGAAAAGCTACCAAATAAAGGTTACCATACCCACAAATCAGACCAAGAAGAAGGGGACGGAAGAGGAATAAAAACCAGACGTACAGTAGTTTTGGAGGAACCAACCGTCAGCCTTGCCTTGCTTCCTTGTGAGGAACCAAAACCACCACTCACAACACTAGCACCTTTATTGAAACGATACGTTTTGCACCTTTCTTTTTTCCTTTTTTTTTAATTTTTTTTTAATTTTTTTTATTTTTTTTATTTTGGGCCTGTTGTGCTGGGTTTTTGGTTTAGAACTTGTGGTTGGCACAAAACGTACTGGGCGATTCATTGCATTGGATGCCTAAAAATCCCAATTGTCGAAATAGAAAAAATTCAGAGCTAATTAGAAAATATTTTTGTGAAATTACCTGATTAGAAAAAATCCAATGGTCTTTCTGGTTAATTTAGAACTTAGGGTTGGCACAGTGGTCTTTCTGAATTAGAAAAAATTGTGTGAAATTACCTAATAATTAACCTCCATGATGTATATTATGCCAATTTTGTACACTTATATGTATGATCAATATGATCTCAAATTGTCCAATATATACTAATATGCATGGTATCATATCCCTCTTATCTTTTATCAGCCAAGAGACAACATACAATGAATATATCCGCCATGCATATTATCCTTCAAAGGAATATTTAATTACCCCAGACACATATCAGAGCTAGAGAAGAGAGACTTGAAAGGAATATATTTTGGCGTTTATATGAAGATCACTATGACAAAAAGAAATCGGAATACTTGTTAACATTATCATCAAAATCAAATGATTCCTTTCTTTATCTTTTTAACGAGAGGACGAGATCATTTCATATCTTATTGACCAGTGTTCTCATTTTCTGCGGAGGAATATCATGTAAAAAAATCGAGTAATTCCAAGAAACATGCTTGTTAATGAAATACCTCGAATGAAAGCCAATAGGAATCATTGAAGTACTAATCATAGACCAGTTTGAATGGATTATTTCAGCCTGATTCTGTTCCAATCATCACATGAATAATTACTTTTAAGTGATATTGGTAGTACTGATCTTCGTATACAAATTGGAATCCAATATTTCTTGCCTGAAAGGGTTAATACATTAGTCGAACAAAGTCTATATAATCTTTTGATTAAGTATTTGAGAGATTCAGATCAAATAGCAACATACTCAAGGCTATAAAACCCAGAAAGCTAGAGAGGATTTATTGTACGTTAACTAAATAAGAAAGCTGCAGCTTGCAAAGTATACAACCCACATGTTTTCCACAAAGTATACCAATACTTTTATGATCCCCCCATCTGCTATATGTATATAACATAAAGTTAGGCCTTGGGAACGGTGCTGAGTTTCAAGGCATATTTTATGAGCGTACCGAACTCGCTCAAGCTGATGGATCCATCTTGATTTTCATCAGCATGCCAGAGTAATGATTTAGCTCTCAAATGAGGGAATTCAACTCCCATCTCTGTTAAAAGATTTTGCAGCTCTGCCTGGCTAAGCCTGCCGTCTTTGTCCGCTTCACAGCGCTCATACATAGATTTCAACTGTGCATCACTGCATTTCGCAGATGCATCCTTGACAGCAACTTTCTGAGCCATAGGCGCAGGACAAGACCTTAGTCTTCTGCTGGCGGAGTGGGAGTTTTGGTTTCCCGTGATAAAAACTAACAAGGGAATATTATGGGTATCTGAAATGATATGTAGTTTGCTGGCTGTGGGCTGGCCTGTATGGAAATGACGGGTTTATATAGAAAATCAGGTGCATGCATGCAACTTCGTATAGTATTGATGCGAATAAGTTTTTATTCATTTGTTGATTTTTTTGTGAATATTTGGGCCCATAGATCGATCATTACTGTATAATTCATTGTTGTGGAGGACAGACGTGTTTTGGTAGTGATATTTCTTTAGTGGAGTGGAATATACGACTTTTTTTGGACTGCGCCAGATGATAAACCAAATGATATTTCTAGGAGAACATCTCCTCATGTTAAAGACTTCAACGACCAGCATTGCATGTTGGAGAATACCTTGCAATTTTAATTAAAATAAATTTATAGAGACCATTGAGAATGTCCCTGCATTTGCTATGTTATTTATGTGTTTGTATATAAATATATATATTATTAATTATAAATATTAAAAAAATATATAAAAATATATTTGATAAATGTTATTATGTTTAATTAATGGGTAAATAGACGGTTTTTTTTATTATTATTAGCGTGTTTAATGGTTAAATAAATATTTTTATTTTTATTTTTTTATTGAAACAATTATATATAGTTGATGCAATGTGTTGGGCACATATAAGAATAAAGTTATTGCAAGTGGAGGACAAAATTTCTTTATTTTTTTAATATTTATATTTTTGCAAGTGCAGCGTGGAGGACATTAACATTTTTTTTTTTATTTTTTACTATTTATAATAAATAATATATTTCTATATCAACACATAAATAATATAGCAAAAACAAAGATCTTTAAAATTTATTTTTAGTAAAATTTTGACAAAAATTAACAAATCAAATATTACTCAACTTGAAGTCCTGAAATCAATTAATCGATCACATCATGAAATTATAATTTTCATAATCAAGTAGCTAACATAAACCAAGCTATATATATATATATATATATATATATATATCAGAAATGCTATATGTTCCAAATTGGTGTCCCGAATAAGTGTACCGAATCCTTTTTCTTTTTTCTTTTTACTTAGTGATTAAGGAATTTTTTTAAAATAATGTTATGATTTTTTTATTTTATTTTTTAAAATTTTTATGATGGTTAAAAAATGCATAAAAAATAAAATAAAAAATAAAAAAACTGTAATGCACCTTTTGGGAGGTTTAATCGGGAGCACCTTTCGGTGACTTTAGAAGCACCCTATATATATTATCCAATTACATTGCTATGTAAGTCTCGTGTAATCTCTTAAAGAAAAGTAGGGTCTACTAGTAATAAGTGGATATTTTCATGTAGGTCTTAGATTTGTACACTTCTTTCAAATAGAATATACGAAATTTACACAACGTAAGACTATAAATTATTTTTCATAATATTTAATTACAAGGAATGGTGACTATCGAGATCTAATTAGAGATTGTTTAGATTGAGAAATAGAACTCTCAACCTATTTCATCTCATTTCATCATCGTTATAATTTTATCAAATTTTCACATAAAATATAATAAATAATTTAATTTTATCAAATTTTCACATAAAATATAATAAATAATTTAATTTTTTCAAATTTAAAAATAATAATAATATTAAAAAATAAAATTCTAATAATATTTTATTCAACTATCATCTAAAATTAATACGTAACTCATCTCATTACAATATCTAGACAACCTGTAAATCATCCATACATATTATTACTTTCTGTGATAAGGACATGTTATTAATCAATCCAAGAAGTCACTGTTTCAATGCCTTTAAAAAAGAGAAGAAAAAAGTGAGTAATATGGCCTAGTGGAGACCGGCCCGTGATGTTATCTAGGGATGGAACGGCCGGGCAGGACATGGCTACAGATCAGTAGGAATCCAGTCCCCACTCCCCACTAATCTAACCGTGAGGGAAAATAATCCAAACATGATCGTCATCCCATCACATCGTCATATATATTATTTAATCATTTATAAATCTTTATAGACATATAATAAAAATCACATACATATGATGTTAAGAAAAGCATATATAATAAATCACATAATATTATATGTGTATATATATATATATATATATCTAAACAATTGATATATAGTAATATGTGATCTAGCTATCAGAAAAACGAATTTTTGCGATCAAAATAACTATTTATGATGAAAAGTTACTCGTGACAGAAAAATATTACTAGTATATAATATTATTAATTACTTAATTTATATATTAGTCCCTATGCCTATGATCATGACAGAAAAATATACGTACGTGTGGCTAAGATTTTGACGATAAATACATGTATATAAGGATCTAAATGAGTATCTAAATGCATTTCAACGCTATAATTCAAATATTAATGATCAAACAAGCAAAGCAACCAGACTTGTCTTTAACTTCATATTTTGGAATACCAAAACCTAGCTAGCTATAATTGGAGCTCATGATAATCATCTTGAGCTTTTGATAAGGTTTATTAATCGATGATGGTTCAGGAAATTGAGGAATAGTACTTCCAACCTCCAGGGGTGAGATATCGCATTCTATCATATCATGAAGGGCATATTTTCCATATCCACTTCCAAGCATAAATACTTTTTGCTCACTTTGCGTACATTTTAAGCTGGGTTCCTTGATGTTACAGGTAGGAGATCATATCAAGTGGCCGGGATGGGTGCTATCTCTAATTAAAGAGCGGGGTCTTTATATATGTCCCATGCCAAAGATTCTAGAGTATATATTTCGATACCCTAGCTGTCTTCTTGTTGAAAAAACAAAACCAACAAATTACAATATCATGAGTGATGATCCCCAAAAAAAAAAAAAAAATTAAAAAATTAAAAATTAACTATATAAAAATAACAAAATTGATTAGAAAAAGAAAGAAAAATACACACATCATGAAAGAGATCATATATATATACAAGAAATATGTAGTATCATTGATCTTAAAATGTCTGAAAACATGCAAGGAAATAATATCTAGTTATACCCATATATATATAGTTCAAAATAAATCCGAGGCCCTTGTTTACAGGTTTTTAATCAATTATATATTAACCAGGTACCGATAATTAATCGGTTTCAAAAATAAGAACATGGACAGGTAGCTAGTAACATTGGAGTACAAAACCAATTTTTAAAGCAAAAGTCTCTGCGAAAATATTGATACCATGACCCAATTTACAAGAGAGATTAAACGAAGCAAAGGCCATGTATGTGAGATCTTAGAATTCAGTGTTATTGATATTTAGTATATTAACATGAAAAATGATAGTAGTCATGAGTATGCAAGCGACATGTAATCATTTTGAAAAAAATAAATAAATACATGACCCCCGGCCATAAAAAAAAAAAAAAAAAAATTTAATAGTAAATTTCACTTTTTTTCAAAACAACTACATGACATTTGTACACTCCACGAATATATATAGCATTACTCTAAATTAATTTACTTATTTAAATTATATATTACATAAATCTATCCTCAGGTGTTATTTAACGTACAATGGAAAAATATTAATTTAATTGTTTAAATTATATTTAAAAGCCTAAATTGATTGAAGTTGAAGAATCATGCAATTCGCCGGAGTCAAATGAGGAGGCTTGATTTTAACATGATTTTAATCTAAGAATATATATATATATATATATATATATATATATATATATATATATCTAGATAGATCCGTGATTCCCTTTTTCATTTATTCTTTTCTTTTCCTTAGCCAAACCATAACCTGAATTTCTTTCCGTAGGTGCATAATCATGTCCTAGTTAGGCTAATATCCGATCTAGATAGACATTACAACAAATATTGGTTTTTCTCACAAGGGAATTTGGTCGAAATAGGTGGGGACTATGTGAGAAAAAATATTTTTCCACCAATTTTGTTTGTGAGATATTGGTGGAATATAATTCATGAGCAATAAACTTTTCCTAGGAAAAAGTTAATTCGTGGGAAAAAACTACCTCTCGTCATGACTAGAAGTTGTGACAAAACCTATTTTCATCCGTGGCAAATGGAGACAGAAACCTAACCCTTTGTAGTGACAGTAACATCAATTTCACCAGAACCACAGTCCGAAAAAGTGTATTAGTCACGTATGATTTTGTCACACATTTAGTGGTATAAAGTTTTTGACCACTCCCTAAATCGTGACTATTATTAGTATTGAGATGATACTATTTGGTGATAAATATGTTTTAGTCATCTCTATATTTGTCGAAAGAACTTATTATTCTCTAATTGTACTATTGGAAATAAGTATTCCCCGTGACAAAAGCAATGGCAGATGATTTAGTGTGGTGGCTTACTGTGTCATTTCCGTGAGAATAATTAGTCGAAAAAAGTGGGGAGTATGTGAGAACAAACCTTTTTCTACCAAATTTCCTGGTGAGAGGCTTGTGGCATATAATTCATGAGTAATAATAATTTACCCACCATTTCTATGCTCATTGGACAAATACTAGTATAATTAAGAAGTAAATATTAAATCTGTCCACTACAATCTAAAATTACTCTCGAAACCCATGAACATACTATTACTAAATCCATAGTCCAGTTAAACTCAAGCCAAAACATAAGGCTGCATACAATCAAAATAGACCATATGTTTTCAAGCCACCAAGTTTTCTTGAGGTAGATGATAGTGCTGAACCTACATGAAAGGAAAAGAAGATCTAAATCAATTCAAAACTCCATAGCCAACATAGGCAAAATAAATAAAGCATCATATTCCAGTGAAACAACCCTGAATGTTAGGATAAAATAAAAACATATAAATTAAAACCAGTAGGGAGACAGAAAGCGACTAACCCATAGCTAGTGGCAGAAGCAAAAAAATGGGTACTAACTTCAGGGCTTTTGAGAGGCCATTTCCCAATTTCTTGCTTTATCTTGATATTTTCCTGTCAACATATAAACATGACAAAATATAAATAGCTCATGACTATTAAAAGTGCAAAATTCAGAGAAAGGAAATCTAACAAGAAAAGATAGTAGCTAAGCATCCTTACTACTAAGGTTTCTGGAATGTGATAAAAATAATAGTTAGCTAAGCATGTTCAGAAATCCAAACAGTAAAATGTAAATAATAATTTCATTTTTCCAGACAAAATATCCATCTATGTTGAGTTGTAAACACTCACCTTCCAATTTCCTGTATGGTCTCTAAAACAACCATAACTTGTGCATGAACTTGGGGAGTAAGAAGATGACTAGTCGTGCAGGTAAGAAAACTTAGGACTAATATTATTGATAGATATATTATTTCATTGGATTGGACTTTATTGACATATCGATTATTTTATTGACATATCTAGTAATTTTCAAATGCCCTTTCTCTTAACTTAGAACAATATAAGGTTGACATTATGCAAAACACTAAGTTTCCTAGCCACTGATGCTAGACATTTATACTCTCTGATTTTGGCTTTTGAATTTAACAAATATCATAGGGCCCAAATTCTATAAACTAACCATGTTTTGTTAAACACTATGCATGCAACAATCACTTCCTCTGTTGTGTGTCTTAGCACAAGAGAATAAGTGTAGTCAAAGAAACAAGTTACAACTACAAGTATTGTATAAAAAATGTACAAAAAGCAACAGAATGTCCACACAAACCAAGTTCTTTCCATTATCTGATTCCTAAGATAACAATCACTCAATAAGAAACTGATTTCAAAAGCACAAAGGAACAACTTAAAGTAACTATAGCTAAGGAACAAGCCTCTAGCTGCATCTTTCCACCACCACCAATTCCTTCCAACTCCACTACCATTTCATGTGAATATCCCAGTAAAAGACATATTCAAACAAAACTTGTAGCCTTGCATTGAACTAACCTGCTGAACATTAGTACGATTATTATTAAAGAAGTTGGACATATCTTTACCATTACAAATAGTACAAATAAAAACATGCTTCAAGTTAGAAAAGTGGAAACAAAAATAAAAGTTTTACCTTGGTACCAAGTCCAATTCTTTTCTTCAATTTGAAAAAGTCGTGTGTAAAATATCTTCAAAGGTGCTTCTTTTGTGGAAACCCCCTTGTCAGAGAACTTCTTTACGACATTACAATTTTTTAAAACAATCAAATATCCCAAGTTAGCTAATATCACACTTGAAAGGGCCTAATTGGTATGAACTACAAGTTATTGGCCTCCACATATACAGAATCAATTCAATTTACACTAAGTAAACCATTCTCATTTCAAATGTAAAACGAATGAAATAATCGCCCACTTCAAGTTCTACCAAAAAAAAAAAAAAATTAAGCAATAAATATAAGGATTAATTATCATCAATCCACTTCAAGTTCTACATACTTGAGCAAAATCAAGCACTTAGAACCAAAAATTATATTACAAAGAAAAACGAAAATAACCTAAAGGAGGACTTACAGGAGGTGAAGGGTGGGGCTTCAAAGGTGGCGGATTGGGAGTGGGAAAGGGTGATTTCGGTTGCTAGAGGACCGGTAATGAAATGATAAGAAGATGGTGGCCAATGGTGGTGCTGGTGGAGTTTGGCGGCGCGAGAGGGGCTAAAAATAGAGGGGTGAGGTCGCCAACTGATGGGGAAGAGAATGGGAGCAACAGCGACAGAAATGGGCAGCACATGGCGGCGCAACAACCCACAACCAGAATGGATTTCGCACGGCCAACGGGGAGGAGAGAGAGAGAGAGCGTGTGTAAGGAAGGTTGGGGTGGGAGAGGTAGCCGGAGTGTGGGGGAGCTGGTGAGCTGGGCGATGTTGCCAGATGGCAAGGCACGGTGTGGCTGGGTGGAGGATAAAAGATCGAGAGGCTGGGTCCCGCACGAGCTGGGGGAGAAATAAGGAGGAGAAAAAGAAAAAGAAAGAAGAAAAAAGAAAGAAGAAAGAAAAAAGGAAAAAGAAAATGAGGAAAAGGAAAAAAAATGAAGGGAAATAAATAAGGTGTAGTATTTTTAATCTGAGTCTCAAAATAGACCTAACAAAAAAAATTTCACAATAGAAAATTTAAATAATATAATTTAAATGCAATGATTTAGTAAAATAAAATAATAAAATTTATTAACTACAAAACAATAATTAATAACAAGAAAGTACATCAAAATAATTTTCATAACTAAAAAAATCATAAAATAAATCCAGCGAGAAATTTGATAAATTTAAAACAAAAGAATTAATCTTTTAAATCTCTAAAATAAATCTCTAAAAAAAAATAAAAGAAAGATAATCGACGTCAGGTGTGGACGTGGGATATACAGTACGCTGATGTATAGTATTCCTCTATTTAAAAATATTTAGATATTTTTATGGCGAGTAATATTTGTGGGAATTACTTATTTAGTAGCGAGCAAAAACAATAAGCCACGGTGATGAGGATACAAGTTAAATAGTAATTTTGCGGCAACTTTAATCCGTGGTAAAAAGTCAATTTAACTCGTTATAATAACTATTTTTCTACTAAAGGCGCATATGTTGCCCATATTTATTACCAGGAAACAAGTTGGTCACAAAAATTACAGACGTGATAAAGAAAAATCTTTTGTCATCAAACATTATCGATCAAGACAATTTCATAGGAAAATGTCTATATTTATTCTCTCCAAATATTTTAGTGACAAAAAGCCACTTTTTCCCACGACAGTTAGTCGCAGAAAAAGAACCCGTGGCAAAAGCCACAAAAATTTGTAGATCTGTGATTCCCTTTTTTATTTGTTCTTTTCTTATCCTTAGCCAAACCATAACTTGAATTTCTTTCCGTAGGTGCATGATCATGTCCTAGTTAGGCTAATATCCGATCACCAAAATATTTATGGAAATGTTGAGCCAGCTTCATGAGGAAAGGATCGATAAAGTTGAGAACGAGCATTAATATTGAGGGAAACGGAATTCAAATTTTCATATGTGGATTTGTCCCTTTATGCGAAAGATTTGCACTAGCTCTTCCCAAAAGTATTCCTTTCCGATACGTCCGGCCGGCTGTTTTCTTTGTTTAATTTTTGGAAATGCTATGGCCACGGAGAAAGGGGACCCCTACATGTTGTACCAATAGTGTAAATTACATTTTTCTTTTTCAAACATTTTTTAAACCTTTAAACATTTAAAAAACACTTTCTTAATAACCATTAAGTTAAAAAATATATATATTGGTCACTTTCAGGGGTCACATGATTTCTCAATGGAACAAGCATTTTCCTTTTTTTCTTTTTCCTTTTTAATTTACTTCCTTTACAATAAGCTAGCTACATATATGTTGATGCTCGTAATCTTTTCCGATGTTATTAGACATCTTAGAATTACTTTTTTGGTTACTAATTCATGTTGGGCCTGTTTTAGTCCTGAGCCTGGTTTTCTTTATGGCTCGGTTGATGACCTGATCCACCCACTAGATTAGGTTAATTAATTACTTGTATCTTGTAATATTATCTTTTGTATAAGTACCGTTGTATATCATCATCTAAAATAAAAATTCTTTATAATTTCTAGGTGTTGATGTGGACATATTGCTAAACTATGTAAACAATTTTATATAATTGTTATTCCTTGGCCAGGCCATGGTTTCTTCAAAGCTTTTGAGGCAAATTAAATAGTTTCAGGCCAGTTTAACAATTTAATATTTCAAGTTGATTGATTCTTATTTTGTTTCTTATTTTTTTATTCCTTAATCAATTTAGATTATTAATCTAACTTGGAATTATTTAAAATCTAATCCTAATTATATTGTTAACTATTAACTAATTTGCTGAGGAGTTCGATCTTTGCAAATATTTGTCTAATATATGGTAAAAAGCTCACAATATTGTTACAGATAATGATCTCAACCTAACACTTTCAATCATCACACATAACTTTATTCGTGACCATTACATCAAACTTTCTAATTTCTTGACAAGTTTTTTGTTTATTGTAGCAATATCAAACAATCAACGAAGAATGAATTCATTACATGAAAAGAATATAGTATGAATTAGAAGGGAACAAATCATTGAGAACTGCTATGAATATGTAGAATGGAGGTGATCATGAACAGCCCGAATTCAGAGACTAGTAATATGCATGAACGTGCTCCATGTGTGTAGATTTTCCGGCCTCTCGACACTTTTTCTCTTGAGAAAGTTTTTTCGCTAACCTGCAGAAAGAATTTATGTGTTAATTATTTTTATAATAAACTATGAGTACAACATCGAATAATGAAATGTGTAGTACTTAATGCGAGTTCAATCATTTCTTTTTCATACATTCTCAAAGCCTCCTCATTTGTACCACAATTTTTGACCGGTTCTGAATAACCCGTCTGCAAATTC
Source organism: Carya illinoinensis (assembly GCF_018687715.1). Taxonomy (NCBI): domain Eukaryota; kingdom Viridiplantae; phylum Streptophyta; class Magnoliopsida; order Fagales; family Juglandaceae; genus Carya; species Carya illinoinensis. Next base: position 10,561,689 of record NC_056766.1, on the reverse strand, counting down.
ACCCTTGATACTGGTTTCTTCAATAGTTTCTCCCCTATCTCAACAAGTTTGTTCAAGTTCTCTTTTGTAGAGTCATCAACCGAAGCTGCTGTCCCAGTCAAGGTGTCATCCTCAACCAATATTTTATAGAAATAGTAATTAATAATATAACTTGAAATTTTAAAACCCTTGCAAGCTGCATTCAAACCCTAGATCAAAAGAAGTTTCCTACTTGAATTCGGAGGTAATTCTGTTCTGAATGAAGGGCTTGGAAAACCACAGCAAGATGCAAATCAACCATATCTGCACTTGCTTGAGTAAACACATCCACTATGGGAACTGAACCGCCATGAACTAGCCAATCAAGAAGGCCCCACTTTGCTGCCATTTTAGCACTGTATTTTTTCTCTATCTTTCCCGAGCCAGTGCCTAATGAGATTACAAGAAAGCGACCATAGTCTGTGGGCTTTATTGGGAAGAAATCAGGATTGGCATCGAAGATCTCTTTAGTCACTTGGTTTATGGCAACTAAGGCCTGGACCAGGGAACCAACAAAACGCCAAGAAAGAAAGAATATCAGCTCAACTCTTTCGAAGTATTATAAAACTTTAAAATGTCACTTTAAAGATTATATAATATTATACCGGATTGTTTGCAGCAACACCTCCATCTATAAGATTGAATTCAGAAACCTTTCCCGCCTCGTTTTGGTGCTTGAACTGATGGGCAGGAAGGTATGTTGGAGCTGCCGAAGTACCAATGCATATGTCGGATAGTCGAGCATTCAAACAGGAGTGATGTTTCTTCGCCTGCAATTAAGAGGGACGAGGTCAATGACTTTGAAATACATATTTCTCGCCCTGTCAGACTCGTAAAACTGAAAAGAATTCGATTTAGCCCGAAATTATTCACGTCACTTTTCTGTGTCCTGCACCAGATAGAAATACTTTTAGAGCTATTTATATCATTCTCTCCAAATTTATGAATACTAATTTTATATGAAAGGAAACTAACATCTGAAGCTCATGATTCTAGAGAGAGAGACTAGAGAGAAAGATCAGACCTCATAGGATGTGAAAACTGTTGGCTGCAGATTCTTGATATCAAAAGTTGGAATCACAACATTGGTCAATTGTGCTATGCAGCCGAGTTTCTCCTAATTCTCCCTTAGAACCCCGTGAAGGTATTTCCCGTCATACTTGGGCCCTATCAGTGATTTGAAGATTCCATATAAGCCACTGCAATCAAAAAGATTCAAGACCAGTACATTTTCACTAGTTAATATTTAAAATATGCAGATTATACAAAAGCTTTCATGTGCCGTACAAATAAAATACACAAGTACGCTACTATTGTGAAGGAGGGGAGTAGTGAAGTATATATCATGAATACCCCTTCTGTGGGAAAATCCGAGGACCATGTTGGAGATAGAAGGGCTTGATATCCTTGGCATCAAAGAGAGGTCGATTATTTTCATTTGGAGCAGCTAACATGGCGGTCACAAGACCACCTGTGCTTGTTCCTGCAATCACGTCAAAGTAGTCTGCAAGTCTAGCTTCCTCACCATCCAACTCCTATATATACATGCCATGGTTATATCAAACTTGTTAGTACGTGGTGACATTCATATGCATAAAATTTCGGCTATGTACATATGTATTTATGCTTATGGAAGACCTGAATCTTGAATCTTTCCGGTAACCCAAATTATATATATTCATGTACCTGAAGTTGTGATTCAAGGAAAGCTAGTATAGTTGCAGGGATAAGCCCCCTGATACCACCCCCATCAATGCTTAAAATGGTGATGAAATTCCTGTATGTTGTGTGCTGAGGCTGAACTGACATTGTTTTTTCCATGAAGAAGATGAAAATTTAAGGCACGTACGTAAGTGATCGTAAGTACGTAGCGAAAGATCAAAAGATTGCCTTGGTTGTTGTTTATAGGAGATCAAAGGAAGCTTAAGTTTCTGCTCTTGACTTTGATCGATCCATCGATAAACACGTATTTATAGCCTCAGTTCCGGAGGCCATCTTCAATTAATTATTATGTCCTTGCTTCTCTTGCTGCAATTCTGTTCATAGGGTACGTGCATGTATGGCGCCCGTTCAACAAAGGATCGCGCGAGGAACTGCATATGTTAGTCTCCTGTTGAAACTTTCCAAACATCTTTCTTGGACCATATATGTTTATGATTTAATAATAGCTCGATAAGAATTAATTATTATATAGTACCGCATATCATGATTTGTGTCATATTCTTAGGCCGATCGTGTTTAAATATATATAAATATATATAATACACGTGTTTAATTAATTTCTCATTACGGGTCCTATTTAGCAAAAGTATTGCATGCTTATCCATCAACCCTAGCTGGATGGAAATCTCTGCTGTGAGAAGAACGTACGTTTCAAATTTCTTTGGTAAACTAGTTGGTCAAACAACTATTAGTAATATATTTTATTTGAAATCCTCCTGAATTTAGCGTACGATGATTCAACATGTCTCTCTGCAATGCAAAAGTAGTATATATATTTTGGGATTGCTGACCTGTTCTAAAAATTACATCATGTATTTTTCATTATCCTGATTAAAGAACTAATTATTTGGCTTTGTTATCAGGAAGGCGGTGCATTGGCAGGTTGACCAAGATATTGGACTCGCAATCCGTGGCTGCAGGAATGCAGATACCAATATTTTCACGTAAAAGTACTGATTCACCCAGATCATGATCATCAAGTGCCGGCCTCTCTGGTCCTAACACCCAAGTTCACCTTTAACGCCATATATATATATATATATAATACGTTTGTGTGATTGAGTATATGTTACATGTACTTAAAAGTTTTTCTTAAAAAAAAAAACGTATAAGACTCGTTTTATTAATTTTTTTTAAATTTAAATTTTGAATTTCAAGACTATTTATAATTTTTATAATTAGCATATCAATAATTGATACATCGAGAAAGAAATCTTTCATAAGTATTCTTAAATGCAATTAACATTTCTCTTTTGTGTGTGTGTAGGTTTTCCATGTATATTTTATCTTGTTCTGCATATATGCTGCCAAAGAGAGCACTCCTAAGCCACTCTCACTACAAGAAATTAGGCCTTTTTCAGTGCTCACAATCGTTGCAAAAAAATACGAAAATCACTATAAATAACTATTTCCAGCGATTTTAACTTCTTTGCACGTTCGTAGCAATTATCACGTCTTTTTTGCTCAAAGCGGCGATAACAAAATAATAGTTGCTAAAAATACTTTTAGCAGTGATTTTTTTCCCTTGCAAATAGTCCCAACATCACTGTAAATATCCTCATGCCTTTAAAGATAAATTCGCTGAGAAATCTCAATTGCAGCATTTCATATTGTCGCAAATACTGTATAAATCGCTGCAATAGATCTCAGGTATTTCCAGCGAAAATTTAAAAAATTGTTGCAAAAGACCATTTGCAGCGTAAGCGGACGCTACAAATAGAACCAAAAGCGCTATAAATAATCACAAACTGCTGCAAATGGGGTAATCCATTTAAGGGAAAATCGTTGGTAAAATTTAATTGCAGTATTTTGTATCGCTACAAAAGCTCTAAAATTGCTGCAAAAAAACTCTCCCTAATTTCTAGCGAATATTAAATTTTTGTTGCCAAAGATTTTTTGCAGCATAAGATGACGCTGCAAATAGAACCAAAAGCCCTATTTTAAGCTTGTGATTTAACCTTAACATGTATAGTATTTCTCCTCATTTTAATGCCCTGTTTTTAGCCAACGTGTGCCCCTATTTTTGGTTTAAATCCATGAGCCTCATTTTCAATTTTTGGTATTTTTGTTCTAGCCGTGGGTCTCACATTTTTTCCAGCCACTATATTCTGAGTTTAATTTAGTTAATCAACCGTTGTATTTTGAATTTATCCCTTCAAAACTAATTACTTATTTTCGAGCCCCTTTTTTAGTCTCTTAAATTGCGATTTTTGGTGAATTTGTTTTGAGCTCACTTTTGGCGTTTAAGGGATGCTTGATCTTTCAAGAATTTGCCTTTAAAGCACTGTAAGTATTTTTCCAAATAACTTTTGAGATTTAAATATATTTTGCATTAACAAATATTCTGTAAAAATTGGTTGGTTGTACTAGACTGAGTCTAAGGAGTCGGGGGTCAGTTGGATTGGAAAACGAAATTTTTTGTGTGATTGGTTGATGTTGAGATTTGTTGGTTGTTGGATATATTTGTGTCTTGTCATTCATTGCATAGTGCAGAATGTTCATGTTTGTAAAATGAAAACTGGATTTTCACATAATTACATACATGTACATGTGTTGGAAATGAAAACTGGGTTTTCATGGGTAAAAAGATTTTTGGGTGCGTGTGTTTCACAACCTCAAACCGAGATAAGGTATTATCTCAGTGGAGCTCTTCTAATCACTTGGGAGCAGAATATACTGAGTGATATCTCTTGAGTTGTTGCTTGGGTAAAAGAGGATCAGACGGGATGGTAACGCTCTCATGCCAACTTCGTGGACCCTCTGCTGGCGGGGGCTAAAGAATACTTGGCTACGAATGCGCTTGGAGCGGAACTAGGCATCGCTCGTTACAAAGTCACATGCATGGTCGTTACCCGTGGTATGGCTAAGGGAGCCAAGGTGTGCGAATGGTCCCTATGGGAGATCATGATGTATATAGTTAAAAATTAAATATGTGAGCCATGTTTTGGAAAAATTGCCAGATTTGATTAAAGGATATATGTGGGTCATTTTCTGAAAAAATGACAAGATTTGATTAAAGGATATATGTGGGCTATTTTCTAGGAAAATGGCGGGATTTGATTAATGAACATATGTGGACCATTTTTCAGGAAAAATGTAGGTTTTATATTGGGTCATTTTCTCAATGGATTAGATTTTTGGTATGTGTGGAAAATTATTCATTTTTGGAAAATAATGACTTTTGGGTCTCATGTATCTGTCATCATGTGCATGCATATTATTGTTGCATGAATATATTTTTATCCTGTGGACTGTTTGAATTATTACTTACCTGCGGTATCGTAGATTTTGATGTAGATGATGAGGAGGTTGAGCCTAAGGATGCGGCTTCTTCAGAGAAATGATTTGCTGCCACTTGCTTATATTGGGACTTATTTCCTCGCTTTGGATCTTGTACTGTGGTTTTAAGATGCTTTTACTGGATAACTGTATTTTTTTGAAACTCCTGTATTTAAGTGAACTTGTATCTAAACAAATTTTGATACTTAGTTGATCGACTTAACTTATCCGCTGCATCTTTTATCTTACACGTGTTGCATGTGCACACACTTAACACTTGTCATTGGGGTGTGTGACCCAGGTTGTCATCATCCCAACGCCTCAATTTTCACGTGCCCATATGTAAGAGTTAGGGGTGTCACATGTGATATTAGACCAGAATATTTTAAAGGTGTAATTTGAAATTATTTTATTTATTTAATTTGAATTGTTTTTATTTAATTTGATTGGATTTTATTTGATTTGAAATTATTTTTATTTAATTTTATTTTATTTTATTTGAAATTATGTTATTTTATTTATGGAATTTATTTATTTTATTTTGTTTTGTTTTGTTTTGTCTGGAGTTGAAAATTGGGTTAAAGGTTAAGCTATGGCAGGAAGATAGTACGACGTGACGCCCCCAACTCCCACACACACAAACACAAGAATCGAGGCATCGGGATGATGATAACACAGGTCACGCATCTCATCACTAAGTGCCAAGTGTATGTACATACAACACATGTACAACAAAACAACGCAGTAGATAATAAAAGTCAGTCGACTAAGTACTAAAATTTGTTTAAAAGACAAACTTGCTTAAATACAAGCGTATCAAAATATTACAAATTTTCAGTAACATCATAAAATCAAAATACATACGCAAGGAAATCATTTTCAAATAATACAAGCAAAACTCCAATCAGACATCCGATGGAGCTGCCTCGTCGGGCTCAGTCTCCTCGTCATCTGCATCAAAATCTACCATATCAAAAACGGTACTGCAAGTAAGTAATAATCCAAGCAACCCAGAAAATGAAAATACATTAAAGCCACAACAATATGCATGAACGTAATGTCATATGCATGAGGTTCGAAAATAAATATTTTCCAAAACTAATCCTTTTTTAACGCATGCCAAAAATCCCATTTTTGGCCCACAATATTTCCTTTAAAATATTTCTTCGCCATTATTCCAAATAATGGCCCAAACATCCAATATCGCCATTTTTTCAAAAAATAGCCCAATAACCAACTATCAGAACACTATAGGCGGGAATCACAGACAGAACTCTACCGCCATCCCTACGCGTGCACTATAGGCAGGAATTACAGGCGGGACTACCACCGTCCCTGCTTACCACCATCCCTACAGTGACTCTCTATCAAACCGTTCAATCAGTACATTTCAAACACATCTAAAATCCTTTCTAGTATAAAAACCCAGTTTCCAAATATACATACATGTAATTACACAGAAACCCAGTTTTCCTTTTCCAACACATGTACATGCATGCACCATGCAATGCAAATGACAAGACAAATTATCCAATAAACCCAACATCATCCAAACATAAATAACTCCATCCTCAAATTCATCCAACCCCTGATTCCTCAGACTCAATATGGCATAACCAACCAAATCACAATGTATTGTTAAAGTAAAAATATATTTAAATTTTAAAGGAAGTTTAGAAAATACTCACAATGATATAAGGCAAATTTCTGGAAGATCAAACACCAACTTTAACTCCCGAAAGCTAGCTTGAAAATAAACTACCAAAAATACAATTTTTGGGACTAAAAAGGGTTTTGAAAACAAGATGATTTTAACGTCGAATTTTTTAATTTAAATGACAGATTTTCTGAAACAAAACTTGAAGATGATGGCTGGAAATATAGTTACACGGCAAGGGAAATAAAAGGCCAAGAACACACGCACGGATTGCTCAAAAACAACGATAATGAGATGTGACGCCCCCAAATCCCCCTGCACGGACACGGGAAAATCGAGACATCCGGATGATGACAACCCGGATCACCACCCTCTCAACGAGTGTCAAGTGTGTGTAAGAGCAACAAATGTGCAACAGGAAACGCAGCAAATAACGAAAGTCATATAACTAAGTACCAGAATTTTTCTTAATATAATACAAGCTGTTTAAAACATACATAAATAAAATATTACATAACACAAATATAGTTTTAAAAACAGCTACAAAGCATAACTTCAACTCAAAACTCCGGCGGAGCCGCATCCTCAGGCTCAGCCTCCTCCTCCTCATCGAATCCTACACCAAAATCTACGGAACCAAAAAATGGCGCTGCAGGTAAGTAAAATCCAAACACCACCAGATAAAAACATATAAAACTCAAACAATATGCATGAAGTATGCCCAATGCACATGTCTCATAAACCACATCTCAAAACCCATAAAAAAACATATTTTTTTCCACGCACGCCAAAAATCCCATTTGACCCAAAAACATATCCTTTCCAAATATCACGCCAAAAGTCACATTTGGCCCATATCCATCTCAAACCATTATCCAATTAATCCGTATGCACCATGACCTCCCCTAGGGGTCATCCGCACACCCTAGCTCCAGTGTCAGACCGCAGGTTACGACCACGCATGTGACACCTAACGAGCGATGCCCAGTTCCGTGCCCCGCACGTTCATAGCCAAGCATCCTCTAGCCCTCGCCAGCGAAGAGCCACGGAGTCCGTGCGTAGAGCGATGCCCGGTTCCGCGCCCAGCGTGTTCATAGCCAAGCATCCCCTAGCCCCCGCTCCCGTCGTAGCCCAGCGACAACTCAGGGGACGTCACTCAGTTTATTTCGCTCCCGAGTGACCAGAGGAGCTCCACCGAGATAATACCACATCCCGGCTTGGGGTCGTGATACACACGCACCCGAAAATTCACTTACGCCAATAAAATAGGCTTTTCCCAATTAAATAAAAATGCATATGCATGCACCATGTAAATGCGATATCAATGCACAAAATAATCAACCATCCATAAATTAATAAAACCAAGCACTCCGTCCACAACCCATCCGACCCCCGAACTCCTCGGACTCAGTCCGGAATCAGCCAACCAACAGATAAATATTTATTGAATGAGCAAAATATATTTAAATCTAAAAGTAGAGTTTGGAAAATACTTACAGCGCTATATGGTATTTTTAGAAAACACGCGGCGTTGCAAACGGCGGAAGGAAAGCAACGTAACAGTGAAAATTCACTGTGGCCGTGGGTTGTAAAATACCCACTTTTGAACGGGGACAAACCAAGGCTCGGGATTGATAGGGAATGGTCTAAGGATGTTTATGAAGCTAATGGAAGTGAAGTTTGGCCGTGGGTGGGGACGGAAACGGCAGAGGAAGGCCGGATTTCCCAAAATGGAAAGCTAGCTCGTGGGAGCTGTTCCGGTGACTATTAGAGGCCGGAAATGGGTGGGTTAGGATGGAAAGGAGCCGGTGATGAAGTGGTGAAGAGATGGTGGCCTGAGGTGGAGCGACGGCAGTGGATCGGAGCAAAATCCGTGAGGCTTGTTGGGCTTTTTCCGGCCAAACAGTTGCTCCGTTGGCGGTGAAAATTGGTGGGGTGGTTCACCGGAGGGAGGGGAAGATTTTGGTAGGGGTGGTCGGTGCGGTGGGTCTGGGCTGATGATGTTTCCGGCGTGTGAGAGGAGAGAGAGAGAGAGAGAGACGAACGGGGGGGGTTACGCGTGGGAAGGGGAGGGGAGAAAGGATGGGCAAAAGAAAAAAGAAAAAAGAAAAAAAAGAAAGAAAAGAGAAAAAGAGAAAAAGGAAAAAGGGAAAAGAAAAGATGTAGGAAAGAAATGAGGTCCAATCCTCACTCTGGAAACCAAAACGGATCCGCCGAAAACGACATTAAAAACCGTAAAACGACTAATTAAATAAAACACATCATCAAATAAATAAATAAAAACCAATTTTAAAACGCAATAATTTAAAATAAATAAACCAATATATTAATTAAATTAAAAACAATCCTTCAGTGAAAATACGCGCAAAAGCGGGTCATCACATGAGAGGCTTTCAATCACAACTAGGACCCGAAAATACTAGAGGAAAATAAGAAAAACAATCGGGCAAGAAAGTGAAGCCAAAAACAGAGTATATTTTTTTGCACAAAACAGGGCAAATCCGACTTCAAAGAACACGCTAATGGGTCCCAATCAACAAAAAAACAACAAGGATCAAGCCACAAACTAGGACCCAAAAATACAAGATGAAAATGAGAGAAAATTCGAGCATGAAAAATGGAGCTAAAAACAGGGGCAAGACCCACGGTTTCACCTGCAAAAATAGAGAAACAAATGAAATAAAATGAAGAAGAAGAAGAAGATTATGCACGACAAGAGAAGAAGAAAATAAATGGAAAAGAAGCGGGGTTACTGGGTTGGGTCAAGGGGCTACGGGCTGAGCCCGGTTTTGAAAGGGAATTAGGCCCAAAATCACAATAAAATGACACTAAACAAGCCCACTTCGAAAAATAAGCTTCCAAGAAAGGAAAAAGGCACATAAAAATAATTCAAAGCCAAATAAAAACACTACTATCCAATATGAGTAAAATAAAATATTTAAAGTTTAACCATAGAATGTTTTAAAGCTAAAGAGAAATTTAAATGCAAATCAATAATTAATAACAAGAAAGCATAATAAAATAAATTACACAACTTAAAATCTTAAAATAAATCCAACAAATAACACATTAGATTTAAAACAAAAGAGCAATAAACTATAATAAATTAAATAATCGTTCAGAAAATATAATGTAAAAATGGGATAATACAATTGTTCCACAGATGACTAACACAAGAGGGGAGTGAATTGAGTTATATTTGAAAAAACAACAATTATAAATCAAATATACAATATAAAATATAAACAAAATGCGAAACAATAATAAATATAAAGAGTAAGGATAAAAGAGAAGTAAACTCAGTATATTAACGAGGTTCGGCTCCACTATTTACGTCCTTGCCTCAAGCTACCCCTTGAGGATCCCCAAATTCACTATTCAATCTCCTTCAGGTGGAGATAGAAACCATTATACCTTTGAACAACACCGCTACAAAGGATCCGTATAGAACACCCTCTACACTTGCAATCACCTTACACATGGTGATTCAACTATTTCCCATGTAGAACACTTTCTACATGCACAAGGGTTATACACACCCTTTTTCTTATACAAGAGCTGATAGTAGGTAGGTTATCAGAAAACACTTCTCAATGAGTGAAATAAGAATAATACAGTGCAAACTATATCTCTCAAAATGAACAAGGATTAAAGCTCAATGCTTAGAGAAGAGAGAATGAAAGCTTTGAATAAATGTTGTATGCTCTAGATGTTGTGAATGTGAAGCTCTCAAATGATCTATTTATAGGCATATGACACTTCATATTCAAATTTTAAAAGATTCACATGTCAAAGACAACATCATTCACTTTTTCAAAAAAATCAAACCTAATTTTTTACTTTTGGCATATGACAAAAGGAGCACACTTTCCTTTTCAAAAAATTCAAACCTAATCTTTTATTTTTTGGATATGACAAAATGAGCACACTTTCCTTTTCAAAAAATTCAAACATAATCTTTTACTTTTTGTATATGACAAAAGGAGCACACTTTACTTTTCAAATTTTTCAAACAAAATCATCTACCTTTTGTATAAGTCTAAAAAAGCATCAATCACTTTTAAAAATATTCAAATAAAACATGCACATGTGAAAGATGACAATCAATCATTTTTAATATTTTCAAAATTCAACCCTTTAATCAAGGCATGCACATGTAAAAGATGACAATCAATCATCTTTCAAAATTTTTAAATTTAATTTTCAAAAATATTTATGCACATGTGGAAAATGTATTTTAATGCTTTATGATAAAATATTAATTTTGAGCATTAATCCTAATTTCAAATTTTGAAGAGATTTACAACATTACTCTATAACTTTAATGTGAACTTATTCCCTTATTGCTCATGCTTGTTTCCTTGATGTGCTTGACTCCATTGTGTAGACAACTTGAACTTGAGACTTCTTTATTCTTTGAATTTATTTGTTATCATCAAAATTCATGTGTAGATATATAATTACACAAAACTTGAAACCTTGGGTTTAACAATCTCTCCCTTTTTGATGATGACAAATACTTGATAGAACCTGAGCCTGTATTGATACTTAAGCTCCCCCTGAGAATGTGCGTTAGTTTTTCAAGCAAAAGTATAAATATAATTCCAAGCATATATAATAAGTTTAGCAATTCAAACAATGTTAATGTTCTAATCTAACACTTCTGCCCCTTTTGGCATCATTAAAAAAGATCCACAACAAGTAAATGGACTAAAGAAAACGGTGCATTAGTAGACACTATAGATAGTTAAAAATAAAAAAAAAATAAAAAAAAAATTGGATCCATCCGTGACCCAACAAGTGTGGCTGGAGATTTGAAAAAATCGCCTGATGTTGTTGACAAACGAGATTGAAGGCTCCGAGTTTCTAAACAAAATGTCATTTTCACCGATCGGAAAAAAATCACATTGCTCTTTGACTTGGATGATAGCTCGTCTGGTTCTTTATGCTATCTCTATAAAATCAGTCTTAAAGTTCATCCAATCCGCATCAAGTTTTCTTCTCATCTCTATAACTCATCTGCATTCTTTCAACATTCTCGTTTTAAGCCTTCTATTCTTTTCTCAATGGCTCATTCTTCTAACATTTCTCTAGATCCATCCATGAGGCATTCTGCACCTCAACCTCCTGTCCTTTCTGCAGTTGCCATTGGTGCCATGTTGCAGCAAGAAAATAATAATCTGACTAATAAGTCAGATTCTGATGCTATCTATGACTTGGTGAGTCTTGGAACTCGCTACTCTTCCTCTATTGTTGCTTTTTTCCAGCGGCTACAAGCCAAAAATCATGAAGTTGAAAAGCTCAAAGAACAAATTATTGTACTTCAACGAATTGTTCAAAAGTCTCACACAAAGGAAGAAATCATTCGGCAGAAGAATAAACAGTTGAAATCTTTATTAGATTCTTCATTCCGCTTGCCGGTTCCCATGAATAAGAATGACATGATATTGTATGAAGAGAATTAAAAAAATTTATCTCTATTTTTATTGACTCTGGTCTATCTTTTAAAAGATATTCATAATATGCATCATACCTATTTCTCTTCTGATCATACATAATCTATCTTCTGGTAAAGGTTTTGTGAAAATATCTGCTAACTGATCGTATGTGTTTGTAAACTCTAATATTATATTGTCTTTCTACACATGATCTCGAAGAAAATGATATCTTATTTCAATATGCTTAGTTCTAGAATGTTGTATTGGGTTCTTTGAAAGATTTATAGCAATTGAATTATCACATTTAATTAGAATGTGATTATATATGAGTTTAAAATTTTCAAGTTGTTGCTTCATGTAGAGAATTTGAGTACAACAACTACCAACAGCAATATATTCTGCCTCAGCAGTAGATAGTGTAACAAAATTTTGTTTTTTACTAAACCAAGAAACTAGTGCATGACCTAAGAAATGGCATACTCCACTAGTGCTTTTTCGATCTATTTTACAGCCAGCATAATCTGCATCTGTGTAGCTGATTAGATCGAAAGATATATGCTTAGGGTACCATAACTCTAGGTTAATTGTACCATAAGATATCTAAGAATGCGCTTAACTGTAATTAAATGTGATTGTTTTGGAGATGATTGAAAGCGTGCACATAAGCACACACTAAACATAATATCTAGTCTACTGGTTGTTAAATATAATAAGCTACCAATCATACCTCGATATATCTTCGAGTCAACTGGCTTACCGGATTCATCTTTATCAAGTTCAGTTGATGGGCTCATTGGTGTTCCAATTTCCTTAGCATTTTCCATCTCAAACTTCTTCAGTAATTCCTTAATATATTTTGATTGATTGATGAATGTCCCACTTTTTACTTACTTAATTTGCAATCCGAGAAAGAATGTAAGTTCTCACATCATGCTCATCTCAAATTCTTCCTGCATAGTCTTAGCAAAAACTTGACACATATTTTCATTAGTAGCACCGAATATTATATCATCAACATAAATCTGAATCAAAAGAATATCATCATTTTCATATTTAATGAAAAGAGTTGTGTCGATTTTTCCTCTTGAAAACCTTTTTCAATCAAGAAACCACTGAGTCTCTCGTACCAAGCTCTAGGAGCTTGTTTAAGTCCATATAGTGCTTTTGTGAGTTTGAAAACATGATTTGGGGAAATATGATTTTCAAAATCTGAAGGTTGTTCAACATATACCTCTTCATTTATAAAACCATTTAAGAAAGCATTTTTAACATCCATTTGAAAAAGTTTGAAATCTTTATAACAAGCATATGCAAGTAACATTCGAATAGTTTCTAATCTTGTGACTAGTGCATATGTCTCATCATAATCGATTTTTTCTTCTTGATTAAAACCTTGGGCTACAAGTCAAGCCTTATTTCTAGTAATGACTCCGGACTCATCTTCTTTTTCTAAAAACCCATTTTGTCCCAATAATAATATGATTTTTGGGTCTAAGAACAAGTGTCCAAACATCATTTCTTTCAAATTGATTCAACTCTTCTTGCATAGCTAGAATCCAAGATTCATCAATAAGTGCGTCATCAATATTTTTGGGTTCAATCTGAGATAGAAAAACAGTATGATTGCAAATATTTCTAAGAGATGATCGAGTACTTACACCTCGTGAAGGTTCTCCCAAAATTTGTTTCATTGGATGATCTTTCACAAATTTTCACTGTTTGGTTGCATCTTATATTATATTTTGATGATCTTTCCTAATGGTTCCATGTTGAACTTCTTCTATTGTGTTTACTGAGATTGAGACTTTCCGTGTTATTTATACCTCCTGCTTCTTCATCAATAGATTTATTGGAGAGTAGAGAATTAGATTCATCAAATACTACATGCATAGATTCTTGTACAGTTAAAGTCTTTTTATTGAATACTCTATAAGTTTTACTATTAGTAGAATACCCGAGAAAAATACATTCATCAGATTTTGCATCAAACTTGCATAAATTATCTCTGTCATTCAAAATAAAACATTTGCATCCAAATACATAAAAGTAACCAATGTTGGGCTTTTTCTCATTCCAAAGCTCATAGAGGGTTTTATCGAATTTAGACCTTAGCATAACTCTATTTATAACATAACATGCAGTACTTACTGCTTTTCCAAAAATAACTAGGCAAGTTGTTCTCATTGAGCATTGCTCTTGCCATTTCTTGAAGAGATCTATTTTTCCTCTCTACTACCCCATTTTGTTGAGGAGTTCGAGGAGTAGAAAAATTATGCACAAAACCATTTTCATCACAAAATGTTTCAATATTTTTATTAACAAACTATTTTCCCCTATCACTTCGGATACTTGAAATAGTATAACCCTTTTCATTTTGAATTCTCTTGCATAATTTGGTAAAGGCATTATGTGCCTCATCTTTATGAGTAAGAAAGATGACCCAATTATATCTAGAGAAATTATCAACAATAACAAATGCATAATATTTTCCTCCTAGACTTGCAGCTCTATTTGGTCCAAAAAGATCCATGTGTATCTGTTACAATGGTCTAGTAGAAGAAATATGTTTCTTAGTTTTAAAAAAAGTTTTTGTTTGTTTACCAAATTAGCATGCATTACAAATTTTGTCTTTAAGAAAATTTATTTTTGGTAAACCTCTCACAAGATCATTTTTTGAAAGTTTAGAAATAAGTCTCATGTTGGTATGACCTAATCTTCTATGTCATAGCCAACTAGTTTCATTTTGAGCTGAAAAGCAAATAGCGTCTTGTGAGGTAATTATTTTTGGGCCAAAGGGGATTTTTTGGCGTGCGTGCAAAAATGTGAATTTTTTGCACATCTTGTAGTGTTTGGATTATTACTTACCTGCAGCACTATTTTTGGTACCGTAGATTTTGATGCAGAAGTTGAGGAGGAGGACGCTGAGCCCGAGGAGGCGGCTCCGCCAAAGTATTGACTTGGAGTTGTTTTACGTTGAAAATTATCTTTACTTGTTTTTCTGTTATGTAATTTGTATTGGAAACAATATTGAAACTTATAATATTTTATTACGTGTGTTTTAAGCTAGTTTGTATTTAAACAAAATTCTGGTATTTAGTTATAAGACTTTTATTATCCGTTACGTGGTTTTATTGTACATATGTTGCATGTACACACACTTGGCACTTACCGATAGGATGCGTGACCCATGTTGTCATCATCACAACCCCTCGAGAGGGTTGCTTGATGGAGTGGACAAAATCTTCGGTGTTGCTGATTGACTTGGTCGATTGAGTGGGTATGGGAACGGGCAGTTTGTTTGAGTGTGGGAGAAGCTTTTAGGGGTGACATGGGAGGTACCAGTACGGCATGGGGGCTGGGTTGGTGGTACTATGGGGAACCATAGTTGCTTGTAAAGAGGATTAAGTCAAGAGGGAATGGGAAGGTGCAAATTGATTGGGTGAAGGGCAAGGGTTGTATTGATTTTTGGGGTTTCAAGTTCAATTTAAATGGGGGTTAGTCTTGGGCAGTACAAGGGTATAAGTGGGAGGATGGTGTGTGTAAGAGGGGTGCAAGGATCTAACACCCCATTTAAAAATACCTTAGGCTTTAACCCTAGTAGCTTCAAACCTAGCGAAGTAGAAGTTGGAATACTACAAGAAAAGGAAATTTTTGGAGCTTGATTGATTTAGTAATATTTTTTTGAAGAATTCTAGTGCTTTAATAATTTTGAAGAAATGTGCCAAGAGGCCAATGGGAGAATGACACATGGCAAGCTTGACACATTAATGGGCTAAGTGACTTGGTTAAAATATTTGATGGATTTGGAGAAAGCCCAAGAGTGGTTTAATAAGAATCTTAGTTTACTAGGACGAGATGGACTAAGGATAGATACAAAGATTTTAAACCCAACTTGATGGACAGAAGACATCAAACCCAACTTAGAAGACACAAGACTATTGGGCCCACCTTAGTCAGATTCAAGGCTATGAGCCCAATTCAGGAAGACCCAAAGTTAGGACCCAACCTAGTAGACTATTGTTGTGCCTAAACTTTGACTCAAATTAATGAACTAAAAATTTAGTGCAGTTTTACCTGCAAGTATACAGGTGTTGTAGTATCTTACAGGATCGAATCCACAGGGATTGACTTTTGTGATAAAGAAAATAAATTCAGACAATGAAACGAAATTACTAAAAGAAACGTGCAATCAAATGAAGATTGATAAAATAACTGAATCAAACTAAAATGATAAAATGAATTGATATAGAGAAAGACTAAGGTTTCGAGGATCCGTCTAATAATTTATGATATTGTTTCCGATCGATTTACTTCAATTAAACTAGAATAATGATTCCGTTTAATTGGAAGATTTAACATTTAAGATCAAGAAAAATAATCGCTTATGATTGAACGTGAACGATTGATGATTAAAACATTTACAAATATATTTGAATACCACAGGGATTCCTCAAGCATTCACTGTATTCAGAAATCATAATAAATCAAGATGAGTATATAGATAATCAAAATATCCAATAATAAAATCCTTCAATCGATCAAACTCGTAGAATAAATTTTACATGGATCCGAAAACAATATTTAAATTATTAAACTTCACCTCTAACCTTAGTATGAAAATTTAGCCAATCATATTTATTATAAGTGCTATAAAAATCACATAAATATTATTCATTAGAAAACTAAAATGAAATACAAGAAATATTAGAAAACAACTTAGAAATAATAAAATTTGGAACCTAGTTGATTAATGATCTGAACTACAAAACATTAAGAAGGAACTAAGCAAGCTGCGAAAAATACAACAATGAAAACGGAAGAGAGCTGCCACTAACTCCCAACTTTCTCTCAAACGAAAACACTCCTTTTCATCCAGCTCCCTCACTGAAAATTTATCAATTCCTTACAGCCGACTCACTCAACTCCCTACATGTCTCTCCAACTCCAAACTCATGCATCGACACCTTTTTTACTCTCCAATCAAACTTAACCTCAGCCAATTAAATTCCTTCACGTCTACCCCTCAACTCCTACACCCACCGACTGCTTCTCTCTACACGTCCAGCACAACATCTCAGCACAACATCTCTCTCTCAACTCACACTTCTCTATTCGGTGCTTCCTCAATTACCACACGTCTCCTTTCCAACATAAAAGAGTAGAAACAACCAATTAAATTCCTCCAACCAATTCCCTTAAATCTAATTAATCTCAACTCACCGACTCCCTCTCTTCCTTTTCACAACACAACAAATTAATTCCCACCAATAAAAATAACCGACACTCCCACTTAAGAAACCGACTTGCTCTTCCTTTTCACAACTCTCTCTCGCCTACAGACTTCCACGTCCAATTCTATTTAATTTCTCTACTCTCACCACCCCTCTCCTTTTACATCCAGCACTATATATATATATATATAGCTGCTTCAAGTCTCCTCCAATCACAATTCATTCCACTTCAATCACCACCGATTTTCACTCTTCACTCCCCTTCAATCACGGCACCTCTCTTTCTTTACACACCAACCAACTAATATTCAACTCATGCACCGATTTCTCTCTTCAATTCAATCAAGCACCTATTTTCTCTCATCACTCCTACACGTCTCCCTTGGTTGAAAAATTAAGCACAACACTTCTCTACTCACCCACTCTCCTATCTCCTCTCCGTCCACTTTAGCTGCACCAACCTTCTTTCTTTTTTATTTGTTTCCAGCCCACATGCCTTCACGTTTCAGCTCCCTTTTTAGACTTTGAATTTGCATGTATTTGTCCACCGCAAAACATTTTCTTCATCGCATGTGTTTATAAGCAATCAAGATAAGAAAGTCACCACCGAAGAGTCATCTTCAGTATCTTTTTTCAGCTGCCATGTATACTTCTTTCCTTCTCTTCTCAATTAATATGCACTTTTAGTCGAAAGTTCCAACCGAATTCCATTTGAATTTTATTTAAGCTGAAAATAAAAAGAAGAAAAATAACATTCAAAAATAAATTAAAAGAAAAATAGATTATAAAAATAGACTATATATGTGAGAAAATATTGTCCCATTAAATCATAGTTATAAAATTAAGCAAAAACATGATATCAATCAATTAAAAATCACAACTCGTATTTATGCTTATTAACCATTTTTTTTTATCTAAAACCAATAATAGTGTCACGAAGAATTTAAAATACATTGGTTTTAAATAGCTAAACTATGTAATATTTCAGCTCAATCAACTATTGAGGCCAAGAAAAGGCCCAATAAATCTAGACATGAGACCTATGGATAACTCCACTCCTAGATACACAACAAAGGCTTGTTCATATGGCCCAATTAGAACCCAATACTTGAAGTCCAAGCCTTGTATTTCATTTCACTCTTCCAAATGGGACCAACATATGCCATACTATTGGTTTTCATCTTACCCAAGCCCCAACCACACGCCCCTAGGGCTCTCTTCCAACCATGCTAAGGCTCCTAAGATTACTCTTCATCTCACTCATGAATAGTAACTCAAGCATCATGACTTGCATAGTTTTCTTGAAACCCTTTTTTTCATAATTTTAGATCTGAAATCTCTGTCTTTTACACTAATTTTGCATCACTCTTAGGCAATCCTTGAAGGTTAGATTAACCCAACCCATGTCACTTGAGGCAAAGGCATGTCATTGTCACCACAATGCACCAATAGTCACTCTTGGTGCAAAACCATGCAACCTTTCAACAAGCCACCAAAAACCAATGCCCCTTCCATATGTTTTTCAAGAGGCATTCTACACCTTTCAACCCTCATTATGTCACCTAAGAATTAGACCTACCAAGAGGATGAAATAGTTCCAAGTAAGGGTGTAAAAATTAACCGGGATGCTAAAAAACTGGACTAGCCCGACCCGAATTGGTGGAAACTGTCCAGTTTTGGACCGGACCAGTCCAGGACCCAATCCCTTAGTTTCGAAACTAGCAAGTACCGGTTCGGTTCCAGTTCTATGCTTTTTAAGATAGGACCAGTTCGCTATATTATATATTTTAAATTAATTTTTTTAATATTATATATAATATATAATAATATAAATTAAAATTATATATAAGATAATATTATAATAATTTATAACATAAAATTTTAATCTTAAACATGGAAATTTATTTAATTATATGCTTTAATAATAATATATAGATATTAGTAACATTTTATGGCCTAATAAATTCTCAATATATTATTTTTGATAAGTACAGTAGTAAATTAGTAATACTAATCTACATTAGTATATAATGTATATTAATTACAATTTACATTTTATGGCCTAATACTAATAATCTAATACTATATTACTATTAGTAATATATTTTAAGTCCATATATAAATTACTATATAAATCACTATTCTAAATAATTATATATGAAATAATGATATAGTAATACTAATACTATCACTATCAATGATATAATTATAATAAATTAAAATCAGTATGACAAATATTAATATATAGTTATTCTAATTACTATAACTAATACTAATATATATACTAATACTATTAAAACCGGACCGATCCAGACCGGAACCGGTAAAATCGGAGATATCGGTTTAAGAGGGTAACCGGTGTATAATCAATTTTCAAAAATAAAAAACCGGTACATACCGGTTTGGTCTCAAATTTTATCTAAAACCAAACTAAACCGGACTGGTTATACCCTAGTTCCAAGAAACAAAGCCAAGAACTCAACTATTCACCTAGAAACTTGAGGTGTTGACTAAAGCCAACTGCACCCCCATCTTCAAGGAATTTCTGCACCAAAATCAGCCATACTCCACACACCACCTCCTTTGATATTTAGTCACCAGGATGTGATTCAAAGCACTCAAGTACATGCTTTTCCAATTAACTCCCAAAGGCAGCAAAACCGGTTGGCAAAAGGAGAGGTATATATGCATAGGTCGCTCGGCTGAAAGCACCACCATTCCATCTTCTTTCATTTTCTGTCAAACATGATCATTTGGCAGCCAATCACCCCTCCTTTCCTCACTTGGAAAAGCTACCAAATAAAGGTTACCATACCCACCCACAAATCAGACCAAGAAGAAGGGGCCGGACAGAAGAGGAATAAAAACTGGACGTACAGTAGTTTTGGAGGAACCAACCATCAGCCTTGCCTTGCTTCCTTGTGAGGAACCAAAACCACCACTCACAACACTAGCACCTTTATTGAAACGATACGTTTTGCACCTTTGTTTTTTTTTTTTTCTTTTTTTTTTTTTTTTTTTTTTTTTTTTTTTTGGGCCTGTTGGCTGGGTTTTTGGTTTAGAACTTGTGGTTGGCACAAAACGTACTGGGCGATTCATTGCATTGGATGCCTAAAAATCTCAATTGTCGAAATTGAAAAAATTCAGAGCTAATTAGAAAATATTTTTGTGAAATTACCTGATTAGAAAAACTCCAATGGTCTTTCTGGTTAATTTAGAACTTAGGGTTGGCACAATGGTCTTTCTGAATTAGAAAAAATTGTGTGAAATTACCTAATTAACCTCCATCATGTATATTATGCCAATTTTGTACACTTATATGTATGATCAATATGATCTCAAATTGTCCAATATATACTAATATGCATGGTATCATATCCCTCTTATCTTTTATCAGCCAAAAGACAACATACAATGAATATATCCGCCATGCATATTATCCTTCAAAGGAATATTTAATTACCCCAGACACATATCAGAGCTAGAGAAGAGAGACTTGAAAGGAATATATTTTGGCGTTTATATGAAGATCACTATGACAAAAAGAAATCGGAATACTTATTAACATTATCATCAAAATCAAATGATTCCTTTCTTTATCTTTTTAACGAGAGGACGAGATCATTTCATATCTTATTGACCAGTGTTCTCATTTTCTGCGGAGGAATATCATGTAAAAAAATCGAGTAATTCCAAGAAACATGCTTGTTAATGAAATACCTCGAATGAAAGCCAATAGGAATCATTGAAGTACTAATCATAGACCAGTTTGAATGGATTATTTCAGCCTGATTCTGTTCCAATCATCACATGAATAATTACTTTTAAGTGATATTGGTAGTACTGATCTTCGTATACAAATTGGAATCCAATATTTCTTGCCTGAAAGGGTTAATACATTAGTCGAACAAAGTCTATATAATCTTTTGATTAAGTATTTGAGAGATTCAGATCAAATAGCAACATACTCAAGGCTATAAAACCCAGAAAGCTAGAGAGGATTTATTGTACGTTAACTAAATAAGAAAGCTGCAGCTTGCAAAGTATACAACCCACATGTTTTCCACAAAGTATACCAATACTTTTATGATCCCCCCATCTGCTATATGTATATAACATAAAGTTAGGCCTTGGGAACGGTGCTGAGTTTCAAGGCATATTTTATGAGCGTACCGAACTCGCTCAAGCTGATGTATCCATCTTGATTTTCATCAGCATGCCAGAGTACTGATTTAGCTCTCAAATGAGGGAATTCAACTCCCATCTCTGTTAAAAGATTTTGCAGCTCTGCCTGGCTAAGCCTGCCGTCTTTGTCCGCTTCACAGCGCTCATACATAGATTTCAACTGTGCATCACTGCATTTCGCAGATGCATCCTTGACAGCAACTTTCTGAGCCATAGGCGCAGGACAAGACCTTAGTCTTCTGCTGGCGGAGTGGGAGTTTTGGTTTCCCGTGATAAAAACTAACAAGGGAATATTATGGGTATCTGAAATGATATGTAGTTTGCTGGCTGTGGGCTGGCCTGTATGGAAATGACGGGTTTATATAGAAAATCAGGTGCATGCATGCAACTTCGTATAGTATTGATGCGAATAAGTTTTTATTCATTTGTTGATTTTTTTGTGAATATTTGGGCCCATAGATCGATCATTACTGTATAATTCATTGTTGTGGAGGACAGACGTGTTTTGGTAGTGATATTTCTTTAGTGGAGTGGAATATACGACTTTTTTTGGACTGCGCCAGATGATAAACCAAATGATATTTCTAGGAGAACATCTCCTCATGTTAAAGACTTCAACGACCAGCATTGCATGTTGGAGAATACCTTGCAATTTTAATTAAAATAAATTTATAGAGACCATTGAGAATGTCCCTGCATTTGCTATGTTATTTATGTGTTTGTATATAAATATATATATTATTAATTATAAATATTAAAAAAATATATAAAAATATATTTGATAAATGTTATTATGTTTAATTAATGGGTAAATAGACGGTTTTTTTTATTATTATTAGCGTGTTTAATGGTTAAATAAATATTTTTATTTTTATTTTTTTATTGAAACAATTATATATAGTTGATGCAATGTGTTGGGCACATATAAGAATAAAGTTATTGCAAGTGGAGGACAAAATTTCTTTATTTTTTTAATATTTATATTTTTGCAAGTGCAGCGTGGAGGACATTAACATTTTTTTTTTTATTTTTTACTATTTATAATAAATAATATATTTCTATATCAACACATAAATAATATAGCAAAAACAAAGATCTTTAAAATTTATTTTTAGTAAAATTTTGACAAAAATTAACAAATCAAATATTACTCAACTTGAAGTCCTGAAATCAATTAATCGATCACATCATGAAATTATAATTTTCATAATCAAGTAGCTAACATAAACCAAGCTATATATATATATATATATATCAGAAATGCTATATGTTCCAAATTGGTGTCCCGAATAAGTGTACCGAATCCTTTTTCTTTTTTCTTTTTACTTAGTGATTAAGGAATTTTTTTAAAATAATGTTATGATTTTTTTATTTTATTTTTTAAAATTTTTATGATGGTTAAAAAATGCATAAAAAATAAAATAAAAAATAAAAAAACTGTAATGCACCTTTTGGGAGGTTTAATCGGGAGCACCTTTCGGTGACTTTAGAAGCACCCTATATATATTATCCAATTACATTGCTATGTAAGTCTCGTGTAATCTCTTAAAGAAAAGTAGGGTCTACTAGTAATAAGTGGATATTTTCATGTAGGTCTTAGATTTGTACACTTCTTTCAAATAGAATATACGAAATTTACACAACGTAAGACTATAAATTATTTTTCATAATATTTAATTACAAGGAATGGTGACTATCGAGATCTAATTAGAGATTGTTTAGATTGAGAAATAGAACTCTCAACCTATTTCATCTCATTTCATCATCGTTATAATTTTATCAAATTTTCACATAAAATATAATAAATAATTTAATTTTATCAAATTTTCACATAAAATATAATAAATAATTTAATTTTTTCAAATTTAAAAATAATAATAATATTAAAAAATAAAATTCTAATAATATTTTATTCAACTATCATCTAAAATTAATACGTAACTCATCTCATTACAATACCTAGACAACCTGTAAATCATCCATACATATTATTACTTTCTGTGATAAGGACATGTTATTAATCAATCCAAGAAGTCACTGTTTCAATGCCTTTAAAAAAGAGAAGAAAAAAGTGAGTAATATGGCCTAGTGGAGACCGGCCCGTGATGTTATCTAGGGATGGAACGGCCGGGCAGGACATGGCTACAGATCAGTAGGAATCCAGTCCCCACTCCCCACTAATCTAACCGTGAGGGAAAATAATCCAAACATGATCGTCATCCCATCACATCGTCATATATATTATTTAATCATTTATAAATCTTTATAGACATATAATAAAAATCACATACATATGATGTTAAGAAAAGCATATATAATAAATCACATAATATTATATGTGTATATATATATATATATATATCTAAACAATTGATATATAGTAATATGTGATCTAGCTATCAGAAAAACGAATTTTTGCGATCAAAATAACTATTTATGATGAAAAGGTACTCGTGACAGAAAAATATTACTAGTATATAATATTATTAATTACTTAATTTATATATTAGTCCCTATGCCTATGATCATGACAGAAAAATATACGTACGTGTGGCTAAGATTTTGACGATAAATACATGTATATAAGGATCTAAATGAGTATCTAAATGCATTTCAACGCTATAATTCAAATATTAATGATCAAACAAGCAAAGCAACCAGACTTGTCTTTAACTTCATATTTTGGAATACCAAAACCTAGCTAGCTATAATTGGAGCTCATGATAATCATCTTGAGCTTTTGATAAGGTTTATTAATCGATGATGGTTCAGGAAATTGAGGAGTAGTACTTCCAACCTCCAGGGGTGAGATATCGCATTCTATCATATCATGAAGGGCATATTTTCCATATCCACTTCCAAGCATAAATACTTTTTGCTCACTTTGCGTACATTTTAAGCTGGGTTCCTTGATGTTACAGGTAGGAGATCATATCAAGTGGCCGGGATGGGTGCTATCTCTAATTAAAGAGCGGGGTCTTTATATATGTCCCATGCCAAAGATTCTAGAGTATATATTTCGATACCCTAGCTGTCTTCTTGTTGAAAAAACAAAACCAACAAATTACAATATCATGAGTGATGATCCCCAAAAAAAAAAAAAAAAAAAAAAAAATTAAAAATTAACTATATAAAAATAACAAAATTGATTAGAAAAAGAAAGAAAAATACACACATCATGAAAGAGATCATATATATATACAAGAAATATGTAGTATCATTGATCTTAAAATGTCTGAAAACATGCAAGGAAATAATATCTAGTTATACCCATATATATATAGTTCAAAATAAATCCGAGGCCCTTGTTTACAGGTTTTTAATCAATTATATATTAACCAGGTACCGATAATTAATCGGTTTCAAAAATAAGAACATGGACAGGTAGCTAGTAACATTGGAGTACAAAACCAATTTTTAAAGCAAAAGTCTCTGCGAAAATATTGATACCATGACCCAATTTACAAGAGAGATTAAACGAAGCAAAGGCCATGTATGTGAGATCTTAGAATTCAGTGTTATTGATATTTAGTATATTAACATGAAAAATGATAGTAGTCATGAGTATGCAAGCGACATGTAATCATTTTGAAAAAAATAAATAAATACATGACCCCCGGCCATAAAAAAAAAAAAAAAAAAATTTAATAGTAAATAATTTCACTTTTTTTCAAAACAACTACATGACATTTGTACACTCCACGAATATATATAGCATTACTCTAAATTAATTTACTTATTTAAATTATATATTACATAAATCTATCCTCAGGTGTTATTTAACGTACAATGGAAAAATATTAATTTAATTATTTAAATTATATTTAAAAGCCTAAATTGATTGAAGTGAAGAATCATGCAATTCGCCGGAGTCAAATGAGGAGGCTTGATTTTAACATGATTTTAATCTAAGAATATATATATATATATATATATCTAGATAGATCCGTGATTCCCTTTTTCATTTATTCTTTTCTTTTCCTTAGCCAAACCATAACCTGAATTTCTTTCCGTAGGTGCATAATCATGTCCTAGTTAGGCTAATATCCGATCTAGATAGACATTACAACAAATATTGGTTTTTCTCACAAGGGAATTTGGTCAAAATAGGTGGGGACTATGTGAGAAAAAATATTTTTCCACCAATTTTGTTTGTGAGATATTGGTGGAATATAATTCATGAGCAATAAACTTTTCCTAGGAAAAAGTTAATTCGTGAGAAAAAACTACCTCTCGTCATGACTAGAAGTTGTGACAAAACCTATTTTCATCCGTGGCAAATGGAGACAGAAACCTAACCCTTTGTAGTGACAGTAACATCAATTTCACCAGAACCACAGTCCGAAAAAGTGTATTAGTCACGTATGATTTTGTCACACATTTAGTGGTATAAAGTTTTTGACCACTCCCTAAATCGTGACTATTATTAGTATTGAGATGATACTATTTGGTGATAAATATGTTTTAGTCATCTCTATATTTGTCGAAAGAACTTATTATTCTCTAATTGTACTATTGGAAATAAGTATTCCCCGTGACAAAAGCAATGGCAGATGATTTAGTGTGGTGGCTTACTGTGTCATTTCCGTGAGAATAATTAGTCGAAAAAAGTGGGGAGTATGTGAGAACAAACCTTTTTCTACCAAATTTCCTGGTGAGAGGCTTGTGGCATATAATTCATGAGTAATAATAATTTACCCACCATTTCTATGCTCATTGGACAAATACTAGTATAATTAAGAAGTAAATATTAAATCTGTCCACTACAATCTAAAATTACTCTCGAAACCCATGAACATACTATTACTAAATCCATAGTCCAGTTAAACTCAAGCCAAAACATAAGGCTGCATACAATCAAAATAGACCATATGTTTTCAAGCCACCAAGTTTTCTTGAGGTAGATGATAGTGCTGAACCTACATGAAAGGAAAAGAAGATCTAAATCAATTCAAAACTCCATAGCCAACATAGGCAAAATAAATAAAGCATCATATTCCAGTGAAACAACCCTGAATGTTAGGATAAAATAAAAACATATAAATTAAAACCAGTAGGGAGACAGAAAGCGACTAACCCATAGCTAGTGGCAGAAGCAAAAAAATGGGTACTAACTTCAGGGCTTTTGAGAGGCCATTTCCCAATTTCTTGCTTTATCTTGATATTTTCCTGTCAACATATAAACATGACAAAATATAAATAGCTCATGACTATTAAAAGTGCAAAATTCAGAGAAAGGAAATCTAACAAGAAAAGATAGTAGCTAAGCATCCTTACTACTAAGGTTTCTGGAATGTGATAAAAATAATAGTTAGCTAAGCATGTTCAGAAATCCAAACAGTAAAATGTAAATAATAATTTCATTTTTCCAGACAAAATATCCATCTATGTTGAGTTGTAAACACTCACCTTCCAATTTCCTGTATGGTCTCTAAAACAACCATAACTTGTGCATGAACTTGGGGAGTAAGAAGATGACTAGTCGTGCAGGTAAGAAAACTTAGGACTAATATTATTGATAGATATATTATTTCATTGGATTGGACTTTATTGACATATCGATTATTTTATTGACATATCTAGTAATTTTCAAATGCCCTTTCTCTTAACTTAGAACAATATAAGGTTGACATTATGCAAAACACTAAGTTTCCTAGCCACTGATGCTAGACATTTATACTCTCTGATTTTGGCTTTTGAATTTAACAAATATCATAGGGCCCAAATTCTATAAACTAACCATGTTTTGTTAAACACTATGCATGCAACAATCACTTCCTCTGTTGTGTGTCTTAGCACAAGAGAATAAGTGTAGTCAAAGAAACAAGTTACAACTACAAGTATTGTATAAAAAATGTACAAAAAGCAACAGAATGTCCACACAAACCAAGTTCTTTCCATTATCTGATTCCTAAGATAACAATCACTCAATAAGAAACTGATTTCAAAAGCACAAAGGAACAACTTAAAGTAACTATAGCTAAGGAACAAGCCTCTAGCTGCATCTTTCCACCACCACCAATTCCTTCCAACTCCACTACCATTTCATGTGAATATCCCAGTAAAAGACATATTCAAACAAAACTTGTAGCCTTGCATTGAACTAACCTGCTGAACATTAGTACGATTATTATTAAAGAAGTTGGACATATCTTTACCATTACAAATAGTACAAATAAAAACATGCTTCAAGTTAGAAAAGTGGAAACAAAAATAAAAGTTTTACCTTGGTACCAAGTCCAATTCTTTTCTTCAATTTGAAAAAGTCGTGTGTAAAATATCTTCAAAGGTGCTTCTTTTGTGGAAACCCCCTTGTCAGAGAACTTCTTTACGACATTACAATTTTTTAAAACAATCAAATATCCCAAGTTAGCTAATATCACACTTGAAAGGGCCTAATTGGTATGAACTACAAGTTATTGGCCTCCACATATACAGAATCAATTCAATTTACACTAAGTAAACCATTCTCATTTCAAATGTAAAACGAATGAAATAATCGCCCACTTCAAGTTCTACCAAAAAAAAAAAAAATTAAGCAATAAATATAAGGATTAATTATCATCAATCCACTTCAAGTTCTACATACTTGAGCAAAATCAAGCACTTAGAACCAAAAATTATATTACAAAGAAAAACGAAAATAACCTAAAGGAGGACTTACAGGAGGTGAAGGGTGGGGCTTCAAAGGTGGCGGATTGGGAGTGGGAAAGGGTGATTTCGGTTGCTAGAGGACCGGTAATGAAATGATAAGAAGATGGTGGCCAATGGTGGTGCTGGTGGAGTTTGGCGGCGCGAGAGGGGCTAAAAATAGAGGGGTGAGGACGCCAACTGATGGGGAAGAGAATGGGAGCAACAGCGACAGAAATGGGCAGCACATGGCGGCGCAACAACCCACAACCAGAATGGATTTCGCACGGCCAACGGGGAGGAGAGAGAGAGAGAGCGTGTGTAAGGAAGGTTGGGGTGGGAGAGGTAGCCGGAGTGTGGGGGAGCTGGTGAGCTGGGCGATGTTGCCAGACGGCAAGGCACGGTGTGGCTGGGTGGAGGATAAAAGATCGAGAGGCTGGGTCCCGCACGAGCTGGGGGAGAAATAAGGAGGAGAAAAAGAAAAAGAAAGAAGAAAAAAGAAAGAAGAAAGAAAAAAGGAAAAAGAAAATGAGGAAAAGGAAAAAAAATGAAGGGAAATAAATAAGGTGTAGTATTTTTAATCTGAGTCTCAAAATAGACCTAACAAAAAAAATTTCACAATAGAAAATTTAAATAATATAATTTAAATGCAATGATTTAGTAAAATAAAATAATAAAATTTATTAACTACAAA
Organism: Carya illinoinensis; assembly: GCF_018687715.1. Classification (NCBI taxonomy): domain Eukaryota; kingdom Viridiplantae; phylum Streptophyta; class Magnoliopsida; order Fagales; family Juglandaceae; genus Carya; species Carya illinoinensis. Next base: position 10,532,835 of record NC_056766.1, on the reverse strand, counting down.
ACAATAATTAATAACAAGAAAGTACATCAAAATAATTTTCATAACTAAAAAAATCATAAAATAAATCCAGCGAGAAATTTGATAAATTTAAAACAAAAGAATTAATCTTTTAAATCTCTAAAATAAATCTCTAAAAAAAAATAAAAGAAAGATAATCGACGTCAGGTGTGGACGTGGGATATACAGTACGCTGATGTATAGTATTCCTCTATTTAAAAATATTTAGATATTTTTATGGCGAGTAATATTTGTGGGAATTACTTATTTAGTAGCGAGCAAAAACAATAAGCCACGGTGATGAGGATACAAGTTAAATAGTAATTTTGCGGCAACTTTAATCCGTGGTAAAAAGTCAATTTAACTCGTTATAATAACTATTTTTCTACTAAAGGCGCATATGTTGCCCATATTTATTACCAGGAAACAAGTTGGTCACAAAAATTACAGACGTGATAAAGAAAAATCTTTTGTCATCAAACATTATCGATCAAGACAATTTCATAGGAAAATGTCTATATTTATTCTCTCCAAATATTTTAGTGACAAAAAGCCACTTTTTCCCACGACAGTTAGTCGCAGAAAAAGAACCCGTGGCAAAAGCCACAAAAATTTGTAGATCTGTGATTCCCTTTTTTATTTGTTCTTTTCTTATCCTTAGCCAAACCATAACTTGAATTTCTTTCCGTAGGTGCATGATCATGTCCTAGTTAGGCTAATATCCGATCACCAAAATATTTATGGAAATGTTGAGCCAGCTTCATGAGGAAAGGATCGATAAAGTTGAGAACGAGCATTAATATTGAGGGAAACGGAATTCAAATTTTCATATGTGGATTTGTCCCTTTATGCGAAAGATTTGCACTAGCTCTTCCCAAAAGTATTCCTTTCCGATACGTCCGGCCGGCTGTTTTCTTTGTTTAATTTTTGGAAATGCTATGGCCACGGAGAAAGGGGACCCCTACATGTTGTACCAATAGTGTAAATTACATTTTTCTTTTTCAAACATTTTTTAAACCTTTAAACATTTAAAAAACACTTTCTTAATAACCATTAAGTTAAAAAATATATATATTGGTCACTTTCAGGGGTCACATGATTTCTCAATGGAACAAGCATTTTCCTTTTTTTCTTTTTCCTTTTTAATTTACTTCCTTTACAATAAGCTAGCTACATATATGTTGATGCTCGTAATCTTTTCCGATGTTATTAGACATCTTAGAATTACTTTTTTGGTTACTAATTCATGTTGGGCCTGTTTTAGTCCTGAGCCTGGTTTTCTTTATGGCTCGGTTGATGACCTGATCCACCCACTAGATTAGGTTAATTAATTACTTGTATCTTGTAATATTATCTTTTGTATAAGTACCGTTGTATATCATCATCTAAAATAAAAATTCTTTATAATTTCTAGGTGTTGATGTGGACATATTGCTAAACTATGTAAACAATTTTATATAATTGTTATTCCTTGGCCAGGCCATGGTTTCTTCAAAGCTTTTGAGGCAAATTAAATAGTTTCAGGCCAGTTTAACAATTTAATATTTCAAGTTGATTGATTCTTATTTTGTTTCTTATTTTTTTATTCCTTAATCAATTTAGATTATTAATCTAACTTGGAATTATTTAAAATCTAATCCTAATTATATTGTTAACTATTAACTAATTTGCTGAGGAGTTCGATCTTTGCAAATATTTGTCTAATATATGGTAAAAAGCTCACAATATTGTTACAGATAATGATCTCAATCTAACACTTTCAATCATCACACATAACTTTATTCGTGACCATTACATCAAACTTTCTAATTTCTTGACAAGTTTTTTGTTTATTGTAGCAATATCAAACAATCAACGAAGAATGAATTCATTACATGAAAAGAATATAGTATGAATTAGAAGGGAACAAATCATTGAGAACTGCTATGAATATGTAGAATGGAGGTGATCATGAACAGCCCGAATTCAGAGACTAGTAATATGCATGAACGTGCTCCATGTGTGTAGATTTTCCGGCCTCTCGACACTTTTTCTCTTGAGAAAGTTTTTTCGCTAACCTGCAGAAAGAATTTATGTGTTAATTATTTTTATAATAAACTATGAGTACAACATCGAATAATGAAATGTGTAGTACTTAATGCGAGTTCAATCATTTCTTTTTCATACATTCTCAAAGCCTCCTCATTTGTACCACAATTTTTGACCGGTTCTGAATAACCCGTCTGCAAATTCACCCTTGATACTGGTTTCTTCAATAGTTTCTCCCCTATCTCAACAAGTTTGTTCAAGTTCTCTTTTGTAGAGTCATCAACCGAAGCTGCTGTCCCAGTCAAGGTGTCATCCTAAACCAATATTTTATAGAAATAGTAATTAATAATATAACTTGAAATTTTAAAACCCTTGCAAGCTGCATTCAAACCCTAGATCAAAAGAAGTTTCTTACTTGAATTCGGAGGTAATTCTGTTCTGAATGAAGGGCTTGGAAAACCACAGCAAGATGCAAATCAACCATATCTGCACTTGCTTGAGTAAACACATCCACTATGGGAACTGAACCGCCATGAACTAGCCAATCAAGAAGGCCCCACTTTGCTGCCATTTTAGCACTGTATTTTTTCTCTATCTTTCCCAAGCCAGTGCCTAATGAGATTACAAGAAAGCGACCATAGTCTGTGGGCTTTATTGGGAAGAAATCAGGATTGGCATCGAAGATCTCTTTAGTCACTTGGTTTATGGCAACTAAGGCCTGGACCAGGGAACCAACAAAACGCCAAGAAAGAAAGAATATCAGCTCAACTCTTTCGAAGTATTATAAAACTTTAAAATGTCACTTTAAAGATTATATAATATTATACCGGATTGTTTGCAGCAACACCTCCATCTATAAGATTGAATTCAGAAACCTTTCCCGCCTCGTTTTGGTGCTTGAACTGATGGGCAGGAAGGTCTGTTGGAGCTGCCGAAGTACCAATGCATATGTCGGATAGTCGAGCATTCAAACAGGAGTGATGTTTCTTCGCCTGCAATTAAGAGGGACGAGGTCAATGACTTTGAAATACATATTTCTCGCCCTGTCAGACTCGTAAAACTGAAAAGAATTCGATTTAGCCCGAAATTATTCACGTCACTTTTCTGTGTCCAGCACCAGATAGAAATACTTTTAGAGCTATTTATATCATTCTCTCCAAATTTATGAATACTAATTTTATATGAAAGGAAACTAACATCTGAAGCTCATGATTCTAGAGAGAGAGACTAGAGAGAAAGATCAGACCTCATAGGATGTGAAAACTGTTGGCTGCAGATTCTTGATATCAAAAGTTGGAATCACAACATTGGTCAATGTGCTATGCAGCCGAGTTTCTCCTAATTTCTCCCTTAGAACCCCGTGAAGGTATTTCCCGTCATACTTGGGCCCTATCAGTGATTTGAAGATTCCATATAAGCCACTGCAATCAAAAAGATTCAAGACCAGTACATTTTCACTAGTTAATATTTAAATATGCAGATTATACAAAAGCTTTCATGTACCGTACAAATAAAATACACAGTACGCTACTATTGTGAAGGAGGGAGTAGTCAAGTATATATCATGAATACCCCTTCTGTGGGAAAATCCGAGGACCATGTTGGAGATAGAAGGGCTTGATATCCTTGGCATCAAAGAGAGGTCGATTATTTTCATTTGGAGCAGCTAACATGGCGGTCACAAGACCACCTGTGCTTGTTCCTGCAATCACGTCAAAGTAGTCTGCAAGTCTAGCTTCCTCACCATCCAACTCCTATATATACATGCCATGGTTATATCAAACTTGTTAGTACGTGGTGACATTCATATGCATAAAATTTCGGCTATGTACATATGTATTTATGCTTATGGAAGACCTGAATCTTGAATCTTTCCGGTAACCCAAATTATATATATTCATGTACCTGAAGTTGTGATTCAAGGAAAGCTAGTATAGTTGCAGGGATAAGCCCCCTGATACCACCCCCATCAATGCTTAAAATGGTGATGAAATTCCTGTATGTTGTGTGCTGAGGCTGAACTGACATTGTTTTTTCCATGAAGAAGATGAAAATTTAAGGCACGTACGTAAGTGATCGTAAGTACGTAGCGAAAGATCAAAAGATTGCCTTGGTTGTTGTTTATGGGAGATCAAAGGAAGCTTAAGTTTCTGCTCTTGACTTTGATCGATCCATCGATAAACACGTATCTATAGCCTCAGTTCCGGAGGCCATCTTCAATTAATTATTATGTCCTTGCTTCTCTTGCTGCAATTCTGTTCATAGGGTACGTGCATGTATGGCGCCCGTTCAACAAAGGATCGCGCGAGGAACTGCATATGTTAGTCTCCTGTTGAAACTTTCCAAACATCTTTCTTGGACCATATATGTTTATGATTTAATAATAGCTCGATTTGTGTCATATTCTTAGGCCGATCGTGTTTAAATATATATAAATATATATAATACACGTGTTTAATTAATTTCTCATTACGGGTCCTATTTAGCAAAAGTATTGCATGCTTATCCATCAACCCTAGCTGGATGGAAATCTCTGCTGTGAGAAGAAGGTACGTTTCAAATTTCTTTGGTAAACTAGTTGGTCAAACAACTATTAGTAATATATTTTATTTGAAATCCTCCTGAATTTAGCGTACGATGATTCAACATGTCTCTCTGCAATGCAAAAAGTAGTATATATATTTTGGGATTGCTGACCTGTTCTAAAAATTACATCATGTATTTTTCATTATCCTAATTAAAGAACTAATTATTTGGCTTTGTTATCAGGAAGGCGGTGCATTGGCTGCTTGACCAAGATATTGGACTCGCAATCCGTGGCTGCAGGGATGCAGATACCAATATTTTCACGTAAAAGTACTGATTCACCCAGATCATGATCGTCAAGTGCCGGCCTCTCCGGTCCTAACACCCAAGTTCACCTTTAACGCCATATATATATATATATATATATAATACGTTTGTGTGATTGAGTATATGTTACATGGACTTAAAAGTTTTTCTTAAAAAAAAAAACGTATAAGACTCGTTTTATTAATTTTTTTTTTAAATTTAAATTTTGAATTTCACGACTATTTATAATTTTTATAATTAGCATGTCAATAATTGATACATTGAAAAAGAAATCTTTCATAAGTATTCTTAAATGCAATTAACATTTCTCTTTTGTGTGTGTGTAGGTTTTCGATGTATATTTTATCTTGTTCTGCATATATGCTGCCAAAGAGAGCACTCCCGAGCCACTCTCACTACAAGAAATCAGGCCTTTTTCAGTGCTCACAATCGTTGTAAAAAAATACGAAAATCACTATAAATAACTATTTCCAGCGATTTTAACTTCTTTGCACGTTCGTAGCAATTATCACATCTTTTTTGCTCAAAGCGGCGATAACAAAATAATCGTTGCTAAAAATACTTTTAGCAGTGATTTTTTTCCCTTGCAAATAGTCCCAACATCACTGTAAATATCCTCATGCCTTTAAAGATAAATTCGCTGAGAAATCTCAATTGCAGCATTTCATATTGTCACAAATACTGTATAAATCGCTGCAATAGATCTCAGGTATTTCCAGTGAAAATTTAAAAAATTGTTGCAAAAGACCATTTGCAGCGTAAGCGGACGCTGCAAATAGAACCAAAAGCGCTATAAATAATCACAAACTGCTGCAAATGGGGTAATCCATTTAAGGGAAAATCGTTGGTAAAATTTAATTGCAGTATTTTGTATCGCTGCAAAAGCTCTAAAATTGCTGCAAAAAACTCTCCCTAATTTCCAGTGAATATTAAATTTTTGTTGCAAAAGATTTTTTGCAGCATAAGATGACGCTGCAAATAGAACCAAAAGCCCTATTTTAAGCTTGTGATTTAACCTTAACATGTATAGTATTTCTCCTCATTTTAATGCCCTGTTTTTAGCCAACGTGTGCCCCTATTTTTGGTTTAAATCCATGAGCCTCATTTTCAATTTTTGGTATTTTTGTTCTAGCCGTGGGTCTCACATTTTTTCCAGCCACTATATTCTGAGTTTAATTTAGTTAATCAACCATTGTATTTTGAATTTATCCCTTCAAAACTTACTTATTTTCGAGCCCCTTTTTTAGTCTCTTAACTTGCGATTTTTGGTGAATTTGTTTTGAGCACACTTTTGGCATTTAAGGGATGCTTGATCTTTCAAGAATTTGCCTTTAAAGCACTGTAAGTATTTTTTCAAATAACTTTTGAGATTTAAATATATTTTGCATTAACAAATATTCTGTAAAAATTGGTTGGTTGTGCTGGACTGAGTCTAAGGAGTCGGGGGTCGGTTGGATTGGAAAACGAAATTTTTTGTGTGATTGGTTGATGTTGAGATTTGTTGGTTGTTGGATATATTTGTGTCTTGTCATTCATTGCATAGTGCAGAATGTTCATGTTTGTAAAATGAAAACTAGATTTTCACATAATTACATACATGTACATGTGTTGGAAATGAAAACTGGGTTTTCATGGGTAAAAAGATTTTTGGGTGCATGTGTTTCACAACCCCAAACCGAGATAAGGTATTATCTCAGTAGAGCTCTTCTAATCACTTGGGAGCAGAATATACTGAGTGATGTCTCTTGAGTTGTCGCTTGGGTAAAACAGGATCAGACGGAATGGTAACGCTCTCATGCCGACTTCGTGGACCCTCTGCTGGCGGGGGCTAAAGGATACTTGGCTACGAATGCGCTTGGAGCGGAAATAGGCATCGCTCATTACAAAGTCACATGCATGGTCGTTACCCGTGGTATGGCGAAGGGAGCCAAGGTGTGCGGATGGTCCCTATGGGAGATCATGATATATATAGTTAAAAATTAAATATGTGAGCCATTTTCTAGAAAAATTGCCAGATTTGATTAAAGGATATATGTGGGTCATTTTCTAAAAAAATGACAAGATTTGATTAAAGGATATATGTGGGCTATTTTCTAGGAAAATGACGGGATTTGATTAATGAACATATGTGGACCATTTTTCAGGAAAAATGTAGGTTTTATATTGGGTCATTTTCTCAATGGATTAGATTTTGGTATGTGTGGAAAATTATTTATTTTTGGAAAATAATGACTTTTGGGTCTCATGTATCTGTCATCATGTGCATGCATCTTGTTGTTGCATGAATATATTTTTATCTTGTGGACTGTTTGAATTATTACTTACCTGTGGTATCGTAGATTTTGATGTAGATGATGAGGAGGTTGAGCCTAAGGATACGGCTTCTTCAGAGAAATGATTTGCTGCCACTTGCTTATATTGGGACTTTTGGGTCTCACTTTGGATCTTGTACTGTGGTTTTAAGATGCTTTTACTGGATAACTGTACTATTTTGAAACTCCTGTATTTAAGTGAACTTGTATTTAAACAAATTTTGGTACTTAGTTAATCGACTTAACTTATCCGCTGCATCTTTTATCTTACACGTGTTGCATGTGCACACACTTAACACTTGTCATTGGGGTGTGTAACCCAGGCTCTCATCATCCCAACGCCTCAATTTTCACGTGCCCATATGTGGGAGTTAGGGGCGTCACATGTGATATTAGACCAGAATATTTTAAAGGTGTAATTTGAAATTATTTTATTTATTTAATTTGAATTGTTTTTATTTAATTTGATTGGATTTTATTTGATTTGAAATTATTTTTATTTAATTTAATTTTATTTTATTTGAAATTATGTTATTTTATTTATGGGATTTATTTATTTTATTTTGTTTTGTTTTGTTTTGTCTGGAGTTGAAAATTGGGTTAAAGGTTAAGCTATGGCAGGAAGATAGTACGACGTGACGCCCCCAACTCCCACACACAGAAACACAAGAATCGAGGCGTCGGGATGATGATAACACAGGTCATGCATCTCATCACTAAGTGCCAAGTGTATGTACATACAACACATGTACAACAAAACAACGCAGTAGATAATAAAAGTCAGTCGACTAAGTACTAAAATTTGTTTAAAAGACAAACTTGCTTAAATACAAGCGTATCAAAATATTACAAATTTTCAGTAACATCATAAAATTAAAATACATACACAAGGAAATAATTTTCAAATAATACAAGCAAAACTCCAATCAGACATCCGATGGAGCTGCCTCCTCGGGCTCAGTCTCCTCGTCATCTGCATCAAAATCTACCATATCAAAAACGGTACTGCAAGTAAGTAATAATCCAAGCAACCCAGAAAATGAAAATACATTAAAGCCACAACAATATGCATGAACATAATGTCATATGCATGAGGTTCGAAAATAAATATTTTCCAAAACTAATCCTTTTTCAACGCATGCCAAAAATCCCATTTTTGGCCCACAATATTTCCTTTAAAATATTTCTTCGCCATTATTCCAAATAATGGCCCAAAAATCCAATATCGCCATTTTTTCAAAAAATAGCCCAATAACCAACTATCAGAACACTGTAGACGGGAATCACAGACAGGACTCTACCGCCATCCCTACGCGTGCACTATAGGCAGGAATTACAGGCGGGACTACCACCGTCCCTGCTTACCACCATCCCTACAATGACTCTCTATCAAACCGTTCAATCAGTTCATTTCAAACACATCTAAAATCCTTTCTAGTATAAAAACCCAGTTTCCAAATATACATACATGCAATTACACAAAAACCCAGTTTTCCTTTTCCAACACATGTACATGCATGCACCATGCAATGCAAATGACAAGATAAATTATCCGATAAACCCAACATCATCCAAACATAAATAACTCTATCCTCAAATTCATCCGACCCCTGATTCCTCAGACTCAATATGGCATAACCAACCAAATCACAATGTATTGTTAAAGTAAAAATATATTTAAATTTTAAAGGAAGTTTAGAAAATACTCACAATGATATAAGGCAAATTTCTAGAAGATCAAACACCAACTTTAACTCCCAAAAGCTAGCTTGAAAATAAACTACTAAAAATACAATTTTTGGGACTAAAAAGGGTTTTGAAAACAAGATGATTTTAACGTTGAATTTTTTAATTTAAATGACAGATTTTCTAAAACAAAACTTGAAGATGATGGCTGGAAATATAGTTACACGGCAAGGGAAATAAAAGGCCAAGAACACACGCACGGATTGCTCAAAAACAACGAAAATGAGATGTGACGCCCCCAAATCCCCCTGCACGGACAAGGGGAAATCGAGACGTCCGGATGATGACAATCCGGATCACCACCCTCTCAACGAGTGCCAAGTGTGTGTAAGAGCAACAAATGTGCAACAGGAAACGCAGCGGATAACGAAAGTCATATAATTAAGTACCAGAATTTTTCTTAATATAATACAAGCTGTTTAAAACATACATAAATAAAATATTACATAACACAAATATAGTTTTAAAAAAAGCTACAAAGCATAACTTCAACTCAAAACTCCGGCGGAGCCGCATCCTCAGGCTCAGCCTCCTCCTCCTCATCGAATCCTACACCAAAATGTACGGAACTAAAAAATGGCGCCGCAGGTAAGTAAAATCCAAACACCACCAGATAAAAACATATGAAACTCAAACAATATGCATGAAGTATGCCCAATGCACATGTCTCATAAACCACATCTCAAAACTCATAAAAAAACATATTTTTTTCCACGCACGCCAAAAATCCCATTTGGCCCAAAAACATATCCTTTCCAAATATCACGCCAAAAGTCACATTTGGCCCATATCCATCTCAAACCATTATCAAATTAATCCGTATGCACCATGACCTCCCCTAGGGATCATCCGCACACCCTGGCTCCAGTGCCACCGTTAAGCCACACATGCTCCTCCAAGTCACACGGCTTTTGAGTCATTCTGCCGCCGTCGTTCCACCTCCGGTCACAATTTTTTCACCATTTCATCATCTTCCCCTTGCCAATCTAACCCACTCATTTCCAACTCCAATATGTCTTCAGAGCAACCACCACAAGCTAAACTTCTTTTTTACCATTTTTTACTTCTGCCATTTTTGCCGCCACCCACGGCCAATCACCACTTCCACTAGCTTCACTAACACCTCTAAGTCATTTCTTATCAATCCCAAGTCTTAGTTCATCCCCATTCAAAAGTTGATATTTTATAACTCACGGCCACTACGCATTTTGCACTGTTACATTGCCTTTCCGTCACTTTTTGCAGCTCCTTGATTCTTTGAAAAATATTATATAGCGTTGTAAGTATTTTCCAAACCTCTTTTAAGATTTAAATATATTATTGCTTTAACAATACACTGTGTTGGTTTGTTGTGCTGAACTGAGTCCGATGAGTTCGGAGATTGGATGGATTGGAGGATGGAGTTATTTGTATGTTAGTTGATGTTGGAATTTATTGGATATTTTGTGTCTTGATATATGCATTACATGGAGTATGCATGTTCATGTTTGAAAAAGGAAAATTAGATTTTTTGCATAATGGCATGCATGTACATGTGTTGGATATTGAAAACTGGGTTTTCATGTGTAAATGGATTTTTTGGTGCATGTGTATCACAACCCCAAGCCGAGATGAGACATTATCTCCGTGGAGCTCCTCTGGTCACTCGGAAGCATAATATACTAAGTGACGTCCCTTGGGTTGTCACTGGGCTACAACGGTAGCGTACGAGATGGTGAAACTCTCGTGCCGACTCCGTGGCCCATCTGCTGATAGGGACTAGAGGATGCTTGGCTACATACGCGCTAGGTAGGGTACTAGGAATCACTCATTACGAAGTCATACATATGGTCGTTACCCATAGTGTGACGAAGGGAATTAGGGTATGCGGACGACCCTTAGGGGAGGTCATGGTGCATACAGTTAATGAAAATGGATTTTGAGTTTAGATTTGAATTTTTGGCCCATTTTCTAGGAAAATGGTGAGGAAAAGTTTTAAAGGAAATTTTTGGGCCAAATGTGATTTTTGGCGTGAGTTAGAAATGAATTATTTTTGGAAAAGATTATTTTTGGACCTCATGCATATGGCATCCTGTTCATGCATATTGTTGAGTTTTAATGTGTTTTTATTTTGTAGGTTGCTTAGAATATTACTTATCTGCGGTACGATCTTTGATACCGTAAACTTTGATGCAAGTGAAGAGGACGAGGCTGAGCCTGAGGAGGCAGCTCCGCCAGAGGACTAATTTGGAGTTGCTTGTAGTATTGAAAATTATTTTCCTTGCCTTTATATTATGTATTTTAGTTTTGTGACAATGTTGAAATTTGTAATATTTTAATACGCTTGTTTTAAGCGAGTTTGTATTTAAACAAAATTTTGGTACTTAGTAGACCGACTTTTATTATCCGCTACATTGTTTTATTGTATATGTATTGCACGTACACACACTTGGCACTACAATATGGGATGCATGACCCGTGTTGTCATCCTCCCGATACCTTGATTTTCACGTATCCGTATGTAAAAGTTGGAAGTGTTACATAATAAAAATTGGATATGGGGATGGGAGAAAGAATGAGAGAGACTTTAAATACTAGTTCTTTTCTATTTGCAATTGTTATTGAATACCTAACACATGTCCCTAATTTATACTAATTTAATTATACAATAAACTAAATATAGTAGAGAATAAGTCATATTACAATACATATGCTAGCTAGAAAATTATGAATATATCCAATCATAAATATGGTAATATTCTAACATCCATCAAACTCAAGATGATGATGAAGACACCATCTTGAGTTTGGAAATAAGATCTTGTTCCGATTTGGTGGTAGGACTTGGGGATCTAACTTACAACCAGACAAAAGGAGTCTTTACGGAGCATGGCAAAAGTGGAAGAGGCAAGTAGAAAACTTCAAGTGGCACATAACTTGCTGAACTGATGATGAAAAGGATGGATGCAATCAGTTAAGTGCATCAAAAGCATCTAAAGGACATGTTGTAAATGGAAAAAAACACCAAATAATACTTCAAATGTGAGACTTATCATGAACGGAAGAAAATGTTGCAAGAGACACTAGGAAGTCGATGACCCTGATGCCAAAATGTTGATGACAACACATACAATTGATTGTTGGTCTGGAAGGGACGTACACAACTTGTCTGTAAAGAACCATACATGTCAAGTGCTAAATTATGTAAATAGCAAAGTGAAAGAATACGTCTGCCAACAAAAGAATGGAGCATGGACACAAACGATTTTATGAGATATACCAAGATCGGGTATGCTTTGATACCATGTAGAAAAAAACATATAATAAAAATTGGACATGGGGAAAGGAAAGGGAGAAGGAAAGAAAAGGAGAGACTTTGAAGGCTATTATATATTTTGCTCAATTGTTATGATATACATAACATCTCTCATTATCAACTTTTATTAAATACATAACATATGTCCTTATAAATTTTTATTGAATATATAACATATGCCCCTATTTATAGGTTAATAAGGCCATTGAAGGTATAGATCTACAATAAGTCAATGATACTAATTGATTCACAAATACTATAAAAAAAATTGATTATTTACTACTAGTTATTTTCTATCAAGATAATTATTTCAGGTCAAAATAAGTATATTCTCTCTCAAATAATTATTTTTGTCGCAAATAACTCATTACAAATACTATTTTTTGGTAGTGATGCCAAAAAAAATATGGTAAGAGTATAAGTCATATTACAATACATATGCTAGAATATTATGAATGTATTCAAAGTATGGTAATATTCTAACAATCATATATATAGAGAGAGAGAGAGAGAGAGAGAGAGAGAGAGATTAATTTGTTTTACTATATTTACCACAATAATTGAATCGAAGGGGCTGTCCTCTGTTTATCACATTGTGGTAGATATGTGTGTGTGTGTACATACATACATATGTATAATATATAGTCTATCTCTACCCTTCGCCTCCGATCGAGTTATGTGATATATGAGGTTTGCTTTGTCTCCTTATTACGGCCTTTCACTGCATATATATAACAATCTCTCAACACATATACAAAGCAATAGGATCTTAATTATTTGAATTTATTTTTGTAACCATTGTAACTTATTACATGTTGTACTTTGATCCATAGGATCTTGTAATCTCAATTAACTATGGGTTTACAAAAAAAAGTTAGACGTACGACAAGCTACAAGCCTCTCATGTTTTCAAAAAGCCTTCTAGTTTCACCATTTTCTTTAGAAATTAATTCACAAAAAAAAAAAAATGGGAAGATTTTCATATGATCGAGCGGTCTTATATCAAGTGGCCTTGTAGCATATTCTAGGTCCATGACCAAGGAGATATCTAAGCACCCATTTGTGCTTCTAAAAAGTATCTAAAAAGTGGTCGTTCCCATGAAGTACTTCTCTTTGTCATTGTCTCATACAACAAGGAGATCATTGTTGAGTGAGGAAAGTGGAAAATGTGTTGAACGGATTGAGGGCAATAGAAAGCTAGTTGTGGTAGGCGTGGCCAAAAAGGAACAGTCTAAACTTCCAAAATGGGTGATAAGGAAAAGATAGAAAGAAAATAGAGGAAGAAATGGAGAGAACTCGAGAACTTGAGTAATCTAAATTGAACAGTTGAATTGAATTAATGAATTTACAATGAGTAATCTAATATTTATATACACTTGAAGTAATAACTGAACTAAAAGATTTTAAATTCTCTTGTCAGCTGCCTTCTCTACTTTTAGTTTTTCCTCCTTTGATTTTAATTCCATTTTGTCGATATGAGAGGCTATACTCCAACACCTCTCCCCTCAACATGAACATGGATATTTAGAATATTCATCTTGCATAGAGTATGATGAAAAACAACTAACCCGAGAGGCTTTGTGAAGATGTCTGCTAATTGTAATCTCAAGGGAATGTAAAAAAGCTTCATAATGTTTTGCTACAACTTTTCCCTAACAAGATAACAATCAATTTGTATGTGCTTTGTTCTCTCATGTTGAACTGGATTAGTGGCAATAGATAGAGCTGAATTGCTATCAGTGTAGAGCATTGTTTGCTGAGGATGATCAACATTGAGATCTTGTATAGTGTAGAGCAGCCACTACACCTCACATGTAGTTGCTGCAAGAGCCCTGTATTCTGCTTCTGCAAATGATCGACTAACTGTGGCCTTTTTCTTAGATTTCCATGAGATTAATGAATCTCTTAGAAAAGTAGCAAAGCCTGTAACACTTCTTTGAGTGTTTGTACAACCTACCCAGTCACTATCTGAAGAAGCTTTAAACTTCAAGTCTGAAGAGGAAGAGAAGAACAACCCATGGTCTGGTGTTGCTTTTAAGTACCTAAGCACTCAAACAACAGCTAGATAATGGAGACAGCTAGTTTGGCAAGAAGTTAGCTGAGAACTTCAACAGCATAGGCAAGGACAGGCTTTGTGATTGTTAAATATAATAATTTGCCAACTAGCCTTTTGTAAGCTGAAGCATTCTCATAAAGATTGGAATCATTTGCAGTAAGCTTAAGGTTGGATTCCATTGGAAATGCAGTTGGCTTGGAACCAATGAGACTCGTATCTTGAAGTATGTCTAAAGCATACTTTCTTTGACATATTGAAATTCTAAACTTTGATCTAGCTACTTCCAATCCAAGGAATACTTCAGTTGCCCCAAGTCCATAATAGTAAACTTGCATGCAAAAAAGTCTTGAGTTGTTGAATTTCAATCAAATTATCACTAGTGAGTAGAACATCATCTACATAAACTAGTAATGCTACGAAGGAAGTGTTAGTTTTCTCAATAAATAGTGAGTAATTAGAATTGCCGAGAAAGGCATGAAAGAGCTTTGTAAACAATTGTCGAGAGGTTTGCCTCAAGCCATAGAGACTCTTTAAAAGTTTGCAAACTGTGTTGGACTATTTAACACTCATCCAAAGGGCAGTTCCATATAAACTTCTTCATGTAATTCACCATGTAAAAATGCATTATTTACATCTAGTCAATGAATGTGCCAACCTCTAATAGCAGCAATAGCTAGTAATGGCCGAATGGAAGTGATTTTTGTCATTGGAGAAAAAGTATCAAAGAAGTCTAATCCTTCTTGTTGAGTGTAGCCTTTAAATACCAATCTTGCTTTGTGCCTTTCTATAGTTCCATCAGTCTTGTATTTTACTCGAAAAATCCATTTACAACCTATGGTCTATTTATTTTTAGGGAGAGTAACAAGTTCCCAAGTTTTGTTTAACTCTAAAGTATCAAGTTCATTTTTCATAACAAATTACCATTCAGGTAATTTTACAACTTGTTTGTATATTTTGAGTTCTTAAGAAATAGAATTTGAGGCTAAAAAGGCTTTGTATGGTACTAAAAGTCTGTATTAAAAGTCTACTAGCAGAAAGAAAGGAAGATATAGGATAGAAATTACATGGGCTAGTAGAGCAACCAGTAGAAGTCGATGGATTGTTTGCATATGGAAACAACGAGGTAGTACCACAATAATAATCCTGCAAAAATTTTGATGGTTGTTTAATTCTGGTTTATTTTTTTATATGTGAATTAGGTGAATCAGTTTGATGATGATTAGAGTTTATGTGAGATGAAATTGGTTCACTAGAGGTTGCTAAAGGTATATTCTGATTAGAAGAGATAGGAATAATTGTATGAGATGAATCATGTTGAAACTCTGAATGAGGAAACAAAAATGTAGGTACTCTAGAGTTGAGTGGGAGAGCTTTGAATGTAAAATTGGTTTCATGAAACACAATATTTCTTGAGATGAGGATTTTATTTGTATTCAAGTCCATGAGTTTGTAACATTTGACATCAAAGGGATATCCTAAAAATAGACATTTAGTAGCCCTTGGATTGAACTTTGTTAAATGGAGATGCAAAGCATAAGCATCCAAAAACTTTTAAATGAGAAAGATTAGGTGGTTTGTGAAATATCATTTCAAAAGGTGTTTTGTTTTGAAGAAGAAAGGTGGGGTTAGAATTCGATTTATAATATGTGCTGCAGTTAACACACAATCACTCCAAAAAGTTAGAGGTAAGTTTGCTTGAAACATTAAAGCTCTAGCTGTGTTTAATAAGTGTTGATATTTTCTTTCAACAACTCCATTTTGTTGTGAAGTTTCTACATAACTCTTTTGATGCAAAATGCAATTTTCATTATAAAATTTTGTAAGAATGAATTATAAACCATTTTCTATTCTTATGGTTTTGACAGAAGTGTTAAATTGTGTTATAACCATTTTACAAAAGCTTGACAGTAAAGATGAAACTTCAAATTTTGTTCTAAGCATGTAAACCCAAGTGCATCTTGTAAAATCATCTACTATAGTTAAGAAAAACTTAAAACCACAATATGAAACAGTAGCAAAAGGACCCCATATATCGCAATGAATCAAATCAAACTCTTTATAAGAAATATGCTATGATATAGGAAAAGAAAGCTTTTTTTGCTTTGTTAGTAGACACATTTCACAGATATTTGTACAATCAAATGTTATTGAATTGTCTATTTGTCTAAAAAAAAGGTATTCTAGAATTTGAGACATAACCTAGTCTGTATTGCCAAAGGTTTAACAGGTTTTGAGTAGTGGCTGAGGTAAAACATGGTGGAGAATTAAACTGATATTGATGGCAAGAATGAGCTTTTGAGGAAGCTTAAGATAGATGGTAAGGTCCTTGTTTCTCAAATGCAATGTCAATCATCTTCTCCATTAATTGGTCCTGTAAAAGGCAATAAGAGCCAAAATAAGATAGAGAAAGATTAGATTCTTTAGTTAGTTTAGAAACAGATAAAAGATTGAATGAAAAACTAGGAACACATATAACATTGTTTAAATGTAATGTGTTACAGAGACTCACTATCCCAGTTTATGATGCTGGAACAGTTTGTCCATTTGGAAGGTTAATAAAATTTTTAATTGGTTTAGGGGCAGAGGAATATAGAAGAGGAGAACAGATCATATGAGCTATTGCACCAGTATCTAGGATCCAAGAAAAATTAGAATTTAACTTGGCAGAAGAAGAATTACATTGAGTAAAAGTTTTACCAGAAAACTGAGTAGTAGTGACTAAATTCACAGCTGCTGTAGAGGAATTAGTATTCTAGGTGGATGGATCTGAATTGGCAAGTACTAAAAGCTTATTAAACTCTTCAACAGTTAAAGAAAACCTTTAGTTCTCATTAATATTTTGAATGCAGACCTTTTCAGTTGAAATGACTGCATGTGCAGAGGGATGATTTCTTTTTCCCTTAGGTCCAGTTCATCTATAGGGATAGCCATGCAATTGAAAATATTTGTCAATTATATGACCACTATAGCCACAATGAGTACAATGTAGTGAGGATTTCTTCAACTCACTCTTTGGAGAACTTGGACTAAATAGGTTGATTAGGCTAAGCAAATTGCTTTGCTAACAAAGCATGTGTTTTAGTGCTTACAGAATAGGTAAGTTGCCTCTAATTTTCTTCTTGAAGCAGTAAAGAAAACACTTTAACCATACTAGATAATGGAACAACAAGCAATAATTGACTCCTTACTGAAGCATAAGAATCATTTAAGCCAACAAGAAACTTCGAGTAATTTGACTACTACCAAATTAGCAAGAAATTGAACAAATCACAAGTACATGAAGCCATCTTTCCATAGGTACATGTTGGGAATTGTCTATAACTGACATATTCATCTCAAAGATTCTTAAAGGCTCTAAAATAATCTGTAATTGATGATGAACCCTAGTTTATACAATTTAGAGATTTTTCTAGATGAAAAACTCTTGGGCCATCACTTCTCAAATATCTAGTTTTTAACTCATTCCAGAGATTTATAGCAGATGCAACATAAAGCAAGCTATTTCTTATGTCTTTAGAAATGGAATTCATGAGCCAAGAAAGTACAAAGTTGTTGGCACGCAACCAAGCAGTGGGATTGACACTCTAATTAGTAGGAGGAGCAGTGATCGAACTATCAATAAAGTTTACCTTGTTCTTGACAGTCAAAACTATGGTGATCAAGCGACTACAAGCAATATTATTGTCTCCCACAAAGATTTTTGAGACCAAGAGAGCACCTGGATTATCACTGCGATGAAGATAATACGGACTAAAAGAATCATCCAAAGGATTGACAATAGAATGCAAAGAAATGACAGTAGGATTGTCTAAATTCATGGCAATTACAAAATTGAATGAAATTTTGTAATACAAAGTTCAAGATTTGAGTAGAATAGAAGAAAGAAATGATTCCGCGAAAGTAAGAGTGATTCTTATTATGGGTGAGAATTATAGTTGGGACTACCACGGTGAGATTTTTCAAACTCAGCAAGTTATTTGTCTATGGTACTATCAGTTTATATAGCATGAATAATAATAAATATGGCATGTATGTCATAAAGTATGGACTTACTTTTTTAAAACATATCTTTATCAACATTAGAGTTTTCGTACTTTATGACATACTTGCTTTCTTAAATAGATTTTGTTCATTCTTATTCATGCTTTTACATAGAATGGACACGCCATGGTTCCCCATAAACTATGTTCTTTTGCTGGTCAACGCATTGCATCACTGGTCCATCCACCAACTAAGAGTGCACTAGAGTTTACCTCATGGTATTTTCATTACCAAGAGTTATTTGCACTCACAGGCATTAGGTGTCTCGACTTTGCCCAGATGATCTTTCGATCTAATTTAAAGCTTGTCTTTGTTAACTAATGAGATTCCACTCCATTTTATCGACTTCAAAATGGATATGGGAGTTCCACTAGGATAATCCCCCTACTAGCATTTGGCATCGTGATAAAAACATTAACATTTCATGCTTGACTCAAAAAGTTCATTACAAACACGTATGCTTCATGACATATGTTCATGCTATGTGACAGATATTCATGCTTGTGAAATATGACATCATGGCATAACATAATTATTGCAATATAATAAGAATTTAGGTCAAAGATTATTTACTTGCATGAAATTTACCATCTAAAATACTATCATACACGGAGAGTAAGTTAGAAGCTAACCTACAGAAATCCTTGCATATAGAAAATCAAGGTGCTAAAACAAATGAAATAAAAAGATTAGTGAATCTTATTAACTATGAAAAATTCAGAATCTAATACTCCTAAATTAGTATATGAAAAATTGCCCTTTAACTCTTGGGAATTTAAAAATAAGCCCATAAACTTTCAACAATTGCAATCGAGCTCCAAATTTCTCCAAACTTCACAAAACCCATGTATTTTCTATTCTAAATCCATTTTCAATATTAGGATTTTAGAAATCATGCATCTACTATAAGAAACTCCTTAAGGCCGAGACTCCTAAGCCCTAACTTTCACTTAATGTGAATTTTTGTCCTTCTTGCATACTATTAAAGGTTTAGTCCAAAATTTAACACCTAATCATGTCCTAATCCCTAGCTTAGTATCATATTTAAGAAACTAGATTCACAATCATCATGGTCATATATTCTTCTCATCATGCAACCAGCACAAACACAACAATAACTATACAACCTGAAACCGGTGTTCTTAGCTTTTCTTTTTTGCAATTGCACATTGAGACTTCAAATAATCACAAATCCTAACTTCTAACATGCTAAGTACACATTCCTAGATGATAATACACATCACTAAGCAACTATTTCAACATATTCAAGAGGTGGAATGTGATATCCCGTTTTTACATGTATTTCTAGTGAAGGAGTATTTTAATTTAATTAAAATATTGGTTCTTTTATTTTAAATCATCAAATTTTAATTGAATTTATTTAGTTGTGAAATTTATTTTGTTGAGCTTTCTTAATATTAATTATTATTTTGAATTTAAATTGCTGTTTAATTTATTTTAGTTTGTTTTTGGATTTAAAATTTTGTTGTTAGTTTTTATTAGTTATTTATTATATTTTAGCTAGATATTGTGTTTAGTTTTTTTTATTCGATTTATAGTTTTTAAAGTTGTTTTCATCAAATCAGTATCTGGACTCCAGAGGTGAGAATTGGATCTCATTTCTTTTCTTCATGTTTTCTTTTTTCTTTCTCTTTCTTTTCTCTTTTTCTTTCCTTTTTTCCCACTTTTTCCTCTGGTTTATCTCTACCCGTGCGGGCGTCTCCCTTTCTTCTCTATATCGCCGTTTTCCTTTAGCCTCCATGCGCCGGCGTGTAGCATACCACTCACCCAGTTTTCTTTCCCTCCGACCGGTGATCATCCCCACCAAATTTCACCTCCATCAATACCACTGTGAGCCCTACCAATCCACACTATTTTTTAGTCGTTTCGTGGCCATCATTCCACCTCCGGTCACCATCTCTTCACAGATTTATCATCGACCTCTTTCCATCCTAAACCACCCACACTACAAGAGAAGTGGGCTTTTGTGACCAAGATTTAGTGATCAAAATGACTATTTCTTACGGTTTTCGTAGGAAATAGTCCTTTTGGTCACTAAATCTTGGTCACAAAAGTCCACTTCTCTTGTAGTGCCATTTCCAGCTCCGATCCATTGCCGGAACAGCCCCCATGACCTCACTTTCTGTTTTGGAATTTTTCGCCTTCCACCATAGTTTTCTCCGCCACCCACAACCAACCCTCCCTTACACTAATTTTATAAACACTTCTAAGTCATTCTCTATCAATCCCAAGTCTTAGTTCATCACCATTTAAAAGTGCATATTTTACAACCCACGACCACAGTATTTTTACACTATTACGTTGCTTTTTCTTCGCTCTTTCAGCTCATTGATCTTTCAAAAATATTGCTGTAAGTATTTTTTAAACTTCATTTTAGATTTAAATATATTATTAATTTTTCAATAAATTTATGACTGGTTGGTTATTCCAGATTGAATCCGAGGAGTCGGAGGTTGGATGAATTTGAGGACGGAGTAGTTTGTTTGTTGTTGATGTTGAGATTTGTTGGTTAATTTGTATCTTGATGTGTCTTGCCATTTGCATTGCATGGTGCATACATGTACATGTATTGAATAATGAAATTGGGTTTTCATGTGTAAATGGATTTTTGGGTGCATGTTTATCACGACCCCAAGTTGAGATGGGACATTATTTCAGTGGAACTCCTCTAATCCCTCGAGAGCGTAATATACTGAGTGATGTTCCTTGAATTGTCACTGGGCGACAATGGGAGTGGGATGATACTACTCTCATACTGACTCTGTGGCCCCTCTGCTGGCGAGGGTTAGAGGATGATTGGCTATTTACGCGCTGGGCGTGAAACTGGGTATCGCTTGTTACGAAGTCACACACATGGTCGTTACCCATGGTATAACGAAAGGAATCAGGGTGTGCGGATGACCACTAGGAGAGGTCATGGTGCATTCGGTTAAGGAAAAAGTGGAAATTGTTTTGAGACTTGATTTTAGGCCATTTTCTGGGAAAATGGCGAGGAGAGGCTTTTAAGGAACTATTTTTGGGCGATTTTTTGGCGTGCGTGCAAAAATGTGAATTGAGCCCGAGGAAGCGGCTCCGCCAAAGTATTGACTTGGAATTATTTTACGTTGGAAATTATCTTTACTTGTTTTTATGTTATGTAATTTGTATTGGAAACAATATTGAAACTTGTAATATTTTATTACGTGTATTTTAAGCTAGTTTGTATTTAAACAAAATTCTAATATTTAGTTGTAAGACTTTTATCATCCATTATGTGATTTTATTGTATAAGTATTGCATGTACACATACTTGGCACTTAGTGATAAGATGCGTGACCCATGTTGTCATCATCCCAACGTCTCAATTTCCACGTGTTTGTACGTGGGAGTTGGAGGTGTCACATGGAAATCAGGCTACCCACAAAACCTTGAAACTAAAATATGCTTGTGCATTGTTTTTGAAAAATATAACTAAACCCTTATTTTGCATGCAAATTTGCTTGAAATAATTTATCCATGCTCATCATAGTTAAGTCTTAGCATCATTTTACTCATACCACACCCAACTTCAAGATTAAAACAAGTAACATGGCAAGAACCTCAAAACTTGCATCATATGAGGAACAAGAGTAGCTTACCAAGCTTAGTAACTAAGAGGCCAGCTTCACCTTGTTTCCCTCTTTCCCTCTCAGTTTTTCTCTAAAAGTGTTTGTTGAATCTTATACGCAAGTGAGGAAATAAGTAAGGGAGAATGTGGGGTGCCTGATTAACACAAATGGCTAAGGGTCAAGATGGGTGGCTTTTAGTCAAGCAAGGAATGGACGCGATGAGAGGGTTGCTTGATGGAGTGGACAAAATCTTTGGTGTTGCTGATTGACTTGGTCGATTGAGTGGGTATGGGAATGGGCAGTTTGTTTGAGTGTGGAAGAAGCTTTTGGGGGCTGACATGGGAGGTACCAAGTAGGGCATGGGGGCTGGGTTGGTGGTACTATGGGGAACCATAGTTGCTTGTAAAGAGGATTAAATCAAGAGGGAAAGGGAAGGTGCAAATTGATTGGGTGAAGGGCGAGGGTTGTATTGGTTTTTGGGGTTTCAAGTTCAATTTAAACAGGGGTTAGTCTTGGGCAGTACAAGGGTATAAGTGGGAGGCATGGTGTGTGTAAGAGGGGTGCAAGGATATAACACCCCATTTAAAAATACCTTAGGCTTTAACTCTAGTAGCTTCAAACCTAGCGAAGTAGAAGTTGGAATACTACAAGAAAAGGAAATTTTTGGAGCTTGATTGATTTAGTAATATTTGTTTGAAGAATTCGAGTGCTTTTAATAATTTTGAAGAAATGTGCCAAGAGGCCAATGGGAGAATGACACATGGCAAGCTTGACACATTAATTGTCTAAGTGACTTGGTTAAAATATTTGATGGATTTGGAGAAAGCCCAAGAGTGGTTTAATAAGGATCTTAGTTTACTAGGACGAGATGGACTAAGGATAGATACAAAGATTTTAAACCCAACTTGATGGACACAAGACATCAAGCCCAACTTAGAAGACACAAGACTATTGGGCCCAACTTAGTCAGTTTCAAGGCTATAAGCCCAATTCAAGAAGACCCAAAGTTAGGACCCAACCTAGTAGACTATTGAGGCCAAGGAAAGGCCCAATAAATCTAGACATGAGACCTATGGATAAGTCCACTCCTAGACCCACAACAAAGGCTTATTCATATGGCCCAATTAGAACCCAACACTTGAAGTCCAAGCCTTGTATTTCATTTCACTCTTCCAATGGGACCCACATATGCCATACTATTGGTCATCTTACCCAAGCCCCAACCACACGCCCCTAGGGCTCTCTTCCAACCATGCTAAGGCTCCTAAGATTACTCTTCATCTCACTCATGAATAGTAACTCAAGCATCATGACTTGCATAGTTTTCTTGAAACCCTTTTTTCATAATTTTAGATCTGAAATCTTTGTCTTTTACACTAATTTTGCATCACTCTTAGGTAATCCTTGAATGTTAGATTAACCCAACCCATGTCACTTGAGGCAAAGGCATGTCATTGTCAACACAACCCACCAATTGTCACCCTTGGTGCAAAACCATGCAACCTTTCAACAAGCCACCAAAAACCAATGCCCCTTCCATAAGTTTTTCAAGAGGCATTCTACACCTTTCAACCCTCATTATGTCACATAAGAATTAGACCTAGCAAGATGACGAAATAGTTCCAAGTAAGGGTGTAAAAATTAACCGGGATGCCGAAAAACTGGACTAGCCTGGCTCGAATTGGTGAAAATCGTCCAGTTTTGGACCAATCTAGTCCAGGACCCAGTCCCTTAGTTTTGAAACCGGCAGGTACCGGTCCGGTTCCAATTCTATACTTTAGACCGATTCACTATATTATATATTTTAAATTAATTTTTTAATATTATATATAATATATAATAATATAAATTGAAATTATATATAAGATAATATTATAATAATTTATAACATAAAATTTTAATCTTAAACATGGAAATTTATTTAATTATATGCTTTAATAATAATATATAGATATTAATATCATTTTATGGCCTAATAAATTCTCAATTTATTCTTTTTGATAAGTACATTAGTAAATTAGTACTACTAATCTACATTAGTATATAATGTATATTAATTACAATTTACATTTTATGGCCTAATACTAATAATCTAATACTATATTACTATTAATAATATATTTTAAGTCCATATATAAATTACTATATAAATCACTATACTAAATAATTATATATGAAATAATGATATAGTAATACTAATACTATCACTATCAATGATATAATTATAATAAATTAAAATTAGTGTGACAAATATTAATACATAGTTATACTAATTACTATAACTAATACTAATATATATATACTAATACTATTAAAACCGGACTGATCCAGACCGGAACCGGTAAAATCGGAAATATCGGTTTAAGTGGATAACCAGTGTACAATCAATTTTCAAAAATGAAAAACTGGTGCATATCGGTTTGGTCTCAAATTTTATCTAAAACCAAACTAAATCGGATTGGTTACACCCCTAGTTCTAAGAAACAAAACCAAGAACTCAACTATTCACCTAGGAACTTGAGGTGTTGACCAAAGCCAACTGCACCTTCATCTTCAAGTATTTTCTGCACCAAAGTCAGCCACACTCCACACACCACCTCCTTTGATATTTAGTCACCAGGATGTGATTCAACACTCAAGTACATGCTTTTCCAATTATCTCCCAAAGGCAGCAAAACCGGTTGGCAAAAGGAGAGGTATATCTGCATAGGTCCCTCGGCTGAAAGCACCACCAGTCCATCTTCTTTCATTTTCTGATCAAACATGATCATTTGGCAGCCAATCACCCCTCCTTTCCTCACTTGGAAAAGCTACCAAATAAAGGTTACCATACCCACAAATCAGACCAAGAAGGGGACAAAAGAGGAATAAAAACTGGACGTACAGTAGTTTTGGAGGAACCAAAACCATCAGCCTTGCCTTGCTTCCTTGTGAGGCCAAAACCGCCACTCACAACACTAGCACCTTTATTGAAACGATACGTTTTGCACCTTTGTTTTTTTTTTTTTTTTCTTTTTCTTTTTTTTTTTTTGGTGGGGGGCCTGTTGTGCTGGGTTTTTGGTTTAGAACTTGTGGTTGGCACAAAACGTACTGGGCGATTCATTGCATTGGATGCCTAAAAATCCCAATTGTCGAAATAGACAAAATTCAGAGCTAATTAGAAAATATTTTTGTGAAATTACCTGATTAGAAAAACTCCAATGGTCTTTCTGGTTAATTTAGAACTTAGGGTTGGCACAATGGTCTTTCTGAATTAGAAAAAATTGTGTGAAATTACCTAATTAACCTCCATGATGTATATAATTATGCCAATTTTGTACACTTATATGTATGATCAATATGATCTCAAATTGTCCAATATATACTAATATGCATGGTATCATATCCCTCTCGTCTTTTATCAGCCAAAAGACAACATACAATGAATATATCCGCCATGCATATTAACCTTCAATGGAATATTTAATTACCCCAGACACATATCAGAGCTAGAGAAGAGAGACTTGAAAGGAATATATTTTGGCGTTTATATGAAGATCACTATTACAAAAAGAAATCGGAATATTTATTAACATTATCATCAAAATCAAATGATTCCTTTCTTTATCTTTTTAACGAGAGGACGAGATCATTCCATATCTTATTGACCAGTGTTCTCATTTTCTGCGGAGGAATATCATGTAAAAAAATCGAGTAATTCCAAGAAACATGCTTGTTAATGAAATACCTCGAATGAAAGCCAATAGGAATCATTGAAGTACTAATCATAGACCAGTTTGAATGGATTATTTCAGCCTGATTCTGTTCCAATCATCACATGAATTATTACTTTAAGTGATATTGGTAGTACTGATCTTCGTATACAAATTGGAATCCAATATTTCTTGCCTGAAAGGGTTAATACATTAGTCGAACAAAGTCTATATAATCTTTTGATTAAGTATTAGAGAGATTCAGATCAAATAGCAACGTACTCAAGGCTATAAAACCCAGAAAGCTAGAGAGGATTTATTGTACGTTAACTAAATAAGAAAGCTGCAGCTTGCAAAGTATACAACCCACATGTTTTCCACAAAGTATACCAATACTTTTATGATCCCCCCATCTGCTATATGTATATAACATAAAGTTAGGCCTTGGGAACGGTGCTGAGTGTCAAGGCATATTTTATGAGCGTACCGAACTCGTTCAAGCTGATGTATCCATCTTGATTTTCATCAGCATGCCAGAGTACTGATTTAGCTCTCAAATGAGGGAATTCAACTCCCATCTCTGTTAAAACTTTTTGCAGCTCTGCCTGGCTAAGCCTGCCGTCTTTGTCCGTGTCACAGCGCTCATACATAGATTTCAACTGCGCATCACTGCATTTCGCAGATTCATCCTTGACAGCAACTTTCCGAGCCATAGGCGCAGGACAAGACCTTAGTCTTCTGCTGGCGGAGGGGGAGTTTTGGTTTCCCGTGCTAAAAACTAACAAGGGAATATTATGGGTATCTGAAATGATATGTAGTTTGCTGGCTGTGGGCTGGCCTGTATGGAAATGACGGGTTTATATAGAAAATCAGGTGCATGCATGCAACTTCGTATAGTATTGATGCGAATAAGTTTTTATTCATTTGTTGATTTTTTTGTGAATATTTGGGCCCATAGATCGATCATTACTGTATAATTCATTGTTGTGGAGGACAGACGTGTTTTGGTAGTGATATTTCTTTAGTGGAGTGGAATATACGACTTTTTTTGGACTGCGCCAGATGATAAACCAAATGATATTTCTAGGAGAACATCTCCTCATGTTAAAGACTTCAACGACCAGCATTGCATGTTGGAGAATGACCTTGCAATTTTAATAAAAATAAATTTATAGGGACCATTGAGAATGTCCTTGCATTTGCTATGTTATTTATGTGTTTGTATATAAATATATATATATATATATATTATTAATTACAAATATTAAAAAAATATATAAAAATATATTTGATAAATGTTATTATGTTTAATTAATGGGTAAATAGACGGTTTTTTTATTATTATTAGCGTGTTTAATGGTTAAATAAATATTTTTATTTTTATTATTTTATTGAAACAATTATATATAGTTGATGCAATGTGTTGGGCACATATAAGAATAAAGTTATTGCAAGTGGAGGACAAAATTTCTTTATTTTTTTAATATTTATATTTTTGCAAGTGCCAGCATGGAGGACATTAATATATTTTTTATTTTTTACTATTTATAATAAATAATATATTTATATATCAACACATAAATAATATAGCAAAAACAAAGATCTTTAAAATTTATTTTTAGTAAAATTTTGACAAAAATTAACAAATCAAATATTACTCAACTTGAAGTCCTGATCATGTGCAATCAATTAATCGATCACATCATGAAATTATAATTTTCATAATCAAGTAGCTAACATAAACCAAGCTATATATATATATATATATATATCAGAAATGCTATATGTTCCGAATTGGTGTCCCGAATAATTAAGTGTACCGAATCCTTTTTCTTTTCTCTTTTTACTTAGTGATTAAGGAGTTTTTTTTAAATAATGTTATGATTTTTTTATTTTATTTTTTTAAATGTTTATGATGGTTAAAAAATGCATAAAAAATAAAATAAAAAATAAAAAAACTGTAATGCACCTTTTGGGAGGTTTAATCGGGAGCACCTTTCGGTGACTTTAGAAGCACCCTATATATATTATCCAATTACATTGCCATGTAAGTCTTGTATAATCTCTTCAAGAAAAGTAGGGTCTACTAGTAATAAGTGGATATTTTCATGTGGGTTCTAGATCTATACACTTCTTTCAAATAGAATATACGAAATTTACACAACTTAAGACTATAAATTATTTTTCATAATATTTAATTACAAGGAATGGTGACTATCGAGATCTAATTAGAGGTTATTTAGATTGAGAAATAGTACTCTTAACCTATCTCATCTCATTTTATTATTATTATAATTTTATCAAATTTTTACATAAAATATAATAAATAATTCAATTTTTTAAATTTAAAAATAATAATAATATTAAAAAATAAAACTCTAATAATATTTTATTCAACTATCATCTAAAATTAATACGTAACTCATCTCATTACAATATCTAGACAACCTGTAAATCATCCATACATATTATTACTTTATGTGATAAGGACATGTTATTAATGAATCCAAGAAGTCACTGTTTCAATGCCTTTAAAAAAGAGAAGAAAAAAGTGAGTAATATGGCCTAGTGGAGACCGGCTCGTGATGTTATCTGGGGATGGAACGGCCGGGCAGGATATGGCTACAGATCAGTAGGAATCCAGTCCCCACTAATCTAACCGTGAGGGAAAATAATCCAAACATGATCGTCATATATATTATTTAATAATTTATAAATCTTTATAGACATATAATAAAAATCACATACATATGATGTTAAGAAAAGCATATATAATAAATCACATAATATTATATATATATACATATCTAAACAATTGATATATAGTAATACGTGATCTAGCTATCAGAAAAACGAATTTTTGCGATCAAAATAACTATTTCTGATGAAAAGGTACTCGTGACAGAAAAATATTACTAATATATAATATTATTAATTACTTAATTTGGTGATTTCCTTACTCGTGAATTCTTGCAGCAACCATGAGCAAAAAACGAGATAAAGGAAAACAAATTGTCCCCGCCCCACCACCACCTGTTTCAACCAAACCGGCACCTCCTGTGGAAATTGCCAACCGATTTACTACCTTGGGTAGTATATATCAACCTGCTTCTTTTGCTTCAACTGTTTCAACTCCATATGATCCATATGCCAAACCTATTGTTTCAGCAACAGCAAGGCCTACTCAATTATTCCTCCCTGCTTCAAAAACCCAATACATCAAAAAAATGTATTCTTGGAACCTATTCTACATTGAATCCAATCGATCCATAGACACAGATCCCTATAAGATAGCTACCCGCTATTTTCCCCCCAATTTCCATTGGATCCCAGAGAATCCAGCCAAAAATCTCCAATTTTATTCCAGTATTCTGATCCACATTGATTCCTTAACCATTAAACCCATTTATGATAAAACAGATGATTCCAAACTGATTTATCATAGTGCTTACATTCTCAGATTCATTACTGAAGAAAATTGGGGTACACACCCCTCTACTTCTAAGAAACTCCGTGATTCAGAAATTACTTACAATTATTATGACTACATTGATGCCTGGTTCAGGTTCATGCTTTTCCAGACACCAGATATGTCACATTCGTGGTTTTTCAACTTTGATAAGAATTTCAGAGGAAAAATTCCACTGTGGTTCAATAAATGGTGGCACCAATTTGGACTCATTCCCGACATTTTCCCAGAGGAACTCCAACGGGCCTACAAATCCTTTATTCAAGCAATCTCTTCAAAGTTGGATGCATATGAGTCTAAATTTCCATACTGCATTCATTTCAATAAAAGATTCAAACCTCCATGGATCCTAAAATGGTCCTACGAGAAAAATGGTGATATTCTACACAGGTTTGCCTTTGTTAAATGGTGGGACAGATTTCCTCACATGGCAAACATGATCAATACTATTTCTAAAGAGTTTGGTCAGACCACCCTTAATCTGAAAAACTCTGAAGATTTCCCTGCTATTGACCGATCAGCGCCTGAATATCCATTAATCCAGGCACCTACCAGTTCGACTACTTCAAAGAAGAAAGCAACCATTTCCTCTTCTCAGAAGTCTGTTCAATCCTCCAAGTCCAAAAAAAAGAATATTTCTACAGGACTAACAAAGAAGGATTTAATTCACCTACTCCAACAATCGCTGAAGGAAGACAGCTCTGACCCAGAATCAGAAGCCTCCTCTGAAGCCTCCTACAGTAACACATTTGGACATGATTCAGAAGACACTCCAAGACTATCTGATGACTGATCCATTATTATCCAGCTGACAGCCAGCTACCTTGATTCACGGGATTGAATACACTGTTCAATCACGGGCGACATATTTACTGTACCTCTACTCATGATTGTGTACAGTACCATTTACTATTCTACTTTCACTGTATCTCTACTTTAATGATTGTATACAGTGCTTCCTTGCTCTATAAGAGGAATGCCTGGCTTCAGCATTAGGCACAACTTCTTTTAGAGCTTCTCCCACGACTCTAGGTACTACGCCCAGAGCCTCTCCTCTCCCTCACCATCCTTCTCTTCTTCTTCATCCCTAACCTCTCCAGATATTCTTCTGTAATCTTGTTTAAACTTGTTTATTTTAATAAACTTGGTTATATTCAGTACTTGGTTATATTTTTATTATTTATTTTCTGCAATCATATTTATATTTCAGTATATATATATATATATCACAAATGCTATATGTCCCAAATTGGTGTCCCGAATAAGTGTACCAAATCCTTTTTCTTTTTTCTTTTTACTTAGTGATTAAGGAGTTTTTTTTTAAATAATGTTATGATTTTTTTATTTTATTTTTTTAAATGTTTATGATGGTTAAAAAATGCATAAAAAATAAAATAAAAAATAAAAAAACTGTAATGCACCTTTTGGGAGGTTTAATCAGGAGCACCTTTCGGTGACTTTAGAAGCACCCTATATATATTATCCAATTACATTACCATGTAAGTCTCGTGTAATCTCTTCAAGAAAAGTAGGGTCTACTAGTAATAAGTGGATATTTTCATGTGGGTCCTAGATCTGTACACTTCTTTCAAATAAAATATACGAAATTTACACAACGTAAGACTATAAATTATTTTTCATAATATTTAATTACAAGGAATGGTGACTATCGAGATCTAATTAGAGGTTGCTTAGATTGAGAAATAGTACTCTCAACCTATCTTATCTCATTTCATCATCATTATAATTTTATCAAATTTTTACATAAAATATAATAAATAATTCAATTTTTTTAAATTTAAAAATAATAATAATATTAAAAAATAAAACTCTAATAATATTTTATTCAACTATCATCTAAAATTAATACGTAACTCATCTCATTACAATATCTAGACAACCTGTAAATCATCCATACATATTATTACTTTCTGTGATAAGGACATGTTATTAATCAATCCAAGAAGTCACTGTTTCAATGCCTTTAAAAAAGAGAAGAAAAAAAGTGAGTAATATGGCCTAGTGGAGACCGGCTCGTGATGTTATCTGGGGATGGAACGGCCGGGCAGGATATGGCTACAGATCAGTAGGAATCCAGCCCCCACTAATCTAACCGTGAGGGAGAATAATCCAAACATGATCGTCATCCCATCACATCGTCATATATATTATTTAATAATTTATAAATCTTTATAGACATATAATAAAAATCACAAACATATGATATTAAGAAAAGCATATATAATTAATCACATAAAATTATATATATATCTAAACAATTGATATATAGTAATACGTGATCTAGTTATCAGAAAAATGGATTTTTGCGATCAAAATGACTATTTATGATGAAAAGGTACTCGTGACAGAAAAATATTACTAATATATAATATTATTAATTACTTAATTTATATATTAGTCCCTATGCCTATGATCATGACAGAAAAATATACGTACGTGTGGCTAAGATTTTGACGATAAATACATGTATATAAGGATCTAAATGAGTATCTAAATGCATTTCAACGCTACAATTCAAATATTAATGATCAAACAAGCAAAGCAACCAGACTTGTCTTTAACTTCATATTTTGGAATACCAAAACCTAGCTACCTATAATTGGAGCTCATGATAATCATCTTGAGCTTTTGATAAGGTTTATTAATCGATGATGGTTCAGGAACTTGAGGAGTAGTACTTCCAACCTCCAGGGGTGAGATATCGCATTCTATCATATCATGAAGGGCATATTTTCCATATCCACTTCCAAGCATAAATACTTTTTGCTTACTTTGCGTATATTTTAAGCTGGGTTCCTTGATGTTACAGGTAGGAGATCATATCAAGTGGGATGGGTACCATCTCTAATTAAAGAGCGGGGTTTTTATATATGTCCCATGCCAAAGATTCTAGAGTATATATTTCGATACCCTAGCTGTCTTCTTGTTGAAAGAACAAAACCAACAAATTACAATATCATGAGTGATGATCCCAAAAAAAAAAAAATAATAATTAAAAATTAACTATATAAAAATAACAAAAATGATTAGAAAAAGAAAGAAAAATACACACATCATGAAGTGAAAGAGATCATATATATACAAGAAATATGTAGTATCATTGATCTTAAAATGTCTGAAAAGATGCAAGGAAATAATATCTAGTTATACCCATATATATATAGTTCAAAATAAATCCGAGGCCCTTGTTTACAGGTTTTAAATCAATTATATATTAACCAGGTACCGATAATTAATCGGTTTCAAAAATAAGAACATGGACAGGTAGCTAGTAACATTAGAGTACAAAACCAATTTTTAAAGCAAAAGTCTCTACGAAAATATTAATACCATGACCCAATTTACAAGAGAGATTAAACGAAGCAAAGGCCATGTATGTGAGATCTTAGAATTCAGTGCTATTGATATTTAATATATTAACATGAGAAATGATAGTTGCAATCATGAGTGTGCAAGCGACATGCAATCATTTTGAAAAAAATAAATAAATACATGACCCACATAAAAAAAATTAATTTTTTAATAGTAAATCTCACTTTTTTTCAAAATAACTACATGACATTTGTACACTCCACGAATATATATAGCATTACTCTAAATTAATTTACTTATTTAAATTATATATTACATAAATCTATCCTCAGGTGTTATTTAACGTACAATGGAAAAATATTAATTTAATTATTTAAATTATATTTAAAAGCCTAAATTGATTGAAGTTGAAGAATCATGCAATTCGCCGGAGTCAAATGAGGAGGCTTGATTTTAACATGATTTTAATCTAAGAATATATATATATATATATATATATATATAGATAGATCCGTGATTCCCTTTTTTATTTATTCTTTTCTTTTCCTTAGCCAAACCATAACCTGAATTTCTTTCCGTAGGTGCATAATCATGTCCTAGTTAGGCTAATATCCGATCTAGATAGACATTACAACAAATATTAGTTTTTCTCACAAAAGGGAATTTGGTCGAAATAGGTGGGGACTATGTGAGAAAAAATATTTTTCCACCAATTTTGTTTGTGAGATATTGGTGGAATATAATTCATGAGCAATAAACTTTTCTTAGGAAAAAGTTAATTCGTGGGAAAAAAACTACTTTTCGTCATGACTAGAAGTTGTGACAAAACCTATTTTCATCCGTGGCAAATGGAGATAGAAACCTAACCCTTTGTAGTGACAGTAACATCAATTTCACCAGAACCACAGTCCGAAAAAGTATATTAGCCACGTATGATTTTGTCACACATTTAGTAGTATAAAGTTTTTGACCACTCCCTAAATCGTGACTATTATTAGTATTGAGATGACACTGTTTGGTGATAAATATGTTTTAGTCATCTCTATATTTGTCGAAAGAACTTATTATTTACTACTTGTACTATTGGAAATAAGTATTCCCCGTGACAAAAGCAATGGCAGATGATTTAGTGTGGTGGCTTACTGTGTCATTTCCGTGAGAATAATTAGTCGAAAAAAGTGGGGAGTATGTGAGAACAAACCTTTTTCTACCAAATTTCCTGGTGAGAGGCTTGTGGCATATAATTCATGAGTAATAATAATTTACCCACCATTTCTACGCTCATTGGACAAATACTAGTATAATTAAGAAGTAAATATTAAATCTGTCCACTACAATCTGAAATTACTCTCGAAACCCATGAACATACTATTACTAAATCCATAGTCCAGTTAAACTCAAGCCAAAACATAAGGCTACATACAATCAAAATAGACCATATGTTTTCAAGCCACCAAGTTTGCTTGAGGTAGATGATAGTGCTGAACCTACATGAAAGGAAAAGAAGATCTAAATCAATTCAAAACTCCATAGCCAACATAGGCAAAATAAATAAAGCATCACATTCCAGTGAAACAACCCTGAATGTTAGGATAAAATAAAAACATATAAATTAAAACCAGTAGGGAGACAGAAAGCGACTAACCCATAGCAAGTGGCAGAAGCAAAAAAATGGGTACTAACTTCAGGGCGTTTGAGAGGCCATTTCCCAATTTCTTGCTTCTATCTTGATATTTTCCTGTCAACATATAAACATGACAAAATATAAATAGCTCATGACTATTAAAAGTGCAAAATTCAGAGAAAGGACATCTAACAAGAAAAGATAGTAGCTAAGCATCCTTACTACTAAGGTTTCTGGAATGTGATAAAAATAATAGTTAGCTAAGCATGTTCAGAAATCCAAACAGTAAAATGTAAATAATAATTTCATTTTTCCAGACAAAATATCCATCTATGTTGAGTTGTAAACACTCATAGTTTAATCATGAATTTCCACCTTCCAATTTCATGTATGGTCTCTAAAACAACCATAACTTGTGCATGAACTTGGGGAGTAAGAAGATGACTGGTCGTGCAGGTAAGAAAACTTAGGACTAATATTATTGATATATATATTATTTCATTGGATTGGACTTTATTGGCATATCGATTATTTTATTGACATATCTAGTAATTTTCAAATGCCCTTTCTCTTAACTTAGAACAATATAAGGTTGACATTATGCAAAACACTAAGTTTCCTAGCCACTGATGCTAGACATTTATATTCTCTGATTTTGGCTTTTGAATTTAACAAATATCATAGGGCCCAAATTCTGTAAACTAACCATGTTTTTTTAAACACTATGCATGCAACAATCACTTCCTCTATTGTGTGTCTTAGCACAAGAGAATAAGTGTAGTCAAAGAAACAAGTTACAACTACAAGTATTGTATAAAAAATATACAAAAAGCAGCAGAATGTCCACACAAATCAAGTTCTTGCCATTATCTGATTCCTAAGATAACAATCACTCAATAAGAAACTGATTTCAAAAGCACAAAGGAACAACTTAAAGTAACTATAGTTAAGGAACAAGCCTCTAGCTGCATCTTTCCACCACCACCAATTCCTTCCAACTCCACTACCATTTCATGTGAATATCCTAGTAAAAGACATATTCAAACAAAACTTGTAGCCTTGCATTGAACTAACCTACTGAACATTAGTACGATTGTTATTAAAGAAGTTGGACATATCTTTACCATTACAAATAGTACAAATAAGAACATGCTTCAAGTTAGAAAAGTGGAAACAAAAATAAAAGTTTTACCTTGGTACCAAGTCCAATTCTTTTCTTCAATTTGAAAAAGTCGTGTGTAAAATATCTTCAAAGGTGCTTCTTTTGTGGAAACCCCCTTGTCAGAGAACTTCTTTAAGACATTACAGTTTTTGAAAACAATCAAATATCCCAAGTTAGCTAATATCACACTTGAAAGGGCCTAACTGGTATGAACTACAAGTTATTGGCCTCCACATATACAGAATCAATTCAATTTACACTAAGTAAACCATTCTCATTTCAAATGTAAAACGAATGAAATAATCACCCACTTCAAGTTCTACAAAAAAAAAAAAAAAATTAAACAATAAATATAAGGATTAATTATCGCCAATCCACTTCAAGTTCTACATACTTGAGCAAAATCAAGCACTTAGAACCAAAAATTATATTACAAAGAAAAACAAAAATAACCTAGAGGAGGACTTACAGGAGGTGAAGGGTGGGGCTTCAAAGGTGGCGGATTGGGAGTGGGAAAGGGTGATTTCGGTTGCTAGAGGACCGGTAATGAAATGGTAAGAAGATGGTGGCTAATGGTGGTGCTGGTGGAGTTTGGCGGAGTGAGAGGGGCTAAAAATAGAGGGGTGAGGTCGCCAACTGATGGGGAAGAGAATGGGAGCAACGGCGACAAAAATGGGCAGTGCACGGCGGCGCAACAACCCACAACCAGAATGGGTTTCGCACGGCCAACGGGGAGGAGAGAGAGAGAGAGAGCGTGGGTGAGGGAGGTTGGGGTGGGGGAGGTAGCCGGAGTGTGGGGGAGCTGGTGAACTAGGCGATGTTGCCAGACGGCAAGGCACGGTGTGGCTGGGTGGAGGATAGAAGATCGGGAGGTTGGGTCCTGCACGAGCTGGGGGAGAAATAAGGAGGAGAAAAAGAAAAAGAAAGAAGAAAAGAGAAAGAAGAAAGAAAAAAGGAAAAAGAAAATGAGGAAAAAGAAAAAAAATGAAGGGAAAGAAATAAGGTGTAGTATTTTTAATCTGAGTCTCAAAATAGACCTAACGAAAAAAATTTCACAATAGAAAATTTAAATTATATAATTTAAATGCAGTGATTTAGTAAAATAAAATAATAAAATTTATTAACTACAAAACAATAATTAATAACAAGAAAATACATCAAAATAATTTTTACAACTAAAAAAATCATAAAATAAATCCAGTGAGAAACCTGATAAATTTAAAACAAAAGAATTAATCTTTTAAATCTCTAAAATAAATATCTAAAAAAAAAAAAGAAAGATAATCGACGTCAGGTGTGGACGTGGGATATACAGTACGCTGATGTATAGTATTCCTCTATTTAAAAATATTTAGGTATTTTTATGGCGAGTAATATTTATGAGAATTACTTATTTAATAGCGGGCAAAAACAATAAGCCACGGTGATGATGATACAAGTTAAATAGTAATTTTGCGGCAACTTTAATCCATGGTAAAAAGGCAATTTAACTCGTTACAATAACTATTTTTCTACTAAAGGCGCATATGTTGCCCATATTTATTACCAAGAAACAAGTTGGTCACAAAAACTACAAACGTGATAAAAAAAAATCTTTTGTCATCAACCATTATCGATCAAGACAATTTCATAAGAAAATGTCTATATTTATTCTCTTCAAATATTTTAGTGACAAAAAGCCACTTTTTCCCACGACAGTTAGTCGCAGAAAAAGAACCCGTGGCAAAAGTCACAAAATTTGTAGATCTGTGATTCCCTTTTTTATTTGTTCTTTTCTTATCCTTAGCCAAACCATAACTTGAATTTCTTTCCGTAGGTGCATGATCATGTCCTAGTTAGGCTAATATCCGATCACGAAAATATTTATGGAAATGTTGAGCCAGCTTCATGAGGAAAGGATCGATAAAGTTGAGAACGAGCATTAATATTGAGGGAAACGGAATTCAAATTTTCATATGTGGATTTGTCCCTTTATGCGAAAGATTTACACTAGCTCTTCCCAAAAGTATTCCTTTCCGATACGTCCAGCCGACTGTTTTTTTTTTTTTTAATTTTTGGAAATGCTATGGCCACGGAGAAAGGGAACCCCTACGTTGTACCAATAGTGTAAATTACATTTTTTTTTTCAAACATTTTTTAAACCTTTAAACATTTAAAAAACACTTTCTTAATAACCATTAAGTAAAAAAATATATATATATTGGTCACTTTCAGGGGTCACATGATTTCTCAATGGAACAAGCATTTTCCTTTTTTTCTTTTTCCTTTTTAATTTACTTCCTTTACAATAAGCTAGCTATATATATGTTGATGCTCTTAATCTTTTCCGATGTTATTAGACATCTTAGAATTACTTTTTTGGTTACTAATTCATGTTGGGCCTGTTTTAGTCCTGAGCCTGGTTTTCTTTATGGCTCGGTTGATGACCTGATCCACCCACTAGATTAGGTTAATTAATTACTTGTATCTTGTAATATTATCTTTTGTATAAGTACCGTTGTATATCATCATCTAAAATAAAAATTCTTTATAATTTCTAGGTGTTGATGTGGACATATTGCTAAACTATGTAAACAATTTTATATAATTGTTATTCCTTGGCCAGGCGATGGTTTCTTCAAAGCTTTTGAGGCAAAATAGTTTCAGGCCAGTTTAACAATTTAATATTTCAAGTTGATTGATTCTTAATTTGTTTCTTATTTTTTTATTCCTTAATCAATTTAGATTATTAATCTAACTTGGAATTATTTAAAATCTAATCCTAATTATATTGTTAACTATTAACTAATTTGCTGAGGAGTTCGATCTTTGCAAATATTTGTCTAATATATGGTAAAAAGCTCACAATATTGTTACAGATAATGATCTCAATCTAACACTTTCAATCATCACACATAACTTTATTCGTGACCATTACATCAAACTTTCTAATTTCTTGACAGGTTTTTTGTTTATTGTAGCAATATCAAACAATCAACGAAGAATGAATTCATTACATGAAAAGAATATAGTATGAATTACAAGGGAACAAATCATTGAGAACTGCTATGAATATGTAGAATGGAGGTGATCATGAACAGCCCGAATTCAGAGACTAGTAATATGCATGAACGTGCTCCATGTGTGTAGATTTTCCGGCCTCTCGACACTTTTTCTCTTGAGAAAGTTCTTTTGCTAACCTGCAGAAAGAATTTATGTGTTAATTATTTTTATAATAAACTACGAGTACAACATCGAATAATGAAATGTGTAGTACTTAATGCAGTTCAATCATTTCTTTTTCATACATTCTCAAAGCCTCCTCATTTGTACCACAATTTTTGACCGGTTCTGAATAACCCGTCTGCAAATTCACCCTTGATACGCTGGTTTCTTCAATAGTTTCTCCCCTATCTCAACAAGTTTGTTCAAGTTCTCTTTTGTAGAGTCATCAACCGAAGCTGCTGTCCCAGTCAAGGTGTCATCCTAAACCAATATTTTATAGAAATAGTAATTAATAATATAACTTGAAATTTTAAAACCCTTGCAAGCTGCATTCAAACCCTAGATCAAAAGAAGTTTCTTACTTGAATTCGGAGGTAATTCTGTTCTGAATGAAGGGCTTGGAAAACCACAGCAAGATGCAAATCAACCATATCTGCACTTGCTTGAGTAAACACATCCACTATGGGAACTGAACCGCCATGAACTAGCCAATCAAGAAGGCCCCACTTTGCTGCCATTTTAGCACTGTATTTTTTCTCTATCTTGTTGGGAGCTGTTCTAACACAGAGACGATTCTAAATAAAGGAGGGACGAAATTTAACGTGGTTCGGCAATTGCCTACGTCCACAGCTGCTGTTATTTTACTATGAAATGATTTTTACAGAAAAATTTTCTCTCTGCTCACCCACTCTCTTCCTCTCTTCTTTCTCTCTTCTGCACTCTCTGCTGCACACACCGTCTGCACTCTTAAGCTCTCCTATTTATAGGAGAGCAGATCACTACGTTGCAGCAATTTGCTGCATGATTCTTGGAGAGAGGTGCCTAACAATACAAAAGAGCAAACGGTGCCTAATGAGCCAAAATAGTAAACGGTGAGCCATGCACCGTTTGCTTCTTTGTCTCCATCTGCAACAATCTCCCACTTGGAGACAAATGAGTCTACATATCTTCATAGCAATCATCACAGCAACTTCAAGTCATGCCTTTAAGTACGAAGTCCAACTGAAGCTATACACAGCTTCAGTTTGTCAGCAATAACTACTTTTGTGAACATGTCTGTTGGATTCTCTGTTCCTTGAATCTTCTCAAGTATCAGCTGTCCACTTTCGAGAAGAGATCGGATAAAATGGTATCGCAACTGTATGTGTTTTGTTCTGGAATGAAA
Organism: Carya illinoinensis; assembly: GCF_018687715.1. Lineage (NCBI taxonomy): Eukaryota > Viridiplantae > Streptophyta > Magnoliopsida > Fagales > Juglandaceae > Carya > Carya illinoinensis. Next base: position 10,493,250 of record NC_056766.1, on the reverse strand, counting down.
GGCTGGATTCTTTGCAAGAAAAATAGCACTCTGACTATCACTGTGCAAAATGCCTTTTTCATTCTTCTTTCCCAATTCCTCCAAGAATGACTGCAACCAAACCATTTCCTTCCCTGCTTCAGTTATAGCAACGTATTCCGCTTCTGTAGTTGAGAGAGCAACAATCTTCTGTAACTTAGAAGCCCACGATACAGCTGTATCACCCAGCGTATACACAAATCCAGTAGTATTTTTTCTGCTGTCAACGTCACCTGCTAAATTAGCATCTACATATCCCTATAGTTTTAAACCTGCTTTTGTAAAGCATAGTGACGTATCTGAAGAGCCTTGTAGATATCTTAAAATCCACTTGACTGCTTCCCAATGCTGCTTTCCTGGATTACTCATGTACCTGCTCACAGCTCCCACTGCTTGTGCAATATCTGGCCTTGTACAGACCATGGCGTACATAAGACTACAAATAGCAAATGCATAGGGTATTCTGTCCATACATTCTTGCTCTTCCTCCGTCTTTGGCGACTGATCCTTAGTTAGTCGAAAGTGACTAGCTAAGGGTGTGCTCACTGGTTTCGCCTTGTCCATGTTAAACCTTCTGAGCACCTTCTTTACATACTCCTCCTGGGAGAGCTTGAGAGTATCATTAGACCTGTCTCTAATAATTCTCATACCAAGGATTTGTTTTGCAGCACCCAAATCCTTCATCTCAAACCGCTTTGACAACTGCTTCTTCAGTTCATTGATTTCCTCGATGCTTGACCCTACAACGAGCATATCATCTACATATAACAGTAGGATAATATAAGAGTTGTCAAAGTTCTTCATATAGCAACAATGGTCGGCCTGCAGTCTTGTAAATCCATTACTGCACATGAAGTTGTCAAACTTCCGGTACCATTGTCGTGGAGCTTGTTTTAGGTCATAGAAGCTCTTCTTCAGTTTGCAAACTAGATTCTCTTTTCCCTTCACTGAGAATCCTTGTGGCTGGTGCATATAGATGTCTTCCTCCAAATCACCATGAAGGAATGCAGTCTTCACATCTAACTACTCAAGATGTAGATTCTCTGCAGCCACAATTGCCAACACTAGCCTGATCGTTGTCAATTTTACAACTAGAGAGAAAATGTCTGTGTAGTCGACACCTTCTTTTTGTTGAAACCCCTTCACGACCATTCTGGCTTTGTAGCGCTTGCTATCATTGTGTTCTTCTTTAATTCTGTACACCCATTTATTGTGCAAAGCTTTCTTGCCTTTTGGAAGCTTAGTTAGCTCCCATGTCTGATTTGACATCAGTGACTCCATCTCATCTTGCATGGCTTTCTCCCACTTGATCGAATCTTCAATTCGTAGAGCTTCATCATAACTTTCCGGTTCACCACTATCTGTTAGCAAGATGTAGTATAGAGATGGTGAGAACCGTTGTGGTGGCCTGATTGTCCTTGAAGATCTTCGAGTAGCAGTGAGTGGTGTACGTTGTTCGATCTGTGTATCATCATTTTCTTGATCCTTGTTCTGATCAGTGTTGACTCGAGTAACATCAAAATCAACAACCTCAGGTTTCTTTGGTTGTTCCTCAGATTCAGCTTGTGACTTAGTTTTGTACAGAATCTGCTCATTAAATATCACATTTCTACTTCTGATGATTTTGCGATTTTTATCATCCCAAAATCGATAGCCAAATTCTTCATCACCATAACCGATGAAAAAACATTTTCTAGATTTGGCTTCTAATTTGTTACGATCAGTAGAATCTATATGAACATATGATAAACAGCCAAAAACTTTCAAATGGGAAAGATTTACCTTCTTTCCACTCCAGACTTCCTCTAATAGATCGAACTTTAAAGGAACTGAAGGTCCCCAATTAATCAAATAGGCTGCAGTGTTAATTGCATCAGCCCAAAAACATTTAGGCAATCCTGAATTCAGCCTCATGCTTCTGGCACGTTCGTTGAGAGTTCTGTTCATGCGTTCAGCTACGCCATTCTGTTGCGGTGTCCCGGGAATAGTCTTCTGAAATTTAATCCCATTTGCAGCACAGAATTCTTTGAACCCTCCGTCGATGTACTCTCCTCCATTGTTTGACCTCAGACATTTTAACTTCAAGCCTGTTTCATTTTCAACTATGGCTTTCCACTTCTTGAAAGTATCAAATGTGTCAGATTTATTTTTCAAAAAATAAACCCATACTTTCCTGCTTGAGTCATCAATAAATGAAACATAGTACCGCGATCCTCCAAGAGAAGCGACTGGGGATGGCCCCCACAAATCTGTGTGCACCAACTCCAACTTTGTAGATTTTGGAGTTCTACCATTTTTCAGGAAACTAACTTTTTTCTGTTTTCCAAAAATGCAACCTTCACACATGTCGAAATCAGTTGATTCCAACTTTGGTAACTTCCCCTTGGATAATAGTACTTTCATTCGTTTCTCACTTATGTGACCAAGCCTTTGATGCCATAGGTTGGCATTTGCATCAGCAATTGCAATAGTATCTCTAATGCTTGAAGTCATATATAGAGTACCTGTTTTTGTGCCTCGAGCTACTACCATAGCTCCTTTTGTTATCTTCCACGTGCCACCGGTAAATAGTACCGAATGCCCATCAGCATCAAGTTGTCCTACAAAAATCAGGTTTCTCATGAGCTTGGGAACATGTCGCACCTTCTGTAGCAACCATGCACTTCCATTGGGCAGATTGATTGGTACATTCTCCCATGCCTTCGATTTCCAACGCTTCACCATCTGCTAAGTACACCTTCCCGAAATCACCAGTGACATAATTCTGCATGATTTCTCGGTGTGCTGTAGTGTGGAACGAGGCTCCTGAATCTAACACCCAAGATTCAATTTGGTTGTCGACTGAAAAAAGTAAGGCATCTTGGAGATCTTCTGTTGTGGCATTAACAGAGTCATGCTCATTCTTCTTCTTTGCTTCCTCGCAATTATTTTTGAAGTGGCCAATCTTGCCACAATTCCAGCACTGTACTTGTTTTCCGGACCTAGATTTACTTCTGCCTCTTCGGGACTTCGATCTGCCCCGATTTGAACTTCTACTAGCTCCTCTACCTCTCGTCTAGAGGTTTAAGGCAGAACTGGAAGTTGATGCTTCTCTTGTATCTCTTCTGCGAACTTCCTCGCTAAGAATATGGTCCCGGATATCTTGATACTTCATCTTTGTTTTGCCATAAGAATTGCTGACAGCTGTTCTCATGACCTCCCAGCTCTTTGGCAATTGAGCTAGAGCAATCAGTGCACGTACTTCATCATCAAATTCAATCCCCACTGAAGCTAATTGATTGATGATGGTGTTGAACTCATTCAGATGCTGAATAACTGGAGTTCCTTCTGCCATTCTCAAGTAGAACAGCTTGTACATCAAATGCACTTTCTTATTGGCTGATGGCTGCTCGTACATGTTCGATAGAGCTTTCATCAAATCCGCCGTGGTCTTCTCCTTTCCCACATTGTGTGCAACTAATCTTAACAGTGTTAGTCTAATGACTCCCAACACTTGTCTATCAAGGAAACTCCAATCTTCATTGCTCATGTCATCTGGCTTTCTTCCTAGGAGTGGAAGATGTAGTTTCTTCCCATAGAGATAATCCTCTATCTGCATTCTCCAGTAGGCAAAGTCTGTACCGTCAAATTTCTCGATACCAACACCTTTAGCTTCTTCTCCAACCATAACTTTACAAATGAGTTCAAATTCAAACAAACAAAGATCACTGTTGCATCCGAAACACTCGAATTAGCTGGAAATGAGTCCGGAATGATCCAAATAGTTTGTTAGCACTATTTGATCGTTGCGATGGAACTCCAACTGGCGTGATCTAGCCCAAAATGATCTGCAACACGTGGATGGTTCAGATCCAATGTACTGATGCTGAATCTCAAAATTTCGACCGTACGGATGAGTCCGGAATGATCCAAATAGTTGGAAAGCACTATTTGATCGTTGAAATCGGACTCCGAATGGCTTGATCTAGCCAAAAATAGATCTGAAAAAAGGACGGTTCTGATCTGTCTGGGGCGTGAGATACACGCGCTACACAATGTGCGTGGGTAACGCGTGGGCGCATGTAATACACGCGCGTACAGTACTGTGGCGCGTGGGGGAGAGTGAGGCGCGTGTGACACACGCGCCGAACCTCTAGGGCACGTGGGGGCGCATGGGCACGTGTCCCTCACTCGTTTTCAACCTCTGGCGCACGTGGGGGCGCGTGGGAGCGTGTGGTGCACGCGTCTTCAACCTCCAGAGCGCGTGGGGCGCGTGGGTTGCAGCAGATGCATGCGCCGATCTTCTAGGGGCGCGTGTAGCCTCGTCCGACCTCCGTTTTCGATTCCGTTTGCGGCAACAGATTCGTCTCAACGCGAGGAACACCGTGGAGTTGTCAAAAATTGATTTTGAACAACTTGAATTTTCAGACAGCTCGAACCAGTGCTCTGATACCAGTTGTTGGGAGCTGTTCTGACACAGAGACGATTCTAAATAAAGGAGGGACGAAATTTACCGTGGTTCGGCAATTGCCTACGTCCACAGCTGCTGTTATTTAACTATGAAATGAGTTTTACAGAAAAATTTTCTCTCTGCTCACCCACTCTCTTCCTCTCTTCTTTCTCTCTTCTGCACTCTCTGCTGCACACACCGTCTGCACTCTTAAGCTCTCCTATTTATAGGAGAGCAGATCACTACATTGCAATAATTTGCTGCATGATTCTTGGAGAGAGGTGCCTAACAATACAAAAGAGCAAACGGTGCCTAATGAGCCAAAATAGTAAACGGTGAGCCATGCACCGTTTGCTTCTTTGTCTCCATCTGCAACGTATCTTTCCCGAGCCAGTGCCTAATGAGATTACAAGAAAGCGACCACAATCTGTGGGCTTTATTGGGAAGAAATCAAGATTGGCATCGAAGATCTCTTTAGTCACTTGGTTTATGGCAACTAAGGCCTGGACCAGGGAACCAACAAAACGCCAAGAAAGAAAGAATATCAGCTCAACTCTTTCGAAGTATTATAAAACTTTAAAATGTCACTTTAAAGATTATATAATATTATACCGGATTGTTTGCAGCAACACCTCCATCTATAAGATTGAATTCAGAAACCTTTCCCGCCTCGTTTTGGTGCTTGAACTGATGGGCAGGAAGGTATGTTGGAGCTGCCGAAGTACCAATGCATATGTCGGATAGTCGAGCATTCAAACAGGAGTGATGTTTCTTAGCCTGCAATTAAGAGGGACGAGGTCAATGACTTTGAAATACATATTTCTCGCCCTGTCAGACTCGTAAAACTGAAAAGAATTCGATTTAGCCCGAAATTATTCACGTCACTTTTCTGTGTCCAGCACCAGATAGAAATACTTTTAGAGCTATTTATATCATTCTCTCCAAATTTATGAATACTAATTTTATATGAAAGGAAACTAACATCTGAAGCTCATGATTCTAGAGAGAGAGACTAGAGAGAAAGATCAGACCTCATAGGATGTGAAAACTGTTGGCTGCAGATTCTTGATATCAAAAGTTGGAATCACAACATTGGTCAATGTGCTATGCAGCCGAGTTTCTCCTAATTTCTCCCTTAGAACCCCGTGAAGGTATTTCCCGTCATACTTGGGCCCTATCAGTGATTTGAAGATTCCATATAAGCCACTGCAATCAAAAAGATTCAAGACCAGTACATTTTCACTAGTTAATATTTAAATATGCAGATTATACAAAAGCTTTCATGTACCGTACAAATAAAATACACAGTATGCTACTATTGTGAAGGAGGGAGTAGTCAAGTATATATCATGAATACCCCTTCTGTGGGAAAATCCGAGGACCATGTTGGAGATAGAAGGGCTTGATATCCTTGGCATCAAAGAGAGGTCGATTATTTTCATTTGGAGCAGCTAACATGGCGGTCACAAGACCACCTGTGCTTGTTCCTGCAATCACGTCAAAGTAGTCTGCAAGTCTAGCTTCCTCACCATCCAACTCCTATATATACATGCCATGGTTATATCAAACTTGTTAGTACGTGGTGACATTCATATGCATAAAATTTCGGCTATGTACATATGTATTTATGCTTATGGAAGACCTGAATCTTGAATCTTTCCGGTAACCCAAATTATATATATTCATGTACCTGAAGTTGTGATTCAAGGAAAGCTAGTATAGTTGCAGGGATAAGCCCCCTGATACCACCCCCATCAATGCTTAAAATGGTGATGAAATTCCTGTATGTTGTGTGCTGAGGCTGAACTGACATTGTTTTTTCCATGAAGAAGATGAAAATTTAAGGCACGTACGTAAGTGATCGTAAGTACGTAGCGAAAGATCAAAAGATTGCCTTGGTTGTTGTTTATGGGAGATCAAAGGAAGCTTAAGTTTCTGCTCTTGACTTTGATCGATCCATCGATAAACACGTATCTATAGCCTCAGTTCCGGAGGCCATCTTCAATTAATTATTATGTCCTTGCTTCTCTTGCTGCAATTCTGTTCATAGGGTACGTGCATGTATGGCGCCCGTTCAACAAAGGATCGCGCGAGGAACTGCATATGTTAGTCTCCTGTTGAAACTTTCCAAACATCTTTCTTGGACCATATATGTTTATGATTTAATAATAGCTCGATAAGAATTAATTATTATATAGTACCGCATATCATGATTTGTGTCATATTCTTAGGCCGATCGTGTTTAAATATATATAAATATATATAATACACGTGTTTAATTAATTTCTCATTACGGGTCCTATTTAGCAAAAGTATTGCATGCTTATCCATCAACCCTAGCTGGATGGAAATCTCTGCTGTGAGAAGAACGTACGTTTCAAATTTCTTTGGTAAACTAGTTGGTCAAACAACTATTAGTAATATATTTTATTTGAAATCCTCCTGAATTTAGCGTACGATGATTCAACATGTCTCTCTGCAATGCAAAAAGTAGTATATATATTTTGGGATTGCTGACCTGTTCTAAAAATTACATCATGTATTTTTCATTATCCTAATTAAAGAACTAATTATTTGGCTTTGTTATCAGGAAGGCGGTGCATTGGCTGCTTGACCAAGATATTGGACTCGCAATCCGTGGCTGCAGGGATGCAGATACCAATATTTTCACGTAAAAGTACTGATTCACCCAGATCATGATCGTCAAGTGCCGGCCTCTCCGGTCCTAACACCCAAGTTCACCTTTAACGCCATATATATATATATATATATATAATACGTTTGTGTGATTGAGTATATGTTACATGTACTTAAAAGTTTTTCTTAAAAAAAAAAACGTATAAGACTCGTTTTATTAATTTTTTTTTTAAATTTAAATTTTGAATTTCACGACTATTTATAATTTTTATAATTAGCATATCAATAATTGATACATTGAAAAAGAAATCTTTCATAAGTATTCTTAAATGCAATTAACATTTCTCTTTTGTGTGTGTGTAGGTTTTCGATGTATATTTTATCTTGTTCTGCATATATGCTGCCAAAGAGAGCACTCCCGAGCCACTCTCACTACAAGAAATCAGGCCTTTTTCAGTGCTCACAATCGTTGCAAAAAAATACGAAAATCACTATAAATAACTATTTCCAACGATTTTAACTTCTTTGCACGTTCGTAGCAATTATCACGTCTTTTTTGCTCAAAGCGGCGATAACAAAATAATAGTTGCTAAAAATACTTTTAGCAGTGATTTTTTTCCCTTGCAAATAGTCCCAACATCACTGTAAATATCCTCATGCCTTTAAAGATAAATTCGCTGAGAAATCTCAATTGCAGCATTTCATATTGTCGCAAATACTGTATAAATCGCTGCAATAGATCTCAGGTATTTCCAGCGAAAATTTAAAAAATTGTTGCAAAAGACCATTTGCAGCGTAAGCGGACGCTACAAATAGAACCAAAAGCGCTATAAATAATCACAAACTGCTGCAAATGGGGTAATCCATTTAAGGGAAAATCGTTGGTAAAATTTAATTGCAGTATTTTGTATCGCTACAAAAGCTCTAAAATTGCTGCAAAAAACTCTCCCTAATTTCTAGCGAATATTAAATTTTTGTTGCCAAAGATTTTTTGCAGCATAAGATGACGCCGCAAATAGAACCAAAAGCCCTATTTTAAGCTTGTGATTTAACCTTAACATGTATAGTATTTCTCCTCATTTTAATGCCCTGTTTTTAGCCAACGTGTGCCCCTATTTTTGGTTTAAATCCATGAGCCTCATTTTCAATTTTTGGTATTTTTGTTCTAGCCGTGGGTCTCACATTTTTTCCAGCCACTATATTCTGAGTTTAATTTAGTTAATCAACCGTTGTATTTTGAATTTATCCCTTCAAAACTAATTACTTATTTTCGAGCCCCTTTTTTAGTCTCTTAAATTGCGATTTTTGGTGAATTTGTTTTGAGCTCACTTTTGGCGTTTAAGGGATGCTTGATCTTTCAAGAATTTGCCTTTAAAGCACTGTAAGTATTTTTCCAAATAACTTTTGAGATTTAAATATATTTTGCATTAACAAATATTCTGTAAAAATTGGTTGGTTGTACTAGACTGAGTCTAAGGAGTCGGGGGTCAGTTGGATTGGAAAACGAAATTTTTTGTGTGATTGGTTGATGTTGAGATTTGTTGGTTGTTGGATATATTTGTGTCTTGTCATTCATTGCATAGTGCAGAATGTTCATGTTTGTAAAATGAAAACTGGATTTTCACATAATTACATACATGTACATGTGTTGGAAATGAAAACTGGGTTGTCATGGGTAAAAAGATTTTTGGGTGCGTGTGTTTCACAACCCCAAACCGAGATAAGGTATTATCTCAGTGGAGCTCTTCTAATCACTTGGGAGCAGAATATACTGAGTGATATCTCTTGAGTTGTTGCTTGGGTAAAAGAGGATCAGACGGGATGGTAACGCTCTCATGCCAACTTCGTGGACCCTCTGCTGGCGGGGGCTAAAGGATACTTGGCTACGAATGCGCTTGGAGCGGAACTAGACATCGCTCGTTACAAAGTCACATGCATGGTCGTTACCCTTGGTATGGCTAAGGGAGCCAAGGTGTGCGAATGGTCCCTATGGGAGATCATGATGTATATAGTTAAAAATTAAATATGTGAGCCATTTTTTGGAAAAATTGCCAGATTTGATTAAAGGATATATGTGGGTCATTTTCTGAAAAAATGACAAGATTTGATTAAAGGATATATGTGGGCTATTTTCTAGGAAAATGGCGGGATTTGATTAATGAACATATGTGGACCATTTTTCAGGAAAAATGTAGGTTTTATATTGGGTCATTTTCTCAATGGATTAGATTTTTGGTATGTGTGGAAAATTATTCATTTTTGGAAAATAATGACTTTTGGGTCTCATGTATCTGTCATCATGTGCATGCATATTGTTGTTGCATGAATATATTTTTATCCTGTGGACTGTTTGAATTATTACTTACCTGCGGTATCGTAGATTTTGATGTAGATGATGAGGAGGTTGAGCCTAAGGATGCGGCTTCTTCAGAGAAATGATTTGCTGCCACTTGCTTATATTGGGACTTATTTCCTCGCTTTGGATCTTGTACTGTGGTTTTAAGATGCTTTTACTGGATAACTGTATTTTTTTGAAACTCCTGTATTTAAGTGAACTTGTATCTAAACAAATTTTGATACTTAGTTGATCGACTTAACTTATCCGCTGCATCTTTTATCTTACACGTGTTGCATGTACACACACTTAACACTTGTCATTGGGGTGTGTGACCCAGGTTGTCATCATCCCAACGCCTCAATTTTCACGTGCCCATATGTAAGAGTTAGGGGTGTCACATGTGATATTAGACCAGAATATTTTAAAGGTGTAATTTGAAATTATTTTATTTATTTAATTTGAATTGTTTTTATTTAATTTGATTGGATTTTATTTGATTTGAAATTATTTTTATTTAATTTTATTTTATTTTATTTGAAATTATGTTATTTTATTTATGGGATTTATTTATTTTATTTTGTTTTGTTTTGTTTTGTCTGGAGTTGAAAATTGGGTTAAAGGTTAAGCTATGGCAGGAAGATAGTACGACGTGACGCCCCCAACTCCCACACACACAAACACAAGAATCGAGGCATCGGGATGATGATAACACAGGTCACGCATCTCATCACTAAGTGCCAAGTGTATGTACATACAACACATGTACAACAAAACAACGCAGTAGATAATAAAAGTCAGTCGACTAAGTACTAAAATTTGTTTAAAAGACAAACTTGCTTAAATACAAGCGTATCAAAATATTACAAATTTTCAGTAACATCATAAAATCAAAATACATACGCAAGGAAATCATTTTCAAATAATACAAGCAAAACTCCAATCAGACATCCGATGGAGCTGCCTCGTCGGGCTCAGTCTCCTCGTCATCTGCATCAAAATCTACCATATCAAAAACGGTACTGCAAGTAAGTAATAATCCAAGCAACCCAGAAAATGAAAATACATTAAAGCCACAACAATATGCATGAACGTAATGTCATATGCATGAGGTTCGAAAATAAATATTTTCCAAAACTAATCCTTTTTTAACGCATGCCAAAAATCCCATTTTTGGCCCACAATATTTCCTTTAAAATATTTCTTCGCCATTATTCCAAATAATGGCCCAAAAATCCAATATCGCCATTTTTTCAAAAAATAGCCCAATAACCAACTATCAGAACACTGTAGGCGGGAATCACAGACAGAACTCTACCGCCATCCCTACGCGTGCACTATAGGCAGGAATTACAGGCAGGACTACCACCGTCCCTGCTTACCACCATCCCTACAGTGACTCTCTATCAAACCGTTCAATCAGTACATTTCAAACACATCTAAAATCCTTTCTAGTATAAAAACCCAGTTTCCAAATATACATACATGTAATTACACAGAAACCCAGTTTTCCTTTTCCAACACATGTACATGCATGCACCATGCAATGCAAATGACAAGACAAATTATCCAATAAACCCAACATCATCCAAACATAAATAACTCCATCCTCAAATTCATCCAACCCCTGATTCCTCAGACTCAATATGGCATAACCAACCAAATCACAATGTATTGTTAAAGTAAAAATATATTTAAATTTTAAAGGAAGTTTAGAAAATACTCACAATGATATAAGGCAAATTTCTGGAAGATCAAACACCAACTTTAACTCCCAAAAGCTAGCTTGAAAATAAACTACCAAAAATACAATTTTTGGGACTAAAAAGGGTTTTGAAAACAAGATGATTTTAACATCGAATTTTTTAATTTAAATGACAGATTTTCTGAAACAAAACTTGAAGATGATGGCTGGAAATATAGTTACACGGCAAGGGAAATAAAAGGCCAAGAACACACGCACGGATTGCTCAAAAACAACGATAATGAGATGTGACGCCCCCAAATCCCCCTGCACGGACACGGGAAAATCGAGACATCCGGATGATGACAACTCGGATCACCACCCTCTCAACGAGTGTCAAGTGTGTGTAAGAGCAACAAATGTGCAACAGGAAACGCAGCAAATAACGAAAGTCATATAACTAAGTACCAGAATTTTTCTTAATATAATACAAGCTGTTTAAAACATACATAAATAAAATATTACATAACACAAATATAGTTTTAAAAACAGCTACAAAGCATAACTTCAACTCAAAACTCCGGCGGAGCCGCATCCTCAGGCTCAGCCTCCTCCTCCTCATCGAATCCTACACCAAAATCTACGGAACCAAAAAATGGCGCCGCAGGTAAGTAAAATCCAAACACCACCAGATAAAAACATATAAAACTCAAACAATATGCATGAAGTATGCCCAATGCACATGTCTCATAAACCACATCTCAAAACCCATAAAAAAACATATTTTTTTCCACGCACGCCAAAAATCCCATTTGACCCAAAAACATATCCTTTCCAAATATCACGCCAAAAGTCACATTTGGCCCATATCCATCTCAAACCATTATCCAATTAATCCGTATGCACCATGACCTCCCCTAGGGGTCATCCGCACACCCTAGCTCCAGTGTCAGACCGCAGGTTACGACCACGCATGTGACACCTAACGGGCGATGCCCAGTTCCGTGCCCCGCACGTTCATAGCCAAGCATCCTCTAGCCCTCGCCAGCGAAGAGCCACGGAGTCCGTGCGTAGAGCGATGCCCGGTTCCGCGCCCAGCGTGTTCATAGCCAAGCATCCCCTAGCCCCCGCTCCCGTCGTAGCCCAGCGACAACTCAGGGGACGTCACTCAGTTTATTTCGCTCCCGAGTGACCAGAGGAGCTCCACCGAGATAATACCACATCCCGGCTTGGGGTCGTGATACACACGCACCCGAAAATTCACTTACGCCAATAAAATAGGCTTTTCCCAATTAAATAAAAATGCATATGCATGCACAATGTAAATGCGATATCAATGCACAAAATAATCAACCATCCATAAATTAATAAAACCAAGCACTCCGTCCACAACCCATCCGACCCCCGAACTCCTCGGACTCAGTCCGGAATCAGCCAACCAACAGATAAATATTTATTGAATGAGCAAAATATATTTAAATCTAAAAGTAGAGTTTGGAAAATACTTACAGCGCTATATGGTATTTTTAGAAAACACGCGGCGTTGCAAACGGCGGAAGGAAAGCAACGTAACAGTGAAAATTCACTGTGGCCGTGGGTTGTAAAATACCCACTTTTGAACGGGGACAAACCAAGGCTCGGGATTGATAGGGAATGGTCTAATGATGTTTATGAAGCTAATGGAAGTGAAGTTTGGCCGTGGGTGGGGACGGAAACGGCAGAGGAAGGCCGGATTTCCCAAAATGGAAAGCTAGCTCGTGGGAGCTGTTCCGGTGACTATTAGAGGCCGGAAATGGGTGGGTTAGGATGGAAAGGAGCCGGTGATGAAGTGGTGAAGAGATGGTGGCCTGAGGTGGAGCGACGGCAGTGGATCGGAGCAAAATCCCTGAGGCTTGTTGGGCTTTTTCCGGCCAAACAGCGGCTCCGTTGGCGGTGAAAATTGGTGGGGTGGTTCACCGGAGGGAGGGGAAGATTTTGGTAGCGGTGGTCGGTGCGGTGGGTCTGGGCTGATGATGTTTCCGGCGTGTGAGAGGAGAGAGAGAGAGAGAGAGAGACGAACGGGGGGGGTTACGCGTGGGAAGGGGAGGGGAGAAAGGATGGGCAAAAGAAAAAAGAAAAAAGAAAAAAAAGAAAGAAAAGAGAAAAAGAGAAAAGGGAAAAAGGGAAAAGAAAAGATGTAGGAAAGAAATGAGGTCCAATCCTCACTCTGGAAACCAAAACGGATCCGCCGAAAACGACATTAAAAACCGTAAAACGACTAATTAAATAAAACACATCATCAAATAAATAAATAAAAACCAATTTTAAAACCCAATAATTTAAAATAAATAAACCAATATATTAATTAAATTAAAAACAATCCTTCAGTGAAAATACGCGCAAAAGCGGGTCATCACATGAGAGGCTTTCAATCACAACTAGGACCCGAAAATACTAGAGGAAAATAAGAAAAACAATCGGGCAAGAAAGTGAAGCCAAAAACAGAGTATATTTTTTTGCACAAAACAGGGCAAATCCGACTTCAAAGAACACGCTAATGGGTCCCAATCAACAAAAAAACAACAAGGATCAAGCCACAAACTAGGACCCAAAAATACAAGATGAAAATGAGAGAAAATTCGAGCATGAAAAATGGAGCTAAAAACAGGGGCAAGACCCACGGTTTCACCTGCAAAAATAGAGAAACAAATGAAATAAAATGAAGAAGAAGAAGAAGATTATGCACGACAAGAGAAGAAGAAAATAAATGGAAAAGAAGCGGGGTTACTGGGTTGGGTCAAGGGGCTACGGGCTGAGCCCGGTTTTGAAAGGGAATTAGGCCCAAAATCACAATAAAATGACACTAAACAAGCCCACTTCGAAAAATAAGCTTCCAAGAAAGGAAAAAGGCACATAAAAATAATTCAAAGCCAAATAAAAACACTACTATCCAATATGAGTAAAATAAAATATTTAAAGTTTAACCATAGAATGTTTTAAAGCTAAAGAGAAATTTAAATGCAAATCAATAATTAATAACAAGAAAGCATAATAAAATAAATTACACAACTTAAAATCTTAAAATAAATCCAACAAATAACACATTAGATTTAAAACAAAAGAGCAATAAACTATAATAAATTAAATAATCGTTCAGAAAATATAATGTAAAAATGGGATAATACAATTGTTCCACAGATGACTAACACAAGAGGGGAGTGAATTGAGTTATATTTGAAAAAACAACAATTATAAATCAAATATACAATATAAAATATAAACAAAATGCGAAACAGTAATAAATATAAAGAGTAAGGATAAAAGAGAAGTAAACTCAGTATATTAACGAGGTTCGGCTCCACTATTTACGTCCTTGCCTCAAGCTACCCCTTGAGGATCCCCAAATTCACTATTCAATCTCCTTCAGGTGGAGATAGAAACCATTATACCTTTGAACAACACCGCTACAAAGGATCCGTATAGAACACCCTCTACACTTGCAATCACCTTACACATGGTGATTCAACTATTTCCCATGTAGAACACTTTCTACATGCACAAGGGTTATACACACCCTTTTTCTTATACAAGAGCTGATAGTAGGTAGGTTATCAGAAAACACTTCTCAATGAGTGAAATAAGAACAATACAGTGCAAACTATATCTCTCAAAATGAACAAGGATTAAAGCTCAATGCTTAGAGAAGAGAGAATGAAAGCTTTGAATAAATGTTGTATGCTCTAGATGTTGTGAATGTGAAGCTCTCAAATGATCTATTTATAGGCATATGACACTTCATATTCAAATTTTAAAAGATTCACATGTCAAAGACAACATCATTCACTTTTTCAAAAAAATCAAACCTAATTTTTTACTTTTGGCATATGACAAAAGGAGCACACTTTCATTTTCAAAAAATTCAAACCTAATCTTTTATTTTTTGCATATGACAAAATGAGCACACTTTCCTTTTCAAAAAATTCAAACATAATCTTTTACTTTTTGTATATGACAAAAGGAGCACACTTTACTTTTCAAATTTTTTAAACAAAATCATCTACCTTTTGTATAAGTCTAAAAAAGCATCAATCACTTTTAAAAATATTCAAATAAAACATGCACATGTGAAAGATGACAATCAATCATTTTTAATATTTTCAAAGTTCAACCCTTTAATCAAGGCATGCACATGTAAAAGATGACAATCAATCATCTTTCAAAATTTTTAAATTTAATTTTCAAAAATATTCATGCACATGTGGAAAATGTATTTTAATGCTTTATGATAAAATATTAATTTTGAGCATTAATCCTAATTTCAAATTTTGAAGAGATTTACAACATTACTCTATAACTTTAATGTGAACTTATTCCCTTATTGCTCATGCTTGTTTCCTTGATGTGCTTGACTCCATTGTGTAGACAACTTGAACTTGAGACTTCTTTATTCTTTGAATTTATTTGTTATCATCAAAATTCATGTGTAGATATATAATTACACAAAACTTGAAACCTTGGGTTTAACAATCTCTCCCTTTTTGATGATGACAAATACTTGATAGAACCTGAGCCTGTATTGATACTTAAGCTCCCCCTGAGAATGTGCGTTAGTTTTTCAAGCAAAAGTATAAATATAATTCCAAGCATATATAATAAGTTTAGCAATTCAAACAATGTTAATGTTCTAATCTAACACTTCTGCCCCTTTTGGCATCATTAAAAAAGATCCACAACAAGTAAATGGACTAAAGAAAATGGTGCATTAGTAGACACTATAGATAGTTAAAAATAAAAAAAAAAATAAAAAAAATTGGATCCATCCGTGACCCAACAAGTGTGGCTGGAGATTTGAAAAAATCGCCTGATGTTGTTGACAAACGAGATTGAAGGCTCCGAGTTTCTAAACAAAATGTCATTTTCACCGATCGGAAAAAAATCACATTGCTCTTTGACTTGGATGATAGCTCGTCTGGTTCTTTATGCTATCTCTATAAAATCAGTCTTAAAGTTCATCCAATCCGCATCAAGTTTTCTTCTCATCTCTATAATTCATCTGCATTCTTTCAACATTCTCGTTTTAAGCCTTCTATTCTTTTCTCAATGGCTCATTCTTCTAACATTTCTCTAGATCCATCCATGAGGCATTCTGCACCTCAACCTCCTGTCCTTTCTGCAGTTGCCATTGGTGCCATGTTGCAGCAAGAAAATAATAATCTGACTAATAAGTCAGATTCTGATGCTATCTATGACTTGGTGAGTCTTGGAACTCGCTACTCTTCCTCTATTGTTGCTTTTTTCCAGCGGCTACAAGCCAAAAATCATGAAGTTGAAAAGCTCAAAGAACAAATTATTGTACTTCAACGAATTGTTCAAAAGTCTCACACAAAGGAAGAAATCATTCGGCAGAAGAATAAACAGTTGAAATCTTTATTAGATTCTTCATTCCGCTTGCCGGTTCCCATGAATAAGAATGACATGATATTGTATGAAGAGAATTAAAAAAATTTATCTCTATTTTTATTGACTCTGGTCTATCTTTTAAAAGATATTCATAATATGCATCATACCTATTTCTCTTCTGATCATACATAATCTATCTTCTGGTAAAGATTTTGTGAAAATATCTGCTAACTGATCGTATGTGTTTGTAAACTCTAATATTATATTGTCTTTCTACACATGATCTCGAAGAAAATGATATCTTATTTCAATATGCTTAGTTCTAGAATGTTGTATTGGGTTCTTTGAAAGATTTATAGCAATTGAATTATCACATTTAATTAGAATGTGATTATATATGAGTTTAAAATTTTCAAGTTGTTGCTTCATGTAGAGAATTTGAGTACAACAACTACCAACAGCAATATATTCTGCCTCAGCAGTAGATAGTGTAACAAAATTTTGTTTTTTACTAAACCAAGAAACTAGTGCATGACCTAAGAAATGGCATACTCCACTAGTGCTTTTTCGATCTATTTTACAGCCAGCATAATCTGCATCTGTGTAGCTGATTACATCAAAAGATATATGCTTAGGGTACCATAACTCTAGGTTAATTGTAACATAAGATATCTAAGAATGCGCTTAACTGTAATTAAATGTGATTGTTTTGGAGATGATTGAAAGCGTGCACATAAGCACACACTAAACATAATATCTAGTCTACTGGTTGTTAAATATAATAAGCTACCAATCATACCTCGATATATCTTCGAGTCAACTGGCTTACCGGATTCATCTTTATCAAGTTCAGTTGATGGGCTCATTGGTGTTCCAATTTCCTTAGCATTTTCCATCTCAAACTTCTTCAGTAATTCCTTAATATATTTTGATTGATTGATGAATGTCCCACTTTTTACTTACTTAATTTGCAATCCGAGAAAGAATGTAAGTTCTCACATCATGCTCATCTCAAATTCTTCCTGCATAGTCTTAGCAAAAACTTGACACATATTTTCATTAGTAGCACCGAATATTATATCATCAACATAAATCTGAATCAAAAGAATATCATCATTTTCATATTTAATGAAAAGAGTTGTGTCGATTTTTCCTCTTGAAAACCTTTTTCAATCAAGAAACCACTGAGTCTCTCGTACCAAGCTCTAGGAGCTTGTTTAAGTCCATATAGTGCTTTTGTGAGTTTGAAAACATGATTTGGGGAAATATGATTTTCAAAACCTGAAGGTTGTTCAACATATACCTCTTCATTTATAAAACCATTTAAGAAAGCATTTTTAACATCCATTTGAAAAAGTTTGAAATCTTTATAACAAGCATATGCAAGTAACATTCGAATAGTTTCTAATCTTGTGACTAGTGCATATGTCTCATCATAATCGATTTTTTCTTCTTGATTAAAACCTTGGGCTACAAGTCAAGCCTTATTTCTAGTAATGACTCCGGACTCATCTTCTTTTTCTAAAAACCCATTTTGTCCCAATAATAATATGATTTTTGGGTCTAAGAACAAGTGTCCAAACATCATTTCTTTCAAATTGATTCAACTCTTCTTGCATAGCTAGAATCCAAGATTCATCAATAAGTGCGTCATCAATATTTTTGGGTTCAATCTGAGATAGAAAAACAGTATGATTGCAAATATTTCTAAGAGATGATCGAGTACTTACACCTCGTGAAGGTTCTCCCAAAATTTGTTTCATTGGATGATCTTTCATAAATTTTCACTGTTTGGTTGCATCTTATATTATATTTTGATGATCTTTCCTAATGGTTCCATGTTGAACTTCTTCTATTGTGTTTACTGAGATTGAGACTTTCCGTGTTATTTATACCTCCTGCTTCTTCATCAATAGATTTATTGGAGAGTAGAGAATTAGATTCATCAAATACTACATGCATAGATTCTTGTACAGTTAAAGTCTTTTTATTGAATACTCTATAAGTTTTACTATTAGTAGAATACCCGAGAAAAATACATTCATCAGATTTTGCATCAAACTTGCATAAATTATCTCTATCATTCAAAATAAAACATTTGCATCCAAATACATAAAAGTAACCAATGTTGGACTTTTTCTCATTCCAAAGCTCATAGAGGGTTTTATCGAATTTAGACCTTAGCATAACTCTATTTATAACATAACATGCAGTACTTACTGCTTTTCCAAAAATAACTAGGCAAGTTGTTCTCATTGAGCATTGTTCTTGCCATTTCTTGAAGAGATCTATTTTTCCTCTCTACTACCCCATTTTGTTGAGGAGTTCGAGGAGTAGAAAAATTATGTACAAAACCATTTTCATCACAAAATGTTTCAATATTTTTATTAACAAACTATTTTCCCCTATCACTTCGGATACTTGAAATAGTATAACCTTTTTCATTTTGAATTCTCTTGCATAACTTGGTAAAGGCATTATGTGCCTCATCTTTATGAGTAAGAAAGATGACCCAATTATATCTAGAGAAATCATCAACAATAACAAATGCATAATATTTTCCTCCTAGACTTGCAGCTCTATTTGGTCCAAAAAGATCCATGTGTATCTGTTACAATGGTCTAGTAGTAGAAATATGTTTCTTAGTTTTAAAAAAAGTTTTTGTTTGTTTACCAAATTAGCATGCATTACAAATTTTGTCTTTAAGAAAATTTATTTTTGGTAAACCTCTCACAAGATCATTTTTTGAAAGTTTAGAAATAAGTCTCATGTTGGTATGACCTAATCTTCTATGTCATAGCCAACTAGTTTCATTTTGAGCTGAAAAGCAAATAGCGTCTTGTGAGGTAATTATTTTTGGGCCAAAGGGGATTTTTTGGCGTGCGTGCAAAAATGTGAATTTTTTGCACATCTTGTAGTGTTTGGATTATTACTTACCTGCAGCACTATTTTTGGTACCGTAGATTTTGATGCAGAAGTTGAGGAGGAGGAGGCTGAGCCCGAGGAGGCGGCTCCGCCAAAGTATTGACTTGGAGTTGTTTTACGTTGAAAATTATCTTTACTTGTTTTTCTGTTATGTAATTTGTATTGGAAATAATATTGAAACTTATAATATTTTATTACGTGTGTTTTAAGCTAGTTTGTATTTAAACAAAATTCTGGTATTTAGTTATAAGACTTTTATTATCCGTTACGTGGTTTTATTGTACATATGTTGCATGTACACACACTTGGCACTTACCGATAGGATGCGTGACCCATGTTGTCATCATCACAACCCCTCGAGAGGGTTGCTTGATGGAGTGGACAAAATCTTCGGTGTTGCTGATTGACTTGGTCGATTGAGTGGGTATGGGAACGGGCAGTTTGTTTGAGTGTGGGAGAAGCTTTTAGGGGTGACATGGGAGGTACCAGTACGGCATGGGGGCTGGGTTGGTGGTACTATGGGGAACCATAGTTGCTTGTAAAGAGGATTAAGTCAAGAGGGAATGGGAAGGTGCAAATTGATTGGGTGAAGGGCAAGGGTTGTATTGATTTTTGGGGTTTCAAGTTCAATTTAAATGGGGGTTAGTCTTGGGCAGTACAAGGGTATAAGTGGGAGGATGGTGTGTGTAAGAGGGGTGCAAGGATCTAACACCCCATTTAAAAATACCTTAGGCTTTAACCCTAGTAGCTTCAAACCTAGCGAAGTAGAAGTTGGAATACTACAAGAAAAGGAAATTTTTGGAGCTTGATTGATTTAGTAATATTTTTTTGAAGAATTCTAGTGCTTTAATAATTTTGAAGAAATGTGCCAAGAGGCCAATGGGAGAATGACACATGGCAAGCTTGACACATTAATGGGCTAAGTGACTTGGTTAAAATATTTGATGGATTTGGAGAAAGCCCAAGAGTGGTTTAATAAGAATCTTAGTTTACTAGGACGAGATGGACTAAGGATAGATACAAAGATTTTAAACCCAACTTGATGGACAGAAGACATCAAACCCAACTTAGAAGACACAAGACTATTGGGCCCACCTTAGTCAGATTCAAGGCTATGAGCCCAATTCAGGAAGACCCAAAGTTAGGACCCAACCTAGTAGACTATTGTTGTGCCTAAACTTTGACTCAAATTAATGAACTAAAAATTTAGTGCAGTTTTACCTGCAAGTATACAGGTGTTGTAGTATCTTACAGGATCGAATCCACAGGGATTGACTTTTGTGATAAAGAAAATAAATTCAGACAATGAAACGAAATTACTAAAAGAAACGTGCAATCAAATGAAGATTGATAAAATAACTGAATCAAACTAAAATGATAAAATGAATTGATATAGAGAAAGACTAAGGTTTCGAGGATCCGTCTAATAATTTATGATATTGTTTCCGATCGATTTACTTCAATTAAACTAGAATAATGATTCCGTTTAATTGGAAGATTTAACATTTAAGATCAAGAAAAATAGTCGCTTATGATTGAACGTGAACGATTGATGATTAAAACATTTACAAATATATTTGAATACCACAGGGATTCCTCAAGCATTCACTGTATTCAGAAATCATAATAAATCAAGATGAGTATATAGATAATCAAAATATCCAATAATAAAATCCTTCAATCGATCAAACTCGTAGAATAAATTTTACATGGATCCGAAAACAATATTTAAATTATTAAACTTCACCTCTAACCTTAGTATGAAAATTTAGCCAATCATATTTATTATAAGTGCTATAAAAATCACATAAATATTATTCATTAGAAAACTAAAATGAAATACAAGAAATATTAGAAAACAACTTAGAAATAATAAAATTTGGAACCTAGTTGATTAATGATCTGAACTACAAAACATTAAGAAGGAACTAAGCAAGCTGCGAAAAATACAACAATGAAAACGGAAGAGAGCTGCCACTAACTCCCAACTTTCTCTCAAACGAAAACACTCCTTTTCATCCAGCTCCCTCACTGAAAATTTATCAATTCCTTACAGCCGACTCACTCAACTCCCTACATGTCTCTCCAACTCCAAACTCATGCATCGACACCTTTTTTACTCTCCAATCAAACTTAACCTCAGCCAATTAAATTCCTTCACGTCTACCCCTCAACTCCTACACCCACCGACTGCTTCTCTCTACACGTCCAGCACAACATCTCAGCACAACATCTCTCTCTCAACTCACACTTCTCTATTCGGTGCTTCCTCAATTACCACACGTCTCCTTTCCAACATAAAAGAGTAGAAACAACCAATTAAATTCCTCCAACCAATTCCCTTAAATCTAATTAATCTCAACTCACCGACTCCCTCTCTTCCTTTTCACAACACAACAAATTAATTCCCACCAATAAAAATAACCGACACTCCCACTTAAGAAACCGACTTGCTCTTCCTTTTCACAACTCTCTCTCGCCTACAGACTTCCACGTCCAATTCTATTTAATTTCTCTACTCTCACCACCCCTCTCCTTTTACATCCAGCACTATATATATATATATATAGCTGCTTCAAGTCTCCTCCAATCACAATTCATTCCACTTCAATCACCACCGATTTTCACTCTTCACTCCCCTTCAATCACGGCACCTCTCTTTCTTTACACACCAACCAACTAATATTCAACTCATGCACCGATTTCTCTCTTCAATTCAATCAAGCACCTATTTTCTCTCATCACTCCTACACGTCTCCCTTGGTTGAAAAATTAAGCACAACACTTCTCTACTCACCCACTCTCCTATCTCCTCTCCGTCCACTTTAGCTGCACCAACCTTCTTTCTTTTTTATTTGTTTCCAGCCCACATGCCTTCACGTTTCAGCTCCCTTTTTAGACTTTGACTTTGCATGTATTTGTCCACCGCAAAACATTTTCTTCATCGCATGTGTTTATAAGCAATCAAGATAAGAAAGTCACCACCGAAGAGTCATCTTCAGTATCTTTTTTCAGCTGCCATGTATACTTCTTTCCTTCTCTTCTCAATTAATATGCACTTTTAGTCGAAAGTTCCAACCGAATTCCATTTGAATTTTATTTAAGCTGAAAATAAAAAGAAGAAAAATAACATTAAAAAATAAATTAAAAGAAAAATAGATTATAAAAATAGACTATATATGTGAGAAAATATTGTCCCATTAAATCATAGTTATAAAATTAAGCAAAAACATGATATCAATCAATTAAAAATCACAACTCGTATTTATGCTTATTAACCATTTTTTTTTATCTAAAACCAATAATAGTGTCACGAAGAATTTAAAATATATTGGTTTTAAATAGCTAAACTATGTAATATTTCAGCTCAATCAACTATTGAGGCCAAGAAAAGGCCCAATAAATCTAGACATGAGACCTATGGATAACTCCACTCCTAGATACACAACAAAGGCTTGTTCATATGGCCCAATTAGAACCCAATACTTGAAGTCCAAGCCTTGTATTTCATTTCACTCTTCCAAATGGGACCAACATATGCCATACTATTGGTTTTCATCTTACCCAAGCCCCAACCACACGCCCCTAGGGCTCTCTTCCAACCATGCTAAGGCTCCTAAGATTACTCTTCATCTCACTCATGAATAGTAACTCAAGCATCATGACTTGCATAGTTTTCTTGAAACCCTTTTTTTCATAATTTTAGATCTGAAATCTCTGTCTTTTACACTAATTTTGCATCACTCTTAGGCAATCCTTGAAGGTTAGATTAACCCAACCCATGTCACTTGAGGCAAAGGCATGTCATTGTCACCACAATGCACCAATAGTCACTCTTGGTGCAAAACCATGCAACCTTTCAACAAGCCACCAAAAACCAATGCCCCTTCCATATGTTTTTCAAGAGGCATTCTACACCTTTCAACCCTCATTATGTCACCTAAGAATTAGACCTACCAAGAGGATGAAATAGTTCCAAGGGTGTAAAAATTAACCGGGATGCTAAAAAACTGGACTAGCCCGACCCGAATTGGTGGAAACTGTCCAGTTTTGGACCGGACCAGTCCAGGACCCAATCCCTTAGTTTCGAAACTAGCAAGTACCGGTTCGGTTCCAGTTCTATGCTTTTTAAGATAGGACCAGTTCGCTATATTATATATTTTAAATTAATTTTTTTAATATTATATATAATATATAATAATATAAATTAAAATTATATATAAGATAATATTATAATAATTTATAACATAAAATTTTAATCTTAAACATGGAAATTTATTTAATTATATGCTTTAATAATAATATATAGATATTAGTAACATTTTATGGCCTAATAAATTCTCAATATATTATTTTTGATAAGTACAGTAGTAAATTAGTAATACTAATCTACATTAGTATATAATGTATATTAATTACAATTTACATTTTATGGCCTAATACTAATAATCTAATACTATATTACTATTAGTAATATATTTTAAGTCCATATATAAATTACTATATAAATCACTATTCTAAATAATTATATATGAAATAATGATATAGTAATACTAATACTATCACTATCAATGATATAATTATAATAAATTAAAATCAGTATGACAAATATTAATATATAGTTATTCTAATTACTATAACTAATACTAATATATATACTAATACTATTAAAACCGGACCGATCCAGACCGGAACCGGTAAAATCGGAGATATCGGTTTAAGAGGGTAACCGGTGTATAATCAATTTTCAAAAATGAAAAACCGGTACATACCGGTTTGGTCTCAAATTTTATCTAAAACCAAACTAAACCGGACTGGTTATACCCTAGTTCCAAGAAACAAAGCCAAGAACTCAACTATTCACCTAGAAACTTGAGGTGTTGACTAAAGCCAACTGCACCCCCATCTTCAAGGAATTTCTGCACCAAAATCAGCCATACTCCACACACCACCTCCTTTGATATTTAGTCACCAGGATGTGATTCAAAGCACTCAAGTACATGCTTTTCCAATTAACTCCCAAAGGCAGCAAAACCGGTTGGCAAAAGTAGAGGTATATATGCATAGGTCGCTCGGCTGAAAGCACCACCATTCCATCTTCTTTCATTTTCTGTCAAACATGATCATTTGGCAGCCAATCACCCCTCCTTTCCTCACTTGGAAAAGCTACCAAATAAAGGTTACCATACCCACCCACAAATCAGACCAAGAAGAAGGGGCCGGACAGAAGAGGAATAAAAACTGGACGTACAGTAGTTTTGGAGGAACCAACCATCAGCCTTGCCTTGCTTCCTTGTGAGGAACCAAAACCACCACTCACAACACTAGCACCTTTATTGAAACGATACGTTTTGCACCTTTGTTTTTTTTTTTTCTTTTTTTTTTTTTTTTTTTTTTGGGCCTGTTGTGCTGGGTTTTTGGTTTAGAACTTGTGGTTGGCACAAAACGTACTGGGCGATTCATTGCATTGGATGCCTAAAAATCTCAATTGTCGAAATTGAAAAAATTCAGAGCTAATTAGAAAATATTTTTGTGAAATTACCTGATTAGAAAAACTCCAATGGTCTTTCTGGTTAATTTAGAACTTAGGGTTGGCACAATGGTCTTTCTGAATTAGAAAAAATTGTGTGAAATTACCTAATTAACCTCCATCATGTATATTATGCCAATTTTGTACACTTATATGTATGATCAATATGATCTCAAATTGTCCAATATATACTAATATGCATGGTATCATATCCCTCTTATCTTTTATCAGCCAAAAGACAACATACAATGAATATATCCGCCATGCATATTATCCTTCAAAGGAATATTTAATTACCCCAGACACATATCAGAGCTAGAGAAGAGAGACTTGAAAGGAATATATTTTGGCGTTTATATGAAGATCACTATGACAAAAAGAAATCGGAATACTTATTAACATTATCATCAAAATCAAATGATTCCTTTCTTTATCTTTTTAACGAGAGGACGAGATCATTTCATATCTTATTGACCAGTGTTCTCATTTTCTGCGGAGGAATATCATGTAAAAAAATCGAGTAATTCCAAGAAACATGCTTGTTAATGAAATACCTCGAATGAAAGCCAATAGGAATCATTGAAGTACTAATCATAGACCAGTTTGAATGGATTATTTCAGCCTGATTCTGTTCCAATCATCACATGAATTATTACTTTAAGTGATATTGGTAGTACTGATCTTCGTATACAAATTGGAATCCAATATTTCTTGCCTGAAAGGGTTAATACATTAGTCGAACAAAGTCTATATAATCTTTTGATTAAGTATTTGAGAGATTCAGATCAAATAGCAACATACTCAAGGCTATAAAACCCAGAAAGCTAGAGAGGATTTATTGTACGTTAACTAAATAAGAAAGCTGCAGCTTGCAAAGTATACAACCCACATGTTTTCCACAAAGTATACCAATACTTTTATGATCCCCCCATCTGCTATATGTATATAACATAAAGTTAGGCCTTGGGAACGGTGCTGAGTTTCAAGGCATATTTTATGAGCGTACCGAACTCGCTCAAGCTGATGTATCCATCTTGATTTTCATCAGCATGCCAGAGTACTGATTTAGCTCTCAAATGAGGGAATTCAACTCCCATCTCTGTTAAAACATTTTGCAGCTCTGCCTGGCTAAGCCTGCTGTCTTTGTCCGTGTCACAGCGCTCATACAAAGATTTCAACTGTGCATCACTGCATTTCGCAGATGCATCCTTGACAGCAACTTTCTGAGCCATAGGCGCAGGACAAGACCTTAGTCTTCTGCTGGCGGAGTGGGAGTTTTGGTTTCCCGTGCTAAAAACTAACAAGGGAATATTATGGGTATCTGAAATGATATGTAGTTTGCTGGCTGTGGGCTGGCCTGTATGGAAATGACGGGTTTATATAGAAAATCAGGTGCATGCATGCAACTTCGTTTAGTATTGATGCGAATAAGTTTTTATTCATTTGTTGATTTTTTTGAGAATATTTGGGCCCATAGATCGATCATTACTGCATAATTCATTGTTGTGGAGGACAGACGTGTTTTGGTAGTGATATTTCTTTAGTGGAGTAGAATATACGACTTTTTTTTTTTTTTACTGCGCCAGATGATAAAAGAAATGATATTTCTAGAAGAACATCTCCTCATGTTAAGACTTCAACGTACGACCAGCATTGCATGTTGGAGAATGACCTTGCAATTTTAATAAAACTAAATTTGAAGAGACCAGTGAGAATGTCCTTGCATTTGCTATGTTATTTATGTGTTTGTATATAAATATATTATTCATTATAAATATTAAAAAAATATAAAAATATATTTGATACTAGTTATTATATTTAATTAATGGGTAAATAGACGGTTTTTTTTTATTATTAGCGTGTTTAATGGTTAAATAACTATTTTTATTTTTATTTTTATTTTTTTATTGAAACAATTACGTATAGGATGCAATGTGTTGGGCACATAAAAGAATAAAGTTATTGCAAGTGGAGGACAAAATTTCTTTATTTTTTTAATATTTATATTTTTGCTAGTGCCAGCGTGGAGGACATTAATATATTTTTTATTTTTTACTATTTATAATAAATAATATATTTATATATCAACACATAAATAATATAGCAAAAACAAAGATCTTTAAAATTTATTTTTAGTAAAATTCTGACAAAAATTAACAAATCAAATATTACTCAACTTGAAGTCCTGATCATGTGCAATCAATTAATCGATCACATCATGAAATTATAATTTTCATAGTCAAGTAGCTAACATAAACCAAGCTATATATATATATATATATATATCAGAAATGCTATATGTTCCAAATTGGTGTCCCGAATAAGTGTACCGAATCCTTTTTCTTTTTTCTTTTTACTTAGTGATTAAGGAATTTTTTTTAAATAATGTTATGATTTTTTTATTTTATTTTTTAAAATGTTTATGATGGTTAAAAAATGCATAAAAAATAAAATAAAAAATAAAAAAACTGTAATGCACCTTTTGAGAGGTTTAATCGGGAGCACCTTTCGGTGACTTTAGAAGCACCCTATATATATTATCCAATTACATTGCTATGTAAGTCTCGTGTAATCTCTTCAAGAAAAGTAGGGTCTACTAGTAATAAGTGGATATTTTCATGTGGGTCCTAGATCTGTACACTTCTTTCAAATAGAATATACGAAATTTACACAACGTAAGACTATAAATTATTTTTCATAATATTTAATTACAAGGAATGGTGACTATCGAGATCTAATTAGAGGTTGTTTAGATTGAGAAATAGAACTCTCAACCTATCTCATGTCATTTCATCATCATTATAATTTTATCAAATTTTCACATAAAATATAATAAATAATTTAATTTTTTTAAATTTAAAAATAATAATAATATTAAAAAATAAAACTCTAATAATATTTTATTTAACTATCATCTAAAATTAATACGTACCTCGTCTCATTACAATATCTAGACAACCTGTAAATCATCCATACATATTATTACTTTCTGTGATAAGGACATGTTATTAATCAATCCAAGAAGTCACTGTTTCAATGCCTTTAAAAAAGAGAAGAAAAAAGTGAGTAATATGGCCTAGTGGAGACCGGCTCGTGATGTTATCTGGGGATGAAACGGCCGGGCAGGACATGGCTACAGATCAGTAGGAATCCAGTCCCCACTAATCTAACCGTGAGGGAAAATAATCCAAACATGATCGTCATCCCATCACATCGTCATATATATTATTTAATCATTTATAAATCTTTATAGACATATAATAAAAATCACATACATATGATGTTAAGAAAAGCATATATAATAAATCACATAATATTATATGTGTATATATATATATATATCTAAACAATTGATATATAGTAATACGTGATCTAGCTATCAGAAAAACGAATTTTTGCGATCAAAATAACTATTTATGATGAAAAGGTACTCGTGACAGAAAAATATTACTAGTATATAATATTATTAATTACTTAATTTATATATTAGTCCCTATGCCTATGATCATGACAGAAAAATATACGTACGTGTGGCTAAGATTTTGACGATAAATACATGTATATAAGGATCTAAATGAGTATCTAAATGCATTTCAACGCTATAATTCAAATATTAATGATCAAACAAGCAAAGCAACCAGACTTGTCTTTAACTTCATATTTTGGAATACCAAAACCTAGCTAGCTATAATTGGAGCTCATGATAATCATCTTGAGCTTTTGATAAGGTTTATTAATCGATGATGGTTCAGGAAATTGAGGAATAGTACTTCCAACCTCCAGGGGTGAGATATCGCATTCTATCATATCATGAAGGGCATATTTTCCATATCCACTTCCAAGCATAAATACTTTTTGCTCACTTTGCGTACATTTTAAGCTGGGTTCCTTGATGTTACAGGTAGGAGATCATATCAAGTGGCCGGGATGGGTGCTATCTCTAATTAAAGAGCGGGGTCTTTATATATGTCCCATGCCAAAGATTCTAGAGTATATATTTCGATACCCTAGCTGTCTTCTTGTTGAAAAAACAAAACCAACAAATTACAATATCATGAGTGATGATCCCCAAAAAAAAAAAAAAAAAAAAAAAATTAAAAATTAACTATATAAAAATAACAAAATTGATTAGAAAAAGAAAGAAAAATACACACATCATGAAAGAGATCATATATATATACAAGAAATATGTAGTATCATTGATCTTAAAATGTCTGAAAACATGCAAGGAAATAATATCTAGTTATACCCATATATATATAGTTCAAAATAAATCCGAGGCCCTTGTTTACAGGTTTTTAATCAATTATATATTAACCAGGTACCGATAATTAATCGGTTTCAAAAATAAGAACATGGACAGGTAGCTAGTAACATTGGAGTACAAAACCAATTTTTAAAGCAAAAGTCTCTGCGAAAATATTGATACCATGACCCAATTTACAAGAGAGATTAAACGAAGCAAAGGCCATGTATGTGAGATCTTAGAATTCAGTGTTATTGATATTTAGTATATTAACATGAAAAATGATAGTAGTCATGAGTATGCAAGCGACATGTAATCATTTTGAAAAAAATAAATAAATACATGACCCCCGGCCATAAAAAAAAAAAAAAAAAAAAATTTTAATAGTAAATTTCACTTTTTTTCAAAACAACTACATGACATTTGTACACTCCACGAATATATATAGCATTACTCTAAATTAATTTACTTATTTAAATTATATATTACATAAATCTATCCTCAGGTGTTATTTAACGTACAATGGAAAAATATTAATTTAATTATTTAAATTATATTTAAAAGCCTAAATTGATTGAAGTTGAAGAATCATGCAATTCGCCGGAGTCAAATGAGGAGGCTTGATTTTAACATGATTTTAATCTAAGAATATATATATATATATATATATATATATATATATATATATATATATATATCTAGATAGATCCGTGATTCCCTTTTTCATTTATTCTTTTCTTTTCCTTAGCCAAACCATAACCTGAATTTCTTTCCGTAGGTGCATAATCATGTCCTAGTTAGGCTAATATCCGATCTAGATAGACATTACAACAAATATTGGTTTTTCTCACAAGGGAATTTGGTCGAAATAGGTGGGGACTATGTGAGAAAAAATATTTTTCCAACAATTTTGTTTGTGAGATATTGGTGGAATATAATTCATGAGCAATAAACTTTTCCTAGGAAAAAGTTAATTCGTGGGAAAAAACTACCTCTCGTCATGACTAGAAGTTGTGACAAAACCTATTTTCATCCGTGACAAATGGAGACAGAAACCTAACCCTTTGTAGTGACAGTAACATCAATTTCACCAGAACCACAGTCCGAAAAAGTGTATTAGTCACGTATGATTTTGTCACACATTTAGTGGTATAAAGTTTTTGACCACTCCCTAAATCGTGACTATTATTAGTATTGAGATGATACTATTTGGTGATAAATATGTTTTAGTCATCTCTATATTTGTCGAAAGAACTTATTATTCTCTAATTGTACTATTGGAAATAAGTATTCCCTGTGACAAAAGCAATGGCAGATGATTTAGTGTGGTGGCTTACTGTGTCATTTCCGTGAGAATAATTAGTCGAAAAAAGTGGGGAGTATGTGAGAACAAACCTTTTTCTACCAAATTTCCTGGTGAGAGGCTTGTGGCATATAATTCATGAGTAATAATAATTTACCCACCATTTCTATGCTCATTGGACAAATACTAGTATAATTAAGAAGTAAATATTAAATCTGTCCACTACAATCTAAAATTACTCTCGAAACCCATGAACATACTATTACTAAATCCATAGTCCAGTTAAACTCAAGCCAAAACATAAGGCTGCATACAATCAAAATAGACCATATGTTTTCAAGCCACCAAGTTTTCTTGAGGTAGATGATAGTTCTGAACCTACATGAAAGGAAAAGAAGATCTAAATCAATTCAAAACTCCATAGCCAACATAGGCAAAATAAATAAAGCATCATATTCCAGTGAAACAACCCTGAATGTTAGGATAAAATAAAAACATATAAATTAAAACCAGTAGGGAGACAGAAAGCGACTAACCCATAGCTAGTGGCAGAAGCAAAAAAATGGGTACTAACTTCAGGGCTTTTGAGAGGCCATTTCCCAATTTCTTGCTTTATCTTGATATTTTCCTGTCAACATATAAACATGACAAAATATAAATAGCTCATGACTATTAAAAGTGCAAAATTCAGAGAAAGGAAATCTAACAAGAAAAGATAGTAGCTAAGCATCCTTACTACTAAGGTTTCTGGAATGTGATAAAAATAATAGTTAGCTAAGCATGTTCAGAAATCCAAACAGTAAAATGTAAATAATAATTTCATTTTTCCAGACAAAATATCCATCTATGTTGAGTTGTAAACACTCACCTTCCAATTTCCTGTATGGTCTCTAAAACAACCATAACTTGTGCATGAACTTGGGGAGTAAGAAGATGACTAGTCGTGCAGGTAAGAAAACTTAGGACTAATATTATTGATAGATATATTATTTCATTGGATTGGACTTTATTGACATATCGATTATTTTATTGACATATCTAGTAATTTTCAAATGCCCTTTCTCTTAACTTAGAACAATATAAGGTTGACATTATGCAAAACACTAAGTTTCCTAGCCACTGATGCTAGACATTTATACTCTCTGATTTTGGCTTTTGAATTTAACAAATATCATAGGGCCCAAATTCTATAAACTAACCATGTTTTGTTAAACACTATGCATGCAACAATCACTTCCTCTGTTGTGTGTCTTAGCACAAGAGAATAAGTGTAGTCAAAGAAACAAGTTACAACTACAAGTATTGTATAAAAAATGTACAAAAAGCAACAGAATGTCCACACAAACCAAGTTCTTTCCATTATCTGATTCCTAAGATAACAATCACTCAATAAGAAACTGATTTCAAAAGCACAAAGGAACAACTTAAAGTAACTATAGCTAAGGAACAAGCCTCTAGCTGCATCTTTCCACCACCACCAATTCCTTCCAACTCCACTACCATTTCATGTGAATATCCCAGTAAAAGACATATTCAAACAAAACTTGTAGCCTTGCATTGAACTAACCTGCTGAACATTAGTACGATTATTATTAAAGAAGTTGGACATATCTTTACCATTACAAATACTACAAATAAAAACATGCTTCAAGTTAGAAAAGTTGAAACAAAAATAAAAGTTTTACCTTGGTACCAAGTCCAATTCTTTTCTTCAATTTGAAAAAGTCGTGTGTAAAATATCTTCAAAGGTGCTTCTTTTGTGGAAACCCCCTTGTCAGAGAACTTCTTTACGACATTACAATTTTTTAAAACAATCAAATATCCCAAGTTAGCTAATATCACACTTGAAAGGGCCTAATTGGTATGAACTACAAGTTATTGGCCTCCACATATACAGAATCAATTCAATTTACACTAAGTAAACCATTCTCATTTCAAATGTAAAACGAATGAAATAATCGCCCACTTCAAGTTCTACCAAAAAAAAAAAAAAATTAAGCAATAAATATAAGGATTAATTATCATCAATCCACTTCAAGTTCTACATACTTGAGCAAAATCAAGCACTTAGAACCAAAAATTATATTACAAAGAAAAACGAAAATAACCTAAAGGAGGACTTACAGGAGGTGAAGGGTGGGGCTTCAAAGGTGGCGGATTGGGAGTGGGAAAGGGTGATTTCGGTTGCTAGAGGACCGGTAATGAAATGATAAGAAGATGGTGGCCAATGGTGGTGCTGGTGGAGTTTGGCGGCGCGAGAGGGGCTAAAAATAGAGGGGTGAGGTCGCCAACTGATGGGGAAGAGAATGGGAGCAACAGCGACAGAAATGGGCAGCACATGGCGGCGCAACAACCCACAACCAGAATGGATTTTGCACGGCCAACGGGGATGAGAGAGAGAGAGAGCGTGTGTAAGGAAGGTTGGGGTGGGAGAGGTAGCCGGAGTGTGGGGGAGCTGGTGAGCTGGGCGATGTTGCCAGACGGCAAGGCACGGTGTGGCTGGGTGGAGGATAAAAGATCGAGAGGCTGGGTCCCGCACGAGCTGGGGGAGAAATAAGGAGGAGAAAAAGAAAAAGAAAGAAGAAAAAAGAAAGAAGAAAGAAAAAAGGAAAAAGAAAATGAGGAAAAGGAAAAAAAATGAAGGGAAATAAATAAGGTGTAGTATTTTTAATCTGAGTCTCAAAATAGACCTAACAAAAAAAATTTCACAATAGAAAATTTAAATAATATAATTTAAATGCAATGATTTAGTAAAATAAAATAATAAAATTTATTAACTACAAAACAATAATTAATAACAAGAAAGTACATCAAAATAATTTTCATAACTAAAAAAATCATAAAATAAATCCAGCGAGAAATTTGATAAATTTAAAACAAAAGAATTAATCTTTTAAATCTCTAAAATAAATCTCTAAAAAAAAATAAAAGAAAGATAATCGACGTCAGGTGTGGACGTGGGATATACAGTACGCTGATGTATAGTATTCCTCTATTTAAAAATATTTAGATATTTTTATGGCGAGTAATATTTGTGGGAATTACTTATTTAGTAGCGAGCAAAAACAATAAGCCACGGTGATGAGGATACAAGTTAAATAGTAATTTTGCGGCAACTTTAATCCGTGGTAAAAAGTCAATTTAACTCGTTATAATAACTATTTTTCTACTAAAGGCGCATATGTTGCCCATATTTATTACCAGGAAACAAGTTGGTCACAAAAATTACAGACGTGATAAAGAAAAATCTTTTGTCATCAAACATTATCGATCAAGACAATTTCATAGGAAAATGTCTATATTTATTCTCTCCAAATATTTTAGTGACAAAAAGCCACTTTTTCCCACGACAGTTAGTCGCAGAAAAAGAACCCGTGGCAAAAGCCACAAAAATTTGTAGATATGTGATTCCCTTTTTTATTTGTTCTTTTCTTATCCTTAGCCAAACCATAACTTGAATTTCTTTCCGTAGGTGCATGATCATGTCCTAGTTAGGCTAATATCCGATCACCAAAATATTTATGGAAATGTTGAGCCAGCTTCATGAGGAAAGGATCGATAAAGTTGAGAACGAGCATTAATATTGAGGGAAACGGAATTCAAATTTTCATATGTGGATTTGTCCCTTTATGCGAAAGATTTGCACTAGCTCTTCCCAAAAGTATTCCTTTCCGATACGTCCGGCCGGCTGTTTTCTTTGTTTAATTTTTGGAAATGCTATGGCCACGGAGAAAGGGGACCCCTACATGTTGTACCAATAGTGTAAATTACATTTTTCTTTTTCAAACATTTTTTAAACCTTTAAACATTTAAAAAACACTTTCTTAATAACCATTAAGTTAAAAAATATATATATTGGTCACTTTCAGGGGTCACATGATTTCTCAATGGAACAAGCATTTTCCTTTTTTTCTTTTTCCTTTTTAATTTACTTCCTTTACAATAAGCTAGCTACATATATGTTGATGCTCGTAATCTTTTCCGATGTTATTAGACATCTTAGAATTACTTTTTTGGTTACTAATTCATGTTGGGCCTGTTTTAGTCCTGAGCCTGGTTTTCTTTATGGCTCGGTTGATGACCTGATCCACCCACTAGATTAGGTTAATTAATTACTTGTATCTTGTAATATTATCTTTTGTATAAGTACCGTTGTATATCATCATCTAAAATAAAAATTCTTTATAATTTCTAGGTGTTGATGTGGACATATTGCTAAACTATGTAAACAATTTTATATAATTGTTATTCCTTGGCCAGGCCATGGTTTCTTCAAAGCTTTTGAGGCAAATTAAATAGTTTCAGGCCAGTTTAACAATTTAATATTTCAAGTTGATTGATTCTTATTTTGTTTCTTATTTTTTTATTCCTTAATCAATTTAGATTATTAATCTAACTTGGAATTATTTAAAATCTAATCCTAATTATATTGTTAACTATTAACTAATTTGCTGAGGAGTTCGATCTTTGCAAATATTTGTCTAATATATGGTAAAAAGCTCACAATATTGTTACAGATAATGATCTCAATCTAACACTTTCAATCATCACACATAACTTTATTCGTGACCATTACATCAAACTTTCTAATTTCTTGACAAGTTTTTTGTTTATTGTAGCAATATCAAACAATCAACGAAGAATGAATTCATTACATGAAAAGAATATAGTATGAATTAGAAGGGAACAAATCATTGAGAACTGCTATGAATATGTAGAATGGAGGTGATCATGAACAGCCCGAATTCAGAGACTAGTAATATGCATGAACGTGCTCCATGTGTGTAGATTTTCCGGCCTCTCGACACTTTTTCTCTTGAGAAAGTTTTTTCGCTAACCTGCAGAAAGAATTTATGTGTTAATTATTTTTATAATAAACTATGAGTACAACATCGAATAATGAAATGTGTAGTACTTAATGCGAGTTCAATCATTTCTTTTTCATACATTCTCAAAGCCTCCTCATTTGTACCACAATTTTTGACCGGTTCTGAATAACCCGTCTGCAAATTCACCCTTGATACTGGTTTCTTCAATAGTTTCTCCCCTATCTCAACAAGTTTGTTCAAGTTCTCTTTTGTAGAGTCATCAACCGAAGCTGCTGTCCCAGTCAAGGTGTCATCCTAAACCAATATTTTATAGAAATAGTAATTAATAATATAACTTGAAATTTTAAAACCCTTGCAAGCTGCATTCAAACCCTAGATCAAAAGAAGTTTCCTACTTGAATTCGGAGGTAATTCTGTTCTGAATGAAGGGCTTGGAAAACCACAGCAAGATGCAAATCAACCATATCTGCACTTGCTTGAGTAAACACATCCACTATGGGAACTGAACCGCCATGAACTAGCCAATCAAGAAGGCCCCACTTTGCTGCCATTTTAGCACTGTATTTTTTCTCTATCTTTCCCGAGCCAGTGCCTAATGAGATTACAAGAAAGCGACCATAGTCTGTGGGCTTTATTGGGAAGAAATCAGGATTGGCATCGAAGATCTCTTTAGTCACTTGGTTTATGGCAACTAAGGCCTGGACCAGGGAACCAACAAAACGCCAAGAAAGAAAGAATATCAGCTCAACTCTTTCGAAGTATTATAAAACTTTAAAATGTCACTTTAAAGATTATATAATATTATACCGGATTGTTTGCAGCAACACCTCCATCTATAAGATTGAATTCAGAAACCTTTCCCGCCTCGTTTTGGTGCTTGAACTGATGGGCAGGAAGGTATGTTGGAGCTGCCGAAGTACCAATGCATATGTCGGATAGTCGAGCATTCAAACAGGAGTGATGTTTCTTCGCCTGCAATTAAGAGGGACGAGGTCAATGACTTTGAAATACATATTTCTCGCCCTGTCAGACTCGTAAAACTGAAAAGAATTCGATTTAGCCCGAAATTATTCACGTCACTTTTCTGTGTCCTGCACCAGATAGAAATACTTTTAGAGCTATTTATATCATTCTCTCCAAATTTATGAATACTAATTTTATATGAAAGGAAACTAACATCTGAAGCTCATGATTCTAGAGAGAGAGACTAGAGAGAAAGATCAGACCTCATAGGATGTGAAAACTGTTGGCTGCAGATTCTTGATATCAAAAGTTGGAATCACAACATTGGTCAATGTGCTATGCAGCCGAGTTTCTCCTAATTTCTCCCTTAGAACCCCGTGAAGGTATTTCCCGTCATACTTGGGCCCTATCAGTGATTTGAAGATTCCATATAAGCCACTGCAATCAAAAAGATTCAAGACCAGTACATTTTCACTAGTTAATATTTAAATATGCAGATTATACAAAAGCTTTCATGTGCCGTACAAATAAAATACACAGTACGCTACTATTGTGAAGGAGGGAGTAGTGAAGTATATATCATGAATACCCCTTCTGTGGGAAAATCCGAGGACCATGTTGGAGATAGAAGGGCTTGATATTCTTCGCATCAAAGAGAGGTCGATTATTTTCATTTGGAGCAGCTAACATGGCGGTCACAAGACCACCTGTGCTTGTTCCTGCAATCACGTCAAAGTAGTCTGCAAGTCTAGCTTCCTCACCATCCAACTCCTATATATACATGCCATGGTTATATCAAACTTGTTAGTACGTGGTGACATTCATATGCATAAAATTTCGGCTATGTACATATGTATTTATGCTTATGGAAGACCTGAATCTTGAATCTTTCCGGTAACCCAAATTATATATATTCATGTACCTGAAGTTGTGATTCAAGGAAAGCTAGTATAGTTGCAGGGATAAGCCCCCTGATACCACCCCCATCAATGCTTAAAATGGTGATGAAATTCCTGTATGTTGTGTGCTGAGGCTGAACTGACATTGTTTTTTCCATGAAGAAGATGAAAATTTAAGGCACGTACGTAAGTGATCGTAAGTACGTAGCGAAAGATCAAAAGATTGCCTTGGTTGTTGTTTATAGGAGATCAAAGGAAGCTTAAGTTTCTGCTCTTGACTTTGATCGATCCATCGATAAACACGTATTTATAGCCTCAGTTCCGGAGGCCATCTTCAATTAATTATTATGTCCTTGCTTCTCTTGCTGCAATTCTGTTCATAGGGTACGTGCATGTATGGCGCCCGTTCAACAAAGGATCGCGCGAGGAACTGCATATGTTAGTCTCCTGTTGAAACTTTCCAAACATCTTTCTTGGACCATATATGTTTATGATTTAATAATAGCTCGATAAGAATTAATTATTATATAGTACCGCATATCATGATTTGTGTCATATTCTTAGGCCGATCGTGTTTAAATATATATAAATATATATAATACACGTGTTTAATTAATTTCTCATTACGGGTCCTATTTAGCAAAAGTATTGCATGCTTATCCATCAACCCTAGCTGGATGGAAATCTCTGCTGTGAGAAGAACGTACGTTTCAAATTTCTTTGGTAAACTAGTTGGTCAAACAACTATTAGTAATATATTTTATTTGAAATCCTCCTGAATTTAGCGTACGATGATTCAACATGTCTCTCTGCAATGCAAAAGTAGTATATATATTTTGGGATTGCTGACCTGTTCTAAAAATTACATCATGTATTTTTCATTATCCTGATTAAAGAACTAATTATTTGGCTTTGTTATCAGGAAGGCGGTGCATTGGCAGCTTGACCAAGATATTGGACTCGCAATCCGTGGCTGCAGGAATGCAGATACCAATATTTTCACGTAAAAGTACTGATTCACCCAGATCATGATCATCAAGTGCCGGCCTCTCTGGTCCTAACACCCAAGTTCACCTTTAACGCCATATATATATATATATATATATAATACGTTTGTGTGATTGAGTATATGTTACATGTACTTAAAAGTTTTTCTTAAAAAAAAAAACGTATAAGACTCGTTTTATTAATTTTTTTTAAATTTAAATTTTGAATTTCAAGACTATTTATAATTTTTATAATTAGCATATCAATAATTGATACATCGAGAAAGAAATCTTTCATAAGTATTCTTAAATGCAATTAACATTTCTCTTTTGTGTGTGTGTAGGTTTTCCATGTATATTTTATCTTGTTCTGCATATATGCTGCCAAAGAGAGCACTCCTGAGCCACTCTCACTACAAGAAATTAGGCCTTTTTCAGTGCTCACAATCGTTGCAAAAAAATACGAAAATCACTATAAATAACTATTTCCAGCGATTTTAACTTCTTTGCACGTTCGTAGCAATTATCACGTCTTTTTTGCTCAAAGCGGCGATAACAAAATAATAGTTGCTAAAAATACTTTTAGCAGTGATTTTTTTCCCTTGCAAATAGTCCCAACATCACTGTAAATATCCTCATGCCTTTAAAGATAAATTCGCTGAGAAATCTCAATTGCAGCATTTCATATTGTCGCAAATACTGTATAAATCGCTGCAATAGATCTCAGGTATTTCCAGCGAAAATTTAAAAAATTGTTGCAAAAGACCATTTGCAGCGTAAGCGGACGCTACAAATAGAACCAAAAGCGCTATAAATAATCACAAACTGCTGCAAATGGGGTAATCCATTTAAGGGAAAATCGTTGGTAAAATTTAATTGCAGTATTTTGTATCGCTACAAAAGCTCTAAAATTGCTGCAAAAAACTCTCCCTAATTTCTAGCGAATATTAAATTTTGGTTGCCAAAGATTTTTTGCAGCATAAGATGACGCTGCAAATAGAACCAAAAGCCCTATTTTAAGCTTGTGATTTAACCTTAACATGTATAGTATTTCTCCTCATTTTAGTGCCCTGTTTTTAGCCAACGTGTGCCCCTATTTTTGGTTTAAATCCATGAGCCTCATTTTCAATTTTTGGTATTTTTGTTCTAGCCGTGGGTCTCACATTTTTTCCAGCCACTATATTCTGAGTTTAATTTAGTTAATCAACCGTTGTATTTTGAATTTATCCCTTCAAAACTAATTACTTATTTTCGAGCCCCTTTTTTAGTCTCTTAAATTGCGATTTTTGGTGAATTTGTTTTGAGCTCACTTTTGGCGTTTAAGGGATGCTTGATCTTTCAAGAATTTGCCTTTAAAGCACTGTAAGTATTTTACCAAATAACTTTTGAGATTTGAATATATTTTGCATTAACAAATATTCTGTAAAAATTGGTTGGTTGTACTAGACTGAGTCTAAGGAGTCGGGGGTCAGTTGGATTGGAAAACGAAATTTTTTGTGTGATTGGTTGATGTTGAGATTTGTTGGTTGTTGGATATATTTGTGTCTTGTCATTCATTGCATAGTGCAGAATGTTCATGTTTGTAAAATGAAAACTGGATTTTCACATAATTACATACATGTACATGTGTTGGAAATGAAAACTGGGTTTTCATGGGTAAAAAGATTTTTGGGTGCGTGTGTTTCACAACCCCAAACCGAGATAAGGTATTATCTCAGTGGAGCTCTTCTAATCACTTGGGAGCAGAATATACTGAGTGATATCTCTTGAGTTGTTGCTTGGGTAAAAGAGGATCAGACGGGATGGTAACGCTCTCATGCCAACTTCGTGGACCCTCTGCTGGCGGGGGCTAAAGGATACTTGGCTACGAATGCGCTTGGAGCGGAACTAGGCATCGCTCGTTACAAAGTCACATGCATGGTCGTTACCCGTGGTATGGCTAAGGGAGCCAAGGTGTGCGAATGGTCCCTATGGGAGATCATGATGTATATAGTTAAAAATTAAATATGTGAGCCATTTTTTGGAAAAATTGCCAGATTTGATTAAAGGATATATGTGGGTCATTTTCTGAAAAAATGACAAGATTTGATTAAAGGATATATGTGGGCTATTTTCTAGGAAAATGGCGGGATTTGATTAATGAACATATGTGGACCATTTTTCAGGAAAAATGTAGGTTTTATATTGGGTCATTTTCTCAATGGATTAGATTTTTGGTATGTGTGGAAAATTATTCATTTTTGGAAAATAATGACTTTTGGGTCTCATGTATCTGTCATCATGTGCATGCATATTGTTGTTGCATGAATATATTTTTATCCTGTGGACTGTTTGAATTATTACTTACCTGCGGTATCGTAGATTTTGATGTAGATGATGAGGAGGTTGAGCCTAAGGATGCGGCTTCTTCAGAGAAATGATTTGCTGCCACTTGCTTATATTGGGACTTATTTCCTCGCTTTGGATCTTGTACTGTGGTTTTAAGATGCTTTTACTGGATAACTGTATTTTTTTGAAACTCCTGTATTTAAGTGAACTTGTATCTAAACAAATTTTGATACTTAGTTGATCGACTTAACTTATCCGCTGCATCTTTTATCTTACACGTGTTGCATGTGCACACACTTAACACTTGTCATTGGGGTGTGTGACCCAGGTTGTCATCATCCCAACGCCTCAATTTTCACGTGCCCATATGTAAGAGTTAGGGGTGTCACATGTGATATTAGACCAGAATATTTTAAAGGTGTAATTTGAAATTATTTTATTTATTTAATTTGAATTGTTTTTATTTAATTTGATTGGATTTTATTTGATTTGAAATTATTTTTATTTAATTTTATTTTATTTATGGGATTTATTTATTTTATTTTGTTTTGTTTTATTTTGTCTGGAGTTGAAAATTGGGTTAAAGGTTAAGCTATGGCAGGAAGATAGTACGACGTGACGCCCCCAACTCCCACACACACAAACACAAGAATCGAGGCATCGGGATGATGATAACACAGGTCACGCATCTCATCACTAAGTGCCAAGTGTATGTACATACAACACATGTACAACAAAACAACGCAGTAGATAATAAAAGTCAGTCGACTAAGTACTAAAATTTGTTTAAAAGACAAACTTGCTTAAATACAAGCGTATCAAAATATTACAAATTTTCAGTAACATCATAAAATCAAAATACATACGCAAGGAAATCATTTTCAAATAATACAAGCAAAACTCCAATCAGACATCCGATGGAGCTGCCTCGTCGGGCTCAGTCTCCTCGTCATCTGCATCAAAATCTACCATATCAAAAACGGTACTGCAAGTAAGTAATAATCCAAGCAACCCAGAAAATGAAAATACATTAAAGCCACAACAATATGCATGAACGTAATGTCATATGCATGAGGTTTGAAAATAAATATTTTCCAAAACTAATCCTTTTTTAACGCATGCCAAAAATCCCATTTTTGGCCCACAATATTTCCTTTAAAATATTTCTTCGCCATTATTCCAAATAATGGCCCAAAAATCCAATATCGCCATTTTTTCAAAAAATAGCCCAATAACCAACTATCAGAACACTGTAGGCGGGAATCACAGACAGAACTCTACCGCCATCCCTACGCGTGCACTATAGGCAGGAATTACAGGCGGGACTACCACCGTCCCTGCTTACCACCATCCCTACAGTGACTTTCTATCAAACCGTTCAATCAGTACATTTCAAACACATCTAAAATCCTTTCTAGTATAAAAACCCAGTTTCCAAATATACATACATGTAATTACACAGAAACCCAGTTTTCCTTTTCCAACACATGTACATGCATGCACCATGCAATGCAAATGACAAGACAAATTATCCAATAAACCCAACATCATCCAAACATAAATAACTCCATCCTCAAATTCATCCAACCCCTGATTCCTCAGACTCAATATGGCATAACCAACCAAATCACAATGTATTGTTAAAGTAAAAATATATTTAAATTTTAAAGGAAGTTTAGAAAATACTCACAATGATATAAGGCAAATTTCTGGAAGATCAAACACCAACTTTAACTCCCAAAAGCTAGCTTGAAAATAAACTACCAAAAATACAATTTTTGGGACTAAAAAGGGTTTTGAAAACAAGATGATTTTAACGTCGAATTTTTTAATTTAAATGACAGATTTTCTGAAACAAAACTTGAAGATGATGGCTGGAAATATAGTTACACGGCAAGGGAAATAAAAGGCCAAGAACACACGCACGGATTGCTCAAAAACAACGATAATGAGATGTGACGCCCCCAAATCCCCCTGCACGGACACGGGAAAATCGAGACATCCGGATGATGACAACCCGGATCACCACCCTCTCAACGAGTGTCAAGTGTGTGTAAGAGCAACAAATGTGCAACAGGAAACGCAGCAAATAACGAAAGTCATATAACTAAGTACCAGAATTTTTCTTAATATAATACAAGCTGTTTAAAACATACATAAATAAAATATTACATAACACAAATATAGTTTTAAAAACAGCTACAAAGCATAACTTCAACTCAAAACTCCGGCGGAGCCGCATCCTCAGGCTCAGCCTCCTCCTCCTCATCGAATCCTACACCAAAATCTACGGAACCAAAAAATGGCGCCGCAGGTAAGTAAAATCCAAACACCACCAGATAAAAACATATAAAACTCAAACAATATGCATGAAGTATGCCCAATGCACATGTCTCATAAACCACATCTCAAAATCCATAAAAAAACATATTTTTTTCCACGCACGCCAAAAATCCCATTTGACCCAAAAACATATCCTTTCCAAATATCACGCCAAAAGTC
This sequence comes from Carya illinoinensis, assembly GCF_018687715.1. NCBI lineage: Eukaryota > Viridiplantae > Streptophyta > Magnoliopsida > Fagales > Juglandaceae > Carya > Carya illinoinensis. The sequence continues at coordinate 10,450,257 of NC_056766.1, read as the reverse complement.
ACATTTGGCCCATATCCATCTCAAACCATTATCCAATTAATCCGTATGCACCATGACCTCCCCTAGGGGTCATCCGCACACCCTAGCTCCAGTGTCAGACCGCAGGTTACGACCACGCATGTGACACCTAACGAGCGATGCCCAGTTCCGTGCCCCGCACGTTCATAGCCAAGCATCCTCTAGCCCTCGCCAGCGAAGAGCCACGGAGTCCGTGCGTAGAGCGATGCCCGGTTCCACGCCCAGCGTGTTCATAGCCAAGCATCCCCTAGCCCCCGCTCCCGTCGTAGCCCAGCGACAACTCAGGGGACGTCACTCAGTTTATTTCGCTCCCGAGTGACCAGAGGAGCTCCACCGAGATAATACCACATCCCGGCTTGGGGTCGTGATACACACGCACCCGAAAATTCACTTACGCCAATAAAATAGGCTTTTCCCAATTAAATAAAAATGCATATGCATGCACCATGTAAATGCGATATCAATGCACAAAATAATCAACCATCCATAAATTAATAAAACCAAGCACTCCGTCCACAACCCATCCGACCCCCGAACTCCTCGGACTCAGTCCGGAATCAGCCAACCAACAGATAAATATTTATTGAATGAGCAAAATATATTTAAATCTAAAAGTAGAGTTTGGAAAATACTTACAGCGCTATATGGTATTTTTAGAAAACACGCGGCGTTGCAAACGGCGGAAGGAAAGCAACGTAACAGTGAAAATTCACTGTGGCCGTGGGTTGTAAAATACCCACTTTTGAACGGGGACAAACCAAGGCTCGGGATTGATAGGGAATGGTCTGAGGATGTTTATGAAGCTAATGGAAGTGAAGTTTGGCCGTGGGTGGGGACGGAAACGGCAGAGGAAGGCCGGATTTCCCAAAATGGAAAGCTAGCTCGTGGGAGCTGTTCCGGTGACTATTAGAGGCCGGAAATGGGTGGGTTAGGATGGAAAGGAGCCGGTGATGAAGTGGTGAAGAGATGGTGGCCTGAGGTGGAGCGACGGCAGTGGATCGGAGCAAAATCCGTGAGGCTTGTTGGGCTTTTTCCGGCCAAACAGCGGCTCCGTTGGCGGTGAAAATTGGTGGGGTGGTTCACCGGAGGGAGGGGAAGATTTTGGTAGGGGTGGTCGGTGCGGTGGGTCTGGGCTGATGATGTTTCCGGCGTGTGAGAGGAGAGAGAGAGAGAGAGAGAGAGAGAGAGAGAGACGAACGGGGGGGGTTACGCGTGGGAAGGGGAGGGGAGAAAGGATGGGCAAAAGAAAAAAGAAAAAAGAAAAAAAAGAAAGAAAAGAGAAAAAGAGAAAAAGGAAAAAGGGAAAAGAAAATATGTAGGAAAGAAATGAGGTCCAATCCTCACTCTGGAAACCAAAACGGATCCGTCGAAAACGACATTAAAAACCGTAAAACGACTAATTAAATAAAACACATCATCAAATAAATAAATAAAAACCAATTTTAAAACGCAATAATTTAAAATAAATAAACCAATATATTAATTAAATTAAAAACAATCCTTCAGTGAAAATACGCGCAAAAGCGGGTCATCACATGAGAGGCTTTCAATCACAACTAGGACCCGAAAATACTAGAGGAAAATAAGAAAAACAATCGGGCAAGAAAGTGAAGCCAAAAACAGAGTATATTTTTTTGCACAAAACAGGGCAAATCCGACTTCAAAGAACACGCTAATGGGTCCCAATCAACAAAAAAACAACAAGGATCAAGCCACAAACTAGGACCCAAAAATACAAGATGAAAATGAGAGAAAATTCGAGCATGAAAAATGGAGCTAAAAACAAGGGCAAGACCCACGGTTTCACCTGCAAAAATAGAGAAACAAATGAAATAAAATGAAGAAGAAGAAGAAGATTATGCACGACAAGAGAAGAAGAAAATAAATGGAAAAGAAGCGGGGTTACTGGGTTGGGTCAAGGGGCTACGGGCTGAGCCCGGTTTTGAAAGGGAATTAGGCCCAAAATCACAATAAAATGACACTAAACAAGCCCACTTCGAAAAATAAGCTTCCAAGAAAGGAAAAAGGCACATAAAAATAATTCAAAGCCAAATAAAAACACTACTATCCAATATGAGTAAAATAAAATATTTAAAGTTTAACCATAGAATGTTTTAAAGCTAAAGAGAAATTTAAATGCAAATCAATAATTAATAACAAGAAAGCATAATAAAATAAATTACACAACTTAAAATCTTAAAATAAATCCAACAAATAACACATTAGATTTAAAACAAAAGAGCAATAAACTATAATAAATTAAATAATCGTTCAGAAAATATAATGTAAAAATGGGATAATACAATTGTTCCACAGATGACTAACACAAGAGGGGAGTGAATTGAGTTATATTTGAAAAAACAACAATTATAAATCAAATATACAATATAAAATATAAACAAAATGCGAAACAGTAATAAATATAAAGAGTAAGGATAAAAGAGAAGTAAACTCAGTATATTAACGAGGTTCGGCTCCACTATTTACGTCCTTGCCTCAAGCTACCCCTTAAGGATCCCCAAATTCACTATTCAATCTCCTTCAGGTGGAGATAGAAACCATTATACCTTTGAACAACACCGCTACAAAGGATCCGTATAGAACACCCTCTACACTTGCAATCACCTTACACATGGTGATTCAACTATTTCCCATGTAGAACACTTTCTACATGCACAAGGGTTATACACACCATTTTTCTTATACAAGAGCTGATAGTAGGTAGGTTATCAGAAAACACTTCTCAATGAGTGAAATAAGAACAATACAGTGCAAACTATATCTCTCAAAATGAACAAGGATTAAAGCTCAATGCTTAGAGAAGAGAGAATGAAAGCTTTGAATAAATGTTGTATGCTCTAGATGTTGTGAATGTGAAGCTCTCAAATGATCTATTTATAGGCATATGACACTTCATATTCAAATTTTAAAAAATTCACATGTCAAAGACAACATCATTCACTTTTTCAAAAAAATCAAACCTAATTTTTTACTTTTGGCATATGACAAAAGGAGCACACTTTCATTTTCAAAAAATTCAAACCTAATCTTTTATTTTTTGCATATGACAAAATGAGCACACTTTCCTTTTCAAAAAATTCAAACATAATCTTTTACTTTTTGTATATGACAAAAGGAGCACACTTTACTTTTCAAATTTTTTAAACAAAATCATCTACCTTTTGTATAAGTCTAAAAAAGCATCAATCACTTTTAAAAATATTCAAATAAAACATGCACATGTGAAAGATGACAATCAATCATTTTTAATATTTTCAAAATTCAACCCTTTAATCAAGGCATGCACATGTAAAAGATGACAATCAATCATCTTTCAAAATTTTTAAATTTAATTTTCAAAAATATTCATGCACATGTGGAAAATGTATTTTAATGCTTTATGATAAAATATTAATTTTGAGCATTAATCCTAATTTCAAATTTTGAAGAGATTTACAACATTACTCTATAACTTTAATGTGAACTTATTCCCTTATTGCTCATGCTTGTTTCCTTGATGTGCTTGACTCCATTGTGTAGACAACTTGAACTTGAGACTTCTTTATTCTTTGAATTTATTTGTTATCATCAAAATTCATGTGTAGATATATAATTACACAAAACTTGAAACCTTGGGTTTAACAATCTCTCCCTTTTTGATGATGACAAATACTTGATAGAACCTGAGCCTGTATTGATACTTAAGCTCCCCCTGAGAATGTGCGTTAGTTTTTCAAGCAAAAGTATAAATATAATTCCAAGCATATATAATAAGTTTAGCAATTCAAACAATGTTAATGTTCTAATCTAACACTTCTGCCCCTTTTGGCATCATTAAAAAAGATCCACAACAAGTAAATGGACTAAAGAAAACGGTGCATTAGTAGACACTATAGATAGTTAAAAATAAAAAAAAATAAAAAAAATTGGATCCATCCGTGACCCAACAAGTGTGGCTGGAGATTTGAAAAAATCGCCTGATGTTGTTGACAAACGAGATGGAAGGCTCCGAGTTTCTAAACAAAATGTCATTTTCACCGATCGGAAAAAAATCACATTGCTCTTTGACTTGGATGATAGCTCGTCTGGTTCTTTATGCTATCTCTATAAAATCAGTCTTAAAGTTCATCCAATCCGCATCAAGTTTTCTTCTCATCTCTATAACTCATCTGCATTCTTTCAACATTCTCGTTTTAAGCCTTCTATTCTTTTCTCAATGGCTCATTCTTCTAACATTTCTCTAGATCCATCCATGAGGCATTCTGCACCTCAACCTCCTGTCCTTTCTGCAGTTGCCATTGGTGCCATGTTGCAGCAAGAAAATAATAATCTGACTAATAAGTCAGATTCTGATGCTATCTATGACTTGGTGAGTCTTGGAACTCGCTACTCTTCCTCTATTGTTGCTTTTTTCCAGCGGCTACAAGCCAAAAATCATGAAGTTGAAAAGCTCAAAGAACAAATTATTGTACTTCAACGAATTGTTCAAAAGTCTCACACAAAGGAAGAAATCATTCGGCAGAAGAATAAACAGTTGAAATCTTTATTAGATTCTTCATTCCGCTTGCCGGTTCCCATGAATAAGAATGACATGATATTGTATGAAGAGAATTAAAAAAATTTATCTCTATTTTTATTGACTCTGGTCTATCTTTTAAAAGATATTCATAATATGCATCATACCTATTTCTCTTCTGATCATACATAATCTATCTTCTGGTAAAGATTTTGTGAAAATATCTGCTAACTGATCGTATGTGTTTGTAAACTCTAATATTATATTGTCTTTCTACACATGATCTCGAAGAAAATGATATCTTATTTCAATATGCTTAGTTCTAGAATGTTGTATTGGGTTCTTTGAAAGATTTATAGCAATTGAATTATCACATTTAATTAGAATGTGATTATATATGAGTTTAAAATTTTCAAGTTGTTGCTTCATGTAGAGAATTTGAGTACAACAACTACCAACAGCAATATATTCTGCCTCAGCAGTAGATAGTGTAACAAAATTTTGTTTTTTACTAAACCAAGAAACTAGTGCATGACCTAAGAAATGGCATACTCCACTAGTGCTTTTTCGATCTATTTTACAGCCAGCATAATCTGCATCTGTGTAGCTGATTACATCAAAAGATATATGCTTAGGGTACCATAACTCTAGGTTAATTGTAACATAAGATATCTAAGAATGCGCTTAACTGTAATTAAATGTGATTGTTTTGGAGATGATTGAAAGCGTGCACATAAGCACACACTAAACATAATATCTAGTCTACTGGTTGTTAAATATAATAAGCTACCAATCATACCTCGATATATCTTCGAGTCAACTGGCTTACCGGATTCATCTTTATCAAGTTCAGTTGATGGGCTCATTGGTGTTCCAATTTCCTTAGCATTTTCCATCTCAAACTTCTTCAGTAATTCCTTAATATATTTTGATTGATTGATGAATGTCCCACTTTTTACTTACTTAATTTGCAATCCGAGAAAGAATGTAAGTTCTCACATCATGCTCATCTCAAATTCTTCCTGCATAGTCTTAGCAAAAACTTGACACATATTTTCATTAGTAGCACCGAATATTATATCATCAACATAAATCTGAATCAAAAGAATATCATCATTTTCATATTTAATGAAAAGAGTTGTGTCGATTTTTCCTCTTGAAAACCTTTTTCAATCAAGAAACCACTGAGTCTCTCGTACCAAGCTCTAGGAGCTTGTTTAAGTCCATATAGTGCTTTTGTGAGTTTGAAAACATGATTTGGGGAAATATGATTTTCAAAACCTGAAGGTTGTTCAACATATACCTCTTCATTTATAAAACCATTTAAGAAAGCATTTTTAACATCCATTTGAAAAAGTTTGAAATCTTTATAACAAGCATATGCAAGTAACATTCGAATAGTTTCTAATCTTGTGACTAATGCATATGTCTCATCATAATCGATTCTTTCTTCTTGATTAAAACCTTGGGCTACAAGTCAAGCCTTATTTCTAGTAATGACTCCGGACTCATCTTCTTTTTCTAAAAACCCATTTTGTCCCAATAATAATATGATTTTTGGGTCTAAGAACAAGTGTCCAGACATCATTTCTTTCAAATTGATTCAACTCTTCTTGCATAGCTAGAATCCAAGATTCATCAATAAGTGCGTCATCAATATTTTTGGGTTCAATCTGAGATAGAAAAACAGTATGATTGCAAATATTTCTAAGAGATGATCGAGTACTTACACCTCGTGAAGGTTCTCCCAAAATTTGTTTTATTGGATGATCTTTCACAAATTTTCACTGTTTGGTTGCATCTTATATTATATTTTGATGATCTTTCCTAATGGTTCCATGTTGAACTTCTTCTATTGTGTTTACTGAGATTGAGACTTTCCGTGTTATTTATACCTCCTGCTTCTTCATCAATAGATTTATTGGAGAGTAGAGAATTAGATTCATCAAATACTACATGCATAGATTCTTGTACAGTTAAAGTCTTTTTATTGAATACTCTATAAGTTTTACTATTAGTAGAATACCCGAAAAAAATACATTCATCAGATTTTGCATCAAACTTGCATAAATTATCTCTGTCATTCAAAATAAAACATTTGCATCCAAATACATAAAAGTAACCAATGTTGGGCTTTTTCTCATTCCAAAGCTCATAGAGGGTTTTATCGAATTTAGACCTTAGCATAACTCTATTTATAACATAACATGCAGTACTTACTGCTTTTCCAAAAATAACTAGGCAAGTTGTTCTCATTGAGCATTGTTCTTGCCATTTCTTGAAGAGATCTATTTTTCCTCTCTACTACCCCATTTTGTTGAGGAGTTCGAGGAGTAGAAAAATTATGCACAAAATCATTTTCATCACAAAATGTTTCAATATTTTTATTAACAAACTATTTTCCCCTATCACTTCGGATACTTGAAATAGTATAACCCTTTTCATTTTGAATTCTCTTGCATAACTTGGTAAAGGCATTATGTGCCTCATCTTTATGAGTAAGAAAGATGACCCAATTATATCTAGAGAAATCATCAACAATAACAAATGCATAATATTTTCCTCCTAGACTTGCAGCTCTATTTGGTCCAAAAAGATCCATGTGTATCTGTTACAATGGTCTAGTAGTAGAAATATGTTTCTTAGTTTTAAAAAAAGTTTTTGTTTGTTTACCAAATTAGCATGCATTACAAATTTTGTCTTTAAGAAAATTTATTTTTGGTAAACCTCTCACAAGATCATTTTTTGAAAGTTTAGAAATAAGTCTCATGTTGGTATGACCTAATCTTCTATGTCATAGCCAACTAGTTTCATTTTGAGCTGAAAAGCAAATAGCGTCTTGTGAGGTAATTTCTTCAAAATCGATTGTATAAACATTATTGTTTCTAAAAGTAACAAAACAAATATTACAATCATGATCATTCAAAATAATGCACTTATCCATTTTGAAAGTAACTGTAAATCTTTTATCACATAATTGACTTATGCTCAAAAGATTATGTTTTAGACCTTCAACAAGTAGAACATCTTCAATTATGAGAGAAGATTCATTACCAATTTTACCTATTCCCACGATCTTCTCTTTCGAATTGTCTCCAAATATCACGTGTCCTTCTTCTTTAGATCTAAGATCAAAGAACTTAGTCTTATCTCCCGTCATGTGTCTTAACATCCACTATCTAAAAACCACTTGTTTTTGCTTGTGGATGACTTCATGCATACATATAAAAACAATTAAAATGATTTTTCTTGGTATCCAAGTTCTTTGGGTCCTTTATTTATTAGTATTAGAAGAAACAAGATTTTTAGGTACTCATATGGCCCTAATAGTCATTGTATGATTTCTTCTAATAGGACAAGTATGATAATTATGACCATTTCTATTACAAAAATTGTAAATAGCATGTGACATATATGAAAAACTTGAATGATTATAATAATATCCTTTTTTAACAAAATTATTTTTATGAAAAAAATTTTGAATATTAGTCTTTGACGTAGAATGATTATCAAAGAAATTTTTATAAGATTTGTATTTTTGTTTTGATATATATCCCAAACCTGCCTTGTCAAAAACGTATCTTTGACTACTAAGAAGTTTTTCAAAATTTCTTTTTCCCTTCGTAAAGTTTTCAACAATATTTTCTAAATCGGTTTTCTTCTTATTAAATTCAAGATTTTCATCTTTCAAAATGATACTTTCTTTTCTTAAAATTTCAATTTCATTTGTTAAAGAAGAATTTTTCTTTTTCAAAGCAATATATTTGATACCCAATTTTTCAAATTCCTCATATACCTCTTCTAAAACATTTTACAATTCTTCATATGAATAATCTTCAATATTATCAAGATTTGTTACCTCAATGTCACCTTTAGCCATAAGACAAAGATTTGCTGATTCTCCATTGCTTGCTTCACTATCTGAACTACTTGAATTATCATCCCATGTAGCTTTCATTGCTTTCTTGCCCTTGTTTCGATCTTTCTTTAGCAGAGGATAATCTGGTTTGATATGACCAGGCTTATTGCATTTATAACAAATTAAAATGTCATTTTTACCTGAATCTTTCTTTGAAAAATTTTTGAAAGATTTCCTAGGAGGAGTTCTATTTTTCTTCAAGAACCTCTGAATTTTTCTTGTTATCATCGCAACTTCTTCATCTTTATCTTCATTTTTCTCATCTTCATCACTTTCACTTTCATGAGGAACAACTTTAAATGCTAAGCTTTTCTTTGGCTTTCCTTCTTCTTCTCCTCTTTTCAATGTGTACTCATGGGTGATAAATGACCCGATGAGTTCATTGATTTCGAGCTTCTTGAGGTCTCTAGCTTCAAGAATCGCTGTAACTTTTGATTCCCAATATTTTGGTAAATAGTTGAGAATTTTTATCTCCACCTTGGAATCAACTTTGCCAAGAGCTGTTAAGCTTTTTATGATGTTAGTAAAATGAGTGTGCATACTAGAAATAGATTCATCATCATTCATCTTAAACATTTCATATTCATGAGTAAGAATATAAATTTTTGATTCCTTGACTTGCGAAGTTCCTTCATAAGTTACTTCTAAGTTATCCCAAATTTTCTTTGTTGTAGTACAATAATAATTATCTCTACAAAAGAGTGGAGGCCGACTACTAGATTGACATTCACCAAATGAAACTGCAATGTTAGCTATACGATCTTAACTCAAAAGATAGTTAATCTTATAATAGAGCTCTTAGCTCTGATACTAATTGTTGCCTAGATGACTAACACAAAAAAGAAGGTGAATTGAGTTATATTTGAAAAAATAACAATTATAAATCAAATATACAACATAAAATATAAACAAAATGTGAAACAGTAATAAATATAAAGAGTAAAGGTAAGAGAGAAGCAAACTCAGTATGTTAACGAGGTTCAGCCCAACTGCCTCCGTCCTCGCCTCAAGCTACCCCTTGAGGATCCCCAAATTCACTATTCAACCTCCTTCAATTGGAGATAGAAACCTATTACACCTTTGAACAACACCGCTACAAAAGATCCGTGTAGAACACCCTCTACACTTGCAATCACCTTACACGTGGTGATTCAACTATTCCCCGTGTAGAACACTTTCTACACGCACAAGGGTTATACACACCCTTTTTCTGATACAAGAGCTGATAGTGGGTAGGTTATCAGAAAACACTCCTCCATGAGTGAAATAAGAACAACACAGCGCAAACTATATCTCTCAAAATGAACAAGGATTAAAGCTCAATACTTAGAGAAGAGAAAATGAAAGTTTTGAATGAATATTGTATGCTCTGGATGTTATGAATGTGAAACTCTCAAATGATCTATTTATAGGCATATGAGACTTCATATTCAAATTTAAAAAGATTCACATGTCAAAGACAACATCATTCACTTTTTCAAAAAAATCAAACCTAATTTTTTACTTTTGGCATATGACAAAAGAAGCACCCTTTCCTTTTCAAAAAATTCAAACCTAATCTTTTATTTTTTGCATATGACAAAAGGAGCACACTTTCCTTTTCAAAAAATTCAAACCTAATCTTTTACTTTTTGCATATGATAAAAGAAGCACACTTTACTTTTTAAATTTTTCAAACAAAATCATCTACCTTTTGTATAAGTCTAAAAAAGCATCAATCACTTTTAAAAATACTCAAATAAAACATGCATGTGTGAAAGATGACAATCAATCATTTTTAATATTTTCAAAGTTCAACCCTTTAATCAAGGCATGCACATGTAAAAGATGACAATCAATCATCTTTTAAAATTTTTAAATTTAATTTTCAAAAGTATTCATGCACATGTGGAAAATGTATTTTAATGCTTTATGATAAAATATTAATTTTGAGCATTAATCCTAATTTTGAATTTTGAAGAGATTTATAACATTACTCTATAACTTTAATGTGAACTTATTCCCTTCTTACTCATGCTTGTTTTCTTGATGTGCTTGACTCCATTGTATAGACAACTTGAGTTTAAGACTTCTTTATTCTTGAATTCATTTGTTATCATCAAAATTCATGTGTAGATATATAATTACACAAAACTTGAAACCTTGGGTTCAACAACAATATCGATGCTTGAAGGGAATGACATAGTTTAGGCGATTTCTTTGGAGTAGGAACTCAAGTCGCAATTAAGGAGGGGGATAGCTTTAAATTATTTAGGCTATTTGAGGTTTTAGATTTCGCAGAGTTATGAATTGAGGTTTTAGAATAGGAAGTTGTAAGTTCAACAAACTCGATAGATTTATGAGAATTTCATCTTAGATTTGAGGTCTATAGATTTTATGAAGCAAGTTTATGGGATTTAAGGTGGTAGGTTCAATAAGCATTTAATGGATTAATTAAATTAGAAGTTTTAGATCTTGACAACTTTGATAAGAAGTTTGATAACATTTGGAGCTTTAGAATTTACAAGCTTTAGAAAGCAATTGTTTTTAGATCTAAGTTCATAGGTCTTGAGCATTTTAAAAAATGATTTATTATCCATTAATGTTTTATATTTTGAAAGTTTCAGGAGTCGATTGTTTAATTATTAGGTATAAGTTCATAGATTTTACAAATTCCGGAAAATGATTCTTGTATGATTAAGGTTTTAGAATTTCAAACTTGAATAACTGATTTATAGTAAGATTTGAGTTTTTAGTTTCGCAGACTTGGTGCACTAGCTTGATCTAATTTGGAGATTGACTAGTTTGTAACCATTAAAATAGGATTGATCAAAATTGAGTTATGGATATAAGAATTTTTTTCAAGAGGGTGTTTCTTCGGGAATTGAAGGTAATGATCTAGTTCGTGTATTTTTCTAAGGATTGAAGATATCGATCTAGTTCAAGAAATGATTATTATTAACTCAAGGTTGTAGTAGCAGATTTTAGGAAATAATTTTTATCGATTCAGAAGTTATAGGTGCATCAGGGTGTTGGAAATAGTAGATTATGTGTTAGTATTGAATGTGATTGAATTTGAGGCTATATGTTTCGTAGACTTTTGGAAATGGATTCTTAGCAGGTTTAAGATCAGTCTCGGTACAAAACTTAAGCAATAGTTGTTTGCTGATTTTAAGGATATAAGTTGAGTAGATTTAAGAATGATTCTTGTTGATTTGAAGATATAAGTCCAAATGATGGAAATGGTAGTGATGGCTCACTTGCACGTTTGGAGGATTATTGGTTTTGGCTAAGGGTGCATGAGGTCGATGCGTAGTAGTGTTGAGTGTGTATGGATTTCAGAGAGTACTGGTCCTAGTTTCATTTTCGGCTTGAAAGAAGTGGGTTTGGTAGGTGTTGAAGAGGAGTCAATACGATAGTATTAAATTCAATAGATCTTGGTTTGAGTTTTTGGTGAATTGATCGGAGTGAACAGTCGAAGCGAGTTACTCAATGGAATGTTGGTTGGCTGTAATTATTATGATTATCTTTAGAAATTAGTTGTGACTTGAGGTCACATAGGAATTTAAATTGTGAGGCTATGCTTTCATTTGGAGATTAAGCATTTAGTTGAGATAATTATGGACATTGTTATTTAACTTGAAGAGAGATTGTTGGGTCATCATGTGTGGTATATGATAAGTCTTGGAAGTTGAAGATTTGGCATCAATGGTAAATAGCATAACCAAATCTATGAGGTAATAAAGCATTAGGATCCAAGAGTGTTGTGCAATAGTTTTTTATGGATTGGAGATTTGAGCAGTATGGTCTGCCTTAAGGTTTTTCATCATAAATAGTCCTTTTGGTTGCAAAATTTTGGTCGCAAAAACCTGTTTCTCTTGTAATGTCTTTAGTGCGAGCATATTTACGATTAATTCTAAAACATGGAAAAAAAAAAAAAAACCAACAACAACAACAATAACAAAATTTGTTGTAGTATTAATACAAGAATATCTAAAAATGTTTGAAAATATGCAAGGAAATAATATCTAGTACCCATATATAGTTCAAAATAAATCCGAGGCCGTTGTTTACAGGTTTTAAATCAATTATATATTAACCACCGATAATCGGTTTCAAAAATAAGAACATGGATAGGTAGCTAGTAACATTAGGGTACAAAACCAATTTTTAAAGCAAAAGTTTCTGCTAAAAAATGGTTTTGTCATATATTATAGAGTAATGTATGCTACATATATATAGTCGTAGAGTATATAAGTGCCGTATAGTCGCTTTGAAAAAGAGTAGAGTCTACTTTTAAAAAATTAATTTTTTTTCATGTAGGTCTCATATCTACTTACTTTTTCAAAGAGATTCTTCGGCATTTACGTACTCCACAATTGTAAATATCATTTCTCTATATTATATTATCTATATATTGGTTTTTCTCATGAGGCAATTTGGTCGAAATAAGTGGGGACTATGTGAGAAAAAATCTTTTTCCACCAATTTTGTTTGTGGGACGTTGGTGGCATATAATTCATGAGCAATAAACTTTATCCAGGAAAAAGTTATTTCGTGGAAAAAAATTACCTTTTGTCACGATTAAAAGTTGTGGCAAAACTTGTTTTCATTCGTGGCAAAAGGTGACAGAAACCTAACCCTTTGTGGTGCCAGTAACATCAATTGTCACCAGAGTGGAGACCGAAAAAGTGTATTAGCCACGTATGATTTTGTCACACATTTAGTGGTATAAAGTTTTTGGCCACTCCCTAAGTCGTGACTATTATTAGTATTGGGATGACACCGTCTGGTGATATATATGTTTTAGTCACCTTTATATTTGTCGAAAGAACATTATTCACTTGTTATACTATTGGAAACAAGTATTCCCCGTGAAACAATATCGTAGCTAAAGTCTTTTTTCCACCAAATTTCTTGGTGAGAGGCTCGTGGCATATAATTCATGAGCAATAATAATTTACCCACCATTTCTATACTCATTGGACAAATACTAGTTTAATTAAGGAGTAAATATTAAATCTGTCCATTACAATCTGAAATTACTCTCAAAACCCATGAACATACTAATAATAAATCCATAGTCCACTTAAACTCAAGCCAAAACATAAGGCTACATACAATCAAAACAGAACATACTATTAATAAATCCCTACTTCACTTAAACTATGGATTTAAGTGGTGTTGAACAAAGAAAGGAACTGTTGCACGGCACTCACAAACTGCAGCATGTAGATGAGTCAAATCCAGGGGGTAGATTCCCACCAGAGATGGGCTCCCTCTGCAAAATTAAAATTAAAAGGAAAAATGAACAAAATAAAACCTAGCAGTTCCAAGATAATGTCCTAGATAAAATTAAACAAAGATGCCAAAGAAAACATAAGCACCTAACAGAATCTGTATTATTAGCATTTGCTGATACTCATTATTAGAATCTGCATTAACATTATTAGCATTTGCTGATACTATTTTGATTGGATGAATGGAAATCATGTCTGGGTCTCAACCCTTTTAATGTGTCTCTCAACAATCATGGAGTAGTAAGTACTAGAAATTCCTTGAGAAATGTTTGAATTTTCCTCCCTTAAAATTAAAGCTTCACTAACATAATAAAACTTTTAACCTTGGCAAGGGACCAAAGTTCATGGGAAATTTTTGATCAGGGCAATAAAATGAAATGTCAGAACTTGAAAGTGACCTGTGTTAATGCAGAAGATACTAGAATTATGGTTTGATAATTTAAGGACAATAGCATGTAGCTCGATGGCCACCCCCCACACACATATGTCAGTAATCAGTCAGTAATCTGAATACATAATACATGGGCAATTCTACTAATTAATGCGGTTTCTCATTTACTTGGAATGATATGATTGATTCAACTCAAGACTCTCACTACACCACCCTCGTCCCTCCTTTCCTCCAAATAAGAATAAATTCAGTCCTTCTACATACCCAACAAATATTTACCCCAATATTAACTCAAACTCATCAAGTGCAAGTCTGCAACATCCATCCTATTTTAATTACTCATGCGGGTTCAAGATTAACATACACATCAATATTTTCCCATAGAAATTTAAGCACAGATCAAATATAAATTCAGTTTAGACAAAATTTTCAAAGACAAGCTTGCATTAACTATATATAAACGAATTTCAAGAGAAAGTTTAAAATCCTGTTTTACCTTCAGGTTCTCCACAGCGCTAGAAATGTCGTTCTTGCCCTAAACTCCATTAGTCCTACAGAAAGGAAAACCAAAACAATTACATTTATTTACAAAAAAATTGTAAAACAATAAAAACTCAATGTATTAAAATCATGATTCTAAGCATTCCAACCAATAAAGCAAATATTTACATGATGGCTAATCATAGGTCCAACCATTTTAACATAAAACATGATGGAGTAAAAGATTAACATACACATGCACGAAGGCGTAAATATATCAAGAAACCCACATCAAGTTCTACCAACTTCAAGTTCTACAAAAAAAAAATTAAGCAATAAATATAAACTAAGCAATAAACTAAATTAAGCAACAAATATAAACTAAGCAAAAATTAAGCAATAAATATAAACTAAGCAATAAACTAAATTAAGCAATAAATATAAACTAAGCAAAAATTAAGCAATAAATATAAACTAAGCAATAAACTAAATTAAGCAATAAATATAAACTAAGCAAAAATTAAGCAATAAATATAAACTAAGCAATAAACTAAATTAAGCAATAAATATAAACTAAGCAAAAATTAAGCAATAAATATAAACTAAGCAATAAACTAAATTAAGCAATAAATATAAACTAAGCAAAAATTAAGCAATAGATATAAACTAAGCAAAAATTAAGCAATAAACTAAGCAATAAACCGGAGGTGGCGGAGGTGGCGAGTGGGGCTTCAAAGGTGGCGGATCGGGGCTGGGGAAGGGTGGTTTGGGTTGCTAAAGGGCCGGTAATGAAATGGTGAGAAGATGGTGGCCAATGGTGGTGCGACGGCGGCGTGGGGAGGATTTTGGGCCGCGGCTTGCAGCCGTTCGTGGAGGAGTTTGGCGGCGCGAGAGGGGCTGAAAATAAAGGGGTGAGGTCGCCAGCTGATGGGGAAGAGAATGGGAGCAACGGTGACAGAAATGGGCGGCGAACGGCGGCGCAACAACCCACAACCCGAATGGGTTTCGCACGGCCATCGGGGAGGAGATAGAGAGCGTGGGGAAGGGAGGTTGGGGTGGGGGAGGTCGCCGGCGTGTGGGGGAGCTGGTGGGCTGGGCGGTGTCGCCGGACGGAGGCGGACGGCGTGGCTGGGTGGAGGACGGCAGATCGGGGGGATGGGTCGCGTAGTGCTGGAGGAGAAATAAGGAGAAAAAGAAGAAGAAAGAAGAAAGAAGAAAGAAGAAAGAAAAAGGAAAGAAGAAAAAAGAAAAGGAGGGAAAAAAATTGAAGGGAAAAAAGTAATGTGTAGAATTTTTAATCTGGCTCTTAAAATAGATCTAACGGCTATAATTTTATAATGATAAATTTAAATAATATAATTTAAATGCAGTGATTTAGTAAAATAAAATAATAAAATCTATCAACTAGAAAATAATAATTAATAACAAGAAAGTATATCAAAATAATTTACACTTTCTAAAAAAATCAAAAAATAAATTCAGTGAGAAATTCGATAAATTTAAAACAAAATAATTAATATTTTAAAAATCTGAAATAAATTTTTAAAAAATTAAAAAAAGATAATCGACGTCAGGTGTGAGTGTGGTGTATACAATAGGCTAATGTATAATATTTTTCAATTTAAAAATATGTAGAGATTTTTGTGGGGAATAATATTTGTGGGAATTACTTATTTAGTAGCGGGAAAAAACAATAAGCCACGATGATGAAGGTATAAATCAAATAGTTTTTTGCGACGACTTTAATCTGTGGTAAAACGTTAATTTAACTCGTCACAATAATTATTTTTCCACTAAAGTTCTATATGTTGCCCATATTTATTATCCACGAAACAAGTTGATCACAAAAACTACAGACGTGGTAGAGAAAAATCTTTTGCCATCAAACATTATCCACTAAGACAATTTCATGGGAAAATGCGTATGTTTATTCTCTCCAATCAATTTAGTGGCAAAAGGTCACTTTTTTCCACGACTGATATCCGCAGAAAAAGAATTCGTGGCAAAAGCCACAAATTGTTGTAGTGTATATACCGCTTATGTTAAATTTATGGGAATAAATTAATTTAATTATTTAGATTATATATTAAATCTACCCACAAGTACTGTCACTTTAACAAGGGAAAAATATTAATTTAATTATTTAAATTATATTTAACAGCCTAAATTGATTGAAGTTGAAGATTCATGCAATTTTTTTTTTTTTTTAAGAAATAGACTTCATTCATTCATGAAAGCGAAGTTGCATCTGTAACCTGATACAATTACAAGCCAACTACTCACAATTAGGGCTCCCTCAATATATAATACCTTTGTGACTGGTATGGTCTTAATTTTTATTATTCTCTATAGATAACCGTATGAGAGACAACACTCTATATAAAGCAAAGATTTCATCCCCCACCCTCTAGAGGAGAAGAGGGCTTCCAAACCTCACCCTCCAGAGAAGGAGAAGACTTTCACTCTATAGACAAAATATCCCAGAGACTATTTATTCTTTTATTTTTGTTATTTGCTTTTATTTTTACCTAAACAAAAGTAAATAACATAAATAAAAAAAAATAGTTGCAAAATTGACGAATTACAGTTTAGAAAATTGTAGATCTACATTTTCAACATTGCAAGAAAAAAAAATACAAAAGTAAATAGACTGTAGGGACACGCGCCATCCTAGAAGTGTAGCTGACGGTCGGGTCTGAAGAAACTGAAGGCTCTGGTCCCAAAAATACCGTGTGTGGTAGCAACAGGAGCTTCCCCATACAGCGTCGTGTGGAACTAACACACACTTTGACCCATGCGTATAACTCACACGCCACTCCGTTCAATAAAATTATTTGCCCATCTGAATGATGATCAACAGCTTGGGAATCTTATAGTAGGGTGCGTGGTGGTGGCTAGGCTATAAAGAATAGCAGATCAACGTTTTGACACACTTTGGATAAGAAACACAACAAAAAACTAGAAAAAAAAAAAAAAAAAAACATTAGACAATGTCTAGTCTAAATAGATGGGAAAAGGGAGGGAGGAGCCGAAGCTCCACCCCCCACCCCCCTCTAGCCTGATTTTTGCTAGAAGCGAGATTCAAGAGAAAAGGGAGAGAGAGAACAACAGAAACCCTAGCGTAAAAAGATTAGATATTCATTCCATTTTCTATAAATGTTTATTGTTGTACTACGTACTAAGATTCATGCAATTGGAGTCAAATGATCAGGAGGCTTGATTTTAACATGATTTTAATCTAAGAATATATATATCTAGATAGATCCGTGATTCCCTTTTTTATTTGTTCTTTTATTAGCCTTAGCCATGACCATAACTTGAATCTCTTTCCGTAGGTGCATGTCCTACCTAATTATATCCGATCACCAAAATATATATGGAAATGTTGAGCCTTCGTGAGGAAGGGATCGATAAAGTTGAGAACAAGCATTAATATTGAGGGAAACGGAATTCAAATTTTCATATGTGGATTTGTCAATTTATGCGAAAGGTTTGCACTAGCTCTTCCCAAAATTATTCCTTTTCGATACGTCTAGCTGGTTTTTTTTTTTTTTTTTTTTTTTGCAATGCTAGGGCCACCAAGAAAGGGGATCCCTGTGTTGTACCGATAGTACAAATTGCATTTTTTTTCAAACATTTTTAAACCTTTAAACATTTAAAAAATTTCAAAAAGTCACTAAAAAACACTTTCTTAATAACCCTTAAGGAAAAAAAATATCGGTCACTTTTGGAGGCCGGGTCACATTTCTCAGTGGCCAAAGCATTTTCCTTTTTTCTTTTTTTCTTTTTTTTTTTTTTTTTTTTTTTTTTTTTTGAATTTACATCCTTTACAATATATAAGCTATATGTTGATGGTCGTAATCTTTTCGGACGTCACTAGACATCTTAGAATTACTTTTTTGGTTACTAATTCTTCATGCCGGGCTTGTTTTAGTCTAGAGCTAGCCGCCTGGTTTTGCTTATGGCTAATTAGTTGATGACCTGATCCGATAAAAATTCATTGCGATTTTTATTTTTTTAAGATTTGACTCAATCTAGCTAAGACCTGATCGATCTGCTTGATTAGGTATCTTGTACGTAATATTATCTTTTGTACAACTTTTGTAGTCTTTTATCATCATCTAAAATAAAATTCTCCATATAAACTTTATGTTTCGTGTGATTGATCCTAACAATTCATGCTGCAAAGCTATATATCATTCACACATGACATGACTGATCATCAGCTCACATATAATTGTTATTCCTTGACCAAGCCATGGTTTCTTCAAAGCTTTTGAGGCAAAATAGTTGCAGGCTAGTTTAACAATTTATTTCACGGTACGTGATTGATTCTTATTTTTTTGTTCTTTAATCAATTTAGCTTGTTGAGAGCTTTTTCAGCAGGATCAAAATCCTTTACAATTCATAAGCTTCTCTATAACTTAGAATTATTTAAAATCTAATCCTAATTATATTTTTAATTAATTTGCTAAGGAGTTCTTTGCAAATATTTGTCTATTGTATGGTAAAAGGCTCACAATATTGTCACACATAATCTCAATCTAACAATTTCAATCATCACACATAACTTTATTCGTAACCATTACATCAAACTTTCAAATTTCTTGACAAGTTTTTTGTTTATTGTAGCAATATCAAACAATCAACGAAGAACGAATCCATTACATGAAAAGAATAGTATGAATTAGAAGGGAAGAAATCATTGAGAACTGCTATGAATATGTAGAATGGAGGTGATCATGATAGCCCGAATTCAGAGACTAGTAATCTGCATGAACATGCTCCTTGTGCTTAGATTTTCCGGCCTCTCGACACTTTTTCTCTTGAGAAAGTTTTTTTGCTAACCTGCAGAAACAATTTATGTGTTATTTATTTTTATAATAATCTATGAGTACAACATCGAATAATGAAATGTGTACTTATGCGAGTTCAATCATTTGTTTTTCATACATTCTCAAAGCCTCCTCATTTGTGCCACAATTTTTGACTGGTTCTGAATAACCCGTCCGGAAATTCACCCTTGATACTGGTTTCTTCAATAGTTTCTCCCCTATCTCAACAAGTTTATTCAAGTTCTCTTTCGTAGAGTCATCAACTGAAGCTGCTGTCCCAGTTAAGGTGTCATCCTAAACCAATATTTTATAGAAATAGTAATTAATAATAACTTGAAATTTTAAAACCCTTGCAAGCTGCATTCAAACCCTGGATCAAAAGAAGTTTCTTACTTGAATTCGGAGGTAATTCTGTTCTGAATGAAGGGCTTGGAAAACCACAGCTAGATGCAAATCAACCATATCTGCGCTTGCTTGAGTAAACACATCCACTATTGGAACTGAACCGCCATGAACTAGCCAATCAAGAAGGCCCCACTTTGCTGCCATTTTAGCACTGTATTTTTTCTCTATCTTTCCTGAGCCAGTGCCTAATGAGATTACGAGAAAGCGACCATAGTCGGTGGGCTTTATTGGGAAGAAATCAGGATTGGCATCGAAGATTTCTTTAGTCACTTGATTTATGGCAACTAAAGCCTGGACCAGGGAGCCAACAAAATGCCAAGAAAAAAAGAATATCAGCTCAACCTTTTGGAACTACAAAACTTTAAAATGTCACTTTAAAGATTATATAATATTATACCGGATTGTTTGCAGCAACACCTCCATCTATAAGATTGAATTCAGAAACCTTTCCCGCATCGCTTTGGTGCTTGAACTGATGGGCAGGAAGGTATGTTGGAGCTGCCGAAGTGCCAATGCATATGTCGGATAGTCGAGCATTCAAACAGGAGTGATGTTTCTTCGCCTGCAATTAAAAGGGACGAGGTCAATGGCTTTGAATACATATTTCTCGTCCTGTCAGACTCGTAAATGTGAAAAGAACTCGATTTAGCCCGAAATTATTCACGTCACTTTTCTGTGTCCAGCACCAGGCCGTAGAAATACTTTTAGAGCTATTATATCATTCGCTCCAAATTTATGAATACTAATTTTATATGAAAGGAAACTAACATCTGAAGCTCATGAATTTTCTAGAGAAAGAGACTAGAGAGAGATCAGACCTCATAGGATGTGAAAACTGTTGGCTGCAGATTCTTGATATCAAAAGTTGGAATAACAACATTGGTCAATGTGCTATGCAGCCGAGTTTCTCCTAATTTCTCTCTTAGAACCCCGTGAAGGTATTTCCCGTCGTACTTAGGCCCTATCAGTGATTTGAAGATTCCAAATAAGCTACTGCAATCAAAAGATTCAAAACCAGTACATTTTCACTAGTTAATATATAAATATGGAGAATATGCAAAAGCTTTTTTGTACTGTACAGATAAAATATACAGTACGCTACTATTGTGAAGGAGGGAGTAGTCAAGTATATATCAAGAATACCCCTTCTGTGGGAAAATCCGAGGACCGTGTTGGAGATAGAAGGGCTTGATATCCTTGGCAGCAAAGAGAGGTCGATTATTTTCATTTGGAGCAGCTAACATGGCGGTCACAAGACCACCTGTGCTTGTTCCTGCAATCACGTCAAAGTAGTCTGCAAGTCTAGCTTCTTCACCGTCCAGCTCCTATATATACACGCAATGGTTATTTCAAACTTGTTAGTACGTGGTAACATTCATATAACTTCTTCTGCAGTACTGAATATATAAAATTTCGGCTGTGTACATATGCATGCAGTATGCTTATGGAAGACCTGAATCTTGAAACTTTCCGGTAAACCAAAGTACATATATTCATGTACCTGAAGTTGTGATTCAAGGAAAGCTAGTATAGTTGCAGGGATAATCCCCCTGATACCACCCCCATCAATGCTTAAAATTGTGATCAAGTTCCTGTATGTTGTGTGTTGAGGTTGAACCGACATTGTTGTTTCCATGACGAAGACGAAAAATTAATAAGGTACGTAAGTGATCGTAAGAAGGGAAAGATTGCCTTGGTTGTTGTTTATGGAAGATCAAAGGAAGCTTAAGTTTCTGTTCTTATCTTTGATCCATCGACAAATTACACGTATTTATAGCCTCAGTTCTGGAGGCCATCTTCAATTAATTATTATGTCCTTGCTTCTCTAGCTGCAATTCTGTTCACAGGGTACGTGCATGTATGGCGCCCGTTGAACAAAGGATCGAGGAACTGCATATCATGTTAGTCTCCTGTTGAAACTTTCCAAACAATATCGTTCTTGGACTATATATGTTTATGATTTAATAACAGCTCTATAAGAATTAATAATATTATTACTTTTCACGTGGGATATATATTGAGGATCTTCAAACTAATACTGCCTATCATGATTTATGTCATTCTTAGGCCGATTTTGTTATATGACGACCCAAAATATATATAAATATATATATATATATAAGACACGTGTTTAATTAATTTCTCTTTACGGGTCCTATGCAGCAAAAGTATTTCATGCTTATCCATCACCCTAGCTAGCGAGCTGGATGGAAATCAGTGAGAAGAACGCTTCAAATTCATTGGTAACCTTGGTCAAACAACGATTAATAGTATATGTAATTTATTTACAGTACTCATGTTTCAATATTTTATAAGCATCACATCCTCCTGAATTTAGCGTACGTTAATGATTCAACATGTCTCTCTGCAAAACTAGTATATATATTTTGGGACATGCTGACTTGGTCTGAAAATTAGTATTTTTCATTATCCTAAAGAATTTATCTGAGTTTGCTATCAGGTAAGTGGTGCATTGGCAGCTAGTTTGACCAAGATATCGACCAACCATCTTGGACTCGCAATCTGAGGCTGCAGGAATACAGATACCAATGTTTTCACGTAACAGTAGTAGTGCTCATGATTCACCCAGATCATGATCATCAAATGCCGGCCTCTCCCATATATTATATTATATATATATATATATATATATGTGATGTGTGTGTGTACATAGGTGTTCTATGTACATTCTATCGATGAACATTGTTAAATCTGATTCAAACAACGAACTTCAGAGTTTATCTACGTACCAAACACATGCAAGGCCTTAGGACGAGGTTAAATAATCTGATCTTGCCATAACAGAATTCGATCTTAAAACGTATCTATTCCATTTAATTAAAAAACATTTGAACTTTTTATTTACTTGAGAAATTGGAATGAAGAGAATTAAATGAGGTCATCATAATATATATTTTTACCAAATTTCCTCCTCTCTTATCCGATTCCGGTCCCGTCCGGCCTCTGCTCTTCGTAGTATCATGACAACGTTTTCTTCTTGGTCAGCTTTCGAAATTCAATATAATGCAGGTCGATGGTGCTAAAGGAGAAAGTCCATTAAATTATTTATTTATTCATTTATTTTATGCATGCATGAATTATTAATTGTCCCTGACTTCATCGAACCATGCATAACGATAATATTGGCTCCTTAAGCGCCATCTCAATTATTTTCCCACAAAACTTTGCACTAGTAAAATTGCTAATGGGTAACAAAAACATATTGAACTTTAATTTTTTTTTTATTTTTTTTTATTTTTTTTTTACTCTTTTGATCTTATAATGAATACGACACAAAATAAGCTAGTTTTGGTTTAATATAAATAAATTTGGATCAAAACAGGTTGACCTAACAAGATAAAATTAATAAACTATCAATTGCAGGTCAATATGTGAAATTTGTATAACACGAATAAATCCTATTTTTAAATTTTATAAATCTTTAGTTTTATATGTCTTTTTTTAATTGCTGGGAATGTTTAATATTAATATTAGTATTTGATTACTTAACATATCAAACTATTAAATTTTTTTGTTAATATGGAATTTTATTTTATGAAAATACTAATTTTTCCTATATATTGTAATTAGTTTGGATATTGATAATAAAATATTTTATCATGAATCCAATTATAATTGTGAATAATTTATATATTTATTCTTATATTATATATGAAATTATATTATTTGGGTTAAAAAATAAATATATAGGTCAGCTCAACTCATTTATATCAAATAGGCTAAACAGGTTAAATGGTTCGTGTCTAGGTTAACCCAATAAAAGTTAATTATTAAACTGATTAAGTAGATCATATCTTGCCACCCATTATTTATTAGGATTTTAAGGTCTCACTCGTTTAATTAAACAGATCGTGTTCAGGTTGACACATATAGTCTAGTACTTATAACTTGACACAACATAAACACGACCTGTAAAAACAAATTGCCACCCATAGACTATTAATGTATGGTTTTATAAAAAGCATTTGTGTAATAACTTGTAACGCCCTATACCCGAATGGGTTGGAGAGTCACCACTTGTCACCAATAATCATGTCTCCCAAATACATATATAATTTCCAATGACTCCAAAACAAAACATAACTTCGTCTATTTCAACTTACTGAATAAATTCCTCTACAAGGTCATCAATGCAATAATACAATAACATAAATCAACGGTTCCACAATTTCCCAATAACCTCAACTTAATGAACTAGCAATTACACCATTCTCAATAAACCAAATAAACATAATGAAATCCAGACTACCAAATACAAATATTTTATCAACAATGGTACTCTTAGGTACTCAACTTTCTATCCTTAGCTAATCTTGCTTGCATTTCCTACTCCTAATCTCCAGCTGAACCATCAACATCATCTGAAAATATTGTGAAGATAATGGGGTGAGTCATCAACAACTCAGTAAGCAAAGAACATATACTAGTATGTAAACATGAGCCTTTTCACAGAATTCAAAATTTAGAATGCAGAACAAAACATTTTGGTTTCAGATTACAAATCCAAAACATATTATCAAAATATTAAAGCGATAGTTCAAAATGTTCATATTCAAAAGTCATTTGGCATAACATAACTGAACATCATCATCTTATTATAGCATATTATATCAGAGCATCATATCATAACAAATACCATATTTAACCCCCATAATAGGGTTGTGCTATCCCTAGTGGCAAAACCAGCCACTGAGTAGATGGAATACTAGTTGTATCGATTCCGGCAATTTCTCAGTAAGTTCTCAATTGGCAGAGGTGGAGTGAACCTTTGTATAAGAGAGGAGAGAGAGAGAGAGAGAGAGAGAGAGAGAGAGAGTGAGAATGAGAATGAGAGAAATCAGACTAGAGAAGAAGAGGGGAAGGGGAAGAGGACGGGCTCAAATTGAGACGATGTTGTTTCACTTATATTTTTTTAATATGATACATATAAAATGAAGTCATTTCACTTATGTTTCTTTGTACACGTTGGGTCTGAAACAAAGCCATTTCACTTATATTTTAAGTGAAATTGTGTTGTTTTACCTAAGATATATATAATATATATTTATTTAATCAGCCAATTCGGCGGTTTGAACCAGTTCAAGCCAGAACTAAACCGGCCAATGTCAATTTTAAGAAATTTTTACCATCGGCAGACCGGTTTGGAGGGGAACAAGATCTTCTCCGACATACGATGGAGGTCAAACTGATCTATAGCCATCATGGCTTTTTAACATGTGTGATATCCCCATTTTACGTGTATTTTTATTGAGTGATTTTATTTAAATTATTATAATTAGTGGTTTTCTTGTTTTAAATTAAATATGATTTTCGCGGCATTATTTTATGATTTTTAATTTATGAAATTATTTTAATATGCTTTCTTGTTATTTATTATTTTTTTGTATTTAAATTAATTTTTAATTTAAATTAGTTATTTTTGGGCTTTGAAATTATTGTGTTTTTAGATTTTATTATTTTATTTTATTTAATCGCTACATTTGAATTATTTGATTTTATTTCTTATTTTGAAAATAACTTCGGTTGGATCAGTTTAGTGACCCAAGTTGTGAGGGTCGGACCTCACTTCTTTCCTTTCCTTTTTCTTTTTTCCCTTTTTCATTTTCTCTTCTTTTTCTTTTCTCTTTTTCTTCTTTCTTTTTCTTCTTTCTTTTCTTTCTTCTTCTTTTTTTTTTCTTTCTTCCTCCTTATTTCTCCCCAGCCATGCAACGTCTCTCTCTCCCCACTCCACGCTGTTTTCTTCGTCAGCCCTAGCACCACCGTCATGCCGATGTGGCAATCACCGCCCGGCCCTTTCTCTTCCCCTCTAGCCAACGAGCTCCCCCACCTGTTTTCAACTCCTCCCTCGCCACCGTTAGCCGATTTGCCCCTCTCCAAGCCGCATGGTTATGTTGCTCCTGCACCGCTGTGCCTCCACCTCCGGCCACCATTTCTTCACCACTTCATCACCGGCCTCTTGCCGACCTAATCCACCAATTTCCAGCTCCAATCTGTCGTCGGAGCAACCACACGAGTTAAATTTCATTTTGGCTTTTTTGGCCTTCCACCGCCGTTTGTGCCACCACCCACGACCAACTGCCACTTCCATTAACTTTACCGACATCTCTAAGCCCTACCCTAGCTTTCCCTAGTCTTCGTTGAAAATTGGGTATTTTGTGACCCACGGCCACAATGCATTTTGCACTATTACATTACTTTTCCGCCACCTTTTGTAACTCATTGATCATCCATAAATTATTTTATAGCACTGTAAGTATTTTTCAAACTTTTTTTAAAATTTAAATATATTTTTACTTTAACAATAATTTATGATTGGTTGGTTGTACCGTACTGAGTCTGAGGAGTCGAGGGTCTGATGGATTTGAGGATGGAGTTATTTCTGACGCTCCCAACTCCCACCTACGAACACATAGAAATTGAGGCGTTGGGATGATAACAGCACGGGTCACGCATCCCATCGCCAAGTGCCAAGTGTTTGTACATGCAATACGTGTACACAAAAGTAACGTAGCGGGTGATAAAAATCTTTCAACTAAGTATCAGAATTTTGTTTAAATACAAACTTGCTTAAAACAAGCGTATCAAAATATTAAAATTAATCAACATAAATATAATACAAATCATGACAATAAACAAAAGCAAAAAATATATCATAATCCACGAGTGATCCCCAATTATTCTTCCGACGAAGTCGCCTCCTCGGGCTCATCCTTCTTGTCCTCTACATCAAAATCCATGGTACCAAAGACAGTACCGCAAGTAAGTACTAATCCAAGTAACCCACAAGATTAAAAAAAAAATACATTAAAACCTCAACAATATGCATGAGCAGGATGCCATATGCATGAGATCCAAAATAAACATTTCTCAAAATAATTCATTTTCCAACTCATGCCAAAAATCACATTTGGCCCAAATTATTTCCTTTAAAACATTTTCTCGCCATTTTTCTAGAAAATTGCCCAAAATCCAATATAGAAACCAATATCCAATTTAATCTGCATGCACCATGGTCTTCCCTAAGGACTATCCGCACACCTTGGCTCCTATGTCACACCATAGCTAATGACTACGCATATGACATCTATACGAGCGATGTCCAGTTCCGCGCCTAGTGCGTATGTAGCCAAGCATCCTCTAGCCCCCGCCAGCAAAGGGGCCACAAAGTCGGCACGAGAGCGTTACCATTCCGTCCAATCTCGTTGTAGTCCAGCGACAATTCAGGAGACATCACTCAGTATATTACGCTCTCGAGTGACCAGAAGAGCTCCACCGAGATAATGCCCCATCTCGACTTGGGGTCATGATACACACGCACCCAAAAATCCATTTACACGTGAAAACTCAGCTTTCAACATCTAACATATGTACATGCATGCACCATGCAATGCAAATGATAAGACACAAATATCCAACATCATCCAAACATAAAATAACTCCATCCTCAAATCCATCCAACCTCTGACTCCTCAGACTCAGTTCGACATAATCAACCAATCATAAATTATTGTTAAAGCAAAAATATATTTAAATATTAAAGGAAGTTTGAAAAATACTTACAGCACTATAAAATATTTTTCGAATGATAAAGTGGCTGCAAAAGGTGACGAAAAAGTAACGTAATAGTGTAAAAGCACTGTGACCGTGGGTTATAAAATACCCACTTTTTAATGGGATGAACCAAAACTTAGAATTGATAGAGAATGGCTTAGAGGTGTTTGTGAAGCTAGTGGAAGTGGTGGTTGGTTGTGGGTGACGGTGAAAACGGCAATGTAAGTGAAAAATGGCCAAAACGAAGTTGAGCTTGTGGTGGTTGCTTCGGCGACGGACCAAAGGTGGAAATAGGTGGCTTAGGTTGACAAGACGTTGGTGAAAAAGTGGTGAAGAGATGGTGTTCAGAGGTGGAATGACGACGGCAGAATGGAGGAAAAACCGTGCGGCTTGAAGGAGCTTACGGTAGCTAACGGCGACTCGGTTGGGGTTGAGATTTGGTAGGGGTGTTCACCAATCGGAGGGGAGTCGAACGGTGGGGGTGGTGATGGCCACGCTAGCAAGCAGCGGCGGTCTGGGTAGATGAAGGAAAACGACGTATAGGGAGAGGGGGGCTGGTCGCGCGGGAGAGAGGAAATGCAAGGGAAGAAAGAAGAAAAAGAAAAAAGAAAAAAAAATAAAAAGAAAGAGAGGAGGGAAAAAAAGGGAAAAAAGAAAAAGAAAAGAAAAGAAAGGAGGTTCAATCCTCACATCTTAGATCAAGAAACCGATCCAACGAAAACTATTTTCAAAACAATAAGTTATAATTCAAACGTAGTGATTAAATAAAATAAAATAATAAAATCTAAAACACAATAATTTTAAAGCCCAAAAATAAACTAATTTAAATAAAAAAAAACAATTAAAATATAATATAATAATAAATACCAAGAAAGCACGTTAAAATAATTTCACAACTTAAAAATTATTAAATAATATTGCAAAAATCACCTTTAATTTAAAATAAGAAAATCACTAATTATAATAATTTAAATAAAATCACTCAATAAAAATACACGTAAAAAGAGGATATCACATTATTTACGTTTGGATGATGTTGGGTTTATTGAATAATTTGTCTTATCATTTGCATTGCATGATGCATGCATGTACATGTGTTTGAAAAGGAAAAATGGGCTTTCGTGTAATTACATGCATGTACATGTGTTGGAAATTGAAAATTGGGTTTTCAAGTTAGAAATAATTTTGGGTATATTTGAACAATTGGATTGTCTAGTTTGAGTCAGAGGTACTATAGGGATGGTGGTAAGCAGGGACGGTGGTAAAGTCCCGCTTGTGATTCCTGCCTACGGTGCATATGCAAGGATGGTGGTAGAGTCCTGCCTGTGATTCCCGCCTACAGTGCTCTGATGGTTTAATTAATGGATCATTTCTGGGAAAATGGCGAGATTAGATTTTTGGGCCAAAATGGGATTTAGGCGTGCGTGTAAAATTGGTTATTTTAGGAAAAGAAGATTTTCGGGACATATACATATGGCATCATGTTCATGCATTTGGTTATTGCATGAATGTATTTTTATCTTGTAAGTTGTTTGGATTAGTACTTACCTGCAGAACCATCTTTGGTACTATAGATTTTGATGCAGAGGACGAGGAGGCTGAGCTCGAGGAGGCCACTTCACTGGAAGAGTGATCGGGGATCACTCGTGGATTGTGATTTATTTATTTCCTGCATTTGTTTATTATTTTTTATTTGTATTATTTATGCTTGTTGATTGTAATATTTTTTATACGCTTACTTTTAAGTAAACTTGTATTAAAACAAATTCTGGTACTTAGTCGACTGACTTTTATTATCTGTTATAATCTTTTATTGTACATGTGTTACATGTAAATACACTTGGTACTTGGAGATGGAATGCGTGATTCGTGTTGTCATCATCCTAACACCTCAATTTTCACATGTCCGCACATGGGAGTTGGGGGCATCACAATATGAACAACTGTTCATGAGGATTCCTTGATGCAATTACTTGGTGGTTAGGCCAATGGTTTGTGTGGGATTGGTGGTGCAAGGTGAGGATTACGGTGGCTAGATGGTGGTCAAATGAAGGAAGGTGATTGCGGCTTTGTGGCTCATAGAATGAAAGCAAGTGCTCTGTTTTAGGTTCCCAAAAAATAAAGGACATTGGGCATGTCCATGTGGCTTTAGTCTTGGTCTTCACGATTGCTCGTGAAGGTTTGCCTCTAGGAGGTGCACAACATTGAGTAAGGCTATGACAGTTGATGTGTATAGGGTTGGTCGTGGCCTTGGCTTGGTTTACATGGGACATGCGACTTGTGGTTTGTTGTGAAGGACTGAGGGTGGCTTACTAATCTATGGGTTAGCAACAGTGATGGTGGCCCTTGGTTGGAGGTGTTACGGCCTGGAACAATATCAGAGGGTGGTGGTCACAACATGAAGGGAAGAGAAGATGATGGCTTGTGGCTATGGTTTTTTGAAACCAAAAGGGTTTGTTTGGCTTACAGCAGTGATGATGGCACAACACAGAGAGAGAAAATAAAAGAGAGAGTGGCAAGAGAGAGGAAAACCAAAGAAAATCTGTGGGCGTTGAGAGAAATTTTGAAGATTGAGGAGAGTGGGAAGAGTAAAATGGAGAGAGAATAATGAGGTGGAGAGAAACATGGGGGGAGAAAACCGTCGAAGGAAGAAGGAGAGGGAAAAGAGAAGAGAAGTTTATTTACCAAAATGACACCAATTTACTGGCAGGAAGGCTTCTCTATGGTCCTGGGCCGTATCTTAGACATGGGTGTTGCATGCCCAACTAGGCCCAAGGCTCTAAAACCCAGTTTGATGGTCCAAAAAATAAAAAGAGCACTAAAAAGGTGCCTTTTATGGCTCAACCCCTTAGTTCCCTCACTTCTTTCCTCCCTCAGCTCAATACTCTCTCTCCTCTACCTCACGCTACCACCCTCCATTCTTGGTTTCCTTCATCAACTCCGGTATGTTACTCCAAGTACCTCTCTTTCTCTTTATTGTTTGTCTCTCTCTTCCATCCCTCTTTTGCACACACTCTCTCTCTAACTTTGTTTCATTATCTCTCTCCCTCTAGAATTTAGACTAACCACGGCAACCAATAGAGGTCATCAGAGCCAACGTGTCGTCTCACGCCACCAAGGCATTTTCTAGTTCTCTCTCTCCCTGTCCTAATCTTTCTTTCTCACTTTGTTTGGTTTTTTCTCTCCCTTCATGTGTTTTGTCACCATCTCAAACTAGTATTTGACTCTTTTTCTTAGTGTCATATATAATCTCGAACATCTCTAGGCAATACCACCTCACTCTCAAACCCGACCAACCTCCACTCTGATATTGTCTAAGGTATCCTCAAGCTCTAGCCTTGTAAACACCCTTTATTTTTCGTGACTATATGTTTGGTGTCTACTAAAAGTTCGTGTTGTCCATGTTTGGATTTTGGAATTGTTGTTGATTGATTTCATGGCTTAATTGGTAGATGTTCGAAGGGTCCCTTGATTGTAATGTATGGTCAAAGGAGTGAATGATTGTAAGAATGTGGGTTGGTGTTTTTGTGTGTCGAGATTATGAATGTAAATGTAAAGTGTATTGGGATGGGATTTAAGCAAATTCAAGTGGAGTAGTGCTTTAGGACATTTTACTTGAGCCATTATAAAGTTGAGGCATCACGATGAACTATGTGTCAAGGGGCTATTTATGTGCTCATGGATTTTGGCTCTAATTGAACTATGGTCCGAGTTATAGAAATTTGTTAGTTTTGTACTAGTATGAATTATTAATATGTAGTGATATTTTTCTGAATAAGGTTGCAATACTACTACTATTCGGGTTCAAAGCTTAGATAGTATATTTCAAAAGTCATGTAAGCGGTGCTCCTATATTAGACTTTGCCAAAAAACAAACTTACTAAAGTTAATTTTGTGAAAAACTTGCATATGTTTTGTTATGAAAATAATCTCAGTTATTTTATGCACTATTTTTTGTATCTAAATATGCAAAATGAAATATTTTTGTCATGACTAGTATATACATTAGCATTTGTTATACTCTGTTCTCAATTGCATAAAAAGTGACTTTGAAGTCTAGAACTTTTATGTGATTATAATATGATATTTATATACTCAATACTTTGTCATGTTATGATATTGCATCTGAGAACCCTATGGCATAGCTTTCTATTTCTCCTTCTGCTATAACCTTACCATAGGTGTAAAATTATAGTCTCTGTTATTATGTTAGTATCAACATCTCTAATTTTAAGTGCGCAACTTTGGAGACAAAGTAGTTTTATGTGCGGGTAATTCCTATATGCACACTCTACGCATCGATTTTAAAAGGGGGAGATTTCACTCTCTGTTTCTTCCCAGTTAACTACCAGGGTTTGCACAATGATTGAGCTGAAATATTGCATATCTTATATATTTAGAACCAATATATTTTTTTATTTTATTACATTATTATTGGTTTTATATGAAAAAAATGATTAAGATGCATAAATTCAAGATGTGATTTAAATTAATAAATAGTATGATTTATGCTTAATTTTAGAACTTGTGATTTAATTGAACAATGTTTCTTTATATGCACAACATATATTTTATATATATAAATATATATATTCTATTCTTTTTATTTTATTTTATTTATCTTTATATGCAACCATGGGCCAAAAGAAATGGAGTTTTGAACATTTAAAAGTCACATATTTGAGGGGAGGTTTTAAAATTCATTACTTTCATTTGAAAAGTCAAGGGCATGGCTACACATATTGAAACAAGGGACGCTGCACACTAATTTAATTGAGACTTTGACTTTGACCAAGCACAACGCATATTTGCTATGGGTATTTTCAAGCCGCATATATTTTTTTCTCTTTGGTGGAGTGCCGCACGCTTTTTAATGGGATGTGGGGATATAGATGACTTTTGGCTTTTGGAAAGTTGAAGACTTGGACGGCAACATTTATTCTCCTAGAACCAAAAGAGGCCGCATAAAGTTTCTCTTTTTCGGGCATTAATTCAATCGCGTCGCAGAACATATATTTTTTGAGAGATTTTTCAGCGTCGTTGAATAGTTTTTTAAGGAGTTTAATTGCTGCTACAGTCCAGCCTCCTCTACTGCTTTCAATCTTAATCTCTGTTTATTTGGCTTGTTCTTTTTATTTAATTTCAATTTGAAATTTATGATATATTCTTGATATTTTTAGATTAAAAGTTTAGGCATTTTATTTGCTATTTTTTTTATTTTATGTCAGTTATTTTTCTTGTTTCTTTAAGCTTCTATAAAATCTGCATTACAATTACATTTTAGATTAATTTTAGTTTATTATTTAATTTTCAGATTAATTAAAATTGTTTAGCATAGTTGAATCTTTAATTGTTAATTTCAATTTGTTAGTCTTTTACATTCCATTTCAGCAATCAAAAAATCTAAAAGTATGAATCTAGTCTATGACTAGTGCCCTTTTTATTTCTGTTGCATCATTCCATTCATTATACATACCACAACTTTTGTTTGTGAAACTTTTTACCATTTTATACGAGTTTGGATTTAAACAACTTTTCTCGAGGAGACGATTTGAGAATTTTATTTCTAATTATTACACGGCATCCTCCTGCACTTGGAATAGCCTTTGTGCTACTCATTTTTTATTGAGTCAAGTTTTTGGCATAGCTTTATGATATTGCATCTAAGAACCCTGTGGCATAGCTTTCTATTTCTCCTTCTGCTCTAACCTTACCATAGGTGTAAAATTATGGTCGCTATTATTATGTTAGTATCAACATCTCTATTTTTAAGGGCACCAACTTTGGAGACAAAGTAGTTTTATGTGTGGGTATTTCCTATATGCACACTCTACGCACCGTGTTTAAAATGAGGAGATTTCACTCTCTGTTTCTTTCCAGTTGGCTACTAGGCTTTGCACAACCTTACCACGAGGTAACAATGGCCTCTATTATGTTAGGATGTATTTTCATTTATGCTTATATCAAAGGTCTTTTGTCTATATTATTATTGCAATTACATATTTCTGGAATACCTCTCAGTTTTGTTTTAGACTTTGTTTTGTTTTGCATTCGACAACTGATTCATATTTATATACTAGTATAGGTTTGTTACTTATTGAGTTGTTGAATCTCAGCCATTTATCTTCATATTTTCTAGCTTAGGATCATAAATAGGAAGCGTGGGCAGAATTAGTTGAGCGTAGTGAAATAAGTGCCTAAGGGGCATAATTGATTTAACATACTAGAATTAGTGCTAGAAAGGTACAAGAGAATTATTAGAGAATTTTATTTAGTGAGTTAGTTATTTCTTTCGAATGATACCTTGAGATAATGATACATATATTGTGATTTTGTGGAGTTTCTAATTTTATAAATTGGAGTTCAAATTCATCTCGTTGGAGGAATGCATTATTTGGAACATGAGTTTTGCATGTTATTGATGCTTTTCCTATATTATCTGGAATCCATATATTCATTTCGGGATTTAATATCGTAAGTGACAGTTTGCTTTCTATCTTTTTTTTTGGGGGGGGGGATAATATATGTGACGTCTCCAACTTCCACATATAGACACGTGGAAATCAAGACGTCGGGATGATGACAACACGGGTCACACATCCCATCGCCAAGTGCCAAGTGTGTGTACATGCAATACGTGTACAACAAATCAACGCAATAGATAATAAAAGTCTTTCAACTAAGTATCAGAATTTGTTTAAATTCAAACTCGCTTAAAAACAAGCATGCTAAAAATATTACAAATAACCATTAAAAATATAATACAAACCAAAAGTAATAACTAAAATCGAGAAATAAGTCACAACCCACAAGAGAGTGATCCTCGATCACTCCTCCGACGGAGCTGTCTCCTTAGGCTCAATCTCCTTGTCATCTGCATCAAAATTTACAATACCAAAGACAGTACCACAGGTAAGTAACAATCCAAACGAACCACAAGATAAAAATATATCCATGCAATTATAACCAAATGCATAAACATGATGCTATATGCATATGTCCCAAAAATCATCTTTTCCCGAAATAACCAATTTTACACGCACGCCAAAATTTTGTTTTAGCCCAAAAATCCAATCCATTAAAACAACTACCATTTTCTAGGGAAAATGGCCCAATAACCAACCATCAAAGCACTATAGGCGGGAATCACAGGCGGAACTCTACCACCATCCCTACACATGCACCGTGGGTAGGAATCACAGTCGAGACTCTACCACCGCCCTTACTTACCACCATCCCTATAACTCCGTCTGTAGATGAGAATCACAGGCAGGACTCTACCAACATCCTTGCTTACCATCATCCCTACGCGTGCACCGTAGGAGGGAATCACAGGCGGAACTCTACCATCGTCCCTGCTCACCATCATCCCTACAGTACCTCTGACTCAAACCAGTCAATCGAATCATTCAAATATACCCATAATCATTTCTTGCTTGAAAACCCAATTTTCGAATATGCACATGAACATGCATGCAATTACATGAAAATCTAGTTTTTCTTTTTAAACATGAACATGCATGCACTATGCAATGCTTACGACAAGATATCAAAAATAACCAACAACAACAATTTTCAACATCAAACAATTAAATATACAACTTCATCTTCCAATCCAACCGACCCCCGACTCGTTGGACTCAGTTTGGCACAACAAACCAAATCACAATTATTGTTAATGTAAAAATATATTTAAATCTTAAAGGGGGTTTGGAAAATACTTACAACGCTATAAAATAATTTTTAAATTATCAATGAGCTATAAAAGGTGGTGGAAAAGCAACATAACAGTACAAAATGCACTGTGGTCGTGGGTCACAAAATACCCACTTTTGAATGGGGACAAACTAAATCTTGGAATTGATAGGGAAGTGCTTAAAGGTGATAGTAAAGCCAGTGGAAGTGGTGGTTGGTCGTGGGTGACGGCAAATATGGCGGTGGAAATCAAAAGTGACCCAAACAGATTTTAGCTCGTGGTGGTTGCTTCGACGATAGATCAAAGCTGGAAATGAATGGGTAGGTGCAGCAAGAGACTAGTGATGAAGTGGTAAAGAAATGGTGGCCAGGGGTAGAGCAACGGCGGCGGAATGGCCCAAAAGCCATGCTGCTTAGAGGATTTCGTAATGGTTAACGGTGGCACGGGAGGGGCTGAAAATTGGTGGGTAGGTGCGCCGGCTGGTAGGGGATCTAATGGTGGGGGTGGTGTAGGTCACAATGGCGATAGGGGCAGACGAAAAAAACGACTAGGGAGAGGGAGGGCTGGGTCACACAAGCTGGGGGAGAACCAAGGGAGAAAGAAGAAAAAGAAGAGAAAAAGAAAAGGGAAAGAAAAGAAGTGAGGTCCAACCCTCACAACTTGGGTTACGAAACTGATCAAACGAAAATTATTTACAAAACAATAAATTAAATAAAATAATCCAAAGGCAGTGATTAAATAAAATAAAATAATAAAATCCAACAACATAATGATTTTAAAGCCCAAAAATAACTAATTTAAATACAAAACAATAATAAATAACAAGTAAACATATTAAAATAATTTCACAACTTAAACTTCATAAAAATAATACCGCAAAAATCACATTTAATTTAAAATAAGAAAATCACTAGTTATAATAATTTTAATAAAATTATTCAATAAAAATACTCGTAAAATAGGGATATCACAATATTCATGCATGATCAAAGTCTTCATATCGAAAAGTGGAAGTGGTTTCCTCATAGTGGTTGTTGATGAAATTCTTCGGCATCGTTGGAGCCCAACATTACAGTCGAATGGCCCATGATGATAGCTTAGTCATTGATACCGTAATGCTCAAATTCCCATCCATAGAGTAAATAATGAATAAAGAATATATATAATATAAATAAAAAGAGACAAGGATATTTATGTGGTTCAGCATGAAAACTTACGTCTGTAGATTGTTTAAAGGTGAAATTCATTATGTTTGGTGATTGTACATTTCTCATGACCTCACATGGCTCTTAATACAATGGAGAAAATAGGGTTTATGAGAGGTTAAGGAAAATGCCATCCACGTAGCAATAGAGAGAGAGAGAGAGAGAGAGAGAGAGAGAGAGAGAGAGAGAGAGAGAGAGAGAGAGAGTGTGGAGGTATGAAAAGATTACCTAGCTCCTTTTATAAAGGTTTCATTCTTTCTTTGGAGTAGCTTAGTCATACTTGCTTTATGTCATTTCCACATTTTTGTATATTAATCAGTTAAGTCTTCTTTATATTATCTCTTCTTTTTATTCTTGACAATGAAATTTAATATATAGGTTGGACTCTAGTTCATTTATATCCAATCATGACTATTTTTTGTAATATTACTTTTTTATGGATCAACATTTGAATTAAGTTTTGAGCCATTTTAATACACTTCATGATCATAAATGTTATCATCCTCAATCCTCCTCTTCTCAAAACTTTTCCAAATCCCAAGCTGAACAAGATCAACATGATTCAATAAGGGCACCCGTTTCTTTTTCATTTTAGTGCCGAGAATGGTCATGACATAATGCAGCTACTTTAGTATGGTACCATTCAAATATAAATGTGCATATATATTAATATTGTTGTAATTAATATATATAATACTCTCCACGACATTTACCACTACTAAAAGAAGCTGTCATCATCATAATTCGTAGGGAACTCATGACCAAAATCACTACATAGTGGAGTTGTTGAATGCGGTTAAAAAATATGTAGGATATAGTACTACTAGCTTATCGCTAAATGTCTATGCACAATTCCTTAATTTATTACGTACTTCTCTTCCTTTTTTTTTATTTTAATGTTTCTTCCTCGTTTGGGCTATGTTCGATCTTGATAATCACTAATTGGTCATTTGATTCTGTGTATTTATTTGTTGGGTGGAAGGGAGAAATCATGTAATTGGAAAATGCTCACATTCTTTATCGGAATAATGTTATATACCATACCAACATATATCTCACTCACTCTCATCTTATTTTATAAGATAAAATAAGACGTGGTATATTTATTATCATTAGATAAAAAAGAATCATCTAATAAAAATTATCTAATTATAATAAATATGTTACATCTTATATAATAAGATAAAAATGAGATGGTAATATAATGTATAGAAGTTTTCTTATATTCGTATTGATTAACTTTTTGAAGTAACAAGTAGCTAGCCAGAATACCTGCAATATTTTGAAGCTACCTCCCATGGATACTCCATCTTTCTTTCTTCTTCTCATCTTTCTTTTACAAGTTCTTTGTCCATATTGTTCATCTAGAACATCTGATTACCTCATCAAAGGCTCGTTTCTTTCTGTAGAGAAGCCAAGTGATGTCTTGGTTTCAGCAAACGATGATTTTTCCGCAGGGTTTTTCTGTGTTGGGGAAAACGCTTTCGTCTTCGCCGTATGGTTCACAAAATCCTCGTCTCCTACCACAGTTTGGATGGCAAACCGAGACCAACCAGTAAATGGAAAGGCTTCAAGGCTTTCCCTTTTGGAAAGTGGAAATCTCGTACTTTCTGATGCAGGTCGAGCCACCGTTTGGACCTCCGCAACAGCTACACCCTCCTCGGTGCAACTAGAACTACTCGACACTGGTAATCTCGTTCTCCGTACATCGAACATTGCTGTTTGCCTCTGGCAAAGCTTCGATTCACCTACGGATACCCTTCTTCCTCAACAATTTCTGACAGAAAATGCCGGTCTCATCTCATCCAAAAGTCGAAGCAATCACTCTTCTGGATACTACAAGCTTTACTTCGACAATGATAACATCCTTCGCCTTCTGTATAAAAGTCCAAACTTATCGAGCGTGTACTGGCCGGAACCATGGCTCCTACCTTGGGATGTCGGAAGGACATCATACAACATCAGCAAAATGGCAGTACTGAATTCGACAGGCCACTTTAAGTCATCTGACAATTTGAGATTTCAAGCTGCAGATTGTGAAGAGGGGCCTAAAAGACGGCTAACCCTTGATCCTGATGGTAACATTCGACTGTACAGCCTAGAAGAGAGCGAGAAGACTTGGGTTGTTACTTGGCAAGCCATCTCGGACCCATGCAGGATTCATGGCATCTGCGGAGCTAATAGTCTCTGTAATTATGATCATATTTTGGGCCGGACATGTTCTTGCTTGCAAGGATATAAGATCAAAAACCCAAATGATTGGTCTGGTGGATGCGAACCAGAAGTCAAGATCTCTTGCAATTCTAGTGGTCAGTTTCACTTTTCCAAACTTGCCAATGTTGAATTTTTTGGCTATGATAAAAAGTACTTTGGAAATTCTACGTTACAGGATTGTGAAGAGCAATGCCTGAAAATGTGCGACAATTGCAAAGGTTTCCGGTTCAAGTTTTCCAACAAGACAAGTGCCTATGCTTGCTACTGTAAGTCATTCCTGCTTAATGGACACCACAAGCCAAGTTTCGACGGAGATATGTACTTGAAACCGCCGAAACCATATAGTTTCACTAATAAGAAATCCGGTAGAGAATCATTAATATTAGATTGTCGAGGGGAGCTGCATGTGGCGCTAAATAGAACATATCAGAAGCCCCATGAGAAGAAATCATTGAAGTTTTTCCTTTGGCTTGCCATTGCTGTGGGAGGTGTAGAGTTGACCTGTGGCTTCCTGTCATGGTGCTTCTTGTTTTGGGCGAGAAAAGACCCGGACATAGCTGCGCAAGGATACAGTACCTACGCTGGATCTCGGAAATTCACCTACGCTGAGCTCAATAAAGCAACACGAGGATTCAGGGAAGAGATTGGAAAAGGAGCCGGAGGGGTCGTGTACAAAGGCATATTGTCTGATCATCGAGTTGCGGCAATCAAGCGACTCAATAAAGCTGGCCAAGGAGAAGCTGAGTTCCTGGTAGAAGTAAGCTTCATTGGGAGGTTGAACCACATGAACTTGATAGAGATGTGGGGATATTGCGCAGAGGGAAGACACAGACTCTTGGTTTATGAATACATGGAACGCGGATCCTTAGCAGATAATCTCTGTTCTGCTGCAGCCGCACTGAATTGGGAAAAGAGGTTCGAAATTGCCTTGGGGACTGCCAAAGGATTGGCATACTTGCACGAGGAGTGCTTGGAATGGATCATGCACTGCGATATAAAGCCGCAAAACATTCTCTTGGATTCTAACTACAGGGCAAAGGTGGCAGATTTTGGCCTTTCCAAGCTCTTAAGTAGAGGAAATCTGAACAATATCACCTTCTCAAGAATCAGAGGGACAAGAGGTTATATGGCACCTGAATGGGTTCACAAACTTGGTATACCCTCAAAAGTAGACGTCTATAGCTATGGAATCGTCGTGCTAGAAATGGTAACAGGAAGGGGACAGACAAACATCCTCGGAGCTAACATCAATGGAGGAATGATAGAGTACGAGGGGGTGGCCGCGTGGGTGAGGGACAAAGTCAGTAAGGCCAGCTTGGAGAGGAAGAGCGACAACTCATGGATTGAAGAAATTGTTGACCCCATGATGATGGCCGGAAAATACGACCTGGCTAGGATTGAAGTTCTTGTTAGAGTAGCTTTGCAATGCGTAGAGGAAGATAAGGAAGAAAGACCCACCATGAGTCAGGTAGTAGAGATCCTTTGCGCTGTATAAGGATGGATGTTCCATGATCTTCTCTACGACCTGCTTTAGCCATGGTAAAATCTTCGAGCTTGGAGTTTTGCTGCTGCTCATGAATATTTCCCCTGCGTTATTTTATAGGGCATGCTAGACTTGAACGTCCTAGGTAATGCTTTTTCTTTTCTTAAAATGTTGTCGTTCATGATTTCGTCTGCCGGACTTGCATTAGGATATAGTAATGTTAGTTATAAGTTATAAATGAAAAATTTTGTACAGATCTTTTGTAAAAAGATATGTACCACTAAAAATAATAGTTTTTTTTTATAGTTTTTTTAAGTGGGATTTGCTTTTATACAAATGTTAGAACTTGTCTATTTGAGATTTGTATAAATTATTTTTTTAAAATTTATTTTTTATTATATGTGATGCTTCAAGGGAGGGAGATTCAAGTAATATCTAGATCTATACTCCAAAAGGACGCGTACTAGTCACTAATGTAATTGAAGCTCCATTAAAATCATTATAAAAAGTAATAACTTTTCCATCTCAAATAACATGGAATCTCATATATAAATATATATATATATATATCACCCGTTCTAATTATTTTTCAAAAACTTTATTATTATTATTTAAATTTATTAAGTACGATTATAAAAATTTATTACTGTACTCTAATTTGAACTATTTTTTGTTTATATGTTTTCTATGAGTATTGAATAGGTATATTTTTCCTTTTTTTCTTTTTTGGGGAGGGGTTGGAGGACCTTAGGGCCTGGGCTTTTATTTAAGTTGGATGCAGACCGAAGTGACTGAACTTTGGGCTCAAGGCCCAAAAATGTAAACCAACACCTTCTATTCATACTCGCTTAACACTCACGTTTAGTATAACCGTATTTTTCTATATCCTTTCCGAAGCCATGGAGTCCCCAAAACCCTACGGCCCCACAAACCCCCTTCTCTCGCTCTCCACCTTCTTCCACCAGCACTGCCACCGGCTCTGCGCCGAGCTAGCCAGCCGCTTCGAGGACACCAAGCGACTCGCTGGAACCCTATCCGAAGGCTGGCCACCAGTGGCAAACCGGCGTCCCCGTTCGTCGTATCCTCCGCTGTTCGCGTCGGTAACACAGCCTAAGCAAGCCTTGGCCGCAGGTCTGAGCTCCGAGCACGTGGCCAAAACCCTAACTGGCACGGCAGTCTACACTGTGAGCAATTCGAACAATGAGTTCGTGCTTATCTCTGACCCCAATGGTGTCAACTCGATTGGGTTGCTTTGTTTTCGCCAGGAGGATGCCGAGGCCTTCCTTGCTCAAGTTAGTAATTCTGTCTCACGTGTTCAGTTCCCGAGAAATGATAGGAAAGTAATACAAATGAATAGATTTTCTTTTTTGTTTATTTGCTTACTTTTAAGCAATACAAATGGAATGGGTCTTCTACATTTTCTCAGAAACCGAGCGGAAAGTTTTCTTTTGTCTGTTTTGAGATATTGATGGTTTTTCTGCGCCTACTCTCAGGTTAGGACACGGAAAAGAGAACTACGAAGTGACGCAAAGGTTGTTCCCATTACTCTTGACCAGGTACTTAGTTGGAGTGTATTTTTTATCTCCAATTAAGCGAAATTCTTAGCGCTTGATGGTGGGTTTGGTAGATAGTTGTGAATATTATTCATAAATCTATGTAGCCGTTATGGTTTCTCAGGTGCTTATAGTCATTGTTAGATGCATTTTCAGAAATATAATTTTTGTTCTTTTCTTTTTTCGAATTCTAGGTATATATGTTGAGGGTCGAAGGAATTGCATTTCGGTTTTTGCCTGACCCTGTTCAAATAAAGAACGCATTTGAGGTTAGTTTGTGTCACTTCCCGTCACTCTAAGTCACATCAGTGCCGCTTGTTTTAGATTGAAGGCAATGCCTATACTGTATTATCTTATCTCTCAATTTTGAGAGCGATAACCGAAACTCTTTATGCTCACTAAGCAACTAACATTCACATGGTCATGGCTAAAAGTAGAGTTAGATGATCCGCCATTGTATTTTTAACTTCCTTTATACTCTCTTTTTTTTTGTTTTTTGGGGGGTGGGGAGCCGAAAAACTCTACCTGTGCTTTGAACTTTGATATTTGATCTTTTTTACTTGTTTTTTTTATTATGAGAATAGAACTGTACCACTCTATCTTATAATGTGCCATAATTTTTCTGCTATATTTATCATGTATCAATTTCAATCTCTCATTGTTTTGTACCTCTGTATTGAATCTTAAAATTTTACTTTGTTAAGTAGGGCCATTTGCTGATATACATATGACTTAATATAATGCCAAAAAATAAGAAGAAAAAAAGTAGGGTGGCATACACAATGCAAAGACCATTTGGTTTTGGCTTC
Source organism: Carya illinoinensis (assembly GCF_018687715.1). Taxonomy (NCBI): domain Eukaryota; kingdom Viridiplantae; phylum Streptophyta; class Magnoliopsida; order Fagales; family Juglandaceae; genus Carya; species Carya illinoinensis. Next base: position 10,407,882 of record NC_056766.1, on the reverse strand, counting down.
TCATGTGGATAGCAGGAAATGTGAAGTTCCACTGAGCGAACACCTTAGCTGTGATAGAAAATTTTGTGAGAGAAACTCCTAATTCTTGTTATGAAAATGCTGTATACTTTTCTTTACCTATCAAAAAAGGAAAATGTTGTATAATTGTCTTTGGATATTGTGTGATTGTATTAATCTACCATTTTTTGATGGATTCACAATTATCTTTTATGTTGATTAGCTCAAAACCGGAGATTCCAGGAATGGGTTTGATGGAGTTCCTGTTTTTCAGGTTTGTGAATCTACTTTTGAATCTAGTTCTCGTCTTTGAAAGCAGAAATACATTTCTAATACCGATAAAATTTTATTAAAAAGGGCTAAAGGTGAAACCCTAGTACACATGATGTATACAAGAGAGCGAAGGCAAAAATATGTCAAACTGAGCTATTAGGTAAAATAACCCATGGATCTAATCCGTTCCATTGATGGCTTATACACACGTCCATAATTGAAATAATTTGATGTACAAATATAAAGAGGCTGGTATGAAGGAGAAAGTAAGAAACAGAAAATCTATGATCTAAATGACACTCTTGTTTTTTATAAGATCTGGTTTTTCTCCCAACTCACAGCATGTTTTTCTATGTTCCATTATTTTTGTGAATTCATTTTGTGTTATTTTAGTGTGGATTTTCTCAAGTATTACATTGATAATGCGTATGTGTAAAAAACTATTTATTGATATGTGGGGGTGTATCCATGACAAAGAAGTAGAATCATGGATATTGTCTGCCCTTGACAGTGCTGGGGATGAGTTTGGTGACCAAAACTTGCTTCAGTGTATGTTGAAATGAAATTTTGGGCTTTTAGATTGCTCCAGCCATGACAAAGAAGTAGAATCATGGATATTGTCTGCCCTTGACAGTGCTGGGGATGAGTTTGGTGACCAAAACTTGCTTCGGTGTATGTTGAAATGAAATTTTGGGCTTTTAGTTGCCCTGGAGCAATCGTTCTTCTTCATTTTTGTCTAATGAGTTGTTTGTGGCTACAGTCCGACCTTCTGGTTGTCAAGAAGAAAAACAAGCGTTATTGTCCAATTTACTTTACAAAGGTTGGTTTGGCCAATTGAACTCCTTGTAGATGCTATTACGTTTTAAGATGCAGATATGAGTGTATGATTTACTAGCAGCGGCCTTTGCGTGTTCCTACACAGGAGGATATAGAAAAAGAACTGTCCAAGGTCTCTAGGGCATCAAGAGGACCAGCATTATCTCAACATATTATGGTACAACAAGCAGCAATTCTTTTGCCCACCTCTCTTTTAATCATTTAGAGCTTATGGCGGAATCTTTTCATTGAAAAGACTTTGCATAATAACATGTAATCTAGAAGCTTGAAGAAAATTTCAAAAATATTTTTTATGTAGTTCATTTTTTACTTTTTACATGGTTCATTTTTTGCCTTGTTTGCACCACACCAAGTTTAGTATCTTTTCTTGTTTCTTCAGGTAGTATGACACTTCATTCTTATGTCCTCTTTAGGGCACCAACTGCTAATTTTGTCTCACAAGAACCAATGTTAGTTCTCTTTAAAGTTGGTGACAGTTCGAAGGAATCATTTGTTCAGCTCAATTTGAAGGGCTTAACGTTACTGATGCTTATAGAAGGATTCATTTATTACAAGAATGAAGTCCATGGGGCTTTGTTCAAATTCAAAATAGGACCCATTAACTGCTTACAAGAGTCAAAAGGGTGGAATTTGTAAATCCCTCCACTCCCCTTCATAAACGAAAAAGCAGAGAGAAATGATGTCTGATCAGAAACTATTTCCCTGCAATGTGTTTTGGGAATCAGCCAGTAAAGGTTTGAATGATACATCTCAATTGACATGGTTTACTCATAGTCCTTTAGGGCAGATTTCTGTACAGGAAACGTTTCATGTTTAATGACTTCTGCACATCATCTCAAACAGTCCAATGCTTTTATTCTTGGTACCATCTCTATTACATTAATTAATTAAAATTTTTTCTACAGGTTGGTAGCTTGGAAGCTGTTTTGAGAAAAATGGAGGTAATGAATGTTGGCAATTCCTATGTAAATGGTATTTTTCATTATAGAAATGCGAAAAGCAAAAAATGAAAATTGAATCATGATTTGGTTCCTCATAACTGATGCAGACGAGTGAGCGTAACTCAGGGTGGGAAGATCTGATTTTTATTCCACCTGGCAAAAGCCACTCTCAGCACATTCAAGAAGTGCTTAAAGCATAATTTATGTGATGCGTGACTTCAACTGACCATTTGAAAGGATCTGGAAGCTGTTAGCATACTGCATGTTTTCAGGGTCAAAATAAAGCAGGTCAGCCATCATGACTATCAGTAACCCCTCTATGCGTGTTTGATTATGTATGTACTACATACTTGAATGTAACAAAACAAATTCCTTGACATGCGGCTAATGGCGTGTAGGAAAATTAAAGCTCCAGAGTGCGGGTGTTTTTACAGCTAAAAAGAGATCCATTGAAGGTCAGGGAAATCACCATGTTGAGACAAAAATTGTGGGACTGTTGTAATTTGTGTACAGTCTCATTGCATCGACACAAATGCGCCCTATATATGTTGTTAAACATATATAGATCAATTTCAAGCGAAATCACACCTAGCAAGAGAGCTCAGCAAATCACTTTTAACTGCGCATATATGATTTATGGAAACATAATGATCAGACGCTCATACAAACGGTATCTCTGCATCTTTATGTTTCCTCAGCCACATATAATTGAAATGGCAATATCTTTGTTGGAACATGGTTGTGTTTTATACCCATCCAAAAAAGGGGTTGGAATTTTTGTTTTGTATTGACACTGAGGCTTGAAGAGAGATAAGGTACGTGGCTCCATGATTTTCTTAATTTACGGCGGCTTGCATTATGAAGCTAACCGGAGGAGGAAACATGCTTCCATTTGGATGGCTGCAGGTGGGGATGGATATGAACCGTCGATACGGTGGTTTGTAGTCAAGACCTCTACTCTTTTTAAGTTACATGTCGGTCGTCGCTGGTTCTGTTATCAGGAGAAACTTAAAAAGAGAACTTTTAAGAGAACCTTTACGACTGCCATTTTTAGGGTAACTTGGTTTGCCATCTGCCAAAGTTAATACCCCATTTGCTTGGTAAGTATTGCCACATCTCACATAGGGGATTTCTAATTTTGGACCTTTATTTCCAAAGATCGAGTATAAACGTGTGCCTTGCCACTTTGGACTCTTTATGATGGGTCCTCTTTGCCACCCGAGTTGTGCAATGTGACACCAAAGCATGATACTGCCCAATATTCCATTCTTTTTGATTTCTCAGAATAAAAGCAATCCAGGGCCCAAAATGGATGCAGCCTAAAAAAGGGATGCACCATCTCCACATGGCACATTTATGCACAAAAATATTATTGATTTAGGGAAAAATAGCCCGTTTGTCTATCAGCTAGAACCCCACTTCGTGTTCGTCATTATCAGGAGGCTGATTAGCTAATGTGATACTTCACCATAAACATACGACGCTAATGTGATAGTTCACCATAAACATAGGCACAAGGTCGTGTAAAACATGGGCTACATTCATCTTGATGAGTTGTATGATGTGCTGATATTTAACCTAAAGCAACCATATAAAATAAATAACAATTATGAATAAAAGATGAATATAAATGTGTAAATGATTAGAAATAGAATATGGTTGGAGATTCACGATTTAATAACGGATAACAGCGACATTATCTTTTGTGAAGTCGACTGCCCAACCGAAGAGTTGTTGGACGGCCTGCTTACCTGCCTCTTTCCAGATTTCTACCTTTGTTTTATTGTTTTTTTTCTTCCAGAGAATATGCCAATTTTCTTCAACTAATATGGCCTAGTTTTACACTGGACACAATTTTTATTTGAATAACGGATCCTATGAAAATAAGACTCACAAATTGACGTGGTTTGATGTAATACGTTAGTACTTATCAAAAGAAAAACCTATATGCGTATAGATAGGCCGGGAAGGGAACTCAAGAAAATTGTCTAGAAATACCAGCATCCTACAGCATGGGAAAAAGAAAGTAAAATTAAGCATGATTTGCACCGACGTATTTGTCCCCAAGTAAAGAAAACCAACAAGATTACAAAAGGAAATGCCACTTGGAGTTGTTTAAATTTAAATGGTTTTGGACCTTTTGATTTTGAGATCATTTTCTTAAAAACACTCCCTAAGCTCTCTAACCACTGCATCCAAAACTTTCCTTGAAGGTCCCAATCATGATAATTAACCATTATTACGCTTCAAAGCGAAAATGCAGGAGTAATTAGTTAGATATTATATATATATATATATATATAAAGCTCTCTCTCTCTCTTTTTGAGGCATGCACTACAGAGTTTTTGCATAACATAATGCAGGGATTTGGTCTTCAAAAGATGATGAAGGTCATTCCTTCAAAGGCTTTGGTGATCAAAATCAACTTGATCTTCCTTGCTTTCTTCCTTATAGTTTATGCATCTCTTCTTCTCCGGCCATCTACTTCAGTTTACTTTGAGAATGCTGCATCGATTGTTAGGTGTTCATTGCGTGAGTGCCATCACAAGGTAAGGTGAGCCGGCACGAGCTATTTTTCCTGCCCACAACCCCTCTGAATTCTTCTCTCTTCTCACCTTTTTGTCTTCTTTTTTGTTCTTTTCATGATTCTGAACCTTCGAGTGCTTTACAGGTGGACACAGGTCTTAAGATGAAGGTGGTTCTAGAGGAGACAGAAGCTTCAAATTCACAAAAGCCTAAAGGAAACCGGACCAAGGTAGAAATGCCAAGCTTCATGTTTGAAATGGGGGGAGGAATGAAGATTGGGATGGTGAATATGGAAGACCTGGATGTGAGCGAATGGAGGACACGCAGCTTGGAAACAATACCGGTCACATTTGAACAGGTCTCCGAATATTTTGAATGGAAAGATCTGTTTCCTGAATGGATAGACGAGGAGGAAGAGATGGAAGTTGCAACCTGCCCCGAGGTGCCAATGCCGGATTACAGAAGGTACGAAAACATGGACATGATTGTAGCTCAATTGCCATGCAAGTTTCCGGAGGAGGGTTGGGCAAGAGACGTGTTGAGGCTCCAAGTTCATCTTGTGGCAGCAAATTTAGCAGTGAAGAAAGGGAAGAGAGACTGGTACAGCAAGACCAAGTTGGTGTTTTTGAGCAAGTGCAGGCCGATGATGGAGCTGTTTAAATGCGATGATTTGGTGAAACAAGAAGGAGATTGGTGGTTTTTTGAATCGGACATGGGGAGGTTGGAGCAGAAGGTTTCATTGCCAGTTGGGTCTTGCAAATTGTCTTTACCACTTTGGGGACAAGGTAAAAATTCTTCGATTCCTCCTTAATTTGCTTCAGTTTCAATCCAAATTCCCCGTTTTCTTATTCATTCATAAGAATAAATAGCACATGCCAGAGAAATCTTCGAGTCTTTTGTTTCAATTGGAGTAGTCTTCTCAGTTTTCTTTATGCATTCATGTAATTCACAAAGCATAGGCAAAAAAATTGAAGTACAAAAGTAGAAGTCGCGCCAGATAGGGGTCGAACCTATGACCTTCTGCTTAGGAAACAGACGCTCTATCCACTGAGCTACAGGCGCTTCGTTTAAAGTAGGATATTGTAATTTATTTAACCTAACTAAAAGGATTTTTCTCTATAACTTGGCATAACTTGATGTCTTAATATTGCATATTAGATATTAAAATAATTATTTTTATTATAAAATAAATTTAATGTATCATATAAAATACTGTTAGTTTATAAATTCATTTTTATAAAATTTTTTTGTGTCTGTTAGGTCCCGTTTGGTTACACAGATGAGATGAGATGTTTTAAATAGTAATAAATAAAATAGTGTTATAATATAATTTTTGAATATTAATTTTGTATTGGGATTTGAAAAAGTTAGATTGTTTATTATATTTTGTATTGAAATTTAAAAAATGTGTAATGATGAGTTGAGATGAGATGAGATGAGATTTTTAGTTTTGGCTAAACAAACAAGGCACTTTTCCCTTTAATTTCTTGTTTAGTTCTTACATTTATTTTCGATACCATAGTGGTTTAGTTGGCGGCATTATCACGAAGTGAAATATCAATTAAAGAGCACACGGAAGTGTGTTTGCTTGCTTTTAGTTATGGCATGATCTAGCTTTTGGTGGGTGGGGGCCGGCATTTCTTTTTCTCTAGCTTTGTTTCTAAGAAACATTCATAACTACTTCCTAGGAGCCAAACACAGTTGTTTTCGTGCATACGTGTTGTCTTTTAGAATTTGGAAATATCTATATATTTCTCTACCATATAAAATCGTAAATATGGAAGTGTCGTATAATTATTTAAAATAAATAAATATAAAATTTACATAAAAGAAATTATCTTTTTAATACTAAACTTTATTACTTTTAAAGATAAATGTATAGGACTTATGCAATCTATCATAGCATTACTCTTATTTGTTGAACTTTTACCGCATAGTACTAGTACTGCATGTTGTTCATAGATCCAAAATTAATACAGTTGTTGGGAATTGATTCGCAGGGATACGGGAAGTCTTCGACATCTCCAAGATTCAAAGCTCGACAAAGACACCAAAACGAGAAGCCTACGTTACAGTTCTTCATTCCTCTGAATCCTATGTCTGCGGAGCCATAACCCTCGCCCAAAGCCTCATCCGAACCGGCACAAAGCGCGACCTCATACTGCTCATAGATAGCTCCATCTCCACCCACAAACGCGACGCCCTCGCCGCTGCCGGCTGGAAGATCCGCACCATCGAGCGGATACGCAACCCTAGAGCCGAGAAGAACACATACAACGAGTACAACTACAGCAAGTTCCGACTTTGGCAACTCACTGACTACGACAAACTCATATTCATTGATTCCGACGTTCTTGTTTTACGTAACCTCGACATCCTCTTCTACTTCCCTCAGTTGTCAGCCACCGGCAACGACGTTTCCATCTTCAACTCCGGCATAATGGTTATCGAGCCCTCCAACTGCACGTTTCGAGTGTTCATGGATCATCGAGAAGACATAGTTTCGTACAACGGCGGTGACCAAGGTTTCCTCAACGAAATCTTTGTGTGGTGGCACCGGTTCCCGAGGAGGGTGAATTTCTTGAAGAATTTTTGGGCGAACACGACGGTGGAGACAGGGTTTAAGAACCAGCTGTTCGGGGCAGACCCGCCCAAGGTTTATTCTATACACTATTTAGGGTTGAAGCCATGGCAATGCTATAGGGACTATGACTGTAACTGGAACATTCCGGACCAACGTGTTTATGCGACCGATGTGGCGCACCGGAGGTGGTGGAAGTTTCACGATACCATGGATGAAGGGTTGCAGCGTTTTTGTGGGTTGACGGAGAGGAGGAGGATTGAGTTGGATTGGGACACAAAGAAGGCTAGGGAGATGGGGTTGCCCGATGAGCATTGGAGGATTAATATTACAGATCCTAGGCGGTCTCATTTGATGGATTAGAACTAATTTTCAATATTTTTCTCTTTTTGTTTTTCTTTTGGCTTTCTTTTTCCCCCTTTTCTCTGTACGTAGAAGGATATTTGGGATTTGATCTACATTACACCACATTATTTATGTGTGAATAGATTATGGTTAGAAAAACACTGCCTAAGATCTTGGTCTCAGCCATGCATATAATATGGATATCTATGCTCTTGATCATCATCTACTTTTATTTTCTTTTTGGTTGTGCTATGAAATAGATTCACGTACGCTGACGGCCTAGTGCCTTGCCAAGCCCCAATCTAGCTAATTCATCTCTTGAGCTAGGTTTAGTTCATTCAAATTATGAAATAATTAAAAAAATATTGTTACCCACCATTCCTTTTATGGTCATCATCTTCCTACCATTCTTTGATATTGTGGTACTATCAAATAAATTCAAACTATTAATTATCATGTTTCGCTTATGCAGCGATCATTTAATACTACATCAAGAGATATTAAGAAAATGATAATAAATGCCAATAATCAATTAACGGAGTTTATTTATCGGCACAACCAAATGCCGGTATGGGAGGGTCACTATTTATGTGTTCTAGTGTTCACCCAAACGCCGGGAATAGAAAAATTCATTATTGGATTTTTTTGACAAATTAACGGCATTTATTTTAAGATTTTTTGTAATCAAAACTTTTATATGCAGTCACTTTAATGTATTCTTTTGTACACTCTATTAATATGATTAGTTGCGTCACTTTTTTTTAATATAAAATAATTGTTTTGGTCAATCACATCAGTTAAGTGCGTAAAAAATATACAAAAGTGACTGTATATGACAAAATTATTTTATAATATATGACAGTACTTGATATCACACCTTGCAGACTGGTTATTAGAGCAGTCGTCAAGAGAGAAATTATGGATACGCTACAAAATGATGATGACATGTCTTCATCAACAAAGACGTAGTATCCAAATTAATCAAGGGAAAAAAATCATGTAATCCCATCGAATTCGACCATGCATCTGGTTTTGGAATATGCTGTATATAAGTGATAGAAAAATTGGTGAGGTGGGATATATGTTGAATCGATGTGAAATAATTAAGCAATATCGATCACAGTGCATATTGCCTAAGAATTACAAACCGTACTACGTAGTACGTACGTTATAATATGGAATTAATGAGTTTTGTGTCCATGATCAATAGCTACAAGTAAATCATTAACGTACAGTAAGTCGTTGGATAATTAATAATTAGATGTAACATCTATTAATTAATATTTGCATATCTTATCATTGTTGGTGGGAATATCCTTTTCAATAATCTTCTTATTAATTTGATGCATGATCAAGACTGCATTTGGATCAATCTTCTAGACTTAATATATCTATTTCTCTTCCGCCTTAAGTCTTCTAACAAAAAAGTCTAAGAAAACGTAATCCAAACGTGCCTTAATCGATCGACATTACAGCCGGCCTTGTAAAGACTCTTAATTGGTACGTGCCAACCAATTAATTAGTTTATTCTTTTTTACAGAAAAGTACGTTGAGCTGTTCCTTTCTGTAACGAATTTTGCCGTCTGATGAACTGATAAAATCTTGTTTGGGTGCAAGGAAAGTTTGTATATATATATATAGTGTGTGTGTGTGTGTGGTAGAAGAATTGGCTAGTGATTACGAAAGGATTGGTTGAGCAAACCCATTTAGGTACAACTACTGATGAAGGCCCCTAAAAATACGTCTATTACATGGCCCCATAAGAAAATGACTTCACATGAGATGCAGCTTAATGACTTAATATAGTCAATTCCAATAAGATTAATAATTAATTCAACTACCATTAGGTTTAGAAAATATATATGTAATACATGATCAGCCTAACCTTATGACAAAACCATATATCCGAGAGAAGTGGTTAGAAAGTTCTTTGAAAAATGAGAATATATATATATATATATATACTGATGTGGTTTGATGTGATATGTTTAATTGTAAAGTTATTTTTATTATAAATTAAGTATATCTAACGGATTTCATAAAGTTACATCAGTTTGTGAGTTTACTTTGTATAATCATTTTGTATCCATAACAGTTCTCTATTAATATATATATATATATATGCACATTCTGATCATTTTTTGTTTGAAAATGCTGAACTTATAAATTTTATACAGCTATTTTATAATTCTATTCCAAAGGGAGGATAGTTTTGAAAACTTAAAATTATTTTTAATGAAGTCTTAAAATTACATTGGTTAGTTGTTGTTTAGATATAAAATAAATAATAAAATCTACCTAATTCTATTAGTTTAAGTTTTTGGGACAAGTGGTGATTTCATATGATATCAGAGTAGAGGTCCTGAGTTCGAATCCTGACTCTACACTATCCTATTTAATTAAATATTCTACGTGTTGGGCCACCTCGATCTTGAGAAAGAATTTGGCTCACACGTGAGAGAGAGTGTTAACATATAAAATAAATAATAAAATCTACCTTATTTCATTAGCTTAAATTTTTTAGATAAGTGGTGATTTTATAGTTGTAAAATGAATTATAAAATAATTGTAAAAGATGTTATACGTTGTGGCCTTTGTGGGTGTATCATTATCAATGCCAAAAAATAAAAAAAAGGAATGAGAGATTGTTTTTCATCGCAGATTTTAAAATGGCTTCATATATCTAATACTGAAATAAAATAAAAGAATAAAACAAAATCAATAGTCGAAATCAACCCTCGAGAGCCTTTTCTCACGTACTTTAGGTGTTGAACAAAAGAAGAACAAGAAAAAGCCTTCAAAAACTCAAATAGTTCATGATTTGTATATGATATTGGGTGGAGTTAAGAGGTGGTTGAAGAAGTATGAAGTCCAACAAGTTGGACAAGAAAGCAAAGCCACCATGATCTAACAATGGGCCAGCAACCGCCCATGTATGTGCAATTATGGGTTGGGATTTTGAGTTAATTGTTTTGGACCTCATCAATTCGATAAGCCTTTAGAATATTTGTATGTACATTTGGGCCTAAACATCTAAGCAAATCAAGAAGTCTTTTTTACTTACCTTTTTCTTTCTCGAGTCCTCTTTTGTTTTCATAATTATTTTTACTTCATCTCATCTCATATAATTATTATAATTTTTTAAAATTTTCGTACAAAATAAAATAAACAATTCAATATTTTCAAATTCAAAAACAAAAATAATATTAAAAAAATATATTCTAACAATTTTTTATTCAACTTTCAATTTTTATCTCTACTCATCTCATCTGTAAAGACAGAGAGGAAAAATCGTCTTAGAGCTTTTTATTTTGGATATGAAATAACTTTCCTCGAAGAGGACACTGGAGATCATTTGACTAAATTATTGGCATTTTTAGGCTGTTTGTCTTTATGAGCATTAAGTAATAACAACACATGATGGTATTATCATAGCATAAATTAGGAGAAAAATATACCAAGCAGGCTTGATTTAGATCACCAGATAGAACAGGAGTTTGATTCAGAACAAGACTCATTTATAGCCAACTGAAGTTCACTTCATATGTCTAAAGCAGAGAAAGAAGAACATGTGCTTCATCAAGCATTAATACAACACTAATTGCTGGGAGACATCAAATCGCTTGCAAATTGCAAGACAATCTGTAACTCTCCTTTAAAGCAGTCAGAAAAATTAGAAACTATCAGTTACTGACTTCATTTTGAAACATGCCCTAATGAAACAATAATCTAGAATACAATAAAGTTCTAAACCAAAGCATTTGAAGCTTCATTGATTAAGCTAAAAGAGCAAATAAGTAAGAAATGACTGAGAATGTCATCGCCTGCTGGATATGCTGAAGGAGCTGACTTTCATGGGGGTTGCAATGACCAGCGGGGCCTCGGGTGAATCGGTGACGGCAAATTTCTCATGCATGAAGCGACTATCAACTATGGAGTCATCCTTCAGGACTATCTTGTAACAATAGCAGCTCTTGAGACCATCCTGATTGCGGTAGCATTCATGAGAGCTATTCTTCACCTGTAAGAAGTTCCATATCACACTAAATTTTCCCACTGTTGCAACCAAATGGCGCTCCTGCTTTCCATTCTCCGTGACCTAAGAATATGTGCATGAAATTGTTCAGAGAGCACCCAAGAACTAATGAAAATCACAGGAAAACTAGAGGTTCCAAAAATTGCTAGGGTATATGAAAGACAATACTGAGGGTCAAAGAGCTCTAATAACACTTTTCTCACAATCGGCACAAATAACATTCATTAAAAAATAAGATCAAAGCTCCAATATTAAAAAAGTCTAAGGTTCGGTTTGGCACTTCAGAATTTTCATCTTAAGCTTAAAATTTTCATCTCATTATTACAACTTTTCCCAATTCCCATATAAAATATAATAAATAATTCAACTTTTTCTTAACTTTTTCAAATCCCAAAACAATAATAATATTAAAATATAATATTTTAATATTTCATCTTAAAACTCAAAATAGAGAAGAGAAAAGGGCACAACCATGACAGACCACAGCCCTAAATTGGTATATTGATAAAAAAAAATTTCCTAAATAATAAAAACTCTTATCACTATTTTGCGCCATAAATCCGTATATTATTATATTGATAACATATTTTGTATCTTCAATTATATCTATAATATATATATATATATTTTGCATCATATATAGACAATATACACAATGAATATATATATGTACACATATATATAAACTTAATTCAACTGATATATGGATTTCTTCATTTATGAATTTGAGCATAACCTTCAATCACAGAAACACAAACAAATTGGTTATAAAGAAGAAATTATTTCACATGTAAAGATAAAGAAACAGAGATCAAAGAAAAACATCCAGGGACTTCTGAGCAGCTTCTACAGGAGAAAACCCTGCTCCCCCAAGTAGAGGGCCATAAAATTGCTAAAGAAACGCAATCTTTATGATGGTGCTCATCAACCAGATTCAGCAGAAATTCATGATAAATAACAGCATTAAAATAACTGCAAGAAATGCTAGCCAGGTTAATCAAATAGCTGATTGCCAAACCACTAAACCAAAGTATCCATGAGCTGCAAATTCAACAGCACAAAATCAGCATAATGCTAATATAACAATATTTACAAGGAAAATTTCAAGTTGAAAACTCCCAATCTGACAAGAGGTATGAAACCCAATTTCATGTGTGCACGTGCATGTGTCAACCGATCAAAAGCTGGAGGTACAAAGAGGCTCAAGCAAAGATAGAAAGGTGAGGAGAAGATTCTTCTTGCTCCCTGTAAACACTCTATTATAGAGTGTAGAGTTGACATGACATATATTTCAAGGACAAGTCTTTGCTCAATATGCTTTCATAATAATACTTTCCAAATCAAAATTTCAAGTACATGGCAAGATTAATGAGACACATCAAGAGCATGCAATTCATCTCTCAAGCAGCTAGTTTGCAGTTTCAATGCATAAAGCAAAAAAGAGATAAAAGCAACAATAGAACACATCAAGAACCAGCTATTCCATTAACACACTGCTTTGAACCAATTTATGAATCCAAATTCGAAGTCAATTAATTTCTTTAAATAGATAAGAACAGGAAATATAAACTAAATTCATATATAACAACTAAACTCATATATAAAGTGAACTTGTAGACATCAGAATCAAATTTAATTGTTTGGAGCAGACATGAAAGAGTTTGGCTTCATTTGATACTTGGAAAAATAAAAAATCAAAAAAAAGGATGAGTTTTCCCATGCTAACCCCTAGATTAATTTAGTATCTAAATTTGTAAATCAGTAAAAGGAAAACATAAAGTGTTTGATAGAGAGATAGAGAGGAACACGAGTTCTCTAATGTCAGTACATAATGTGGGGGTATTTGATAAAACGATTCTTACATGACATGAAATAAATTCAGATCAAATTTGATACAATTCCGTCCGTAAGCCAATTCACATGAATTCTAATTCAAGTCAGTAGGAAATTTTAGGCTTGAAAATATGAATTCGAATTCAATTCATGTGCCAGGTAATACATGAAATAAATTTGCACTCTATTCGCACCAAGCACACGAAATAGGCTAAATGAATTCCAATTGAATGTAGTTTTTTGCCAATTCATGGGTTCCCAAACGTGTTAGGTATGGTTAACAACTAGATGCATGAAATTATGGAATTAAAGCAGATGAAATACATATGGAAACAGCCTAGATCTTGTATGTGGCCTTGTACTGATTTAAATAAACATTACAGGGATCAAAAAAATAAGAAAATTAAACTACTCTACCAGCTATACGATCTGCTATACATGGAAACCGATGACTATATGTATTTACAATATGCAGAGATAATGCAAGGAATAGGAATGCCAGATATGCAATCATAATTATATTCTAGCAATTACTCAAGTTGAAATGTTCTACTATCTACGCACCCAATTCCAAATGCAATTGCCATAAGAATCAAATAGTAACTTCTTAACCTATTTTTGCGGCTAGCAGCTGAACAAAGGTGCAAAGAACAGGCACAGAATATGTATACTTACCCATGAAAACTGAGCGTTTCGAAACTTATTATTTACTCCAGCTAGATGCGAATCCAGTGGATTTAGCTTCAACAATCTCGGAGCCGAAATCCTATTTCCCATACGGCCACTAAACCCATTCTTTGTTTTCCCATCCTTGTCAGTAAAGAGCGTGCAGATAAGGATCAAATAGGTATCCGTAGTGCCCAAGATCCACTTCCCATCAAAGGTAACATCCACATGAGTAATAGGTGAACCAAGGCCCGGGAAAGCCGTCTTCGCTTGTCGCATAGAGTTGATTGAATACAATCTAATCTTCCCATCAAGAGACCCAACAACAATTGAGCCATCACCGGTAGTTGCAAAGCACTGAAAATTAGTCCCTCGGGAGAACTGATGCCCCTGTGTCCAATTCAAGACTGGGGTGCTAGCATTAGCAAGATTTTGAACCATCCCTTTTCGATCACGCATATCCCACCGGCAAAGCCTGTTGTCATCCAATCCCAAAAATGTTGAGCCCGAGGGATCCAATTGTGCTCCTTTACTCTCATTTGTCACATCCCTCATTGTAATATCAGTTCCATCTTTCTCAAACTTCCACTCCGTAACAATCCTCCCAGTTTCAATATCAAGCTGATGGAGCCCTTTGGAGTGAGGCTTCCCCCCATTCATTGGACTCATGAGGAGCATATTAGTCTCTGCCTTCATAAGCAGTGCCTTTCTCGGCGTGGAGTGCGCCATACTCGAACCACTCCTGTAATCCCCACCGTCGAAATTGACACAAACGCCTTTCCCTTGAATTCCATGAGCGAAGTTCTTGACAACCTGAATGCCCGAATCACCAACTAAGAAACTATTATCCAACGCCCCCAATGCCAAGCTCTGTATCCCACCGTTGGCCACCTCCTCAAACTCCTCCCTCAAATCATGGCTCGCTCTCACCGGCGTTTCCGAACTCGGGCTCTTTGAGAATGCATCATCAGCGTCTTCCCACATAGAGTCGTCCAAAGTTTCCGGCTTCAACCACCCAATGAAGTCTTTCCCGTACAACTTCACCTTATTCTCCTCCGTGGCCTCCACCCCGTACGTATTCTCAAACAAACATTCCTGAAACTTAGCAACAAAACCCTTGTAGTCCTCGTCGCTATAAAACTTCATCGCCCAAACACCTTTGGACACAAAATCAACGCGACGCTGATCCCCGAAAGTCTTCAATTGCGCCTCCGTTGAAACCTTCACCCTAATCTTGGAACTCACTTTCAAAAACCACCAAGAATCTCCGCCCTCCTCGTCATCGTCCCCGTCTTCGTCCTCGTCATTGTCACCGTCGATTCGAGAGGTCTTGACGAAAGAGTACGAAGTGAGTTTCTCTGAGACTACCCATTTGGCGATGGGGGTGTTTCCGCCGATGTGGAGGTAGAGCTTGACGGCATTCTTGAGATTGGGATTCTGGTCTGAGGAGGGGTATTTAAGCTGCAGGGCCTTGAGCTTGGCCTCTACTTGATCAAGCGAAGACGGTGTTTGGGGTCGGCGCTCCGAGGACCTATCTTTTGCGTCATGGTAGTTTTCTTCTTCTTCTTCAGCTTCTTCTTGATCCGACTGTTCTTCGTAATTTTCTGCGTCGGAGTCGGAGAGCTCCAGATCTTCGCGGCTGTGATTGGCACCCATCTCTGTTGCTTTGTGGTGAGGAAGAGACAGAAACAGAGAAAGAGAAAGGCTTGACGATCTGACAAATGGGAATTAGGGATCTGTGATTCTGAACTTGAAAGAGCGCCAAGTTCGAATTTTGAAATTTGAGCTTCTTCCTTTTTGCTGGTTAGGTTAGGATTTTTGTTTTGTTTAATCGAAAGAGGTAAAGAGATGAATCCGGTTTGATTATAAAAAACAGATATATCTTATTTTAGTTCCTATCATATAATCATTATAACTTTTATAACTTTTCAAAAAAAATATAATTTTTATAAATTCTTAAATAAAATATAATAAATAATTTAATTTTTTTTAATCATAAAATAAAACTAGTAATAAAAAGTTATATTATAATAATATTTTATTTTACTTTCAATAAAATATATCATCTCATCTGACTGTATAACCAAACGAGACCTTAAGCAGAAAAAAATTATTTGTTTAGAGATTTTTTTTTTCTAATCAAGCATGAGATATATATATATATATATATATATGAAAGAGGTACAACTAGTTCAAGGCGGATCATTTCCAGTATCTAAATACAGGAAACAACTAGATAAATAATCAAAGGATATACTTCCAAAAACAAGATTGATAGATGTCCATTGCAATGCTGAGTGCGCACATCGATTTACAGATCAATGAATCTTGACTAATTTTCAATACCAATGAACATGAAAGAGATGTTGGATATCACCAATGATGGAAGTTATAAGCCAGTGAAGAGTAGACTCTGGGTCTTCGATTTTTGAGGTGACTAATTGTAGATCTCCTTCAAAAATAACCCGAGAATACTAACTGGAATTGACAATTTTAGTTATAAGAAGAGTTGCTGATACTTCCCCCACGAGAGGGTTTGGAGAGAGAATCTTTTCAATCTAAATTTCAAGGATGTCACCTAAGTGATTTCTGCATATGACCGAAATAGATGAAAATGCGTCTCTTGTTGCAACATCGAAAGAGTAACTTAAATAGTTTGATGGGGGTACGCCATTCTTCATTCTTTATTTTTTTTTTATTTTTTTTATTTTTTGCTTTCCATTACAAGCTTCTTTGTAATTTTGGTAGATATGCCCCACTTGAAGTTTTGCCTCTTCAATGGAAAGAGAAGAATAATGGACAATTTCATTTCCCTGCCTCCATATGTAATCGATGATTATAATTGCAAAGAGTTGAAACTTGAAAGAGGTGTTTTTGATTTGTTTAGAGGCAGGCTATGTATATTTCTTGAGTACTTAGAAGGAAATTCTAGCCTTCTAGGGTAGACACATTACTATCATCTCGTTACAACATGTCATGCCAATTAAAAATAAAAGATTTGGTAATATATTCTTATAAAAATTATATATATAAATATATATATATATATCCGTTTAAAAAATGAATCAACAAAATTGCTTTAATTGAAAAAATAAAATTTTCCGATCAATCTTCCAATTTTGTTCATTCATTTTTCAACAGATTTATCAAGTGAATTTTTAACAGGATGTAAATCAGACCCTAAAATTAAAATTAACCTCAATTTTAATTACATTGCATGTTGATGTAAGAGTATCACATTATCTTATTAAAATAAAAAGAATATCATATCATCTACATTTTGAGAGAAATCCTCTATTTATAAATTCATATTTAATATTTCTAAGAATTAATTCAAATAGTTATAAATATTAACTATCACACTTTAAATATTTCTCTATTTTATTCTAGAACATGGAGCTTGGATAGGAATCGTGGGAGAGGGGATTCAAATCCTCTACAAAGAACAAGAATCACTCAAAAAAATAAAATTAAAAATAAAAACATAAGAACAAGAACAAGAATCACTAGTGATTGTGCTAAAGTCGCAATCCAATTCAACTGTATATTTGGATCATCATTCAAGGTCATTAAGAGCAATTGTTTTGTATTAGCCAAATGCTAGTATTTGTAAATATTTACATTGTTTTTCTAAAAAATGTCTGCACTGGATTAGCCAAATACATAATTTTATGACTTTGAGCTACAGTGATTTCCTCACATCGGTTAAATTTGGCCTATACTATTCATAGATCAAATGAATAATTTACTAAAAAGAAATTCCATCCAACTGTCATCTCTCCTCTTTCCCTCATATTGCCCAAGCCTCCTTCTTCTCTTTCTTGTCTCTGGTTCTGTCTTCCCTCGAGTAGAGAATCTCTGTTTACCGTCATCCATGGTCCCTGGTTACCGTAATCCCTAGTATGTGTGACAAAATACCCCATCTTTAGGGTGAGGATTTCTTATAAATTACAAATCTGGACTCCTACAATAATCTCCTACAAATTTCCCTATAAATACCCCCCCTTTAGGGTAACATTTCCTTATAAAGTGTGTTTTCCTTTATTTTAGGCTGGTGTTGCAGAATGACATGAGGAATAGAAGATGTTTCCCTATCGATTTGATTGTCCTGATGATGGCATCTCTAAGTATTAGCTCTATCTAATCATTATCGTAATGTTCATCAATATGTTATCAGGAAAACAAAGTTCTAGTTTCTAACGTTGTTGTGCTAATTGTTTGCTAGAGAGATTTGGTGTTTTGTTTTCTAATGAAATAGATCTTAACTTGTGGTATGACCCATTATGGTATGTTATTAGGAAAAGTGGAAAACAATGTTTAATCTTGTAACACTAGCTACAACTATGCCCTGTTCAGCAGCTGAGTTTATCTTATGTGAATTGGAATCGGTATAGGGTTCTATCCTCCTTGAACGATAACATACATGGTCTCTAAAGCTCTTGATATCAAGATTTATTTCATGATTACCGAAATAGAAGTTGGTAGTATTTTTTCTGTCTTTTAATTTATCAATGACTGAGTTTGTGAATTTACTTGAATATCTGGAAAATTTGTATTCTTAAAATTTTTATTTTAGCATTTGTATTGTAAATTTGTAATGCATGACCCAAATTTTTCTCTCGATCTTTTTTGTTTATTAGCAAGGATATCAACTTGGTTTTCTAAATTTGTAATATACTTGCTCCTTCTGCCCTCTTATATTGATTGCTTTTGAACTAGAGGATTTATCAAACTTTGATTGTTGCTTATTGGTATTTGTAGGATGATTTGCAAAGGACTTGGTTGTGCAAAAGGTGTGAGACTATGAGTGCAAAATTAAGGGTTGTCACACTGTTTCCTTGTTTCCTTGTGGCTGTGTTGGGTTTTGGCATTTAATATCCCTAGCATATGAATGAAACTTGTGGTGGATTTTGCTTGTGTCCCAGTGTCCCTGTTGCTGTTGTGGTATTGTGGAAAGTGTTTGAATTGTGGAATGCTGCTTTGAATTACTGGGCAGTGTGGAGTTATTACTATTTTCATTGTGGAATGCTGTTGTGGAATTAGATGTTGTGGAATTAAATGTAAAATTAGCTAGATGCTGCTGGTTACTAATTGGTGCAATTAGATGTTGTAATTTTATTGTCTCTAGTGTAGAAGAGTTGTTTTGTTTAATTATACAGTTTGTCTCTACCAATCTTATATTTTTAATTAATACTCAAATTATAATTATCATATGATTGGTAGAATTGTAAAATATGACAAGAATAATTAGGAAAAAAATTATTATTATTAAATTAATAATATTTTATTATTATTTTGACTAATATATGGATATTCTAAGGTAGAAATAGGTTTTGAGTGGAATAGCCAAATGCAATCACGTGATATTATGCAAATTATGACTTTGCATTTGCATAATCCAATGCTAATGCTTTAAGAAATGGATAAGATAGAAGAGATGAAAATTTACAACAAACTACAAAGTAACCCACAACCTAAATTCTTTTTTAGAAAGACATTTTGCAATCAGTACAAAAGTGGCTAAATTAGAGCAACCACAACTATTTATCAATTTTATATATAGAGAAAGAGTAAATGTTTTAAAAATTATTAGCTAAAATAAATAAAGTAATTTCTTTTAACAATTTTAGATAGAAAATTAAACAGACCATTGAAAATTATCTAAGAACAATCTCTAAAGAGATACAACAGAACTTTGATTAATTTTATTAGATCTATTGCATTCCAAAGCAAGCTTAGCCTAATTTCTCTTTTTTATTGTTTAGGCAGAAGCTTACCCTATTCTAAATTAAAAATAATGATCACTTGTTGCATACTTCAATGATATCTTGGATTAACAATTTCATGCTGAGATAGGAAGAACCTCCTTCTTCAATTGCACTCTTGGCCATATCCCCAAGCTCTCTAGCTCTCTTTCTTCTATCTTGTCCTACCTGATCTCCTTCATCCATCAACTGATCTATTGCTATTTTAACTTGTTCCCTCTTCACCACCACTCCATGCTTCTCTTCCAGTCCCCAATTCACAACAAATTTGGCCCCCACAGGCACACCAATCTTCAACACTTGCACAGCCAACTTCTCGTTGTAAAATTGCTCAGCAAACAGCGGCCATGTTATCATTGGCAAGCCTGCACATATTCCTTCAAGTAATGAGTTCCATCCACAATGTGTTAAGAACCCTCCCACTGCAGGATGTGACAAAATCAACAGTTGCGGAGCCCAACCCTTAATCACAAGCCCTCTCCCTTTGACCCTTTCCTCAAATTTTTCTTCTGAAATCCATTTCTCAAGCTCAGCTAATCTGTCTCCTGATCTTATCACCCAAATGAAAGGTCGGTTTGATGCTTCTAAGCCTAATCCAAGCTCTATCAGCTGTGCAGATGTCGAGCGACTGAGGCTTCCCAAACAAGCGTAGACTACGGAACCTTGTCTCCACGAATCAAGCCAAATCAGACATTGGTTTTCATCAATGGAAGGTTTGTCACCTCTGGCTGCCTTATCTAGGTTGTTTTGGTTGGTTAGTGACACCGGCCCTATACACCAAACTTTCTCTCCTCTGACCTTTCGGTATTCTCTAACATATGCTGTTTCTAATTCCTCGAAGGAGTTGACTATAACCCCATATGCTGCTAGTTCAGCCTCTCTAATTTCTTTGCGAATACCCGCTGTGTTGGAGGGGACAATATTGACAGAATTAGGGAGTTGGGATTTAGTTAGCTCGATTCTATCCGGCAAACCAGGCACAACAAAGGGCTCCGACTCGGACACATGCTCACAAACCTTGGATGTGATTATGTTGTGTGTACAAAGGAGCGCAAAACAACTAGTACCATCAAAAACAATTCTGGGAATCCGATACTTACGGGCTGTGCGGTCAGTCCAGGCAAAATATTTGTCGGAAATGATGCAGCTTGGAGAAGGCTTTAGCTCGATCAGAAGCTGCTCCACTGGTTGTTGCAGCATGCTGATGCCTGTCAAAAAATTTTGCAACATGTCTTTTGAGGGGAGGGCGTCCATGCTTTCACATCCTTCAGGCAACCCAACTTCAGAGCATGGAAATTGGACCTGGAGAAGCTGGATATGGAGCCCGGATTGGGTGGCCTGATCTATGACTGGTTTAGATCGAGCGCCATTGATGGGGGTGGTGATAATGGTGACGCTCACACCATGCTGTGCTAGTAACTTGGCCATGTCCGCCATGGGGATCAGGTGGCCATGGGACAGGTGGGGGAGCAAAACGAAGTGAAGGTTTTGGGTTTCAAGAGCCATTAGATTTGAGTTTAGTGAAGACTGAATGATGAGAGAATAAGCAGTATAGTTTGACGGCGTACAAATGAAATTAAACGAAAAATAGAAATGGGATGAGATCAACTACCAAACGGCTCGCAATGATGGAAGAAAGTTTATCTCGCAACTACCATTCCAACTCTCAAAGCTCGATTGAGTCGAATCGAGAGAAGTCTGAGTGGAATAAACTCACGTGGTGTGTTCGTCTGATTGTCTCAAAATCGATCCCTTCTTCCCCTCGGTGTCACTCATCCGTTGCAGGGATCTACTCTCTCCGCCCCACAGGAAGAAAGCAGAGCGCTCTTTCTCTCTCTCTCCCACACAAAAGGCCTACCAAGGCTTAAAAAGATGGCCCCATTACTGTCGGTATTTCGATCCCAGCATTTATGTTAAAGTTCAGTTGTTTTCCAGTATTTCGTGAGCACAGATTCAAACAAGAACCGAGTTCAGATCGAGTTTTGCGCTTCCACCACTGTTACAACTCAAAGAGTCAGGCAGAGTGGCTTGTCCCTGTAACCTGTCCTTTTTTGCTCTAAAAGTTTCTAATGTACGCAAAGGGGACTAGAACTTCATCTAAGAACTGGGTTTCGCAAAAAAGGCTTTTTTTGTTTTATTTTAATTGAAAAAATGAGCTTCTGAAGAAGAGACTAGAGAGGAGGATGAGAAAAGGGTAGTGATAAGTTTATTATTTTATTACTATCTATCTACTATTTTAAGTGTATTATAAATTTTTTTATTTTATTTTATTTTCTTTTAAATATTTTTTTAACATTCTTAATTATTAAGAAAAAATTTAAAAAAATATAATTTTATTGACTTTTTTAATTATTAAATAAAATAAAAAATTAAAAAAAAATTAAATATAAAAAGAGTAATAAATGAGTTAAATGGAGTAGTAAGTATATTATTTTTCATGATAAATATGAAGGCCAGTTCTTCTATATACCACCGGCTGATGCAACCTTTGGTAACCGGATGACGTGGCATGTCGATGTGTTAAATAAATAAATAAAAAGAGAAAAGTATACGAGAAACGGGAGGGAAGAATTCATTTCAATGCAGCAATAGAAAACGGGAAGCTGCTTTTCCTCACTGCGTCGTCGTCGTCTTTGGGTCTCCTGTGTGTGAATCATAGCTCTGTTTCCTTCCTCACTGCGTCGTCTCCGTGTGTGAATCATAGGGTACTAGTTTGGCCAGTTTTACGCTTTTTTTTTCTTTTTGTGGTCCATCTCTGTTCGACCAGTTTGACAGAGAAGAAGGTAGATCTCGTCGTGAGCGTGAAGAACTGGTAGATCGATCTTGTCGTTTTTGTAGCTTCGTGTTGTCTCTGTGGCTAGCTTCAGGTAATATCCAAATGATCAACCCCTCATATTTTGTTTGCTGCTGAGTTTATATTTTGTTTGTATTTGGGCATTTGAAGGGGAGATTTCCGTGTGGATTTGGTTGTTGAGGTTATATTTTGGCTTGTTTGTATTTGGGTATTTGAAGGGGAGGTTTATCGTCTTCAGGAAGTTATGGATGGTCAAATATCAACCCAGTTTTTTATTGCTAATGTGCTTGCATCTGCTGAAGGGGCTTCATGTCTGAGAACAATGCATTTATGGTGTTCTTTACTTCAAAGCTGCCATTTTTTTTTTTTTTGGAAATAATGCTCCACTGGGTCTGTGAAGAAAAACTCGATGTCGATTTCGGGTCTGGAAGAAGGAGAGATCGCCGCCATTGTCGTCGTCTTCGTGTCTGGAAGAGAAAAACCTACTCGATCTCAGTCTGGTTTCTTTATGGTTTCTGCAAACTCAACCTTATCCTTCTCATTTTTTTTTGTTGGTTTTTTTTGCACAGTGCATCCCATCAAAACAGAACAAAAATTTAGAAAAATCATGGAACATTCTTTTTCCTTTTTTTGGGTATTTTTGGTTATGGGACTTTGAAAAGGACTGTCTAGTTTGAAGCATGATGGTAATTTAGATTTTGATTTGTTGTGTGAAGATTTCATTAAGATGGGTATATGAGCAAGGGGTTAGTGTTGCGAAAAGTTTCAACAAATAGAGGATGAAAGAAAACTTAGACATATTTGACTAGAAACTGAGACCGGATGAGTTGCAGAAGATAAGTGGAATTCCACAGCGCAGAGGAGGTATTGCAAGTGAATTAATCTCTGATGAAGGCCCTTACAAGTCTCTTTCGGAGCTTTGGGGTCTGAAAGCAAGACTTGGGAGAGGCCTAGAAGCAAGAAATCTTCTTATTCATTTTATAAATGTTATCGACTAAATCTTCTGTTTGATGGTTTACCAATTGTATTCTATTTCAGAATATCTTATATTTAAGTACGAATTGTATCTCCTTTATTATACTGGCTTTGTTATAAGATATAGAACTAGTAAAATCAATTAGAAAATACATCAACATGACTATATGGGATGCTTGAATTTTTCACAATGAAGTGAATGGTTTCATTTTGTGTTCATTTTATTGCACTGAACTGAACCTCCCAATTGCATTATCTGGTTTGGGTGTTGGACATGCTGTTTGGAGGCATTGATTGCATTAGATATGTTAAGCTAGCTAATAAAAGGCTTTCTTGGCTTCTCAATGTTCTCCCAAAAATAAAATAAATAAAAGGCTTGAGTAATGTGACATGACTCAAAACAGTGATTGCGAGTCAAGAAAGTATAAGTTCACAAAAATTTAAAATAATTGAATAGTAATATTGATATCACATTAATATTTGAATATTATTTGTTACATATGCAATTTGAGTTGGATGGATCACAACTGATGCAACTTGACTTGGATGGATCACAACCGGCAGGAAAATGAAGTGGTTTATGTATTGAATGTAATTCATGGACACATGACAATGCACCATTTTTGTGTATTGGAACCAATGGCTATATTATATTGGACAATTATTTGTATTTTTGGATGGAATATGGATAGCTTTTTATTTGTAGTTATTTTTGGATGGTATGAGACCTTCTATATGTTGCAATATGATGTTGGTTCCAGGTTTTTTATCTCAATACCTTTGAGTGTTTTAGACGATGGTAAAAGTTTTTCTCTTATTTGATTCCAGTATCCATGATTCCAACATAATCAAATTTCTGCACAGGTTCCCAATTAATCAGAAAATTCACCAAAGCAATGTTCAACGTGAGTCACATTGATTTGTGCACAGGTTCCTGTTTGTGTGGTTTTGGAACAATAAGATCACCACCTATTATTTCATGATTAAGTACTAAAGGAAACTCCTGACAAGAACAAGAAAAAAGGGAAAGCGTTTCAGACATGGATTTGCAAACCAATAAATGGACTTAAGTTATACATAAACATAGACTTGAGTTCCGATCCATTAATAACTTTACATACTATATCAATCTATTAATAACTTAGATACTGTCAAATACCAAACAACATATACCAAGTTCCAAAATCACTTAGATACTACTAAGTAACATGACAACTATAGAAGTCCAATACATCTGGAGTAGTGTGTTTCAAGTTGTTGCTCCAAAAGCACCAACTCTCTCTTCTCGATCTCAGCCGCTCTTTTATAGAGCTCAATCTCCCTCTTCTCGATATAATCGAGTTTCTTTTGAACTTTTCTCCTTCCATCATTGTTTCTTTCTCAAAGTTGGTGCTTATTCTCTTGATTATTATCTGCAGGATAGACCAATTGTAAAGCATAAAAAATAATAATAATAATAATAATCAAATAATGTAAAGTTAATAAAGTAAAACATAGGGCATGTTGAAATCTGAAGGTTGTGTAAAACATAGGGCATGTGGCAATCATATAACTCTACACGTTTGAAATTTAATATTAATATCGATAAGCAAGCAAGTGATCATGATCTCTCCCTGCTGGCCCATCTCTCTCTCGAGTCAAATCTCCAGGACAAAACCATATATATATATGCATGGGCATGGGTGTCTTAAAGATACCATGCCTGTCTTCATTGTTGTAAGCAAGATAAATTATGATCTTTGTAATAATATCGTGTCTTTTCTCTTTTGGAATTGTTCAATCTATCTGAACTCGATCTTAATAATTGGAACATTCACAGTACTGCATGCAGATTTAGGGACAATTTGAAATGCACATATTTGATTTTTGATTGAGCTACTTCAACCATAGACTTAAAGTAGAAAATATATGATGTTTAAAGGTATACCAATAGCACCAAATCAAATTAAGTGGTTATGAAAATTGTACATACTTTCTTGCGTTTGTTGGGTTGGAAAGTTCTCAAAATATGGTATGTTATTTATTGGTACTCTTGGTTGCTAAGAAGTGATTGATAATTTTGGTTTGCTAATACGCGTTGGTCGATTTTGCAGGCTGGGCATTCTTATGGGTTTTTTATGTTGGTATGACTTGAAAATCCCACCATATGGCGAAAGGGGATCAATCGATTAAAAACCGAAATTCAAAATATATAACTAGTAATAGATATCCAAACAACTCGAAATCGACTAAAAATAGAGGTTGAGAGGCACAAGAGAAAACTTGAGAATGTCAATTTATTTATAGTAATTTCAATGACGTGAGTACTTTGTTTAGGATTTTATTTTGAAAAATTATGAGAAAATAATGTGAGCAAGATGCAATTTTCATGTCATGGTACTTTGTTTTGAATTTTATATGAAGTTGTTTTCATTTTGGATTAATTTTCATCTTTTTAGTTTTATTTATTGAGCCTGTCATTCTTTGTTGATCAATCTATATTAATTATCCATTTTGCACAGGAGCATCACTGTTTTGCATTGATTATATTAGTTTTGTGACTGCCAAGTGCGTCATTTATTAAAAACTTGTACATCATTTTCTGCTCTCTGAAAAAGTTATCAAAACAGAGTGATTACAGTGGTTCTTGAAAAATCCACCTTCTGAACATGGCATAGCATTCCTTAGGCATGTGTACTACGGAGCTGTGTGACCCCCTCCCTACATAATTATTGCCCATTATAATTTCACTTACTTCCTTCCACTCGGTCAAATAAAATAAAAAAACATTCACTCTAAAAGTACAACATAATTCTTGCCTTTATAGTTGCACAATGGAATAAATGAGGGCAGAGAATTTAAACTGCTCATTTTTATTTTTTATTTTTTATTTTTGACTTATTTTTGTAATGAAGATGGGAGGGCACCCATGTGTGCGTACTGCCTGCCCCCTCTCCTCTGTGAGCATGAATGATGTTGAACTCATTGTTCTAATGCTATTTGAGAGCTAGCTTTTGTCGATGTAAAATATTGCATGGCGAAAAGCCGCGTGTTGATCTTCTGAAAGTCTAATAAATAACAAAAGAACTGATATGGATCAAACTTGAAAACTGAAACCTGAAAAGTAATTGTCAGTGATCTTTAAATGACAGCGTAGTTTCATTACAAAAAACTTGGATCAAACTTCATCACTAAAGCATTGAAATACTCAAGAACAACGTCTTCTAGAATTTACAATAGCTACATGTTTATGGAGACAAAATGCACTAAAAACAGTCATCTCCACCAAAAAATATAGCATCTCCACTCCAATGATACTTCACCAAAAAGGGAGGAGCAGTTCGTCTATCACCAATACCTGCAAATATCAAGCAAGTATAAAGCAAAAATCTGCATATATCAAGCAAGTATAAAGCAAAATTTGCATATATGCAAGTATAAAGCAAAAATCTGCATAAATGTAACTCTCATTCAAGCAAGCAGATGAGTAGAAAATGCAGCTGCAAAAAGACTGACTAAGAAATAGGAACAGAATATTCAAGCTAAACAAACAAACATCACAGAAAAATTAACCACAAAACGAAAAAAAGTGGATCACATATACTAATGGGTTTTGGATGAATAAAGGGTAGGAGTTTTTCTTCTTAACAATGTGGAGCCTATTCACTAAAATCCGGGAAATTACGAGAGATTTTTAACATAATTCTTGAAGTTTAGCTCAAAGTAAAGATCACTGTCATTGCAATGTCTGCATAGTAATCCCTTTAATGTCTGCTTGTCAAAAAGTTATCTTTGTGGACCGATTTCAGCACCATTGAAATGGGAATATAAAAAGCATTCTTGTTTTAACGGCTAAACTTAATCAACACTTGAGAGCTTTCCTTCGAGCTAAAACTTTGCTTTTCATCATCACAATTATTAAAGTGTTACTCAAATCCAAACTCCGAAGGGATAAAAAAAGCACAAAATATAATAATGGTTCTTGCTTGTAATGGATAGCTGCAACTCCAATTAATGAAGCATGATGCCAGGCCCAAGATTGCCCCGAAGCATTTCTGGTAGAGAGAGGTCAAGGAATGCCGCGTACAAAAAAACAAACAAACAAAGGAGAATATCAAGACTAAAAAGATGATTCAAACCTACCGATTTCATCGTAATCAGTTTAAAGATCAAAACCCTATTTGATTTGGTAAAAATACATGCCTAGGTTTACTAGAATTATTGGTAGGATTGAAGGGACAATTGGTATATATAAATAAAAAATAAAAGGAAAAAAATTAC
The DNA here is from genome assembly GCF_018687715.1 of Carya illinoinensis. Classification (NCBI taxonomy): domain Eukaryota; kingdom Viridiplantae; phylum Streptophyta; class Magnoliopsida; order Fagales; family Juglandaceae; genus Carya; species Carya illinoinensis. The sequence continues at coordinate 10,380,053 of NC_056766.1, read as the reverse complement.
CAAAGAAGTTGAAGGCAAATCAAACAGTAGTGTTGTTTTGTATTGACTCACCTTTGCCTCTCCGGAGCGACGCACAAAACAGCTTTTCTCTCGATTTTGCTTTATTTTTTTCTATAATCTTAGAAGCGTTGCTCATTTGTTGAGGTGAAGGAATGCCGTGTAAAAAAAAGCAAACAAACAAAGGAGAATATCAAAACTGAAAAGATGTTTCAAATCCACTGATTTCATCAAAACCTTCTTCGATTTGAGGGAAAAATATAGAAATGTACCTCTCATATTGGAGGTCATACGGAGGAGAGCCAGAAGACTGCGCCGGAAATGAAATGGATCTCTTCTGCCACGCGAACTGGATTTTGGTGAAGGTCTGACGAATGAGCCAGAGGAAATGAAGGCAAGCTTATCGGGGGTTGGGGATTTTCGACTTCTGAATAGGGCTGAGCAAAAATTCGAAAATCCGACTCCGACTCCGACTTGTCGTCGGAGTCGGAGTCGGAGGATTTTTCCGGTGGGAAGTCGGAGTCGGAGTCGGAGTCAGAGGCCAGGCAGATCCGACTCTGACTCCACTCTGATCCGACTCCGATGCTTCGACTCCCTATTCCGACTCCGACTCCGACTCCGCATCCAACTCCGTTCCGCTAATGTACATATTTTATAAATAATATGTGTTTTTCTATATATTAATCATATAAATATAAATATAATAACATGTAATATTAATGTATAAATACTAAAATGCTTAATAACATGTAACATTATAATACTAATGTATAATATAACATATAACACTAATATATAAGTAATAAATTTATAATAGCATTTAATACTAATGTATAAAAATTAAAATTGATTATATAGATTTTATATAACTATATCTTATATATTAACATCATTAGTTAAATTCAATAATATACTAGTAATTCGTACTAGTTATTAGTTATAAACTTATAGTAAATAAGTTAATAAATATTACTAATTTACTATATACTAATAGACTAATGGTATTAGACTATTAGTATATAGTAAATTACTAATATATATAATAGTATACTATTAGTTATATATATTAAATTAATATCTTTAAGTTATTATCTATTAGTACTAGACTGTTAGTGTAACTAGTGTTATCACATATTATTAGTTACTAGTTATTAGACTATAAATAAGTTAATAATTATTACTAATTTACTATATATTAATAGACTAATAGTATTAGTATTAGTATTAGTGTATTACTAATATATATTATATATATAATAGTATAGTATTAGTTAATATATATTAAATTAATATCTTTAAGTTATTATCTATTAGTACTAGTGTAACTAGTGTTATTACATATTATTAGTTACTAGTTATTACATCTAGTTATTACTAGTTATAGACTATAGTAAATAAATTAATAAATATTACTAATTTACTATATATTAATAGACTAATAGTATTAATATTAGTATATTACTAATATATAATACATATAATAGTATACTATTAGTTAATATATATTAAATTAATATCACAATATAATTACATAATTATTAAATATATTCCCTTGGATATAAAAACAATAAAAAAAATTTGTCAAATTTCTAATATATAACTCTCTAAGTTAGTAATAATTAACTAGTGATTTTTTTAGTGAGTTAATTAAATAATACACATTAAATTGTTACTTAAGTTTATTTTTACTAACTTAAAATATATTGTTACTCACTTATTATTTATTATTTTATTTTTATTGTTTAGAAGTAGAAAGTGGTAAACGGCGCCGTCATTCACGCAACCCTTTATTTTTTTTTCAAATATCTGTCACTGAAACGACGTCATTTGGGGTGAAAATAGCCCCAAACGGTGCCATTTCAGTGCTTTGTATTAGGTCTCCCCCCCTTCTTCCCTCCCCTTCGAGTCCCCTTGCGCCGAATCGCTCTCTGTCTCTCTCACCTCTCATCTCAGATTCTCATGTTGTGGTTTTCGTTTCTCCCCCCCCCCCCCCCCCCCCCCCCTCTTCCCCCACGATTCCCTCCCCTCTCTGGCTCCCCCTGCGCCAGAATTCCGAATCGTTCTCTCTCACCTCTCATCTCAAAACCTTATTATTGGGTTCCCCCTTCTCCCCCCCCCCCCCCCCCTCGATTCCCTCCCCTCCCCTCCCCCTGCGCCCAATCACTCTCTCTCACTCTTCAAAAATCAGAGTGAATTTTTTATTTCTCTTTTATCTGTTATGGATTTGGTTTTGGTTTTGATTTGTTTTTTGGTTTTTTTGAAGCTTTCAATTTCAGGTGCCGACTTCGTCGTTCTTGGGTTTGTTTTTTGAAGATTTCTCACCGACTCCGCTCCGACAAGTCGGAGCCAGAGCCGGAGCAGAGCATATACCCTTCGAAGCCTGAGTCGGAAGTCGGACTCGGAGTTGGACGACCCAAATACCTACTCCGATCTGTCGGTGCTCAGCCCTACTTCTGAAGAGGACATGAACCAGGGGGGGCCTTGGGCTGGAGCCGTGTTTTGCTCTCTTCTTATTCTTTTTCTTAGATTAAAAAACACATTACATGCCACGTGGCATAACACGTCAAGCAGAAAATGAAGCGGTGGAACTCAGCGGTATCTGTAGCATTGCCTTCTGTACAGCTACTTTTGTTTTGATTGGTTTCATATTTTGTGCAAGAATTTTATTCTGTACAGATAAAATTACGTATTAATTTATGTATTAATATTAATTTTTTTATATTTAAAATTTAAATTAATATTATTTTTAATAAAATTTATTTTTTGATTAATTATATTAAATTGATATTTATATATATATATATTAATACATAATTATATTTGTAAATAAATTTTTGGTTTGTACAACTGCCTCTGCCCTCTTTATTTTAGTTCCCCCACCCCACCTCTTGGAACTACTGTTAGTTATATATAGTCTTCTTTTTCATTTTTTTATATGTATTTTTTAACATTTTTAAATATCTTTTTTTTTTTTTAAATTCATGACATTATTAAAAATATTTTCGTAATCAAGAAATATAAATATAATAATAATAATAATAATAATAATAATAATAATAATATGAGCGGTAGCTCCTAGTCTACCTATCATTTTCTTTATCTAAAATTCTTTGTTGGAATGTTGGAGTCTTATCAACTTTCGAGCGGTCCCTATATGAAATTTTAAAACTAAAATTAAGGGTCAAAAGTCAAGATAGGCTGCGTTTGGTTGCTTAACTTCATCAACTCATTTTATCTAATCATTATAATTTTTTCAAATTCTAAAATAAAATATAGTAAATTATTCAATTTTTTCAAATTTTAAAATAATAATAATATTAAAAAATAATATTCTAATAATATATTATTTAATTTTCAACTTTCATCTCAATTCAACTCAACGTCTAAATCGGTCCACTCAAAACCTCTTTATGTTAAATTATGAATTAGCACAAAAATATAAGATGACAGGTCAAGGTGAATTTTTTTATATATATATATATATATATATATATTTAATGATACTCGTTCTTAATTTCAATATGGTAAAGTGGATTATTATGAGCTTCGCACGTAGTGAGAGAAGCTCTATCTTCTCTCTAGGTTAAAGAGAAAAGAGAAAACCGTCGAGAGAGGTGGAGCTTCGGCTCCTCCCTCCCTCCCCCACCCTTTCTTCTTCTGTTTTTCACTGCTTTTCTTCTGAAAATAAGTCCGGACACCGGAGGCTTCCATCAGAGGCTGTGTCCCGAGACCTTTATTTCTTTTTACACCCAGCTGGGCGGAGAGGTTTTCATTTTAGGGGTAGAGGTTCTCGGTTCGCTTTGGGAGAGATTCCTGACTGCTTTGGTGTAGTCTTCTGTGGGCTTTCTCAAAGGGTTCGGTGTGAGTTGATTCGGGTTGCTTTCTCCTGGGGATGACGTTTTTTGCATGTGGGTTTGGGGTGCCTCCCGCGGGGTAAATGTCCTCTGGTTTGGCCATGGAAAACAGAGGTTTTTTCGGGTTGCAAGCCGAGCTGCATGGAGGTTTGAAGGGTTTTGGGGGGGAGTCCGGAAGCAACTCATGGTGGTCACTCCTTTGGTTGGTGGCGGAAACCGGGTGTTTGGCTCAGTCCTTCTCTGTTTTCGTTTTGGTAGGTTAGATGGAGTCAGGGTGCTGATCTGTTTTTTTGGATGGGTGTCTGGAATAAGCCTCGGCTCGTCCCTGTTTTTTGGTCTTGGTTTTCGATTCTGGTTCCGTTTAGTCTAGCCGAAGTGGATGGTGGTTGTGGGCTGGCGGCGGTGACGGGAAGGAAACCGAAGGGCTCTGTTTTGATTGGTTTGTTGTCAGAAACCATTGTGCAAGATTTGAGTGGTGCAAGCTAGCGTGGTGCAGGAAGTGGCTCTGTGCGTGATGGGTGCTAACAGAAACCGTTTGGGCAAAAAGTTGGGCGAAAGGCCATTTGGCGTACGGCGTAGTGTTTTTTTTTTTTTAATTAGCTTTTTCAGTGTCTGATATGTTGCTTTTTCAGTGTTATTTTAATTTGCTTTGTTTTAGATCTGAATAAATAATTTGAAATGGGTAATACCTCTCCTCTTTTGAGGATGGGGGTTGTGAGTCCTCTCCTCTTTTGAGGATGAGGTATGAGTCCTCTCCTCTTATAGAGTGTGAAGGTTGAATAGTTCCTCTCCTCTTTTAGAGGGTGAGGATGGTTGGTGTTGTTTTTTTTTTCTCGCGGACGAGCCGGGATGAACACTTCTGTTTATCAGAGTCTAGCATCTCAGTATGGTGTCGTCATTGGAGAGTTTAGAAGTTTTTAGACATAGCCCGGCGCAATGAAAATTGTGTTCGGGGGAGCGTACAACCGAGGGTTAGTTGGCTTGTAATCGAGGCTTGTTACTCGCAATTATTAGTCACAGCTGTAACTTCCTTCATTCAGTAATGAATTGAAGTCTATTTCAAAAAAAAAAAAAAATATGGTAAAGTGGATTTGAGACTCTTCCGCCTTAGATGCAGTTCTTTGTTTCCTCTCTGTATACTGCACTCTAAATTGGTCACGACTCATGACTTGACATACTAAAAGTTGATTTCTAATTTAGGTTTGGACTGGGAAATTAATATGAAAATCAAAATGAAAATTCTAAGATGAAAAATGAAGCATCAAAATTAGGAGAGCAAGCATTCTTTGTGTTTTTTTTTTATTTATTTATTCATGTTTCTGGTATAGACCACTAGCTATCGAAAATGGAGAGAGAGAGTGAGAGAGAGAGAGAGAGGAAGGAGAGAGAAACGAAAATGGAGAGAGAAGAGGTTAAGAGTTTGAGAGAGAGAGAGAGTAAGAGAGAGAGGGGGGAGGGGGGAGGGAAACTTAGTGTGTGAAGTAATGAAAAGAACAAAAAAAAAATTGAAATGACACACAAGTGGGTTGAAATTTTTATGTGGGATTATTTTGTATCTAGTTTTCATTTGTAAAAGATATCCTGCTTGAGCACATACTGTGCTGCAATTTCCGGGCCTAAATATTTGTGGCTAAGAAACAATCTACTTCAGGTTACCATCAAGGTGGTAGGCCAGTTGATATAAGTTAGTATTTTATGATTTCAAAGTTAGGCATTTGAATAAGAACATAAGTTAAAACTACTAATTATGATAGTAAAATTTGACCTTTCGACTATGCTTCAAATCATCTAGATATTTTAAAAGTACTGTAGTGATATTCTACAGCGATAAGGGATGTCTGTCGCCCCCACTTCTTCCTTTAAGAAAAGCAAAAGATCTGCTTTTGGTCAATACATTTGCAGTGCTGCCACTATACAGCAGTGTTCCTGAGGTTTGGTATCACCTTCTTGTTTGGTTTGGTTTGGTTGTGACGTAAGAGCATACATAAGCATAAAGGAATGATAATTAAGGCACGTTTATGATGCCATGAATTCTAATAGAGAAATATCGTGACAACAAAAATACATCACGACAAACCCTAACTGACTCCACTAATTTCTAACATAAGGAATATTCAAACTAGTTGAGGTTGAAAAGAATGTAAGCATCAAAATAAGCTGTCTTGACTACTGAGAGGAACATTTTACACAACTGACTCCACTAGTTTCTAACATAAGGAATATTCAAACTAGTTGAGGCTAAAAAGAATGTAAGCATCAAAGTAAGCTTTCTTGACTACTGAGAGGAACATTTAGAAACATTTTACACAACAATCGCAGCTTCTACATTATGTTATCTTTCTCAATTTGTGATGCATTCTCAAGAACACTAAGGAATACCTTTCAATAAAAAAAAAACAAACAAACACTGAGGAATAGTGTAAGCATGAGTCGCTGCAGTCAAGAGACAGCATAGAAGAACTACCCATTCTCGATTAGGGTGCTCAATCCCATTTTGACTTTGTCCCTTCAAAGTTACTATTAATATAAATTGTATTATTTTTCCATTTTCTTTCTAATATATTTTAAACTTCATTGACCATTAAAGAAAAAAAATTACAACTTCATTACTATTCACTTTCTTAATCATTAACAAACAATTAAAATATTCAAACGATAACTTGAATACAAAAACATAGGACTAAGTATCATTTTCCCAAATCGATGAAGGTGAATACTACTTTAAGCTTGAATGCCCATCATGCCCAGTTTCCTTATATCTTCAATTAACAATGTAATGTTAAGGAATGAAGATCCGCCATTTTCTGTTGCCTCCTTTGCCATCTCTGCAAGCTTTCTTACTCGTTCTCCTCTCTCTTCCCTTTCTGTTCCTTCAGCCATTATTTTTTGTATAGCTTCCCTAACTTTCTCCCTCTTCACCAAGACTCCAGACTTCCCATCCTCCCCCACGGGGACAGCTGTCTCATTCCCTACGCTCTCACCAATTTTCAAAACTTGCACAACCAACTTCTCATTAAAAAACTGATCAGCAAAAAGAGGCCATGTCACCATTGGCACGCCAGCACAAACCGCTTCTAGCGTTGAATTCCAACCACAATGGGTCAAAAACCCTCCGATTGCAGGGTGTGACAAGATCAGTACTTGAGGAGCCCAGCCCCTGATCAAGAGGCCTCTCCCTTTTATTCTCTCTTCAAAACCATCCTCTAATATCCACTTTTCCAACTCTTCTTTTCCATTATCTCCTCTAATGACCCAGAGAAATGGCCTGTTGCAAGCTTCCAAGCCTAGACCAAGCTCTATTAATTGTAATGGTGTGAGGCGACAAAGGGTTCCAAGACAAGCATAAACGACAGAATTCTCAGGCCACGAATCAAGCCACTTCAAGCACTTGTTTTCGTCAATGGATGACTTGTTACCTCTCTGAGCCTTCTCCAAGTCTGTCTTGTTGGATAGTGAAACCGGCCCAATACACCAAACTTTATCATCTCCTTTTGCCTTTCGATACTCCTTGACATATGCTAATTCCAACTCCTCAAAGCTGTTGATCACTATTCCATAAGCTCCTTCTTCAGATGCTCTTACCTTTGCATGAAGATCTTTAGAATTATCTTGCATGGAGGGATTCAAGCTCGATGGTAGTTGTGCTTTAGTTAACTCAATTCTTTCAGGTAAACCTGGCACTACAAAGGGTTCTGAATCGGAGGCACTCAAATGGACCTGAGATGCGTGCAAACTTTGACAGCACAAGAGATTGAAACAACCTGTGCCATCAAATAAAAGTATCGGTATGTTAAACTTTCCAGCAACATCAGTTGTCCAAAGAAGATTCTTGTCGGCCAATATGCAGCTCGGACTCGATTCCATGTCTTTAAGTAATTCTTCCATTGGTTGTTGCAGCTTATTAACAGCAGCAAAGAAGTTCATAAACAAGTCGCGTGAAGGGATTGCATCGATACTTTCACATCCCTCCGGCAAGCCCACCTCATGGAGTTGCAACCGGAGTTGGACAAGTCGGATTGGGAGCCCAGATTCAATGGCACGGCCAATGATCGGCTTGATTCGGACGGCATTTAAGGTTGTCGTGATAATGGTGATGATAACACCACGTTGTGCCAGCAGCCTAGCCATGTCAACCATGGGAATAATGTGTCCCGGACACAAAAACGGTATCATCACAAAGTGAAGTTGGTGATTGGTGCCTGAATATTGTGGTGCCATTGCAGTATTCGGATTGCCGAGGAATTGAAAATGAAGCCAATATTTATAAGGTTCAAAACTTGTGCGAATACAATATTAGTTGTGGCTCTTCCTGTACTATCAATGCGCTAACTTCGATAAGATCTATGCATTTTGGCCTGTATATGACCTTCATTTATCTCGTGCATATAAATATTTTGGATACACTTATCTATTTTGTGGGGCCTCATGTTTTGAAGATCTTTGCATTCTGGCCTATATGTGACCTTCATTTATCTCGTGCATATAAATATTTTGGATACACTTATCTATTTAGTGGGGCCTCATGTTTTGAAGATCTATGCATTCTGGCCTATATGTGACCTTCATTTATCTCGTGCATATAAATATTTTGGATACACTTATCTATTTTGTGGGGCCTTGTGTTTTGAAGATCTATGCATTCTGGCCTATATGTGACCTTCATTTATCTCGTGCATATAAATATTTTGGATACACTTATCTATTTTGTGGGGCCCTGTGTTTTGGATACACTAGTGCATATTAAATATATATCCAAACTGTAGGTATATAGAATAAAATATATATATATATATATTATTCTATATATAGGCTGGATAGTCTATACACAAAAAATGTCGTGGCTCCCTCAGAAAAATTGATGGAAACCATTAGTCAAACATGACATGCCAACCATTCCAGAAAAATTGATGGAAACCATTAGTCAAACATGGCATGTCAACCACAAAAAGACTTGTTTATCCAAGTTGCATAAAGATTCTGATGATTCTGAAGCTATTGGTTTTCTATTCCAAGTAAGTTTTTCAATATATTATTTGCAATCCCCAAAGTGAGTATTAAAGATTATATTCCTTATTATTATTTGATAAAATTCTATATTTATTGACATAGTTTACATCTTAGTTATATCTATGGTGAATTAAAATTTGCATAATTTACATTTCAATTATAGATATTGTTAATTTTTATTCACATAGTTTATATACAAGTTTTATTTATTTTTTATACTTGTTATGAATTATTGATGATATGATTCATTTTGGAATAGAAATGGAGCATCCCTGAAGGATCATCTTAAACCAATAATTTTATTGGGTATCTCATATTAAGTTTCATCTTGGAATAGAAATTGAGCATCCATGAAGGATTGCTCTAAACCAATAATTTTATTGGGTATATCATATTAAGTTTATCTTGAAAGAGAAATTGAGCATCCCTGAATGATCGCTTTAAATTAATAATTTTATTGAATATCTCATAATTTAAATGAGTGTTACGTGTACCAAAAGTTCATTATGATTAATGCACTTAAAGTAAACCACTAAAGAATATATGTTTAAAATGAATGTCTCAAATGTGTTCCTGAAATAGCAATATCAAGTACAAAAGTTCACAATATATTCTAAATTTTTATCTGGTCTTCTAGTGGCTAAGCAGAAAAATGAAATTTTGTTAAAAAATCATTAGTCACGTCCTGATAGTTCCACATCATTCCCTGAAATGAATGATGTTGGATTTATATCATTTTATTCCTTGAAATGAAGTGAATGATGCATTTTATTTAAAGAAACTAAGAGATTGAACGTGATAATGAATATCTTTATAATACTTTTATGATTTCGGGCTAGAAGTTCGTATTGGAAAAACTACTAACTTTCTTTTTGAGATGATATTATACAACTATTGAATCAAATATTATGATGCATCAAAAGTGATATGATTCAAAATATTTATATGTTTTTCATGATTATCTTGATAATTCAAAATCAATTACAATAAGTCTAATAATTTTCATATGGATGTCCGTGAAAGAACCTTTTAGACTATAAAGTCTTCCTACCAAGAGTGGAAAGAAAAATTTGCTAGAAGTAAATAAAATGAAATAATTCAACGTTATCTTGATTATCATAGGTGAACTGGAAGTTCAGATGATAATTAACTTATAGATGCAATAAGATAAAAATGTCTCATATTCTAACTGCTAAAATCCCGGCGAGGATTGAAGTTTCTGTAGGATAATTAAGAAATTTAGCAGTCTAATGAACATAAGACATGTCTAAAAGCATGTGAGACTTATTGATACAAAAGATAAAGCATATCGAAAGAGAAAAGTACAAATAAAAGAAATTGGTGCTCATGAAGAAGCCGTACCCACAAAACAAGCAATAAGATCCATCTAAACTTTATGTACAAAATTCTCTCATAAAAACTCTTAAAGAGTATAATCCTCTAGAAAAGTGCCTCCTGAAGAGAGTTTTCATGAAATGCCTTCCCTTGAAGAGTGATAGGTACCTGAAAATAACGAGATCTCGATACATTTCATGAATTTTGGAGAAATTCTAGATAGAAATAAAACCGTTGTTGATAACATATTTTCATATAAAATGGCAATTGACATTACCATAAGTAATGAAAAAAGTGAATCAAGAACCGTCGAAAAATGCCGACGTAAAAATATTGGCTAAAATAGAAGCAGAATTGATATTACTAGTAAAATGTGATACATATAGACTCGTAGTCCAAACACCTAGACAGGTGATACTTGTTGAATATCAGTGGGTATTTATATAAAGAAAATGAAAATGTAATATATAAATCACAAGTTAGTTTCTCGCAAATAATTCCTGCAGAATTGATATCACTAGTAAAATGTGATGCATATGGACTAGTAGTCTAAACACCTAAAGATGTGATGCTTGTTGAATATAAGTGGATATTTATATAAAGGATATAAAATGCCTGTAACTTTTAATCTGAAAATGTGATATATAAATCACGAGTTGGTTTCTCACAGAAACAATATTGATATGCTTTTAAAGTAGTTGAAATTATATTGAGGTTTTTATTAATTTGAAAGTTACCAAACGTTTGGATATGCATGATTAACTGTATATTTATATGGATCATTGGATCATGACATATATATAAAAATCCTTGAAAGATATAAAATGTTTGAAGCTTCTAATCTGAATACATTCATAAATATGTACTCTATTAAGTTTCAAAAATCCTTATATGGTCTAAAAATAATTCAAACGCACGTGGAACAAGCTATTTTTCATATATTTTCAGTATCTATGTTAACTTATTACAGTTTATATAGATGATTTAAATGTCATTGAGACTCCAAAAGAGCTCAAGAAAACTGCACATATTTGAAATATAAATTTGAAACCCTTGCAGCTTCAAAGGGGAGATGAATGAAATTATTAGTTCTGAAATATCATCTCTTAAATACAATTAGTATTTCAGATTCATATTACGGTTTTGTAAGAAGTGTGCATTATTAAATGAGAAATAAAATGGAGCACACAGAATATCTACCAGAAGATAGAAATACAAATATGAACAAATATAAATATTTGTGAAATATTATTTTATTATCTCGAAACAAAATTACAGAAATTTGAGGTTCTTTGCCTCATTTTTTAAACGCTCTTACTCTTTAAAAATCTACATGGGATTCCTATCTAAAAGAGTAGGCAATCGAAAATAAGATTTAAGTAAGGATTTTAAATTCATATTCTCTTACTTTATTACTTCTATCTTCATTTTGGACTCCAGAAGAAGTCACTGAACGATAGAAATATTATCGTTGAGTTTGTCAACCCCACAAGTTTTGAATTGTAGTCGCTGAGAAAATGCGACAATGATTGATGAGTATGGGTACCGAAACTCACAAGTTTGTAGATAACTTCATTATCTGACTTATTAGTCAGATCATTATTGTATTGCATTATAGCACCTACGGTAAAAGCAGAAATAACTGGTGAACGAGGTGCAAAATATCTCATATATTGGTCATAAGGAGATTGCTAAGTCATTGCAGAGTGAGAATGCAGAAAGAGATTGCAGAGTAAGAATGCAGACTAATTACAGAAAAATGAAGAAGATGAGATGCAAATGAAGATGAGCTGGATATTTTTTTTATAGAGAAAATTATGACAAAGCATCTCTATTACTTCACAACATATCTTGTGAAGTATTTCTCTATAAGAGACAAGAGATGTAGCATCATAACTCGACGGCGCCTGACAGCTACAGAAAAGCTGTAAAATTTTGCAATGCTTGTCTGGTATAAAAAGATGACCACTGTTTTTGTAGAAAAAGGACGGGTCAAGTGAGACGAACTCGTTAGGTGGAGAGAGTAGCTAGGCTTACATAAGGTTAGCAAGTAAATTTTAATAACTTCTCCACTAATTATGTTATTTATAAGAACTCTAGAATAGCACAAATCCAAAAAATGAGTGAATTTAATGATCTTCAGTTAATATGGTGAATTTGTTTATCAAAACATTATCAACTGCATCATTTAAAGAGTTCGTACATAATATTGAGATGCATCAATGCAAAGACCCTTCACTATAAAGTCTTGAAACACTTTTATGTGGACAAAACTTATCTCCTGAGTACTCCAATGATTACTCGATCATTTGATGAGCAGAAAGATCCATTTCGTCATTATAAAGACGATGAAGAAATTATTAATCTTGAAGTACCTTATCTCCAGTTCAATTGAAATCCTGAATATGTGATTATTTTATTAACATGGATCAAGTCTACAATTAGTTAGATATAAGAATGTAGATTGTCTTTCATATCCACAGAAGAATATCATTGCAATTCATGAGGAGAAATGTGAAATTGATGTCAAACAAATACGGTCAAGTAATAATTTGGAAAATTTATTCGCTAAAGCATTACCAACTGTAACATTTAAGAAGATTATGCAGGACATTGGAATGCAGGACAATGAATAATATGATCATCCAAATGGGGAGTGTTATAAACCAACTTGTATTGTATGATCACATTTATCCTTCATAATTGACCAGGTCTTAGCCGTCAATTAAGAACTTTGTACCTCTATATATATAGGTATATTTTTAAGTTCATTATATAAAAATAAGAATTCTCTCCCATTCTCTTTCTATCTTCGAAGCTCTCTCTCTTTTTCATTTAGTTTACAACAATTTTATTATATAAGTGATTAAATAAGTGAAAAATTTTATATATTATATCATCATCTTATATCTCATTAAATAAGATATAATATATTTATTATTATTAAATCATAATTTATTACATATTTTTTATTAATAAATAATTATAAAAATATCACATTATATATAATAAGATATAAATAAAATGTTGGTGTATTATAAAATATTTTTGTTAATAAATTATTTATTATATTTTGTATAAAAATTAAAAAAAATTATAATAATAAAATAAAAATTTTTAATTAAAAAAATTTTGAATTGAGATTTATTTTCGAGTTTTGCTATATACAAGCGCAGTTGCGCACTAATCTGTGTACTAACACTGATTTATTTATACTTAAAATTTAAATTAACACTGTTATTAATAAAATTTATTTTTTAACCAATCACATCACATCGATGCACAGATTAATACACAATTATGCTTGTAACTATACTTTTCCTTTATTTTCAAACCTACCCGTTAGATCGTTCCATGCATGCCAAATCGACGTACGTCCCATAAATTCCCAGACCTTGACTCAGAAGATTCCTTTTCAGCAATGGTGGGTGGGCGAGCAGACAGACATCAAAGAAACAGTTGTAGGGTGAGGGGAAGGGAGAGAGAAAATAAAATATTGCGATCATCTGTATGTGATTTATTATATTTGCAGTGTAACCTATATGTGGTAGTGTCTTATACGCGGGTGTTTCTTTTGCCACGCGACCAGTGGGAGTGTCTCTCGTGTATATATATATACTAGTAAAGCAGCACGTGTGCCCAGTCGATATTTTTCTTAAGTGTAACAATTTAAAAATTTTTCAATTTAGCTATAAATAGACAGAATTTTATCTATATTTTAACAATTTTCTTCCTCTTCATAATAAACATTATATATATTGTTTGCAAAATATTCATTGCTATAATACAGCACTCTGATAAACATAACTACAACTATACATGAGTACCATGTACTTATATATTACAATAGTCAAAAGTTTCAAAAGAAAAGTCTGGAAACTCATTCTGCTGTTCCTGGGACGTTATTAACAGATAATACAGTAAGTTTGTTTTGGCGTAACCTCCCAGATTCATTCATCTGCGCGCCCAAGACTATGATCCACTCATTATTTTCAATGTTGTTTGCAATGTTTTCAATATAAGGCAGATGTTCCTGTAACAATAAAAAAACATATAAAAAGATAATGTATCAAAATTTTTAAACGTATTTAAATGTATAGATTTTACCTCGTCTGTACGGTCTATAAGATCAACAGCTGTGCATCCCAAAATTTCCTCTGCCAAAGATCCAAAAATAACAACGGGTGTCGATGTGGTATCATCATACACATCTAAATAAACTCGACACCTGACAGCAATAAATAAATTATCATTCGTTGATATCAGCAAAGAAAATGTTCTAACTACCATGTAAAAATTTTTAATTTCAAAATATGAGGAAAATGTTTACCTTGCCCGTGCAATTGTTGCATTCTTGCAACTATAACATATGAAGTTTTCACCGAGGTCATAGCCAGTTGCCTTGTTACAATTCTCGCATGATACGTAGTGGAATGACTGGTGAAAATCAACCATTCTAAATTTGCCTCTAACCAAATATGTGGACCTCTGCATTAAGACAAAATAACTATGTGCACTAATCAACATCTAAACAATACCCCGTATAGAAGGATTCGAAATTCACCCTTATTACATAAATTAAATCCAACAAACAATCAACATTTCAAATTGAAGCATATGCACAGTTCTGAATCCACAGCACACAATTCACAAATTGCCATCCTCCATCTCCATTTCATTCCAACCAACCTCCAATCTCCATGTCCCAAAAACTTAGAATAAAATTAAACAATTCCAAAGAGTGAAAAAATGAATTGTATTCTTTAAAATAAGAAATTTGGCTTTAAAAAAAAAAGAGAAAAATATACCGCCATTGTTGGAGCAGATATCAGTTTTTCTGCGATTTCAGATACTTTTATGATTGGATCGGTAGAACTACTTGAAGCTGATCCAAAACTATTTCCAATGATTTCTTCCAGCAATTTATCATTTTGTGCTGCCCTGAAAATTTGAATTAGTAAATAAAGTTAAACATCAATAGAAACAAAGAAAGATTTACAATGAAAAAAATCACATTAAATTTATAGTGTATTTAAATAAGTTATTTACCATGTACGTAATGCAACAGAAGATGAAAGAAGGGGTTCAACAATAAAGACACTCGTCGGTCTTGATGACAGCGATAGGCCTATATTATAAACATGAATGAATAAATATACAAGTATAAGATGTACAATTAACAACAATGTTAATATTAACAAGAAGTACCATTATAAGAAGAAACTTTGATCCGTGTTCCTAAAATAATTGGCTTTGCCAGAATAAGGTCAGAAATTTCGCGGCATTCGTCATGAACAAAGCGATTCCACATTGTTAAACGCAGGAGTTTTAGACTATTAAAAATGATAAATGGTGTTAAATTCATCATAATAAAACAATTATAATATATTAATCTAAAAATTTTACCAATGTGAGACAATATACGTTCATACCCTGGATCAATCAAGTATATCTCTTGGATCAACGATTTTCCATGGTTCGTATTCACTTCATTTGGCGGGTTCATATGAATTGCAAGTGCCAAAATATCTAGTTTAGGAAAAAAGAAATTGTTACTTTGCAATTAGAGGGAACTATATAAAAATATCGACATTTATATAGTAGTTACCTATTTCAGCATCTGTGTCTATGTGTACGCCAAGTTCATTCAAAGGAACAAGGTTATATTCTGGCAGTCTAAGTGCTGGCTCGTCTTCTTCGATCTCTTCAACAATGGTCTTGGAGTTTATTGTCCATTGAAACTGATATGGTCCTCTTTGATGCCTTGGATCCATTGTTCTTACCAAAGCATTTGCGATATAGTATGATTGGTAGATATACAGTGTATCATTACGTAGATCGATGTCTTTCCCAAAGATCACTGCTTGCACGCGATTTCCCTGTAAGAAGACAATGAATAAATTTAATTGTTTAATTTTGAACCATACACAAAATAATGATAAGTAATGAAGAGTAATATTTTAATACCTCAGAATCTAAAAGTATCAAATTTTAGTATTTTGTTGCTGAATTTTGCGCCGTACGTTTTGGTGACTTTTCTGTAACGATCATTTTGATCTTCCAATATCTTGTGGCTGGAGTAATGTCCCTAACAGATGTATATAAGGTCCGCATGTTCACTGTAATTAAAAATTAGATGACAAACAAATGTGAATATATAACAAAAAAAATTTATAGAATTATAAAATGAAAAAAAAAAAACAGTATATGAATAATAATAACATAAAAGAATTGGAACACTCACATGATATTACAAAAGACATCAAAATAATTAGAACACTTGCATGATATTATAATGAATTTGTTAATCTTAAAAAATTTCTATATACAATGTTTTTTGTATAATTTGTTTCATAAACAGCACTTGTCGTTGGTCTTATGAGCATTTTGACCGAATCAGCAGTCTTAGCTCTTGAAAGTGCAACATATAACTGTCCATGAGAAAAGACAGGTTCTGGTAAGTATATTCCGACAGAATTTAACGTTTGTCCCTGTGATTTATTTACTGTCATTGCAAAACTTAACCTAACAGGAAATTGTGTCCTCTTAAATGGGAAGCCGTTATTTTCAGTTGTTTCTGGTAAAAATGCAATTCTAGGTATAAAAACTCTTTTACCACTGTGGTGACCAAATGAAATTCGTGCATCGATCAGATTATGACTAAAATTGCAACAAGTTAATCGTATTCCATTGCAAAGACCTTCTGAAGGATTAATATTTCTAACTAACATAATAGGACAATTTCTTTTAAGTAACAATTCATGTGGTGGCAATCCGTTCGGTGTCAATATATTTAAAAAATCTTCCATAATACCTTGTTCAGATACATCAATTGTTTCATCAAAGCTATAATATCGTACAACGTCGCCAGGGAATTTGTTAATGAGAATAGTATTTATTTCATCAACTGACCGATTTTTTGGAGTTAATACAGCTCGATTTGACATTTCTATTAAATTGTCTGGATAGTTAGAAATATTTCCAAAAACAGCATCTAATAAAGAATTTAGAGAGTCAAGATCATTGGTATAGGGAATGGTCATTTCTTTGGGAATTTCGATATTTTCGTCAATAGTTATGGGTGCGTTACCATTGCCAACTTCAATTAAATAATGCGAGAAATCTGGATCTAATCTGGCTCTCATATTTTTTGTTAATTTTATTTTTTTTAAAATAGACCATAAATAAGAAGAAGCTAAGCTTGAATCAATCTGTTGTTCTTTTGTGCTATTACGAATCACAGGTAATACTTGTCGAAAGTCTCCACCAAAAACAATAACTTTCCCACCAAAAGGGAGATCTGTATCATTAATATCTTGCAACATTTTATCTAATGCTTCTATTGAATGTTTTGTAGACATGGGTGCTTCATCCCATATAATTAATTTTGCAAGTCGTAATAATTTAGCAAGATTTCCCTGTTTACTCACATTACATGTGCTGCTTTTATCTGCATTTAATGGAATCTTAAATCTTGAATGTGCTGTTCGTCCTCCAGGTAAGATGGAGGCAGCAACACCGGATGACGCAGTTGCAAGTGCTATCATATTTTTCGATCTAATTTCTGCTAGAAGTGCTCTGTATAGAAAAGTTTTATCGGTACCAGCAGGGCCATCAACGAAAAAAGCACCAGCTTTATTTGATACTAATGTATGCAATATCAAATCATATGCATTTTTTTGTTCAGAATTTAGGACTTGTGATGCAAGTAGATCTTCAGTTGGAATTGTGACTACTCGTTCGTCGTCAATTTCTCTATTTGTAAATTCATCTTGACCGTAAAATATATCGGCAGGAACAAAACGATACATATTTATATCTTTTCCCATAGATTCTAGTGTGGAAGCAATATCTTGTAGAACCATCTTCCTAACAACTGTTGACGACACGTTTCTTATAAGAAAATCTGTAGACATTTCTTTTTCAAATCGCTTCCAAAGTTCTTTTGGGTTCGTAGGATTGCAATACACCAAAATTGTTGAGAAAAGGTGTCTTAAACTACTTGGTATCTGATATAGACAAGCTTCTTCTAAACAATCTTCTAAGCTACTATCTTTGTTTAACAAACCATGAGAAGTAGCTGCTTCACGATACGTTGGTAGTACAACACCATTAACTGTTCTTAATTTCTCAAATGACGTTGCTCCGCTGATATGATTCAATAACATCTGTAGATAATATCTTTCACCTTCAAATGGATTGGCTGTAACAATTCGGCCTATAACAGTTTTTTTTTTTCCTTGGAGTCCAAATTCTACATTGTGAATCCCAAACAAATTTTTCAAGAAATTCTCTATACAACAATTTTCGTGCATTCTCGTCAATTTGGTTTCTATAAAAGAATTCTGTCAACATCGATTTTTTGGATGTATACAAGTTTAACACATTGTTTAGATCTTCGTGTGCACGAAAAGACACCAAATGTTGATCTTCTAGGTATAGGTGCAAACTATAAACTGATGGATACATTTCGTTAAGCGTGAAACCGTATATTCTCCACATTGCTTCAGGTGGAGTAATCCATCTTCCCGATTGAAATTGTTCGATTTCGTCAATTTGTTGGTTATTTTCTTTGCTAATGATATTGAAAGCAACACGATCATGTCCTTTATAAATATACTTGTATAGATATTTAACAGCTTTAACTGTACAACAAATCTCAACGTTAATATGACAATTATATTTGGAAACAAGATACGGATTGTATGGAACAACCCACCGATTGTCTAAATCTTTTCCTCTAATTCTAGCAATGACTCCATTGTTAGAACGTTTGTATGAAGGGAAACAATCAGTTTCAACAGTTGTATTAGCTGTAAATTCTTTGGGGTATCGATTCTTATAGATGTCGTCTTTGTCCATACATATATTGGCTGGATTTAATATTCCGCAAGGACCATGCATCATGTGTCTAAGGGCGTTTTTATATAAATGTAAATTTCTCGTTTTGTTAGGTATTTCTGCTGAAACAATTTCGTCAAAAGTTTCAGGTGCATAAATTCTCCAATCTTTCTGAAGTATAATTAAGAAATGAACATGTGGTAGACCTCTTTTTTTATATTCGATGGTATAAACATATGCTGCAACCTTACCAAAAATTTCTCGCTTAAACAGATCAATCTTCAATTCTTCTAATTTTGCTCTAAAGATTCTTGCAATTAAATCAGGGCGGTTCTGAACTTCTTCATGTGGATTTAGTTGTTCTAAGATTTCTTCCCAATTTGGATTACATGTCATGGTTAGAAATATATCAGGTTTGCCAAAACGTTAAACTAATGCCATTGCTTCCATATATCTCTTCCGCATATCTCTTGGACCTCCAATAAAAGATGAAGGTAGAATAATCCGTTTTCCAATATTGGATGCGCAAGTTTCTCCAACTGAAAGACTATCTACAATACCTTGATACACATCTGATCTAATCTCATGTTGTTTCGAGCGAAAATAATCTAGTCTTGACGTTTCAATTTTAATGTACATATCGACAACAAATTGTTGCAGCAAACGACCAGATAGTAACAAAATCGACATGTACATATCTCTTATTTGTAATTTGAAACAATAATATTCACGACATGAAACCGTTGGTACTTTCTTCTTATTCTTCAAAACTGAAAATATGATAAAATATAGTTTAGAAAATTTAGATGAAACTAAAATACATAATTAAATTTACATAAATTTTTTATTACCTTGGCCTTCTTTTCGAAGAAATTCTTCCGCGCTATTTGAATGTTCAATAAAGTGTGATTCTAATGCCTGGGCATTTAACGATATCGTTCCTCTTTCTACTTTTTTTATTCCCTGGTGCCAATCCGAGTCACCGAAAGAAAACAATAATGGGTATTGTAATGGATCATAACATCCAAAATAATACTGAACAATATGACTGCCTCATGCTTCGTTAAAAACAATAATGTCTCGAGCTTTTTGTTCTGTACAGTTGTCAGTTTCTGTCCATATAGCTGCTACTTGCGATACCGACGGAGCATTGTAAACACGTTGGTCTAAATCAATATCTGTTCTTATACGAATTGTATGATTTTCAAGACTTGAAATGTTGCTGAGGGTTCTAAAGAAGCGACAATATGGATTAACCTCAAGTATATCCATTAATCGAGCAATGATAGAAGGATCTAATCTTTCTGCGTCATGAATACGATTTTCTAACTCGTGCTCCGTATCGAAGAAATATAGTTGTAAATATGAAGGATGCCCATCTTCAGGAACTAAATCCTCAATATAATGATACATTTGTCCCTGAAATCTAAACATGTAGATTTCTCTGTTTCGTTTGCATAATTCTTTATCAAATATAACTTCAAATGATGTGAAAGCGAATTTATTATTGTACGTGCGTGCATATGTACAAAACTTTTTAGACTCGACTGAATTAGAAGTGAATAATTGATAAAGCTCATCTGAAAATTGATTACGGCTCAACGCTATTGTCCCATCAGCGCAACAAAAGCCGTTTGGTTCATGGTAAAATTTTCTTGCTCCACAATATTGGCACGAAAGCACAAAGGGTAAGTGGTTTGCCTCCAAAAT
The DNA here is from genome assembly GCF_018687715.1 of Carya illinoinensis. Taxonomy (NCBI): domain Eukaryota; kingdom Viridiplantae; phylum Streptophyta; class Magnoliopsida; order Fagales; family Juglandaceae; genus Carya; species Carya illinoinensis. The sequence continues at coordinate 10,359,309 of NC_056766.1, read as the reverse complement.
GTCAGTTTGTAATATTCGTCTGAAAGAAGTACCAACTGATAAAGTTTTCTGAACACTGCCAGAGTTGCAAGTTTCTATTCTAGATAGAGTAGATGTGGTCCTATGTATAATGTTATCAGAAGTGTTAATATTTGACGAAGATCCGATTTCTCTTGTACAAATAATTTCATTATCGTTTGAATTATAAGATACATTACGTTGAAATCTTGTTTCTGTTTGTTTTTTCTTACTTCTGCATTGTTTCAGTTCAGCATACCTCTGCCGCTTTTTTTGACGTAGTTCTTCTTTCTTCTCCTCTGATTGAGCAGCGTACCAATTTTTTTTTTCCAACACCATTTCCAGATTCTTCAAAATTTATTTTTAAAGAATTTTAGATACAAATTAGTGAAAATACAATTTATGAAATTTTAATGTTCTATGTAATAAGATCGGCTTACCAGTTAGCATTCTTAGAACGAATCACAAATTTTGTAGGAATTTGACAGACTAAGAAGACATAAATAACAACTTGTCAAACACGCAGACATACAAAACAGAGAAACGAATATCCAAGGAAAGAAAAAAAAAAAACAAGCTTGCAATTATGTATCTCTAAAGCATAAAGAAATATTATATATAAATAATAGCATATGATTAACATTCATATCAAACCAAATATTAAATAACAATCTTATTGATTTGTAAAATAACATAGACAAATGAATTCATAAAATAATACAAAATAAATAGAGGAACATTTATTTATATGGATAATAACAAAACATACCTGGAGATAGAGGACAAATGAAAAATCAGTGGAAAATGAGGAGATCACGACCCAGCAAATCGAGGAGCACAAAGACAACGACACATGCAACAACTTTGCTGTAAATGAATATATTATAAAACATCACACAACCACTCTGATAATATATTATTATTTATTAAATAAGACTATATTAACATATCAAAAATTAATCTATTAATAACGTTAATATAATTTAATTTGTTAACACTTATTTATTAAAATTTTAATAAGATTTTTCATATTATGAATCTTTCAATTGGAGGGAATTGCTGCTAGATGCTTTTTGTTTAGCATATCTTTCTCTCTGTTTTCTACGAAGTTCTTCCTTTTTCTCTTCTGGTAAATCTTTATACGGGATATTCTCCGCTCGTTGTTTTCTTTGATCTTAAAAAAATAGTCTCCAAACTTAACTTTTACAAAATTAATATTACTATTTCAAAAAAAATGCTACATAACTTATTAACACAATCTTACCACTTCTCATTATGTTAACGAAGCAAATGATTCTTCTAAAAGTTGGATACTGTTCAACACAACCAAAACTAAATGAATAAATAATAATTGCTTAATGCGAAATCCATATCTCCATGATGCATTTTAAATGCTATAAACAATTTCGTTGATTCATATGTTGAAAAATACATACAACCAAATTATTTATACTTCAAATCAACAAGGAAATGAAGATAAGAAAATAACACATAGAATGAAAAAATACCATGAAAATGGAACTTATAAAAAGCATAGATCGATATCACATATCAAAATTCTTGAATAAAATATTTTTCAAAATTAATTTGCCATTCAAAGTAAGGATCCACAAAAAAATTATAAGTAGAGACCAGCAAAAAGAGATATATATATATATATATATAAAAGCACTTACAGGTCTTGAAATGAACAATAGAGAGTCTTTTATATATTTAGATCTCTTGATGAGGACAATTCCTGTTTAGACACAAAAGGCATTGTAAGTTTTAAGTGTATTATATATATATATATATATATATACACAGGCAGATTATGTGTAGGCAGATTTTCCTTACCATGAAGAAAGAAATAAAACTAAGGAAATACGTACCTTCTGAAACAAAAACCGAATCAGCAATACGAGACGAAGTGAACACAAATGAGCCATAAAGACCATTTTAAGGTGCTTATTGTCCTCAATCATCCAGACGTCCTATCACGCTGCAAAACTACTGCTGCAACCAAATCTTTTTGCTGATTCATGATGATTTATAATCTATTACTGTATACCTTTAGTCATATTTGTATGATGTCTACCCAATTATTTGACACCATTGTTTTCATTACAGAAGACAAAATTTAGTGAAAGATGGCTCATGCATGGTCTATTATTAGCGCGCATGCATTTTTTCTTGTGTTTGGTATTTTTTTTAAAGTGCGATATGATTCTTGAAAGTAAATAAAATCATATAAAATGTGAAAAATTTCCAAGTGTTGAAAATTTGAAATTGTCCATACTACCACTTACCATCTCAGAAAAGAATCAAGTAGTCTTTTATATTTTTTTTTAATGTTTTTTTATTAATGTGCATACATCATTTTAAATGACTATATATATTTAAGTGATTAATTTACAAATGAGTCACGTCAATAAATAAGACCAAGAATACTTTTATTTAAAAAGATGAAATGACATGCTCAAGTTGCTTGAAGATGGAAGAAGCACGTCTTTTTACCGAGCTTAAAGTCTCTTGTTTTTGTTTGGTTATTGAGTAGTCAGTGTGACGCCCCCAAATCCCCACGCCCGAACACGGGGAAATTGAGACGTCCGGATGGTGACAACCCGGGTCACCATCCCATCGACGGGTGCCAAGTGTGTGCAAAGGCAACAAATGTGCAAAAGAAAACGCAGCGGATAACGAAAGTCATAACTAAGTACCAGAATTTTTCTTAACGTAATACAAGCTGTTTAAAACATACATAGATGAAATATTACAAAACACAAATACAGTTTTAATAAATAAAAAGATAGCATCAGCAACCCGGCGGAGCCGCATCCTCGGGCTCAGCCTCCTCCTCTTCGTCCTCTAACTCTGCACCAAAAGCTACGGAACCACGAATGGTACCGCAGGTAAGTAAAACCCAAACACTACCAGATAAAAACACATAAAACTCAAACAAGATGCATGAACCATGCCCAATGCACAAAGCCCATAAAACCCAAGTTTTCCACACACGCCAAAAATCCGTTTGGCCCAAAACATATCCTTTCTGAAAAACACGCCAAAAGTCACATTTGGCCGCCAAAAGTCCATTTGGCCCAATATCTCGCCAGAAGTCCATCCGGCCCAATATCTCGCCAGAAGTCCATCTGGCCCACACCAAAAGTCCCATTTGGCCTCATAAACCATTATCCAATTTTTTAACCGTATGCACCATGACCTCCCCTAGGGGTCATCCGCACACCCTGGCTCCAGTGTCACACCGTAGAGTACCACCATGCATGTGACACCTAACGAGCGATGCCCAGTTCCGCGCCCCGCGCGTGCGTAGCCAAGCATCCTCTAGCCCTCGCCAGCGAAGGGCCACGGAGTCGGTGAGTAGGGCGATGCCCGGTTCCGCGCCCGGCGCGTTCGTAGCCAAGCATCCCCTAGCCCCGCTCCCGTCATCTCTCTCGACAACTCAGGGGACATCACTCAGTTTATTCCGCTCCCGAGTGACCAGAAGAGCTCCACCGAGATAATAACCCATCCCGGCTTGGGCTCGTGATACACACGCACCCGTAAAACCACTCACGCCAATACACAGGCTTTTCACATAACTCCACAACACAAGTGCATGCACCATGTAATGTCACAACAATGCATAATAAAATAAACCAACAATCATAAATCAAATAAACAGGCAACTCCGTCCTCCATCCATCCGACCCCCGAAACTCCTCGGACTCAGTCCGGAATCAACAACCAACAACAGTAAATAATTGAATGAGCAATATATATTAAAATCTGAAAATAGGGTTTGGAAAATACTTACAGCGCTATAAGGCAATTTTAGAAAACAAGTGGCATTGCAAACGGCGCCGGAAAAGCAACGTCACAGTGAAAATTCACTGTGGCCGTGGGTTTGAAAAACTCACTTTTGAACGGGGACAAACTAGGATACGAAATTGATAGGAGGTGGTCTAGGGATGGTTGTGAAGCTATTGGAAGCGACGAACGGCCGTGGGTGGCGGCGGAATGGCCGGATTACCCAAAACGGAAACTAAGCTCGTAGGAGCTGTTCCGGTGGTCGTTAGAGGCCGGAAATGGGTGGGTTAGGACGGCAAGGAGTCGGTGATGAAGTGGTGAAGAAATGGTGGCCGGAGGTGGAACGACGGCGGTGGATCAGAGCAAAATCCGTGCGCCCTTCTTGGAGCTTTTCCGGCCAAACGGCCGGCCGGTTGGGGGTGGGTTTTGGAGGGGTGGTGCACCAGAGGGAGAGGAAGAGAATGGGACCGGTGGGAGGCCGAACGGTGGCCAGACGGCGGCGGTAGGGGCTAGAGAAGGTGACGCCGGCGTGAGGGAGAGGGAGGAGAGAGAGAGAGAGCACAGGGGGGGTCCAGATCGGGGAGAGAGAAAGAAAAAGAAGAAAAAGAAAAAGGAAAAAAAAGAAAAGAAGGAAAAAAGAAAAAGGGAAAAAGAGAAAAAAGAAAAAAGATGTGAAAAGAGATGAGGTCCAGTCCTCACTCCGGGAAAACGAAACAAACCGCCAAAAAGATTAAAACCACAAAACAACTAAAAGAAATAAAACACAACCTCAAATAAATTAAATTAAATTAAAAACCAATTTTAAAACGCAAATAAATTAAAATAAATAACTAATATATTAATTAAAATAAGAACAATTATTTCAGCGAAAATACACTCAAAAGCGGGTCATCACAGTCAGCAGTCTAACCATGTGAGTAGAAGAAAATGACAACACTCATCTCTCTCTCTTGAAGTCTTCCTTTTATCTTTATGTCGATCGTTCGATTTTCTTCTTGATAAGATTGCTAAATTTCTTAATCAATACATTAATAAGAAAGAAAAAAGCGCGTAAGGAACAGATAATAAGACTGTTATGAGTTAACTGTCAACCTCCTCTTACCCTTTTTTTTTTAAAAGCGCCCCCTTTGAATGTCAAAATCAGCCTAATTACAGCATCGATCTATGGGTTTCTTTGAATGGGGATCGATATACATATCGCAAACACTTGCATCGATCGACATGACATGATCATGAATTTGATGGCATAACTTAAAAATAAATTGTTGTTAATAATACATATATGCAGATATAATAATTGTAATTATATATGTAACCTGATCATGATGGCCGTTATTGATCATCCCATTAATTAAGTTAGTTAGCTAGCTAGCTAGCGCAGGCCCTAAATGCAAATTGCAAGTGTATTTATGGATGACAAGGATTTGCGAGTATATATTGTCATGCTAGTAGCTTAGAAACTCACCAGTTCATGCACAACCAGGATTAAGCAAAAACCCACTTCACCCATCACTACAAGAAAAATAGCTTTTTGCGACCAATTTATAGCCGCGATTAGCATGAGATTTGAGACTTTATCAAAAGTTTTTTATTTTTTATTTTTCAGTAGTGCAGTCAAATTCTGCTTGGAATTTCCAGAAGACAAAATTTAGTGAAAGATGGCTCATGCATGGTCTATTATTAGCGCGCATGCATTTTTTCTTGTGTTTGTTATTTTTTTAAAATGCGATATGATTTTTGAAAGCAAATAAAATTATATAAAATGTGAAAAATTTCCAAGTGTTGGAAATTTGAAATTGTCCATATCCTAAAAGACTACCACTTACCATCTCAGAAAAGAATCAAGTAGTGTTGCTCATATTAGACATTTGAAAGTTCAATTATAGGTTCTGCGTCTAAAAAGATTTTGAATTGAAAAAGTTGCGATATATTACCCAAAGGTTTATTTTTCTTCAATTGTTTTTGGCGTGTGTTACCCACCATGATGACAAAAGGGATCCTTTAAAAGCTTGCTATTGACATGTTACCTAACGTCTCTTCATTCATACATAGCTCTATTATTATTTTTTTTTAAATCCTACTTTAGTAGGTTTAGAGACTATAATTTGAAAGAAAGAGATTAAGCTTAATCCATTGTTTAATTAACAACATGTCATATCCTCAATCCAATCTCTTTCTTTCGAGAAGACTTTTTCTCTCGGCCTCCGCAATTAGCATGAGATTTGAGACTTTATCAAAAGTTTTTTATTTTTTATTTTTCAGTAGTGCAGTCAAATTCTGCTTGTAATTTCCTGCTCAACTTCACATTCCATGACACATGTTTAACGACTATGAAGTACTTGCACATTGCTTTAACTTAAACAGTGATCTGTACCTTTTATGTCTGAGAAGAAATTATGCCGCTCAGTGTTTATTGCTGAGCATGCCGCCCTTAGTGTTTTTCTTTCTTTTTTTTATATAATTTTTTAATATATTTAAACATTTTTAAAAAATAAAAAAATCTACCAATATATTTAAAATTATTTTCTTAATTATTAAATAAAAAAATTAAAAAAAAAAATTGTGACTAATGACCACTTTGAAAAGGCAAATAGAGAAGATATACAAACATTTTCTAATAATAACTTTAGTATAAAATAATAAGATAATGATAGATTTACTCATTGTACAAATTGTGATTTTCATCCAGAGGTTTCTCGGTCGTCCAAGAGTCATGCGGGAAGAAGCGTCGAAGTCCCCAAGTCCTCTTTCTTCCTCCTCCTTATTTTCCTTTTTTCTCAATTTTACACTTTTATCCTTCTTGTCACTTACCGCGTGATTGTTAAGGTTCTTTTTCTTTTTCTTTTTTTTTTTCACAAAAGAACTTTATCAAAAATGAATTAAATTTTACATTTCACATTTATATAATCCAAGACCAATATTATAAAGCAGGCATTTGCTTTTGAAAAAACTTTAGAAATACAAAACCCGACACAAGCTAATGTACTTAAACAAGTGCAAAACTAATCACCTAGTATAATAAATAAAATTCTTGATTTTTAATATATTTGTTGAGTCTTTTTAAGGTTGAGATCAATTTGAGGAAAATATGCACAATCATCTCAAAACAGTATCTATTGCAATCATCTCCTAAACTATCAAAAACTTGTAATGGAGTCCCTTCTCCCTTTAAAATAGTCCAAATTAGCCCTAACAATTTAAAAAAATATATAATAATATAAAATAATAAAAAAAAGTAAGGAACCCACAAGAAGGAAGATATGTTTGCTTTGATTACGGAGGACAAGCCGGGACCAACATTGAATAAGGACTTGTCATCTACTTTCCAATGACAATTCGAATCCACACGTCTAATATCAGTTATCCAGTGCACTATCACTATTGATAAAAAAATTTTTAATATACGTAATCCCTGACATCACTTCGGTGGAAAAAATCATTTAGCTCGATTCTTTTTCATCCATGTAATTTGGCACCCTTGAGCTTCCTTTTATTGTTGCATGTGAGACATCTGCTAAAATGAAGTTTTTGCTATTCTGTGAGCATTAAAACATATCAATAATTTGTAGAAGCAGATAATAGCACAAATTGATTAGGAAATGTGTTGATTACATATAACATAGCAAATTACTTCATTTTAGTACACTGCAGGTAGAATTCCATGCATATTATGCAGTAGTCATCAGTTCATCTTCAATTATGTTATTACTACAATAAATGGCAAAAGTTCAAAATGTCCTAAAATAAAGAACAAAATAAATAAGTACATCTCATTCAGTATACTGAAGCAACTGAGGTTATTCATGTGAATCAACCTGTTTAGAAGGAGACCAGCAACACTGTCATGATTGTTGATATCTTGATCCACTGGAATTTTTCTAAATAACAAGCAAAGATTTTACAAGTGAATTGTAACTAAAAAATTTGTAAAATGACAAGCTTGAATTGGGATTTAGAGAACATTCATGGAGGAGATGAATGAAATTATTAGATCTAAAATATCATCTCTTAAATACAATTAGTATTTCATATTCATATTACGGTTTTGTAAGAAATTGTGCATTATTAAAGGAGAAATAAAATGGAACACATAAAAGATCTAACAGAAGATAGAAACACAAATATGAATATTTGTAAAGTATTATTTTATTATCACAAAGCAAAATTACAAAAATTTGAGGCTCTTTGCCTCAATTTTTAAACGCTCTTGCTTTTCAAAAATCTGCATGCTTTTCCTATCTAAAGGAGTAGCCACTCGAAAAGAAGAGTTAAGCAAAGATTTTAAATCTCTGTTCTCTCGCTTTAGTGCTTCTGTCTTCATGTTGGACTCCATAAGAAGCCGCTGAAGGATAAAAATATTCTCGTGAAGTTTGTCAACCCCACCAGTCCTAAATTGTAGTCGCTGAGAATATGCGACAAGGGTTGATGAGTATCGGGTACCGAGACTCACAAGGTCGTAGATAATTTCATTATCTGACTTATTAGTCAGATCATCATTGGATTGCATTATAGTACCTACGGAAGAAGCAGAAACAATTGGTGAACGAGGTGCAGAATACCTCATATATTGGTAATGAGAAGATTGTCGAGCCATTGCAAAGTGAGAAAGCAGAAAGAGATTACAGAGTAAGAATGCAGACTAAATTTAGAAAAGTGAAGAAGATGAGATGCGAAAGAAGATGACCTGAATAATTTTTTTATAGAGAAAATCATGACAGAATATCACTCTATTGCTTCATAACATCTTTCATGAAGCATCTCTCTACAAGAGACAAGAGATGTAGCATCATAGCTGCGGCGCCTGACAGATACAGAAGAGCGATGCAGTATCATAGCTGCGGCGCCTGACAGCTACAGAAGACCTGTAAGAATCTTACGGATCAGAGTTATCTGGTCTAAAATAGAGGGTCACCGTTTTTGTTGAGAGAGAGAGAGAGAGAGAGAGAGAGGTTAACAGCTTAATTTTGATGAATTTTTTACTGAGTATGTTATTTAGAAGAACACTTCAAGTATATCATTTATGTTTTTCTAAAGCAATTGAGAGTTTACCACTGAAACCGAAGATGTTAGACATGGGTACAACTGAAAAAATCATGGGAGGTCGAATCCGCACCGTTTTCTATCAGAAAACCCTCCAAACAGAGCAAAAAAGAGAAAACCAAAGAAGACAACGACCAAAATCTCTTCGTACAGAGCTTTATCAACAAAAACAGAAACCCACATGCAAATTCTATGAGATAAGGCAAAACAAAGTAGAGAAAATAAGTGAGAGGAAAGAGAAGGTGAGGAGCGAAATGATAGGAGTCGGGGTGGGTCAATGGAGAACAGTTTTATTTCGTGAGAGGAATGTGGGAGGTTTGTGTACGTGACAATACACACAAGAGAAACCCACATGCAATGTGTCTGTGCTGAGAAATGGATTCTCTCCCACCAAATGAAAACCAGGCGTCCTTAAAGTGGTTTTCGGTTTTACTTTTTGGTGAATTACGACTTGTTTGGATGCTTGACTAAGTATGTCTTCGATACAAAATTATATTATATTATTATAATTAAATATATCTGATGCGAGTTGGGGAATGATAATCCAATTATAACATATATTAATGTGCAATACTGTATGCATCTAATCTTCCCCAGCTGTCCAATTAGAATTTCTGATTCCGTATGGCGTAGGCAAACTTAACGAAATTGAATTCATACCTCACAAGCAATCTAGAGAGAGAGAGTAGGTGAGTGGTTGCTTTCATTGGAGAAGCATTATTGTCAAACTTAGGGCAAATTGCTTTTATAGTTTTTGCTTTGAAACATGAAAGAAATGTAAGATAAGGAAAAGGATCCCACAACCCTTGCAACCGACCCTACCCACTTACTATATTAATACAAACTGATATTTTTCTTAAGTTTAACATTTTATATCATGTATAAAATACAAACTGATTGTCAAGTTTCAATAAAAATATCATATAAATATAAATAGTTTCAATAAATATGTAATTTATTATTTAATCTTAATTGTTGATATTTTTAGCTTATATAGTACGAAGAAGATAGATTCCATTAAGTTATAAGGATATGATAAATATAGTATTTTATGCAAAAGCATAAATTTAATATTAAATACTCATTCATCTCTTATTTTTTTTATTCAATTAAAAAAAACTACATATTTTACTTTGAAATATTTTTTACAATTTTTATTAAATATAATAATAAATTCACATAAAAAATAAATAATTTTTTAATAATAATCATCACTTTTTTTTAAAGTAATTATACGATAATATAAATCATCTTGTTCAATAAATAGCCTCTTCCACTGTAAAACCGGCTGAGCCTTCAGCCATCATCTTGATGTGAGTGGCTATTAATATGCCAACAACTAACTTGACTAAATTGCAAGACCACGTGGGAAGTTAAGAAATGCAAAACAAGACAGGAATGGATAAAAAATGTCAAAACGTGCATTGTTTTAAGATTCTCGGAATGAGCAGACACGATAATGACGTATATCATTATCTATTTTGATGATTGATGTTTGTCTGAATTGGCTTAATTTCAAAGTACTTTATCACGTTTCAAGATGTAGGTCCCTCATGTATAATATACAAACTGATTGTCAAGTTTCAATAAAAATATCATATAAATATAAATAGTTTCAATAAATATGTAATTTATTATTTAATCTTAATTGTTGATATTTTTAGCTTATATAGGTACGAAGAAGATAGATTCCATTAAGTTATAAGGATATGATAAATATAGTATTTTATGCAAAAGCATAAATTTAATATTAAATACTCATTCATCTCTTATTTTTTTATTCAATTAAAAAAAACTACATATTTTACTTTGAAGTATTTTTTACAATTTTTATTAAATATAATAATAAATTCACATAAAAAATAAATAATTTTTTAATAATAATCATCACTTTTTTTTAAAATAATTATACGATAATATAAATCATCTTGTTCAATAAATAACCTCTCCCACTGTAAAACCGGCTGAGCCTTCAGCCATCATCTTGATGTGAGTGGCTATTAATATGCCAACAACTAACTTGACTAAATTGCAAGACCACGTGGGAAGTTAAGAAATGCAAAACAAGACAGGAATGGATAAAAAATGTCAAAATGTGCCTTGTTTTAAGATTCTCGGAATGAGCAGACACGATAATGACGTATATCATTATCTATTTTGATGATTGATATTTGTCTGAATTGGCTTAATTTTAAAGTACTTTATCACGTTTCAAGATGTAGGTCCCTCATGTATAAAATACAAACTGATTGTCAAGTTTCAATAAAAATATCATATAAATATAAATAGTTTCAATAAATATGTAATTTATTATTTAATCTTAATTGTTGATATTTTTAGCTTATATAGGTACGAAGAAGATAGATTCCATTAAGTTATAAGGATATGATAAATATAGTATTTTATGCAAAAGCATAAATTTAATATTAAATACTCATTCATCTCTTATTTTTTTATTCAATTAAAAAAAACTACATATTTTACTTTGAAATATTTTTTACAATTTTTATTAAATATAATAATAAATTCACATAAAAAATAAATAATTTTTTAATAATAATCATCACTTTTTTTTAAAGTAATTATACGATAATATAAATCATCTTGTTCAATAAATAGCCTCTCCCACTGTAAAACCGGCTGAGCCTTCAGCCATCATCTTGATGTGAGTGGCTATTAATATGCCAACAACTAACTTGACTAAATTGCAAGACCACGTGGGAAGTTAAGAAATGCAAAACAAGACAGGAATGGATAAAAAATGTCAAAACGTGTCTTGTTTTAAGATTCTCGGAATGAGCAGACACGATAATGACGTATATCATTATCTATTTTGATGATTGATATTTGTCTGAATTGACTTAATTTCAAAGTACTTTATCACGTTTCAAGATGTAGGTCCCTCAACTATTTTTTAATCTCTCCGATGATTGATATTTGTCTGAATCATCGTTGGCTTAATTTCAAAGTACTTTATCATGTTTCAAGATGTAGGTCCCCCAACTATTTTTGTATCTCTCCTCTGTCTCAACGTCTGCATCCACTCTTCATCCCTTCAAGATTTGATTTCAACATTCTTTTATATCGGTGATCATACAATGAGTCTCGTATAACACATATTTTATATTTTTATTTTTAAATGCTTTTTTAAATTTTTTTAGATTTATTTTTTAAAATTAATTTAATTTTTTTTATTTATTATTCATATACTAAAAAATTAATAAAAAATAAAAAAATAAAAAAATAGATGATATGTAGTATATTGAATGATGGATTTATATTTAAAATTATATATATATGCGGGAGCACATGCAATTTTATTTTTTATTTTTTTAATTCTCTCATCTAATACTATAAGAAAAAGAATATTTTAATCTAATATGGTAACATCCGAAAATAATTAACATATATGTGATCTCCCATTTGCTAAAACATTTGTATTTTTCTTTGAAAGCCATCACCAACTCTTGCACTCATGTCTAAAATAAAAAACCCATTAGGCTTTCCTAAGCAAACAAATGAAACATTGGTTATGATAAACAAATACATAAAAAACAAGGCACGAAGTTGAAATTACTGTGATCTTTGAGCCAATCGGAGTAATATTCTCATTCCCCTGCAAACAAAAATCACAGAACATATCATCAAATCCATAAAGAAAATAATACATAAATTAAAAAAGTGCAGAGAGAGATCAACAGAATAAAAGCCACATATGCTTATATGCATATGATCCGATAGATCATTTTCTCACAGAAAATAACCCCAACAGAAGGAATGAAAATCATACGGATGTCCATCACACCAAAAAAAAAAACCCAAAAACATTGAACAAAATCTTCCGATTTTGATGGTTCAGTAAAGTAATCATTCAAACATTCGTTGTTTTAAAAAAAGATTTTGAAAAAAAACATAGCTTTGGGAAGATCCATCGGAATTCTTCTTCACCGACCTCTATTTCTCATTCAGATGGAGGATGGTATTTCTCTGCCTTTGTCTCCATCTTCGTCTTCGTCGGGCTGAGACCGGAGGCATGCGGGGTTGAAGTTGGAAAGGAGGATGGATGATCAAACCACGGGTCAGAGATCCGACGCGAGAGACTGTGCTTCACTGACGGAGGCGGTGGTGTCTCTGTTTTGCTTTGCTAGAGGCGAGGGTGTGGCGGTGAAGAGGAATAAGTGTGAGAGAGAGAGAGAGAGAGAGAGAGAGAGAGAGAGAGAGAGAGAGAGAGAGAGAGAGAGAGAGAGAGGTTTGTGAGAAATGGGTGTGAATGTCGAATAGGCAACAAGAACAAAGAAGAAGCGATAAGTTCATAGATGTGACGAAGACATTAGAACACGGAGGTGAAAATAAAAAGACCAAAACATTTGTCGGCAAAACAAAAATATAAGCAAACCGATCGAAATTTTGGAATAAAAGTAAGGGTAAAATTAAAAATGAAAATATTAGACGAAAAAATTGTAGCTCAAGCTATTGGCACTCATTAATAATAAGATACACACTTGGCAACCGCTTGAAAGTGAAATCGAAATGGCAAAGGCATCGGACGGTCATGGCAAAGGCATGCATCTAATTCATTAATTATTTGACAGAACAACTACTGATGATCCATGGCGTCACTTGACCAGCTTCCAGCCTGTGAACAGCCAGATATCACAGAATTCCAGCACAGCAATGTTTTCACACGCATCTCAACGAACAAAGAACAGCTTCTATCTTATCAAAGTTGGACTACATACATGGGTCAGAACATTGACATTGATTTTATCGAAGCCATCGTTAAAATTTAATTAAAAGCATTCTATATGCATAAAATCAAAACTATTAAAGTTAAAATCTGGGGTTGGATTAGTTAAAATAATATGATATTATTTTTTAATAATAATATTTTTAAATTTTTTTCAAATGGGCATGAGTTCAGTAGATTCATTTTTGAAGGGGTGCCAATGAAAAATATAAAAGAGATGGCTTTCACCAATTAAGAATGACATAAAGTCTGGTAAATGCAACAACAACCAATGATCATGACCTGGCCTGCTTGTCGCTTGATGACCATACATGCTACATGCTTGTATCTCCAATGATGATGACCTGAAGTTCTAAAAGACCATAGCATGACCCTGCATCGGTATGTATGTATGTGTGTGCTAACTGACCAAGATGTTTTAAAGGATCTAAAAGGGGAAATCTGATCGCATCTGATTACTAACAGTAATTGCAAATGCATTACGACAATACGACCTATTCATTAACAATAAATTAGAAGTATGGTTACCACAATCCTAGTAACTACTAACCAATCACATATAGCAGGAATAAGGCTTCTCTAAAAATAAATGCACATGCTTAAGCTAAAGTAGAAATAAGGATCACACCACATATACAATCAATTGAATTTTTATCCCAATTTGATGATGAATGGAAGCATCCAAACTCTAAGGTTGCATTTGGTTCCTTGATTGCATTCAATGCAATTCATATTTAAACTTACATCAATATCCAAACACATGGTTTATACTGTTTTAAGTCCAGTTCAAATTGAATTCAACGTGGGGCCCATAATTGACAAACTTTAATAGCTCTCTCTCTTGATTTTCCATCTTTATCACGGGGCTCACATGGCTGGCAACATACTAGTAAACCACCCGCATACCTTTTATTACTTTATATAGTATTTTTTTGCTTTTGCATATTGGCGCCATGTTTGCGGGTAATCAGTTTGTATAAAAAGAAATTTGTCTTTTACGTCGGCAGGGAGAAGGAATGCTAGGCGAACAATAGAATTTAATAATGAAATTAATTTATTTTTACAACTTTATATATATATATATATATATATATATATCAAAACTCATCTTAATATCCAAACATATTTAAACTAATCTCAAGTGAATCTCATAAAACTCATTCAACCATTTTAATTCACTATTATTCATAAAGAACTCAACTCAGTTCAGCTGATCAGCTCTATATCCAAACACAGCCTAAGTTGAAGGTTTTTCTTACAAACTTAGGTTGGCTTCTAGCAAACGCTACTCGAAATGGATTCTGGCAAACTCATATCCATGTCAAGATAGGGTAGCAAATGGAACGAATGAATCTACTATGTTGTTCGGCCCAAGTGTACCGCTCTATTTGACAGCTCATCAAATTAATTTTAATTTTTTTTTTACTTAATAATTAAGAAAATGATTTTTAGTGTATTGATATATTTTTTATTTTTTTAAATATTTAGATATATTAAAAAATATAAAAAAAATAAAAAATAAAAAAATATATTTGTGCTAGGCGGCACGGCTCGCCCACGCCCACGCCCACGCCCAACTATCATTGTTGGGCCGCCGCATAGCACAACTCATTTTATTTCTCTTGTTTTGCATATGGAATGATCAATGTTAATTGTAATCCCACTAATCCCACTAAAGAGCCCATCTGCTCTCACCCTCTAGACATTTAACAGCAACAACCCAAAACTGCCACCCTGCTTATTTCTAGGACACAAGAATAAAAAACCAAATCAAGAATTTGTAGAGGAGCTTGCAAATAAATAAATAAACAGACACAACATAAACCTATAACTCCCTACGATGGCAAACGAGAAAGACAAAGGCAAAAAACTCGAGAAATCTGAAACTAGAATTCCACCATGAAATCAATAATGACCAATATAAACCCAGATCTCGTAGCCACGGAAAAATACAATATCTCCGTACCAAATAAAATCGGCCGAAGTTTAGGAGATTCTCGAAAATCTAGAAAATTAACATTGAAAAATAAAATAAAATAACAGATCATCTTATCAAAATTTTAAATATAATTTTGGTGATCATTTCAGTTAAGATATTGAAATGCAATATTTCGATATTGATACTGTTTCGAGATTAATTAGATATTATATATAAATATTTATATGTATATATAAACTAACAACTAATAAAATAAATATATATATATAAATACATATATATATATATAAGTGTGTATCATATATATATATATAATATGGAAGAATTAAAAATTTATATAAAAAAAATATATGTTAAAAAAATTATAAATTTGAATTGAGACACAAAAATGCTTCGCCCACCACTGAGTTTTACCGCTGCCTACTCCCGCTTGATGTGGCATGTCCGTGGCATCAATTTAAAATATTAAAAAAAAAATTGAATCAGTCCGCTTTCTTTCCACTTCATAGCATTTTTCTTCCCCTGTTCTTGCCTTCTTCGAATCATTCATCCCAACTCCACATCGTAGAAGGCTTCTCGTTATTCTCTCTTCCACATCATCTCCTCCACCTCGTCAGAAACACTGTCTCGACGGATGAACATTTGGTCACAACCCAGAGCCTCAGGTGAGAATCAACGTACAGGCCACAGCCCAGATTTTTTACTATGGATGCTTTTGGTAAAGTTAACTATTTTTTTTAGTCCATCTTGTAAACAAGAAAACAATTTTTCTGCCTTTCCATTTTTTTCCTCTTCATGGATTGAGCCGGAACTTTCCCTTGTTGGGTTTATTTTTCTGCAATTCTGAATAATCCATGAGAAAGAAAAACGTATTCTTTTTTTATTAATTTAGTTTTGTGCTCTGGGATATTTTAAAGGTATTTTGCATAAAATTGATGGCTTTTTCGATGGGTATTGATGTTGAGCTCAGTCTTTCCCACCGATGGTTGTTAATAAATGTCTCAATATGAGCACAATCTATTTGACGAAATGTCTCAGTTTTCCTTCTTCCAAAATGCTTGCATATCTCTTGGTCTAAATAAATCCATCTGCACTGTTTTCTGGCACCATTTTTATTCTATGTTTGTTGATGTAATATAACTGTTTGCAGTTTGTTGAAGCTAAATGCACTATCCGGGGATGTATCAAAACTCCAACGTCCCTTGGGCAGTCACCAAGTGTCAGCGAATGGGGATATGTTCCTTCAATTGGTCAACTTGGCTTTCAGTCACAAAATGTGGGCTTTTTCACACTGGCATATAGACTCTACAGATGCAGATCAAGTTTCACTCAGATAACAAATATAAGATACATACTTACATCATAATCAACATACTTCCATCATAATCTCACAATTCCTGATTTCTAGTGCATATATTTTCCTCTTAATACAGGTTGCAAAGGTAATGGAGTTTGTTGGTGGTGAAATGGTGCACTGGGCAGGGTAAACGAGTATTTTTGGAAAAAGGTAAGGGAAAATATCTCAGAACCATCTCTCTGTCGATGCTTGCTTTTAACAGCAAGATTGCTGGCTATACACTGCAACAGGAATGAAAATCTGAGATCTTAGATACGTTGTTACAGGAAAAAAAAAATCTTGAAGTATGTTGCCATTAGAGTTATTGGCTTCAAATTTAATGTCTCATCTGGTTGTAACTTTCCTTTTATGACCTGAATAGCGATGATGGATTTGTGCATTTGGTACTAAAAGATTTCAAAGGGATCCAATTCCTTGGGATGAAATGCAGAGATTTGATTTTTGATAGAGCTACTTCAGCCATAGACTTAAAGTAGAAATATATGATGTTTAAAAGTTTACTAATAGCACCAAATCAAATTAAGTGGTTATGTAAATTGTACATACTTTCCTGCGTTTGTTGGGGTTGAAAGTTCTCAAAATATGGTATGTTATTTATTCGTACTCTTGGTTGTTCAGAAGTGATTGGTAATTTTGGTCTGCTAATACATGTTGGTCGATTTTGGAGGCTGAGCATTCTTGTGGGTTTTTTTTTTCGGTATGACTTGAAAATACCACCATATGGCGAAAAGGGGATCAATTGATTAAAAACCGAACTTTGAAAAATGCAACTAGTAATAGAAATCCAAACAACTCGACATCGACTAGAAATAGAGGCGTGAGGGAAAACTTGAGTGTCAATTTATTTATAGTAATTTCAATGATGTGAGTACTTTATTTATGATTTTATTTTGAGAAATTATGAGAAAACAATGTGAGCAAGATGTAATTTTCATGTCATGTCATGTACTTTGTTTTGGATTTTATCCGAAGTTGTTTTCATTTTGGATTAATTTTCATCCTTTTAGTTTTATTTATTGAGCCTGTCATTCTTTGTTGATCCATCTATGTTAATTATCCATTTTGCACTGGAGCATCACTGTTTTGCATTGATTATATTAGTTTTGTGACTGCCAAGAGCGTCATTTATTTTTTGCTCTCTGAAAATGTTACCAAAACAGAGTGATTACAGTGGTTCTTGAAAAATCCACCTTCTGAACATGGCAAAGCATTCCTTAGGCATGTGTACTCCGGAGCTGTGTGAACCCCTCCCTACATAATCATTGTTCATTATAATTTCACTTACTTCCTTCCCCTCGGTCAAATAAAAAAAAAAAAAAACATTCACTCTACAAGTACAACATAATTCTTGCCTTTATAGTTGCACAATGGAATAATTAGAGGGCAGAGAATTTAAACTGCTCATTTTTTATTTTTTTATTTTTTACTTATTTTTGTAATGAAGAGGGAAGGGCACCCATGTGTGCGTACTGCCTGCCCCCTCTCCTCTGTGAGCATGAATGATGTTGAACTCATTGTTCTAATGCTATTTCAGAGTTAGCTTTTGTCGATGTAAAATATTGCATGGTGAAAAGCCGCATGTTGATCTTCTGAAAGTCTAATAAATAACAAAAGAACTGATATGGATCAAACTTGAAAACTGAAACCTGAAAAGTAATTGTCATTGATCTTTAAATGACAGTGTAGTTTCATTACAAAAAACCTGGATCAAACTTCATCAATAAAGCATTGAAGTACTCAAGAACAACGTCTTCTGGAATTTACAATAGCTACATGTTTATGGAGACAAAATGCACTAAAAACAGTCGTCTCCACCAAAAAATATATCATCTCCACTCCACCAATGATACTTCACCAAAAAGGGAGGAGCAGTTCGTCTATCACCAATACCTGCAAATATCAAGCAAGTATAAAGCAAAAATCTGCATATATCAAGCAAATATAAAGCAAAATTTGCATATATGCAAGCAAGTATAAAGCAAAAATCTGCATAAATATAACTCTCATTCAAGCAAGCAGATAAATAGAAAATGCAACTGCAAAAAGACTAAGAAATAGGAACAGAATATTCAAGCTAAACAAACACACATCACAGAAAAATTTTCCACAAAACGAAAAAAAGTGGATCACATATACTAATGGGTTTTGGATGAATAAAGGGTAAGAGTTTTTCCTCCTTAACAATGTGGAGCCTATTCACTAAAATCTGGGAAATTACAAGAGATTTTTTACATAATTCTTGAAGTTTAGCTCAAAGTAAAGATCACTTTCATTGCAATGTCTGCATAGTAATCCCTTTAATGTCTGCTTGTCAAAAAGTTCTCTGTGGACCGATTTCAGCACCATTGAAATGGGAATATAAAAAGCATTCTTGTTTTAACGGCTAAACTTAATCAACACTTGAGAGCTTTCCTTCGAGCAAAAACTTTGCTTTTCATCATCACAATTATTAAAGTGTTACCCAAATCCAAACTCCGAAGGGATAAAAAAAGCACAAAATATAATAATGGTTCTTGCTTGTAATGGATAGCTGCAGCTCCAATTAGTGAAGCATGATGCCAGGCCCAAGATTGCCCCGAAGCATTTCTGGTAGAGAGAGGTCAAGGAATGCTGCGTACAAAAAAAACAAACAAACAAAGGAGAATATCAAAACTAAAAAGATGATTCAAACCACTGATTTCATCGTAATCAATTTATAGATCAAAGCCCTAATTGATTTGGTAAAAATACATGCCTAGGTTTACTGGAATTATTGGAAGGATTGAAGGGACAATTGGTATATATAAATAAAAAATAAAAGGGAAAAAATTACGAAAGAAGTTGAAGGCAAATCAAACAGTAGTGTTGTTTTGTATTGACTCACCTTTGCCTCTCCAGAGTGATGCACAGATACAGCTTTTCTCTCAATTTTGCTTTATTTTTATCTATAATCTCAGAAGCGTTGCTCATTCGTTGTGGTTAAGGGATGTCGTGTAATAAAAAGCAAACAAACAAATGAGAATATCAAAAATGAAAAGATGTTTCAAATCCACCAATTTCATCAAAACCTTTTTCGATTTGAGGGAAAAATATAGAAATGTACCTCTCGTATGGGAGGTCGGACGGAGGAGAGCCGGAAGACTGCGCTGGAAATGGATCTCTTCTGCCACGCGGACTGGATGTCGGTGAAGGTCTGACGGAGGAGCCATAGGAAATGAAGGCAAGCCACGTGGCATAACACGTCAAGCGGGAAAACTCAGCGGTATCTGTAGCATTGCCTTTTGTACAACTACTTTTGTTTTTATTGATTTCATGTTTTGTATAAGAATTTTATTACGTATAAGTAAAGTTTAGTATTAATTTGTATATTAATATTGATTTATTCATATTTAAAATTTAAATTAGTACTATTTTTAATAAAATTTATTTTTTGATTAATTATATTAAATTAATATATATATTAGTTTATAATTGTGTTTGCAACTAGATTTTTCGTTTATACAACTACCTCTACCCCACCTCTTGGAACTACCATTAGTTGTATATAGTCTTCTTTTTTATTTTTTTTTTATTTTTTAATATTTTTCAATGTCTTTTTTTAAAAAATTTACAATATTATTAAAAATATTTTCTTAATCAAGAAATATAAATATAATAATAATATCAGCTGTAGCTCCCAGTCTGCTTATTATTTTCCTTATCCAAAATTCCGCATTGGAATGTTGGAGTCTTATCAACTTTCAAGCTGTCCCTGATGTGGAATTTTAAAACTAAAATTAAGCGTTGAAAATGAAGATAGGTTGCATTTGATTCCTCAAACTCCTCTCAATTTATCTCATCTAATAATTATAATTTTTTAACTTTTAATATAAAATATAATAAAAAATTTAACTTTTTCAAACTTTAAAATAATAATAATATTAAAAAATAATATTCTAATAATTTATTATTTAACTTTTAACTTTTATCTCAATTCAACTCAGCGTCTAAATCGGTCCACTCAAAATGTCTTTATGTTAAATTATGAATTAGCACAAAAATATAAGATGACATGTCAAGGTGAATTTATAAATATATATATATATATTTATATATATATTTAATGATACTCATCTCACCCTTCTAATTAGGAAAAAGTCCCTTTGCCGCCTGGGGTTGACCGCTAGGCAAATTTTTTTTTTTTTATTTAGTGATTAAGAAAGTAATTTTAAATGTATTGATGTATTTTTTTTACTTAATGATTAAAAAATTGTGAAATAAAAAATAAAATAAAATAAATGCTGGGCGTATCGCTGGCGATACGTTTGAAGCGGCGTAGTAGCCGGACCCTTCTAATTAACATAATTTTCGAGAGAAGTTTTCCTTGATTAAGTTTGTTTGGGTTAGGTATGATCATTGGTGGAGCGGCGGCAACTGTTTTCTTCACTTGAGCTGCCTGTCATTGATTATGATCTTACACTTCTGTTTCAGCCAATGTTGGTGTTGGGGATCAGTATTGGAGTTACTTTCAATGTGAGTTTTCCTGACTGGATAATCACAGTCTTGTTAATGGTCACCTTCATCGGTATTTATTTTTTGAACTGCTATTTCTGCATGTTCCTCTTGGACAGCCTCCCTGATCCGGTCATGATTACCTGCAGTGACATCAAGCAAGGCATTCATTGAGTGTGTTGAGACATGGTAAAAGGAAACCATAATTCAAAGGTATGACTCTTAGGCTGTGTTTGGGTGTTGAAGTCTCTTCAACACTTCTCACTACTATTCATTACTTTATTATTACTTTTCACCTACTTTTTTTACTATTCATTACTTTTTACCTACTTTTTATTACTATTCATTACTTTATTATTACTTTTCACCTACTTTTTATTACTATTCACAACTCTCCTTAACACTTCTCAACACCCAAACCCACCCTTAATTATAGAGAGAGTTGAAATAGATGGTATGTCACAAGATTACAACAGTAACGTGAGATAAATACCAGCTAAGATAAGTGGATTTGTGAGATTTGAGAGAATATTATTGGTGTCGAGTTTACTTTCTTTTAAAGGGTATTTAAGTCATTTAATTTTAAAAGATTATTGTATGTAAATTTATGCTATTATAAATTTCAAATTAAAAGGATTGACCTATGGGAAAAAAGAAGAAGTAAAAAACGACATTTGTTTAAACCATTTAAGAAAAATAAGTTACATAAAAACTTGGTTTATTTGTAAAGAGTCTTGTTAGAGCACTAGTAATGAGTTCAACAAAATTAAATTTTAGTCAAAAAATAATTAAAATATAAAATAAAATGCTACAATAGTCTCAACAAATGAATAATGAATTTAACCTTTGGCCATATGAGTGAAAGAGACTAGCAAAAGTTCAAAATCAATATTTTAATAGAATAGTGAAAGATTTGTTGAGTCTATTATTTAGTGTTGTAAAAAGTGACTAGTTAAAATTTATAAAAATAAATTTTTTAACTAAATTTTAACTAAAATTTGTTGAGGCCGCTACTAATGCATGTTCTAAGGACACAAATGAATCTCGTAACGTAATGTGTCACCATATTAGTTAATTTTATTTTGAGTTTTGCTACATACAAGTACAGTCGTGCACTAATCTGTGTACCAATATTGATTTATTCGTACTTAAAATTTAAATTAACATTGTTTTCAATAAAATCTATTTTTTGACTAATTACATCACATTGGTGCACAAATTAGTACACAATTATACTTACAACTATATTTTTCTTTTTTCTTTTTTTCATTTTCTCAGTCTACCCCTAAACCTAGCCCCTGCATTTTTGGTGTTTCCTCTTTTTTTTTTTTTTTGGTCCCACTTGGTGTCCTCACTCCTATGTACGTCCATTATAAGACAATGTTTCTCCATTCTTGTTCATTACATTGCCGATGACTGTTGTTTCATCGTTAACGTTGGTATGTTTACTCTCTTAGTGTTTTTTTTTTCATGTTTCTGGTATATACCACCAGCTGTCGAAAATGGAGAGAGAGAGAGAGGAAGGGAGAGAGAAACGAAAATGGAGAGAGAAGAGGTTGAGAGTTTGAGAGAGAGAGAGAGAGAGTAAGAAGGGGGGGGGGGGGGGGAGGGAAACTTGGTGTGTGAAGTAATGAAAAGAACCAAAAAAAAAAAAAAAATGAAATGACACATAAGTGCATAGAAATTTTTGTGTGGGATTATTTTGTATTAGTTTTCATTTGTAAAAGATATCCTGCTCGAGCACAATTTCCGCGCCTAAATATTCGTCGCTGAGAAACAATCTACTTCAGACCACCACAAGGTCGTAGCTCAGTTGATACAAGTTAGTATTTTATGATTTCGAAGTTCGGCGTTCGAGTAAGATCATGGGTTAACACTAATAATTGTGATGGTAAAATTTGACCTTTGGGTCATGCTTCGAACCATTTATATATTTTACAAGTGTTGCGGTGACAGACTCATCTTTAAAATGATAATTATGATTTAAACTAGACATTCTATAGCGATAAGGGACTCTTTTTCTGAAGCGGTAGTTACGCCTGTCGCCCCCACTTCTTCCTTTCAAGAAAAACAACAAATCTGCTTCTGGTCCATAAATTTGCCGTGCTGCCAATATACAGCAGTGTTCTGAGGTTTGGCGTCACCTTCTTGTTTGGTTTGGTTGTGACGTAAGAGCATACATAAGCATAAAGGATTGATAATTAAGGCACGTTCCCGATGCCATGAATTCAGTACTGTACGTACCCTCTTCCCTCCAGGCTCCATTAAGATACAGAGCATCAAATTGAAATGGGTAGCTGGGACTCGAGCACAGTGCGCTGCCACCACTCAAGTGAGCTACTCCCTCTCAGTATTATTAAAAAAAATCTTTAATTATAATAGAGAAATATCGTGATAACAAAAATACATCACGACAAACTCAAACTGACTTCACTAATTTTTAACATAAGGAATATTCAAACTAGTTGAGGCTGAAAAGAATGTAAGCATAAAGATAAGCTGTCTTGACTACTGAGAAGAACATTCAAGAACATTTTACACAACCGCAGCTTCTACGTTACCTTATCTTTCACAATTTGTGATGCATTATCAAGAACACTAAGGAATAGTGTAAGCATGAGTCGCTGCGGTCAAAAGACAGCATAGAAGAACTACCCATTCTCGATTAGGTGCTCAGTCCCATTTTGATTTTGTCCCTTCAAAGTTACTATTAATATAAATTGTATTATTTTTCTATTTTCTTTCTAATATATTTTAAACTTTATTGATCATTAAAGGAAAAAAAAATTACAACTTCATTACCATTCACTTTCTTAATCATTAACAAACAATTAAAATATTCAAACGATACCTTGAATGCAAAAACATAAGACTAAGTATCATTTTCCCATATCGATTAAGGTGAATACTACTTTAAGCTTGAATGCCCATCATGCCCAGTTTCCTTATATCTTCGATTAACAATGTAATGTTAAGGAATGAAGATCCGCCTTGTTCTGTTGCCTCCCTTGCCACCTCTGCAAGCTTTCTTACTCGTTCTCTTCTCTCTTCCATTTCTGTTCCTTCAGCCATTATCTTTTGTATAGCTTCTCTAACTTTCTCCCTCTTCACTAAGACTCCAGACTTCCCATCCTCCCCCACGGGGACAGCTATCTCATTCCCTACACTCTCACCAATATTCAAAACTTGCACAACCAACTTCTCATTAAAAAACTGATCAGCAAAAAGAGGCCATGTCACCATTGGCACGCCAGCACAAACCGCTTCTAGCGTTGAATTCCAGCCGCAATGGGTCAAAAACCCTCCGATTGCAGGGTGTGACAAGATCAGCACTTGAGGAGCCCAGCCCCTGATCAAGAGGCCTCTCCCTTTAGTTCTTTCTCCAAAACCATTCTCTAATATCCACTTCTCCAGCTCTTCTTTTCCATTACCTCCTCTAATGACCCAGAGAAATGGCCTATTGGAAGCTTCCAAGCCTAGACCAAGCTCTATTAGTTGTAATGGTGTGAGGCGGCAAAGGGTTCCAAGACAAGCATAAACAACAGAATTCTCAGGCCACGAATCAAGCCACTTCAAGCACTTGTTTTCGTCAATGGAGGACTTGTTACCTCTCTGAGCCTTCTCCAAGTCCGTCTTGTTGGACAGTGAAACCGGCCCAATACACCAAACTTTATCATCTCCTTTTGCCTTGCAATACTCCTTGACATATGCTGATTCCAACTCCTCAAAGCTGTTGATCACTATTCCATAAGCTCCTTCTTCAGATGCTCTTATCTTTGCATGAAGATCTTTAAAATTGTCTTGCATGGAGGGATTCAAGCTCGATGGTAGTTGTGCTTTAGTTAACTCAATTCTTTCAGGTAAACCTGGCACTACAAAGGGTTTTGAATCGGAGGCACTCACGTGGACCTTAGATGCGTGCAAACTTTGACAGCACAAGAGATTGAAACAACTTGTGCCATCAAATAAAAGTATTGGTATGTTAAACTTTCCAGCAACCTCAGCTGTCCAAGGAAGATTCTTGTCAGCCAATATGCAGCTCGGACTCGATTCCATGTCTTCAAGTAATTCTTCCAGCGGTTGTTGCAGCTTATTAACAGCAGTAAAGAAGTTCCCAAACAAGTCGCGTGAAGGGATTGAATCGATACTTTCACATCCCTCCGGCAAGCCCACCTCATGGAGTTGTAACGGGAGCTGGACAAGTCGGATTGGGAGCCCAGATTCAATGGCACGACTGATGATCGGCTTGATTCGAACGGCATTTAAGGTTGTTGTGATAATGGTGATGATAACACCACGTTGTGCCAGCAGCCTAGCCATGTCAGCCATGGGAATAATGTGTCCCGGACACATCAACGGTATCATCACAAAGTGAAGCTGGTGGTCGGCGCCTGAATATTGTTGTGCCATTGCAGAATTTGGATTGTCGAGGAATTGAAAATGAAGCAATTTATAAGGTTCAAATCTTATACGAATATAATATTAGTTGTGGCTCTTCCTGTACTATCAATGCACTAACTTCGATAAAATCTATGCATTCTGTCCTATATGTGACCTTCATTTATCTCGTGCATATAAATATTTTGGATACACTTATCTAGTTTGTGGGGCCTCGTGTTTTGGATACACTTATCTCATGATTTTATATATATCCAAACTTATTTAATATATATATATATATATCCAAATTGTAGGTATATAAATATATACATATATATCTATTTTATTCTATTAGTGACTATGTAACTATACAGTAATTTTTCTTATTCTCCGTTAATTTACTTAATGACTATGTATTTTCTTATTTTTTTATTAAGAAATAAAAATACTATTATCATTAAATAATTATTTATTATATTTTTTATTAATAAATAATTATAAATATATCACATTATATATAATAAAATATAAATAGAATGATGGTGTATTCTATAATATTATTGTTAATAAATTATTTATTATATTTTATATAAAAAATTATTATTATTATTATTATTATTATTATTATTATTATTTTTTGAATTGGGATGTATTTTCAAACCTGCCAGTTTACATGCATGACAAATCGATGTATGTCCCATAAATTCTTAGTCCTTGACTCAGAAGATTCCTTTACAGCAATGATGGGCAAAGTTTTAAAATTCGTTCCGTTCCGGTCGGAATGGCCGGAATTTTTCGTGCCGGAACAGTGACCGGAATGGGATAGGTATCTGTTCCGTTCCGGGTCAAATTCCGGCCATTCCGGTCAAATTCCGGCCGTTCCGGTCAATTCCGGCCGGAATTCCGGTATTCCGGCCGGAATAGTAATTCCGGTCCGAAAAAAAAAAAAAACTTTTAAATAAGTTAAAAAATAATGAATAAAATTGTACTTTAAGAATTCAAATACCTCTTTCCGTGCATTAGAAGTATTGTTACTTTTAATAATTTTTCTATTCTTTAATTTTTTTCCTTTATTTTTGTGTCTTAACTCAAGTTTGTAAATTTTTTCAATATATATTCATTTTATAAATCTTTAATTCTTCTATATATATACACATATACATATCACACACTTACATATATGTATTTATTTTATTAATTGTTAGTTTATATATACATATAAATATTTATATATAATATATAATTAATTTTGAAACGGTACACCGAAACGTATCGGTATCGAAATATTTCGTTCCAGTGCTTCAACCGGAATAGTCTGAAACGGATTTCAAAACTTTGATGATGGGAGGGCGAGGAGAGAGATATCAAAGCAACAGGTGCATGTACGTCCCATAAATTCTCAGGCCTTGACTCAGAAGATTCCTTTACAGCAATGATGGCTGGGCGAGGAGACAGATATCCAAGCAACATGTGCAGGGTGAGGGGAAGGGAGAGAGAAAATAAAAATATTGTGATCATCTGTGATTTATTATTTTTTCAGTTCAACCTATATGTGGCAGTGTCTTATACGTGGGTGTTTCTTTTGCCACCAGACCGGTGAGAGCGTCTCTCGTGTACGTATGTCTATAGACACACTTGGCAACCGCTCGAAAGTAAAATCGTAATGGTAAAGGCATGACGACGGTCATGACAAAGCCATGCATCTAATTCATTAATTATTTGACAGAACAACTACTGATGATCCATGGCGCCACTTGACCAGCTTCCAGCCTGTGAACAGCCAGAGATCACAGAATTCCAGCGGAGCAATGTTTTCACACGCATCTCAACGAACAAAGAAAAAACAGCGTCTCTCTTATCACAGTTGGACTACATGCATGGGTCAGCACATTGGCATTCATTTTATCGAGAAAAAATATAGTTGTAAAGATAATTGTGTATTAATTTGTGTATTAATATAATGTAATTAATTAAAAAATAAATTTTATTAAAAATAATATTAATTTAAATTTTAAATGTAAATAAATCAGTATTGATATATAGATTAGTACGCGACTGTATTTATATATAACAAAACTCTTTTATCGAAGCCATCGCTAAAATTTAATTAAAGGAAAAATATAGTTACAAGTATAATTATGTATTAATCTGTACATCAATATGATGTGATTGATTAAAAAGTAAATTTTATTAAAAATAATATTAATTTAAAATTTAAATATGAATAAATCAGTATTGATATATAAATTAATATGCGACTATACTTGTATATAACAAAACTCTTAATTAAAAGCATTCTATATCCATAAAACCAAAACTATTAAAGTTAAAATCGGCCGTTGGATTAGTTTTTAAAATAATATAATATTAATTTTAAATAATAATATTTTTAATTTTGTTCAAATGGGCATGAGTTCAGTAGATTCATCTTTGAAGGGGTGCCAATGAAAAATATAAAAGCGATGGCTTTCACCAATTAAGAATGACATAAAGTCTGGTACGTGCAACAACAACCAATGATCATGACCTGGCCTGCTTGTTGCTTGATGACCATACATGCTACATGCTTGTATCTCCAATGATGATGACCTGAAGTTCTAAAAGACCATAGCATGACCCTGCATCAGTATGTATGTATGTATGTATGTATGTGTGTGCTAACTGACCAAGATGTTTTAAAGTATCTAAAAGGAGAAATCTGATCTTATCTGATTACTTACAGTAATTGCAAAGCTTGAGAAAAAGGTTGAAGAGACTGAAATTTAGGTCAAATGCATCACGACCTAGTCATTAACAAATAAATTAGCAGTATGGTATACCACAATCCTAATAACTACTAACCAATCACATATAGCAGGAATAAGGCTTCACTTAATAACTTTATTAAAAATAAATGCACGTGTTTAAGCTAAAGTCATAATAAGGATCACACCACATATACAATCAATTGAATTTTTATCCCAAATTGATGATGAAGGTGAAGCATCCAAACTCTAAGGCTGCATTTAGTTCATTGATTGCATTCAGTGCAGTTCATATTTAAACTGCCATCAATATCCAAACACATGGTTTATACTGTTTTGAGTCCAGTTCAAATTGAATGCATCGTGGGCCTATAACTGACAAACTTTAATGGCTTGCCCTCTTGATTTTCCATCTCTCTCAGGGGGCTCACATGGCTGGCAACATACCAGCAAACTACTTACATACATTTTATTACTTTATGCAGTACTTTATTACTTTTGCGTATTGACACCATGGCTGGAGGTGAGTTCGTACAAAAAATTTTTTGTCTCTTGTGTCGGTAGTGAGCAGGAATGTTAAGTGAACAATAGATTTTAATAATGAAATTAATTTATTTTTACGATTATATATATATTAAAATTCATCTTAACATTCAAACACACTTAAATTTATCTCAAGTGGATATCACAAAACTCATTCAACCATCTCAACTCACTATTATTTGTAAAGAACTTAATTCAGCTCAATATCCAAATGCAACCTAAACTGAAAGTTTTTGTTACAAACTTAGGTTGGCTTCTGGCAAAAGCTATTGGAAATGGATTTTGGCAAACATACATCCATGTCAAGATAGGATAGCAAATGGACACGGACGGTGCATCTGAGAACATATTTTGTTTGGATAAATCTACTATGCCACTTCAAGTGTACCACTCCATTTGACAGCCCCTCAAATTATTTTTTTTTAAAAAAATTTTTACTTAATGATTAAAAAAATATTTTTAAAGTAAAAATATTTTTAATATATTGGTATATTTTTTTATTTTTTAAAATATTTAGATATATTTAAAAAATATGAAAAAAATAAAAATAAAAAATCACATTTTTCGCCTAGCACAACTCATTTTGTTTCTCTTGTTTTGCATATGGAATAAATCGAATGATCAATGTCAGTTGTAATCCCACTAATGAGCCCATTTGCTCTCACCCTCTACACATTTAACAGTAATAACCCAAAAATGCCACCCCGCTTATTTCTAGGACGCACGAATTAAAAACCAAATCAAATAAATAAGTAAACAGACAACGTAAACCTATAACTCCCTACGATCGCAAACGAGAAAGACGAAGGCAAAAAACTCGAGAAATCTGAAACTAGAATTCCACCATAAATCAATAATGATGAATATGAACCCAGATCCCGTAGCCACGGAAAAATACAAGATCTCCGTACCAAAGAAAATCGGCCAAAGTGCAGGAGATTCTCGAAAATCCAGAGAATCAACATTAAAAAATAAAATAAAATAACATATGAGTTTATCAAAATTTTGAATACTATTTTGGTGACCATTTCAGTTAAGATACTGGAACGAAATATTTTAATATCGATACTATTTTGAGATTAATTATATATTATATATAAATATTTATATGTATATATAAACTAACAACTAATAGAATAAATATATATATATATAAGTGTGTGTACATATATATATATGAAAGAATTGAAAATTTATAAAATGAATATATGTTAAAAAAATTACACACTTGAGTTGAGATACAAAAACAAAGAAAAAAATAAAAAAATATTTAAATTATTAAAAATAATTATTTTTAAAAAAGGAAAGAATTGGGGGATATATTTAGAATTACAAAAAAATTAAAATTATATCAATATATTTTGTATTCTAGAATTAATTAAATACTATCTAGATTTAAAATTTACAAAATACCATCTAAATATAAGAAAATTACAAACATAATCCAAAAATAGAATGATGATCGAAATGCCAATTCCGGCCAAAATGGGCCAGAATTTGAAGTGAAATGGAATATGGTAGTATAGTGTACTAAATACTATACCGGGATGAAAAATTCTGCCTGTACCAACTAGTACAGAACGGATTTAAAAACTTTAGATCTGACTAATAAAAATAAATCAAATAGAGAGATACAGAAGGCACAATGGCCCTACCTTGAGAAGTATAACCTCAAAAATATGGTCCGTGTCATGGATGTGTTCGAGAGAGGCGAGTATGACAAACAAGAAGCACAATGAAGAGAAGAGGGAACCAATAGAATATGGGAACCATCAAGGAAATGGAAGCACAAATTTCTAGACACGGGAACAGAGAGAAAATGGTGAAGAGGGAAGAGTAGCGTGATGGAGAGTAGAGGATGAGAAACAAACAGGCTCGGGCCAAGAAAGAGAAAATTTCGAGAGAAAAGAGAGATGGTAGTTTTGGACTGGATTTTTATACAATAGAATATTCATATGGTCTGTATACAGTAACTTGCCAAATATGACCAACGGATGCTTGTCACTATAGCTCAAAGTAATAAACTTATTACTTTAGCTAAAGAAATGCAGGTAATTTTAGAACAAATAAGGCAAATATTTGAAGGGTGTCCAAGGTGGTAACACTAGAGCTAGACACAATAGCTTTCGGTTTGAGAAGAAAATTGAGATATCTCAATCACGCTTTAACCTTGTAGATAATAGAGAGATTGTTGATCTAGGTACATCAAACTTGGCTTTATTCCTGACAAGCTAAATCTCCCCAAAAAATGAGAGCATGAATAAGAGAGGCAATCAAGTAGAGTTGAGTATTGCCTAGAAAGTAATACAACTGGTGAATGGCACCACTTAATTTCTAGTTAGGGAAAGAAGTGGGAGTGTAGCAAATAACATTATAAAAGTAGCATTTGTTAAAAGGCAGGTTATTGATCAACTCAAATGCCAATCTCATGTTCAAAAGACCTAGTCTATAGTCACTATAAGAAAACTGCTTATTTACGACTAGTTAATTTCAGTGAAATGATTATTTTCAGCTAAAATTGGTTACAAATGATCTTTTGATTGTAATAAATTAATCACAAAAGTTCGATTTTCTTGTAGTGAGCCGAGATCCGAAGACCAATTTGATGTCATGTAGGAACAAAAACAAATTAACCTTGTTTTTTAACATAACTAAATTGAATACAAAATACGAAACATAAATACAAAACTCAAATTGAATGTAAGTATATATTGGCTAGCTATCAAGTTTGTTTTAATCACAGATCGACGATCTCGATCGGGTTGTACATTATCATGTTATGATCATTAGCTTTCACCAATATGTGTGATCCATTATGTGAACGATTGAGTTTTGTAAGCATGGGCTTCTGTGACCGAGGGAGAGTATAAAGATCACATATTCATTGTCGATTAATTTTGTGCATATGACGTTAAACTTGATTTCCCATGCCTAGTTTCCTTATATCTTCGACTAACAATGTAATGTTAAGAAATGAAGACCCTCCCTTTTCTGTTGCCTCCTTTGCCATCTCTGCAAGCTTTCTTGTTCTTTCTCTTATGTCTTCCCTTTCTTTTCCTTCGGTCATTATCTTTTCTATAGTCGCCCTAACTTCCTCCCTTTTCACCAAGACTCCAAACTTCCCTTCCTCCCTTGCGGGAACTGCTATCTCCTTCCTCACTCTCTCACCAATCTTCAAGACTTGCACAACTAACTTCTCATTAAATAATTGATTTGCAGAAAGAGGCCATGTTACCATTGGCACGCCAGCACAAACCGCTTCTAGCATTGAATTCCAGCGGCAATGAGTGAAAAACCCTCCGATCGCAAGGTGTGACAATATCAGTACTTGAGGAGCCCATCTGCAGATCAAGAGGCCTCTCCCTTTCGTCCTCTCTTCGAAACCATCCTCTGATATCCACTTCTCCAGCTCATCTTTTCCATTATTTTCTCTAATGACCCAAAGAAATGGCCTTTTGCAAGCTTCCAAGCCTAGACCAAGCTCTATTAATTGTAAAGATGTGAGGCAGCTAATGGATCCAAGACAAGCATAAACAACAGAGTTCTCAGGCCACGAGTCAAGCCACTTC
Organism: Carya illinoinensis; assembly: GCF_018687715.1. Lineage (NCBI taxonomy): Eukaryota > Viridiplantae > Streptophyta > Magnoliopsida > Fagales > Juglandaceae > Carya > Carya illinoinensis. The sequence continues at coordinate 10,326,734 of NC_056766.1, read as the reverse complement.
AGGCACTTGTTTTTTTTTATCAATGGAGGATGTGCTACCTCTTCGAGCCTTCTCCAAGTCCGTCTTGTTGGCTAGTGAAACCGGGCCAATACACCAAACTTTATGATCTCCTTTTGCCTTGCGATACTCCTTAACATATGCTGATTCCAACTCCTCAAAACTGTTGATCACTATACCATATGCTTCTTTTTCAAAAGCCCTTATCTTTGCTTGATGATCTTTAAAGTCTTGAATGGAGTGATTCAAGCCCGATGGTAGTTGTGCTTTAGTTAACTCAATTCTTTCAGGTAAACCCGGCACTAAAAAGGGCTTTGAATTGGAGGCACTCATGTGGACCTGAGATGCGTGCAAACTATGACAACACAAGAGATTGAAACAACTTATACCATCAAATAAAAGTCTTGGAATGTTAAACTTTGCAGCAACATCAATTGTCCAAGGAAGATTCTTGTCAGCCAATATGCAGTTCGAACTCGATTCCATGTCGTCAAGTAATTCTTCTATTGGATGTTTAAGCTTACTAACAGCAACAAAGAAGTTTCTAATTAAGCCGCGTGAAGGGATTGAATCGATACTTTCACATCCCTCTGGCAGGCCCACCTCATGGAGTGGCAATTGAAGTTGGACAAGTTGGATTGGGAGGCCGGATTCAACAGCACAACCAATGATTGGCCGGAGTCGGGTAGCATTGACGGTTGTGGTGACAATCGTGATGATGACACCACGTTGTGCGAGTAGCCTGGCCATGTCAGTCATGGGAATAATGTGTCCCGGTGACATCAACGGGATCATCACAAAGTGAAGTTGGTGGTCGGCGCCAGAATATCATGATGCCATTGCAGTATTGGGATTGCTGGATCAATTGAAAAAGAATTAACCAGATTAATTATAAGGTTCAAATCCTAGACGAATACAAGTTGGGGTGTGGCTCTTCCTGCAAAAGTAGATCAACTCATCCGTCGTCAATCGCCAGTGTTTCGTGGAGCTGTGGTGACCTTTGAGCAGAACGTAGTACATACGCGTCGATATTAAAGATATATTAAAGGAATCTAGTTGGCTGTCTGTGTGGCGTTCACGTCTCCCTCAAAATTTTATGGGACGTCGTGTTTTTGTTGCATTTAGGTCCGGTTGCAGTTAATTCTCTGCTCAAAATTAAAATTTTTATTTTACTATTATAATTTTTAAATTTTTTTATATAAAATATAATAAATAATTTAATTTATTTCAATTTTTTAAAATTTTTAAATAATAATAATATTAAAATATAATATTTTAATATTTTATTTTAAAATTCAAAATTTTTTACTATCAAACCGAACTTAGGAGCTTGACCCTACTCATCATAAGATGGTTTATTGGGAAAAGATAATGGGATAACCAAATAGCACATCCAAGCGGAAATACTAATAATTTTAGGAAGGAGTTATGTTGAAGTTACTTTTGTAATTTTTTTTTAAAGTATTTTATTGATAGAAAAATTTTATATATTATATTATTATTTTATTTTTATTTTATTAAATAAAATGTAGTATATTTATTATTATTAAATGATAATTTATTATATATATTTTTTTATTATTTAATGATGATAAATATGTCACATTTTTTTTAATATAATAATAATAAGACGAGAGTATGGTATATATTATTATTTTAATAGATATAATTGATTAAAATAATTATTTTATATTTAAAAATATGAGATAACTAATTACATTAATAAAATAAATAAAAAATACGTAAAAATTAACTGTACTTAACATTTCTGTTAAGGAAAAATTACGATTCGGAGTTTCCTGCGGTCTGCATCTTTCCAAAAGTTTTATGTTCGATCGGTTTACTAAAAAGTTAGAAGTAGTATCCACAGATATGATCAAATTTCAAAATTATCGTTCTATTAGGACTGTAATGATCATCAGTACGTCATCACCAATATAAAGATGAAACATATCGTATTATGTACTGCCAGCACTTCAAAAGTTCGAGAAATGCGCAACGATCAGCATCCTAGGTCATGCTAGATCAACATGAACATTTGTCTGGTTTAGACAATGAATTGAAATGAAATTAAATAAAAATTAAATTAAATATTATTTTTATTTTGGTATTGAAAAAGTTGAATTATTTATTATATTTTATTTGAAAGTTTAAAAAATTTATAATGATTAGATGAGATAAAATTAAATAAAATCATTTCAGTATCCAAAATAGACCGGTTTTGAGAAGTTGAAAAAGTAATAGATCCTATCAATTATTGATTTGAAATAAGTTGACAACCATAGCCTGAAATTTCGATTTTAATGTGCTACGGTGGCCAATAGTCTGTCCGTCATGTCAACATTTTCTATCACGTTTTGTTTGGATAGTGAAATGAGATTAGATAATCTGTAAATAATAGTAAAATAGTTTAACTGTAAAATAGTTTAACTAATATGTTTTATGGAATTTTAGGAAGGGAATGAGAAAAAGTTAGATAAAAATATTATAATGTTAAAATATTATTAAAATATAAGTTTTTAATATAATTTTTATTTTAGTATTTGTAAAAGTTGGAATTGTTTTTTGTATTTTGTTTAGAATTAAAAATGTTTTAATGATTAAAAAAATATAGGATAAAATCAATCAACATTCAAAAAATTAAAAGAAAAACTCAGGTAGCCAAAAATTTTGTATTCAGATTCACTTTACTCAAGCACAAGTTTCTATTCATGTCTTCAAATGAAGTCATTTCAATGATGCTAACTCCTGAACAGCCATCCCCTCCACTGTCTCTCATCATGTCCCTCATCCTTGCTACATCATCCCACCTCCCTTTCATAGCATAAAGATTTGACATTAACACGAAAAACCCACCATTGCTGCAATCCAAGAAAAGTAACTTCTTGGCAAAACATTCCCCAAGCCTGACCTCTTGATGGATGCAAGCAGCGCTGAGCAAAGCTCCCCACACGGCAGAATCAGGCTTAATCTCCATATCCTTGACACAATCCATTGCTTCTTCAAACAAGCCTGCCCGAGCAAGGAGACCAACCATGCATGCATAGTGCTGCAAACCCGGCACCATGCCAAACTCTTCTCTCATGATTTGGAAGTACCTTCTTCCTTTATCAACAAGACCCCCATGAGTACAAGCAGCTAAAACACCCAAGAAGGTAATTTTATCAGGTTTTAGTCCTTGAACTTGCATTTCAGAATAACAGCCAAGAGCTTTATGCTCATGCCCATATAAACTGTAGCCTGAGATTATCGCATTCCATGTTGCCAAACATGGCTCTTTGATGCTCTTAAACACCCGTTCAGCACAATCTATTCTTCCGCACTTGGTGTACATGTCTATAAGAGCAGTTCCAACAAAATCTTCCACTTCTAGATTGTTTCTTAGGACGTAAGTATGAAGTCTCTCCCCAAACTGTAGGTATCCAAGTTGGCAACAACCTGAAAGTAAACTCGCAATGGTAATCGCATCTGGACTGTGATCAAACCTCTGCATTTGACAGAACAACTCCATGGCGTCACTTGGCCTTCCAGCCTGTACACAGCCAGATATCACAGAATTCCAGCTGATCAATGTTTTCTCACGCATCTCAAAAAACAAAGAAAAAGCAGCTTCTATATCATCAAAGTTGGAGTACATGCTTATCAGGCCATTTGCAACCAAACTATTATCACTCAACCCAATCTTTAATCCATAACCATGGAATGTGAGTCCAATGCCCAAGTGAACAGGATGTGTAATCCCATGGAGGATGCTGACCATAGCAACTGCATCCATCTTCATCTCTAATTGCTGCATTTGATTAAAGCAACCCACCACCAAATCCATCTTTCCTTTCTCAGCATGGCTTGAAATAATTGCTGTAAGGGAAACCAAGTTCTTCTGGGGAAATGACTCATAAAGCAGCTCGGCTAATTCTGTGTTCATGTACCTTGCATAAACACAAACAAGTGTAGTAATCACAGAAGTGTCATTGACAACACCAGTTTTGATTGCATAACAATGTATAGATTCAGGATGAGCATTTGCTGACAGAAGGCTCACAATGGTTACTGAATTGGCTTCCACACTCTCCTCCAGCATTTGTTTGAAGACAAGCATAGCGTCATCAAAATAACAGTTCTGCCCATAGGCGCCAATCATGGTATTCCAAGAAACCACGTTTCTCTCAACCATTTCCTCAAACAAAAGTTCTGCAGCTTCCAAATCTGCACACTTAGAATACATAGAAGTAAGCACATTCTTGACTTGAGAATCCAAATCAAGGCCAGCCTTAATTCCAAATCCATGAATAGATTTCCCTTGAAACACTAGCTCATGCTGACCACAAGATGGAACCAAACTAACCAAAGTCGTCTGACAAGGACTAAAACCCTCTCTAAGCATTTGAACAAAGAGTTCCAACGCATCAGAATCATACCCATTTCGCGAATACCCACAAATCAATACATTCCAAGTCACAACATCTCGATCACGCATATAATCAAACAACTTCTGTGCATTCTTTATACATCCCAATTTCATGCATAAATCAAGAAATGCAGTACTCACATATACAAATTGGTCAAAGCCCAATCTTACCAAGTGGGTCTGAATCTGATTTGCTTGTATCTTTTGATTGGGTGAATTCAAAGAAGAAGACGACGACGATCTACAAGCTTTAAGGAGCAAAGAGAAAGTAAGGTCATTTGGTTTCACGTTTGATTGCAGCAATTGGCGGAAAAGGCCCAACGCCTGGCCAGAGTTATTGCTTTCAACGAGTGATTTAAATACGGAATGGAAGAGAGAAAGGTTAGGACTTTTAAGGAGACTAACCGAGTAGGACAAGTTCATACTCCGGACATGTGCAGTACGGATTAAACATCCAAGCGTAGTCTCAGCGTCTTGGGTTCGACTTGCCTCCCGTAACTCACCAACAAGACATCTCCCGTTAATATTAAGACCGCATTTGGACACTGAAAAATGTCGTAATTACGTGAATACTATTAAAATAATTTCAATTAGCATATTTTATTAATATTTAGAAAGTGATAGGAGAAATTCTGAATAAAAATATTAAAAAAATAAAAAATTAATTTGAATTTATTTTTTTATTTTATTTTAAAGTTTATAAAATATTAATTTTTATATTTAAATAATGATTAGATAATAATTAAATAAAAAATTTAATACTTAAAATTAAAAATATTTTATGTTCGAATAATATTTAAAAATAAAATTACATAAAATTTTGAAAATTTTGTATTTCTCCTATGCGTCCCAAATGTCCCTAAAACTATAGGCTTACACGTCATTAAAAGAGAATGAAAAAAATAGATGACATGGGATTATGTTTTGCAAAATGACATCGCTTCGTTAGTAACCACTTAGCACCGGCAAAATGGGATTCCACAATTGGCGGTAGGGGTGGTGATTGGTATTTGTTGGTCGTCTTCATATTGTATTAAGGCATGAGTACTACATTATATGAATCAACTCGAAACATGATAATTTTAATTAAATGGACCTTAAAACTCTAACATGACCTATATAAATAATAGGTGATACGACACGATCTGCTTAATCCATTAACAATTATATTTTGTTGAGTTAATTTGAAAAATGCCCATTTTACCTGTTTGACTCGTTTTAACCTATTTCATATAAATTGGTTGAGCGACTCGTCTATTTATTTTTTAATCTAATTAATATAATTTTATATAAAATGTAAGTATAAATATATAAATCATTCACAATTACAATTGGCTTCATAATAAAATAATTTATTATTAATATCCAAATCAATAATATATAAGAAATTAATATTTTCATATAATAAAATTATATTTAAAAAAAAAAAAAAGCTTAAGGGCATGGTTGGAGTTGCGTTAGGGGTATTAAAAAATGCTTAAATAACTTTTAGGAGACTTAAAAAAAATGCATAAATAGTCTTAAAGAATCTTTAAGGATAAAATTAGGTTATTTGGGTATTATATATTAAAGTACTTTCCTCAAACAATTTGATATTTTTCCTCAAACATTCTTTTTTCGGATAATGCGGAACATAATTTAAATTTTAAGAAAGACTATCAATGAGAATACATATATAACTTTAAGATAATTACAACTTTGCGCTTTAATCTTATCATAGCTACTACACTGCAACCTTCAAATGACTTTTTATGTCAGTGCTAACTCAAAAAGCACTTCTTCTTCTTTTTTATATATTGTTTTCAAATAAATATAACATATTTGAAAGTGCTTTAAACGTATGACTACTAGACAGTAAATAACTTTTTAATAGAAAAGCTTATTATTTAAACTCTACAATTATAAACCTTAAGCTAAAAGTTATATTACCCATCACAATCTCAAACATGTACTAATTTTTTGAGATATTGAATAGTCAAATACTAATATTAATATTACATATTTTCAACAATAAAAAAAATATTTTATTGTGAATGTGGAGATAAGTGCCTCGACCATGGTTGGCAAGCTAGAAAAGTTGCCAATTGTGAAGGTTAGAATGAGGAGCTGAAGAGCCTAGTGAACTCAAACAAGACAAGAGTTACCAGCCCAAGGCAAGATATGATTACTCACCCAGGATGAGCATGATCAAGGATTAACCAAACCAAACATGAAAACTTTTTGACATAACATGGAAGGGCTTAGAAAAGTGATAGTGCCATAGGTAGAAGCCACATTCCATCTGAAGAGTCAAATCTGAAGTGGTTTTGCAATAAAAGGTGAAGGCTAGACGAGTCACATCGTTCGACACAGCAGTACGACTTAAGCCATGCTCAAGGAAAGTTAGAGGACTAAGCGTGCAGACTATGCTTGGCAGTCTATCTTTGTCATCATGTAATGTGATAGAGAATGATTAAAGGAAATCCTTACTATATATATGGAATCAGAGATCGGTCAGAAATGACGTATGACAATCCCACTCCATCTAAAGGATCTAAATGTGAGACAATATCTCACTTTTGAGACTTTATTTACCAAGATCTGGCAACTGCTTCGGAGAGTAAGAAGAGAAGAGGCAACGAAAGAACTTCCGACGTAGGAAGGTAGGTTAGCTTCTAAGATAAAGTTGAGTAATGTGGGGGTGAATGTTATATGTAAGAGGAATTGCATATTTATGTGATTTTCCCCTATTCTACAAAAATGAATAAATGTTTCAAGCATTATGTTTATAATATTTTTGATGTTTTAACTATTTTTTATCTCTGATGCTAAAACTCTGTGTGGTAACCCTTGATCTTGGTATAGGTGAAACAAAAATCGGTGAACTAGTAAACTGGACCAGATTAGTGGGTTTGGTCCAGTCCCGATTGAGGGTTCGATCGCCATGCCAAATATCAAAGAAAAAATAGTTCCTAGATCCCTTTCAAATAGCATAACTAACAAGGCTAACAAAACTCTTACAACCTTTTCTAATGAACTTCTAAAGACCCGCACAACCTCCCTTACCCCATTAGAACACCAATCCCCCAAAAACTTGCATATTTTTGGTCAATAACCTCATTCCAAAGTGACTTCCCGGTCAATAACCTCATTCCAAAGTTACTTCCCTTCCAATTAATATCTCCATAATCATTTTCCTAACAAAGTTTTATTAAAGACCCTTGAATTAAGAATACACAAACCTCCATTCGAAATAGGAGAACAAACTTTATTCTAACTAACCAGATGGAATTTAGTTTCCTCTCTCTTCCTACCCCACATAAAGGCATGTAAAAATTTCTCAATTTGGTTGGCCACCCCTATAGACAATTGAAATAAAGATAAAAAGTAAGTGGAAAGATTGGAAACGGTACTCTTGATTAAAGTAGTTTTGCCCCCTTCAGATAGATATAACCACTTCCAATTAACCAACATTTTCTCAATCGTCTCAACAACCCTATCTCATATGTCATTAGCCTTAAAAGGCACCTCCAATGGAAGACCTAAATATTTCATAGGTAAACTTGCCTAACTATTAATGTTTTACACCATCTCACTATAACCATCTCAGACTTTCCAATATTCATCTTAAGACTTAAGACAGTTTCAAAACATAATAAGAGCACTCTTAATGGAATATGCATATGCAAAAAAAGAGTCACTTTTAGCTATTACAGACCAAAAGTTGGCTGCAATGGATTATGTAAAGTCAAAAAGTTTGGCTTTTAGCTACAATATTTGCAAAAGTAAAGTCAAATTTGGTGTAAACTGTTCAATGACCAAATGTTTAGTTTATTATTTTTTTGGTAACACTCTCTTTCTTCCCTCAACATTTTTTTTAGAAAACTGTCAGTTTCTTTGGCTTTTACTGCAACAATTAATATCAATAAGGTTTATTAGAATTATATTGAATTTATTCTTTGGCATTTATATTGAATTTTAGATAAGTTTAATTAGACATTTGTGGTTATTAATATTAAATGACAATTAAAAATATGATTTTTAACCAATAATTTAATTAGAATATAATTACTAATTAAAATATAATTAGTATAATGGCAAAATATGATATAAATAAATATATTAAAAAATATATTAAATTAATATTATTTTATTATTATATAAAGAATAAATAGATAATTCAATGTGGGGACTTGTGTGAATGGAATAGTCAAAAGTTAAATTTATCTCATATTCATCAAAAATATCATTTCACTTTAGCTAATCCATTGAAGATGCTCTAACATTGCCATTAGGACATGAATCTAACCACAAGTAGCATCGCATGAAATAAAAGTGTCCTATGCAAAAAGAAGATGAGAAAGTGTGATGGACTCATTATTAGCATTCCACCAAAACATCCGAAATAAACCTCCCCCCAACAGCGATATCCACCATCCGACCCAATGCCTCTATAATAATGACAATTGTGAAAGTGTCCAGAATTGGAGTTTGTGGCTGTTGATATGTTGCTAGACTTTAAGTGGGTCAACACTTAGGTAGTGGGTGTTTATGAAAGAATTCTCTGTTTATGAAAGAATACTCGTGTTTAAGTGGGTCAACACGAGTATAAGGTTTAAATGGAACAAAAATTCTCTGTGTAATTACTTTTGTATACACTTCTGTGCATTTCAGTGATATGATTGATTATGTATTAAAAATAATTAATCTAGCCAATCATATTAGTGGAGTGTACAAAGAGCACGTAAAATTGGTTGTACGTAACATTACTCTAAATAGAATAAGAGAAATTATCATAGTGATAACGTGTTTTTGTTGAATGGGGAAGAAATGAAATCTAATTAGTTGTTGGGAGTCTGGAAATAAATGAAAGACTAAGGTGCCGTTTGGATTGTGAATTGCGATGAGATGAATTGAGACGAAAGTTGAATAAAATATTATTTTTTTAATATCATTATTGTTTTGGAATTTAAAAATATTAAATTTTTTTATTATATTTTGTATGAAAATTTAAAAAAATTATAGTGATAAGATGAGATGAGATGAAATATTTTTACTATCCAAACAGGGCCTAAATTGGACCATGAGCAATTTTTGTCTACATTGTTTTCTATTAAATAAACCATATGGACTTGGGTCCCGTTTAGATAATGAAAGTATTTCATCTCATCTTATCATTATAATTTTCTTAAATTTTTACATAAAATATAATAAACAATTTAAAACTTTCAAATCTAATAAGATTTTATTTAACTTTTAATTTTTATCTCATCTTAACTCACTATCTAAACAGCACCTTAATATCTATATTGATAACTGTGATAATGCATTTAAAAACCTTGAAATTTTGTTTCAACTCTCGTTATTGGTCTTGTGAGAGCATTGGCATTGGCTTCATCAAAGTCATCTTTAAAATTTGATGAAAAGTGCATGTTTTCCATAAGTCGAAGACCTCCTTAGCCATATCCCTACATTGGATTAGCCATTTGATTCATCAAAATAATAATATAATATTATTTTTTAATAATAATATTTATATTTTTTTTAATAATAATATTTATATTTTTTTTAATAATAATATTTATATTTTTTTTCATATTTTGCAATTACACTAACCATTGGTTAATTAATAATTTAATTTGATACTTAAATTATTGTTTTCCAACTAATTTTTTTCCTTTACCTAATTATACAACAAACACATTTTGCCAACCCTTTTTCTAATATTAACATTTTATATTAATATTAACAGAGGTATCTTAACCACATCATTTAGAATACTATAATGCTAATATACAAACAGATGCATGTGGCTAAACCACCCAAATTACTCTACAATATCACTTCCAATAAAATTGCAAGTGTAATCAAATCTTACAAGGATTTTAAGGGCCTAGCTAAGAAAGTAAAGCTCTAAGAAAGTAAGCACGTAAGGGAGTATCAACAAAAGCACTCCCAAGATGAAATGCCTCCTTGAATTAATAATCTAGTTTACAAAAGCTTGTGACTTCTACAAATGCATCTCAAAACATATTTTAGCCTAACCCTCTGCAAGCTTCAAATTATCCAGGTCTTTGAAGTTGAGCAAATTGTTTCTCATAGCCTTTTCATTTGTAATGACTTTAGTTGGTGCCACCAAGTGCAAGAGTACTTGGGAAGAAAAACAAATCACCAGTCATTTTATAATCATTAATCTTTAAAGAATATACTAAATTTTGGAACAAAAACAAGAACTTTAAAGCATACAAACCCACAAACAAAATTGCAAGAAATGGGGATTGGGCTACCCTTGATCATTGTATGGTTTGATTTTCTTGCACTGGGCATGGTGAAAGTTTAAGGTCAAAGGTCATGAATTCCTAAAAAAGATGAGTAGTTGTAAGTTAATATACCAGCTAGTATAAAGCAGAAACACCTTGGAAATCAAGGTGAATTGCAAGAGAAAGCATTTAATCTAGAGCCCTTTATGCTTTTTGTAATGGTTAAAGTTAATGCACTCTATAATCCTTGAAAACATGTCGAACCAGGCATCCAAACAAAGAAATTAAAAATAAAAGAAACAAAAAGATGAAACATATAAAACCTACCAACAGCTTGATTACTCTACCAAGGCCATTTTTTCTCCTCTTGCACAGTGACTTTACATATCTTCACACCTGAATTCACACGTATCTTCACACATATTTACACACATATCTTCACACACGAAAATCAAATGGGATATGTTTTTAGTATTTTTCTTTAGGTCAGCAAACAGAAAAATGCCCATTTCTAGACAACAAACAAGGTTTGTAATTTCATCTTCACTCTTGAATTTCTACATCTAAGATACGAATACATAATATAACTCATCTTTGCCATTCAACAATGAGCCAACAACTGAAAATTTCTACTGCAATTATCACTTTCAGTGTTGCAACAGTCTCATAAAATGAATATTAACATTTTTGGAACCTATAATTAACTCTTAGTAAACAATTAAAATATAATGAGTGTTATTAGCAAGATAATAACACATAAAGGAACTCAACAATATCATCAATATGCATTGGAATTCATCTATAAAGGAACTCAGTTTAGCACACAAACACAGAGGCATAAAGCTCAAAATGGTTTTTCATGCTGCTTTTACCTTACACCCACCTGAGCACAAAGTAAGGAGTAACAGCTTCCCCATATCCTTGTGAATTCTGCAACCACAAAAATTGAAAAAATGCAGGTTAACAAATGGAAGGGATTTTAACCAAATAAATTTCGTTTCCAGAGGCGGGGGTGGGGGGGAGCAAAAAGGCATACTGATTTTTTGAGGAAAAATAGAAGCCCGTTGTACTGGCATCCCCTAGACCCAGTAGTGATTTCTTGGATTGGGCAATGATTTCCCCGACCTCTCAAGCGTGATTTACTCGAACGACACCACTAGGATTTCCTCATGCTCCCTCAAGCGCAATTTAGATGGAAAAGGGTGAGTTTATGAGGTTGGGTTTAGTGAAACCTAAATAAAAAATGGAGAGAAGGCGGGAGAGGGAGTGTTAGGCTCTAGAGGGAAGAGAGAAAAGGAAGAAAAAAAATGGAGAGGAAAAATTGACAGGGAGAAATGGAACTTTTTTTTGGATTAACGGGTGAAAGAAACTTTTTTTTGGAACTCTACTTGATCACTGAGTTCCAGAAATTTTTTCCAAGCAAAAATAGAGCAAAAACAGATAGCAAAAGCCCCAATCGGGGCTCACCATAAATCAGTAAGATCAAACCAAACTAGGATTGCAGGAAAAACAAATCCAACGAACCTGAAGATGAACTTCAACGCACGAATCTGTCCGGTCCTTGCGCTATACAAAACCCAAGATGAACCTGTTCCAAGAATCAAAGGAACGAAGAATAATAAATAGCTTGAAAACGAGAGAAAGAGAGAAAGGGGAAGAGAAAACTTACAGCCAGCCTTGGAGAAGAAGCTCGTTTGAAAATCAGTCCAGATCAGAGTGATTCTTGTGAAGAATCCAAGTGCTGTTTCGGTGGATTGAAGATGACCGAGTGCTGTTTCGTGCGAGAAATGAAAAAGAGAGAGGGGGAGAGAAAATGCGGAGAGGAAAATAAAGAGGGAAAGGAAAAAGTTGTTCGGTAATGGGAATTAAAATCGAGTAAAATAATAAGAAGATGAGTATGCAGTAGTGATGACTTGCAAAATTTCATATTGCAGAATATACAAGATCGCTCGAGCGGAGGCTTTTGGCTGCTCGAGCGAATTCAGGCAGATTCAAACGCTCGACTGCCGCTCGACAGGGAGTTCGAGCGGGTTGCTGGAAAACAAGGTTCGCTCGAGTGGAGACATTGGCCGCTCGAGCGAAATCAGACAGAGTTGAACGCTCGATGTGCGCTCGACACCCCGCTCGAGCGAACATCGTATTTTGACAGATTTAAGGTTTTCCGCTGTCACACCATATAAAAGGAAATTTTCACTCTAGGGCCGCGACTTTTGACTGGAGAACACTTTTTGGGATAGAAAAACATAGCTAGAGGGATTCAAATCATCTGTTTTGGAGAGGGAATTCCAATTATTGCACGTATGTTGGAATCATACATGAGAACGGACGGGAGAAAAGCGTTAAATCGTTCCCTTGAGCTTTTGAAGACGAGTTGCGGCTGCAAGGAGGATTTTTCAGTGTTTATTTTCTTCCAATCTTCTCAGAACAATTATGATGAATTCGTTTATGTTGAATTCCATTTCTAGTATGAGCTAAATTTTCTTCATTCTAGGAAAATGATGTAACCTATTTCCGAACTATGCTTGATTGTCTACGCTAATTTAATGCAATTCTCTCTTTATTTATCTGATTTATTCTGAGTTTATTACTTCTAATTAACTGGTCATTGATTAGATGATTTTTAATCTTGTGATTTGCTATCGAAAGAGAGAATCATAGGGTAGATCTTGAATATTTCAGCATAGGTAAGTATAGAGATCGAAAGACTTGTATGAACCTATGTAGTAATTAAATCATTGATCTTATTGCTTTCTTGATTATTAAATTTGCATATTCTTGTGTGAATTGATAAACAAGAATCATTTCCAATTGACTATCGAAAGAGACTTTTGGATGAATTAGAGATTTGCTAATAGATAAAAGAGAATTAAATTAAGTTAGTTGGATGAGAAAAGCATAGTAAAGAATTAGGTGAAATCGATTTCCTAGAAGTTTTCTTCCCCATTAAGTTAATCTTCGAACGTCAGTTTTATTTCCTTTGCATATTTCTCTTTGAGTCGATTTTAGTTTAAATTGCAACTACAAAAATCTTAGTGATTCCTCTAGATAAAATCAAGTTTAGTATAATTTTGGTATTTGATAAAAGTAAGATACCAATCCCTGAGGACGATTCTCTTGTTATTACTTTACTATAAAACTACGATACTGTGTACTTGCAGTTTTACACCGGTCAAGAATCGAAAGAACGAAGAATAATAAATAGCTTGAAAACGAGAGAAAGAGAGAAAGGGGAAGAGAAAACTTACGGCCAGCCTTGGAGAAGAAGCTCGTCTGAAAATCAGTCCAAATCAAAGTGATTCTTGTGAAGAATCCAAATGTTCTTTCGGTGGATTGAAGATGACCGAGTGCTGTTTCGTACGAGAAATGAAAAAGAGAGAGGGGGAGAGAAAATGCGGAGAGGAAAATGAAGAGTGAAAGGAAAAAGTTGTTCGGTAATGAGAATTAAAATCGAGTAAAATAATAAGAAGATGAGTATGCAGTAGTCTCTCATATTTGAAGTAAACTATAAATTTACTGTAGGTCAAAACTTGCCATTTACTGGTTTGACTAATCCAATGCAGTGGCTTTTTATACATATTCATCATTTTATATATTTGCATTGGCTTTTGATGAAGCCAATATCAATGTTCTGATAAGCATAAAATGCTGCTTGGGTATGTGGGGATATTTGGACTTGCGTTGTTAATGGGTTGGGGCTGTCTGGGCCGAAGCCCATCTCCACCAATTGCAGAAATAAAGTTTGAGACTTTTCTTTTCCTGAAAATATGTTTTGCGTTTGAGAGAAAAGTATTTATACCTACACATTCCTCAGAAGAAACCGAGGGAGACAGAGAATAAAGATTGCAAAACCCTAACGGGAAGCTGGGATGGCATATATGGAAGTGAAACCAGTAGACCTAGAAGAAGAAAAAGAGAAAGAGGAAGATGAAGAAGAACCTTCGTGGTCATCTGACTCAGAAGTCGGAGACACGTTGGACTGGCTGGACTCCAAGGACGATGACCAAGCTGTCGGGGGGAATTTTATGATCAATTCTTGGCGTCCCAATGCTCATGGAGGGCGTCATTCTCGACATAATACATCCACGCTCCAGCCGCTCTCCAATCGGAACCAGAGGTTCACCCATCACATTCGCGCTTCGCCTTTGGAGGTATATGTAACTTCTTTGCTTATATTTATTCTTTGTGCAATTTTCCAATAGGAATCAATGGTAAGTGTTTCATTTTGTATTTTTGCTCAATTATAAGTTAACTGTGGCTTATCATCCACAGAGGCAGCAACGGGTTGTTTTTCTTTTTTTTTTGTTGAGTAAAATTGCTCATATAGTTCGTAATGACCATAAATTAGTTTCAGCTTCTGGGTATTATTATACTAATCATCTTCAAAATAATTGGACAGTTTTGGTTTCGATTATGTTGGTAAAATTCGGGTAAGTATGTGATATACAATTTAGATTGTCTTTTCAACACGTTTGGAGATAGTTGGTTTGTCAAAAGGTAATATCTTAGAGCTTTTTTGGCACCGAAGATTGTGTTTTCAACGCTAAAGTGGGATTTTGAAACATTTTGTAGGAAAAAATGTGTTTCTGCTAATTGCATAGTTTTTTTTATTAGCACTGCAAGTCCGACAATAAAGTCCAGAATAATCCCTAGGGTGCACAAGCCCTTGGCAAGGAATTTCCTTTAAGTACACCTTGGGTAATTCAAAGGGAAGCTCCCATAGTCTGATGATTCGAACTATGGACTCCTATGGGGAAGCTCCCAATTGAATCAACCCCCCTAGGAGTTCTAATTGCATGGTTGGTTTATCCTTTTATTTAAGACTAGTCTTCATGATAAACAGTCTAGTTACTTGATATATATATTTTTTATGTATGTATCTATGTATGCCTGTTTCCATGTTTGGGTTGGTTATGTTTGATTTGATATGTTTGCTTCTAGTTTTCAGTTTTAACCGATTTGATTGATAGTGCAGGAGTGGGAGGGGAGGTTGAATGTGGGCATGTCAAACTCTGTGACGACTGCCATTCGAGAAAGTGTTCGAGATATGGCCATTGGTAAAACTAAAACAACTGAGAAAGCAGACCGTGCGACTGTTGAGCAGGTAAACCTTTAGTAAACTTTTGTCAACATTTTATAAGTACGAAAAAAAGGATCAAATGGTAGGCTTTCATAGTTTATCTTATTTTTTAGATTCTGTTGTTTTCTTTTATTCGAGTTGCTATTCATTGTAGGGATGCATTACACCCGGTGTGTTGAAGAAGATATTAGAAATTTTTTTTGGGCTATTTATCTTCCTGACCCTCGGTAGTGTATAGTCTCTCTTTTAGTACTTTAGCATAATCAACAATGATGTTCAATAATCTAACCATTTTTTGCCTTTTAAGAATTAGGTTTTTAAATGGTTGTTATCATAACTTGGTTGTGTTGGGAACATAGCTGCATTATTTTTCTGACCAGCCCTCATTTCAATTTATAACATGTTTTTGAAGATTGTTTGTAGCTTCATATTTTTTGCTTTGGATGCATGAAAAACTAGATTACATGGAATACCTAACTAATGTCCAATTCCTCCAGGCCATTGATCCTAGGACTCGCATGGTTTTATTCAAGATGCTAAATCGAGGCGTATTTCATGATATAAACGGCTGCATTTCAACTGGAAAAGAAGTATGCAGACGCTGCTACCTTTAGTTTCTGTACCGATGCCTCCTGTATTTTCTTGTTTCATTCTTAGGATGTCGGTATCGTTGGGTTAAATGTCCTTATCATGCAATCGTTTTACTTTTCATTTTTTTTTTTTTTGGTTGTGACAGGCGAATGTTTATCATGCAACCAGATCTAATGGTCAGGAACTGGCAATCAAAGTATATAAAACTTCTGTTCTTGTATTTAAGTATGTCTAGGCAGCACTTTTAGTTTGCTCGTGAATTTTACTTGCAATAAAGTCCATGGATCAGAGGCCGTGTACTTGTTTGTGGGTTAGTAATGAATTTAACTTGTTGCACCTAAAAATAACAGGGACAGAGATCGTTATGTACAAGGTGACTACCGTTTCAGATATGGATACTGCAAGCATAACCCCAGGAAAATGGTAAAAACATGGGCTGAGAAAGAGATGAGGAACCTTATGAGGTAAGGCCAACACATTGTTCCTGATGATTTCACTTATCATTAGGATATTGAACTTTAGTGGAAAGTAAATGAGATATCAAGTTCTGGTGGAGTAGAAATGCGATCTTGTGGCATATTCTGAAGTTGTCCCAGTTTTTTGAGAATCGGTCCTGTCATCTAGTGTTTAATACGGTCGTTGTGAAGTGCAGGCTAAAGGCAGCGGGAATTCGGTGCCCAACTCCAATTCTTTTGAGACTTCATGTTCTGGTCATGGAGTTCATAGGTATTGTATTGATAATCACTTATAAAAAAAAACAGTTAATCTCCTATAAAAAAGAATCGTGTTGATGGTAGATGTGCCAGTTGTCTGTAGTTCTGGTAGTTATCATCAATACAGAATGAATACATTCATAGCCAGTTAAATCAAGCGTTTATTGTAGATATTTCTTCTTTTCCTTCTAATTTGGTCTCGTGTATGGAATTGGGTTTTGGCTTCAAACGTACAGTTACATCTCTTGTTGAATTTTGGTCTTTATGCTTGCACAGGAAAAGCAGGTTGGGCTGCACCTCGTCTTAAGGATGCTGTTTTATCTCTGGACAGGTTATGTGAAGGTTATGTGGAGGTGTGTCCATATTTTTTTAGCCATTCTTCAGGAATTCTGGGTTGTGTAAAGTGGAACCTGATTTCTAGGAGGTTCCCACATGGCCCCCGTGGGGGCCGGGGTTTAAATTAGTTTAGTGGTTTCTGCCATATGAGATGGTGGAGCAAATGCTTCTATGATAACTTTCTTTTGGCAATTGAAAAAGACCATGTATTATTTTGCAATCGTGTTTAAATGATAAAGTATTTTCTGCATTCTATTTCAGATGATTATTGCAATGCGGACACTATATCAGAAGTGCAAACTGGTGCATGGAGACCTCAGCGAGTATAATATACTTTATTTTGAGGTGGGTGTGTGTGTGTATGTGCATGCGCATATATGTTCATCCTTTTCTTTCCTAATATTCAATTGATTCCATGTGCACTTGGTGAACATCTAGATTTATCTTGTGATTTGCAGGGTCACTTGTATATTATAGATGTCTCTCAATCAGTTGATCTTGACCATCCCCATGCCCTCGATTTCCTTCGTGAAGATTGTCTTCATGTTTCAGTATGTTCTTTATGAAAATATCCAACAAAAACGTTTATAATCAGTAATAAGAGTTTTTTCTTATCATTAAAGAAGAAATTTTAATAATGAGAGGAGGCATAGCTCAAGTAAATCAGACTTTCATTTTTCGGCTTAGTATCAGCAGTATGAGTTAATTGCGCATTGGTGACATGCAGGATTTCTTTAAAAAACATGGTGTAGCTGTTATGACAATTCGAGAACTCTTTGATTTCATAGTCGATCCTTCTATTTCTGATGAAGCTGTGGATGGTTATCTGGAAAAGGTTTGTTGCTTTAGACTGTCAAATTTACACAGGACCACCAGGAGATCTTTATTGTGACTGCTTCCAACTTATTTTAGGTGCAACAAAAGATTTTGGCTAGAGGAGACATATCTGTGGAGGATGAAATTGCAGACTGTGTCTTTGTGCAGGTAACTTTCTTGGCAGTGGTATATCATGTTACTGGAGTTTCGTTTCGTGTGTACACAGGCAAAGCATTCCTGAATAGAACCACTGCCCGTATCTTTGAAAACAATCCTTACACTATGTTAAATTTTAAGATATTGACATTTCCCTCAGTTTGATTTGCATAATACTCATAAATTCATGAAATGGGATATTACTTTTCGTCTTGGTTTTTATGTGTACTGAAGTTGGGGTTCAGATTTGATACTTGAAGCTGGTGTGAGTGTGTGTACATCTTTGCATGTATGGGTATGTGCACTTCTGAAAACCTGAAAGATTCAGTGATAGAATGGACCCCATTAAATTGTGATTATGTAAAAATGGTTGAATGTTCTGTTTGTTTTGTATGTTTTTACAGTCATTCATCCCAAAGACCCTAGAACATGTAAAGAATGCTGAGGAGGATGTGCAACGGATAACCAGTGGCCAAGACACGGGAGATATGTACTATCAGACTATCACGGGACTCAAGCATGCTCTTTCAATTGCTCAGCGTACTCCCATTGAAAAAGAAGCAGACCCTGGTAAAGATTCCTCTGTTAATCCAGCGGCTCAGTCTAGTCCTCTCACGAGTGTAATTGAGTCTCAAGATGTCAGTGATGAAGAGAACTCAAGCGATACAGAAGGGAGTTCCTCCTCAGAAACTGAGTTAGAGGTTCCTGTGGACAAGAAAGCTGCTAGAAAAGAGAACAAAAAGAAAGTAAAAGAGGAGAAGAGGGAGGCTCGGAAGAGTAAAGTGCCTAAAGCCGTGAAGAAAAGAAAGAAGAAGTTGGCCAAAGCTCACAAGACTAGATAGCTGGTAGCAGTAACTTATAATACAAAGTTGTATCACTAGAACATCACTCATAGGGGTTGCTCTTGTATATGACCCGTGTACTTGGGGTTTGCCTATTATTATGATCAATAAAGTTTTATTTACTGATTAAAAAAAAAAAAAACCATGTTTTATTTATTTGGGTAATTTTGCAAACGTTTATTTTTCATTACAAGAGAAATGGAACAATTTTGGCACCAGAGTATTCGCAAACTTTCTTCCTGGATCTTGTTCTTTTAATTTTATCCTTAAGTTCTGTAACTTGTAGACGTATTTGATGTGGGCAATGAAGATATGAATGGATTTGTTAAACCTTTAATTTACAGCGTTGTTGGGTTATTTGGAGCCGCATGTAATTCATGAAGCCAGCCTTTCCTCAATCTTCTGGTTGAGGCGCGCATTTTCATACTTGGAGATTGGTTTTATAATGCAAACATAAAACACCTCAATGATATTATATTTAATCTCCATTTTAAGATGTTAACTCGACCTTTCTCGCTATAATAAACCTGTTCGGTGAAGCTTTAGTCTAGGTACTTTGTGTATGTGTGTGTGTGTGAACTCGACCTTTCTCGCCATAATCAACCTGTTTGTTTGGTGAAGCTTCAGTCTAGGTACTTAGATATGTGTGTGTTTGGGTGCCCGTTTCCATGTTTGGGTCAGTTGTGTTTGATTTGCTATATATGTGTAGGTACTTAGATTTTTGTGTGCTTGTTTCCATGTTTAGGTCAGTTGTGTTTGATTTGATATATGTGTAGGTACTTAGATGTGTGTGTGCGCCCGTTTCCATGTTTGGGTCAATTGTGTTTGATTTGATATGTTCGTGTCTAATTTTCAGTTTTGACCAATTTGATTGATACTGATAGTGCAGGAGTGGGAGGGGAGGTTGAATGTGGGCACGCGACAGCCATTCGTGAAAGTATTTGAGAGATGGCCATTGGTAAAACTAAAACAACTGAGAAAGCTGACCTGCAACCTCTGCGCAGGTGAACCGTTCGTAAACTTTAAATAACTATGGGAAAAAAAGAGACCAAATAGTCGGCTGTTGTAGTTCATCTTATGTTTTGGATTCTGTTGTTTTCTTTACTTTGAGTTGCCATTTATTATAGGGATGTATTACACCTGGTGTGGTGTAGAAGATATTAGACAATTTTTTAGGGCTATTTGTCTACAAGACCTTTAATAGTGTATAGCTTCTCTTTGTAGTACTTCAGTGTAATCAGCAATGATGCTTAGTTATCTAACCATTTTTCTCTCTTTTAAGAATTAGTTCCTTAAGCAGTTGTTATCATCCCTTGGTTGTGCTTCAGAGAGTTGTTTATAGTTGTTATCATATCTTGGTCATGTTGGGGACCTAGCTGCATTATTATTCTGACCAGCCCTCGTTTCACTCTATAACATGTTTTTAAAGATTGCTTGTAGCTTGAGGTGTACATGCTCCTCACATATGCTCCTCACTAATTTCGGCCTCACACAAGTGACCAGAGACCTACTAATAGGGGCTTAGATTGAGCAGCTCAAGGGCGGCCAAACTTTATTCTACATTAAAGTATTAGTAACAGAATATAATATGACATTGATTAAGCACAAAATCTTTCTATTCTTCACTTTTTCTCCCACACACAGTAATCTTTGCCAGAGGTAGAAACCTGGAAGTTTGAGGGAATGAGGTTTCCAAGATCCATCTTTGGCCCAATCTTCATGATGATCTTATCATCAATCCCAGCTACATATAAATCACCATCAGATGCTAGTATGCTCACAATGCTTCTGGTATTGATCCCATTCCTCGACCTAATTGCAGTCAATTTGCTTATTTCCTCCTTTAAACCCCAATCAAAGAAATGGTCATAGAACTGCAAAGCATAAAACAATCACTTTTGGTCAACAAAGTTGGTATGATACCCTTATTAATTATTAGCCATCTTCAGAAAAAAAATTATATGAATAAATAAGATGGAAATTACAATGGTTGGGGTGCCAGGATGAGTTAGAATGTAAGCATAACCCTGCATGACTTTATCAGAGGGGAATGGCCAAAGATTTTGAGTAGACCCTGTGTCATGGTTGTCAATAAATGTCACAGCGCTTTCTGGCTTTATTCCAATCAATCCTGGTGGCTTTCCATTGGAGTCCTTTAACCTCCATAACTCCCCTTCCACAGCTGCTTGGAGAATCCCTTTGGTTGTGAAATCAAATGCAGTGACAGCCCCACCTGCAGACCCTACCCATTCAGCTAGAGCACCACGATGTGCATCCTGGTTGGGGTTAGGTTTCCTATCATCTCCATAAGCAAGAGAATTCCAGTTTTCCCCTACTGCAAAATCTGGCTTGGTTTGTTCCATATAATTTTTTATAATACTAGGGGCATAGCCCTTCACAAAATCAAATCGCCACCCATCATATCCAATCTCAGTCTTGAGCCAATTCATCCATTCTGACAACTCTTTCTGTACTTGTGGATTAAGATGATCAACGTCAGGTGCAGGGTCATAGCTCTCTCCACTGTCAAGATTCCCGGTACCATCCGAATAGGCTGTGTCATCCTTGCAAATGAAGGATGGACCCCAGTCAAGACGTGCATCTGGAGTCCCACCTTCAAAGATGCACCAAATTCCTCTGCCATCTTGCTTCTCAGCAGTTCTATGATTTATCACTATATCAGCAATGGCTTTAATTCCCTTCTCATGTAGAGCTGCAATCAGTACTTTCAGTTCATCCTTAGATCCATATTTTGAGGCATCAAGATCATATAGCCTTCCCGGCAAGTATCCTAGAATATAAAGAGTTTAGATTGAGCATCTTTTAGCTACTCTATTGTCAAAAAACGAAGCACAAGATCATATAGATGATAAAAATAAACATTTAATTTTTGGCTGTCTGTAGCTCAACATCTTATTTATATGCACGTTGTTCATGTTTGCATGTTACTTGAACAATCATACGTCCATGAGAATCAGATATAAGTCACAAAGCAGATTGGAAAACCTTCAAGTTGGCCAACCCAAAAGCAATTAACCCAACCGGCAACCCAAATTCAGATCACATACTCAATTTTCTAGCTAGAAAAACAGATTGAGACAACTAAACATGGCATCATTTGTAACAATATGTGATAAAATAAACCTGGGACAAAAAAGTGAGGCCAAACTCTGACCAGTTATGAAATGAACTTGACAAGAACAAGAAATTGGAGATACCCTGGGGAGCAGCAGATTGAGAGGGAGGAGGAAGCCAGACATGAGTGATTTCAGCATTAGCCAAATCAGGAACAGAGTTCTTCAGTGAATTGTACCATCCTCCTTTACTACTCGATTCCCAATTGAACCCCTATTATACCATAAGATAATAAACAATTATTACGATGCATGAATGCAGATGGATAGAAGATACAAAAAGAAAAAGAAAGTGGGTTGCATGCCATGCCTGAAATAGCAAGGCTGGGGCTGCGAAGGAGTGACATAGAGAGATAAACAGGCAGAGGAAGCAGAGGAAAGTCTTAAGCTTCATGTTATTTCGTTGGAGTGGAGGCTTCTGTCTGGTTTGGAATTCCACCGGGTGCTGAAATTATAGGCGAGATGCCGTGGACGTCAAGGGAGGACATTACAGAAATAAAGACGAAGAAAAATCAAGTAAATAAGATCATGGAAGAATGTGGAAATATTGGCAAAGAAAATCGAAGGAAGATAATGCGAGACCATAAACTTGACTTTGAATAAAGTGCAAGATTTTTTGTTCAAAACTCGACTCCTGTCTTTTCTCCGTAAACGCCGCGTCTACGTCGTTTTCTTTCGTATGAAGGCAGCCAGAATGTTTGACGTTTGCAAAGGAGTATTGGAAAGTAAGAAATATTCCATTTCTGATAAACAAATATCGATCTCACTAGTAATTCTCCACAGAATTATCTTCGTTCAACCATTTTGTTTTTTTCTGCCCAAAACCGCAATTAGCGTCACGCGAATGCTCGTTGAAAAAACAAAAAAAAGGTGGTCCTACATAACATGGGTACCATATGGTCTTCGTCCAAATTGACCCACCGTATATCTCCTCAGCTTTGCTTTCATATCAATAGCGATTTTTAACGAGTTTGTTTCTCTTCTGATAACTGCTGTTAACATGTTTTTTAGCTGTTCTTTGTTGTTGTTAATCATTTTATCGTTGTCTTGCTCTGTAGAGGTTATAGATTGTGGGTGTTGAGCGAAATGTGAAAGGGGGCGTTTGGAAAGCTATTTTCAGACTCCCTACAATATTTGAATTCAAAAAAATATTTCATCTCGTCACAATATTATAACTTATTTAAATTTTTATATAAAATATAATAAATAATTTAATCTTTTCAAATCTCAATTTAAATTTTCAAATTCCAAATTAATAATAATATTTTAATAATATTTTATTCATATTTAATTTAAAACTAGTTCATCTCATCTCTAAATATAACTATTTTCATACTCGCTTGGTACCTTGGTACCTCTAAAACCTTGGATCCAGACTTGTGTATGTACGAATATATGGATCAATATGGGCATGCATATATCTAAAAAAATTTAATATATTTGAATAATCATTTGGCATCGGGTATGATGCTTAATTGCAAGAGAGAAAACTTCATGACGTGGGTTTGCAATTATTTAGATAAGGAGCTGCTTGGAAGAAGAATGAAAAATGCATAAAAGAAATGGAAATTAAAGCCAATTCCAGGAGAGTTATTTTCCTGAGATAGTTAGCCAAAATTTAGAGCCATATCAGTATTCAAATATTTTATGATTCATGTTGATGAAATGGTTAAAAAGGAAAACTAATAAATAATATGCAGATTTGATGCGACGGGGCATAATTTGCATTTATTACGTAACCTGGTGACAGAGGAGAGGCTCGCGAAAATAATGGGTACGGACGTTCGGTTACGAGAAGGAAACGACCTGTGTTTGGCAGCCAACGGTAGACGGTGAATTCTCTACGAAATCAGCATGGAACTTAAGTCCGCATAGAGGTGAAGGGTGTTCCCGGAAGAAATGGATGTGGCAGGAGTGCATCTCAAACAAGATGTCTTTTTTTTTTTTTTTTTTTTTTTTTTTTTCCTTTGGAGAGCTAAAAGACGGGCTATTCTAGTTGATGATGTTATTCAACACTTAGGAATCTCTTTAGTTTTTAGGGAAGAAGATGAGAATTTTGAATTGAGATGAAAGTTTAAAATATTATTTTTAAGTATTATTATTATTTTTGAGATTTAAAAAAGTTGAATTGAGATTTAAAAAAATTAAATTGTATATTATATTTTGTGTGTGAATTTAAAAAAATTATAATAATAAAATGAAAATTTTGAGATGAGACATATTTACCAAACTTGCAAGTGTGAATGTTGTGCTCATCCTCAGGTGGAGTCCCTAAATCATATGTGATTTGAGGGGAATGGAGCTAAAACGGTTTGGAGGTTTTTCGCAGATGCATGCCATGTTCGACTTCCGTTGATCCGGAGTTGGGAGGGAATGATGAGGAGTTGGTGGCTTAGAGCAGCAATGGGTTCTCAAGTTGGACGGGTCCGAGGGGCTCTTCCTATAGTCATTTCTTGGGCGCAATGGAGAGCATGACGTGCGGCACGAATGGAAGGCATTAATTTCATAGCTGAAAATGTTATTAGATTTGTTAAAGTATGGATTAGAGATACTGCTTGTAATATGAAAAATTTCCAGCATATGGGCCGACATGATAGGGAGGTTATGGAGCGGCTCACATGTCCGATTATTCTTATTTCTTCAAAGCAAATTAAGTTAATTGCTTGGATTCCACCAGAAAGAGGAAGGGTAAAAATGAATGTGGATGAAGGATTTTGCGGCAACCTAGGTGAGTCTTGGGGTGGGGGTATTATTCCGGATGGAAACGGCGACGTGATTGGGGGATTTGCACATGCATATGGTCATGCCACTAATACCATTGCTGAGTGTAGAGCTCTTCTCGATGGACTTCGATTATGCAAACAATTGGAATTGAGGGATGTTTTGGTTGAATCGGATTCTGCTGTTATAGTGGGTTGGTTAGCATTGGGGGTATGCAAATATTGGTTCCTTTGAGATTTTTCAGAGGAGGTGAAAAGCATGGTGTGTAGGAGGTGAAAAGCATGGTGTGTGAGCATCATGTTTGATGTCGTCATATATATAGAAAAGCTAATATGGTGGCAGATTTCTTGGCAAAGCAGAGGATCCAAGGTATAACTTCAGACTTTGTGACGCGTTTTCCTGTCAGGGGCGCATTAGGGGATTAATTCGTTTTGACAAACTTGACATGCCCTTTATTAGACAGTGATTTTGTTGGGGTACTTGGCTGGTTGGGTTTTTGTTTTTTGGTCTGGGTTTTTTTTTGCACCTGAGTGTTCAAATTTGCACTTGAGTGTTCTTTGAACTCTCTACGATGACCTTGAGATTGTTACCATGGTATTTCTCCACTACAAATAAGGATTTTTAATAAAATTGGACTAAGTCATTCATGAACAGGTGACTTTCGTCCATTTAAAGAAAAAAAAAATAATATGCAGGTTTGATGATACTTTTTTCTACAGTTCTGATGACTCACCAGTCACCAAGCACTTGATCATTCTGGATTTAAAGATAAGTTCACTAGCTTGCATCATCCTGATAGGAATGTTCATGAGTACTGCATCAGCAATTTAGCCCTTCAGCTTTCAAAGTTCAATAACGTCCACAGATTTGAAGGGCACTCTTTGACAGATTTTTTATTTAATTCCCCATTAAAACTTGTTCCTCACATGAGTGATCTATGATCATCAGAGAAAATAGGTCGGAAAATCTGATCCAACGACTACGTCCATTAAATCAAGGTGAAGAAAATACACATGACTACGTCCATTAAATCGGACGACACCTTGAGCCCCAAAACAGATCCCATCATCTTCACTTCCTTCAGCCGAAAGTCCATGGCTCTTCCTCTCTTGCTTTCCTCTTATTTTTCCCATCATGTGGCAGCTGAAATGGATGATAGCAGTTGAAGCAAGGGATGGCAAGGGAAATTCACGTAACAAGCAACAGCAGCAGCCTGCACAATACACACAAACAGCAACCATGTTTAGCTTTCCTTGAATATATGCTGCTGTCCAGAATTTATGTTGTGAGTTTCACCTTCCTTTTCTCACATCTTTCTTCTATATCTTGTGTATTTGAGTGGATAATCATAAGGAAGGAAAGTAGGATCTGTAAATAGGATTAAACCCACCTGTTAGAGCTCAAAGTACATCAGAAAATTTGTGATGTTTTCTATTTGTGCTGCAGCAGTTTCCCCTTCATTTTTAGCTTATATCTTCACGCTACAAGGCTGGAACTTTGGCTTAAATTTCATTTGTAAGAAGACTAAGATCAGGCTTAAAACTCCATCATTTTTCCCTCTCTTAGTTCACGCTCAGCACCTAAAAAGATAGCAGCAACACACTTCCAAGTTCTGAAATTTTCTGCAACAGATTCTGTCATGGTGTCTTCCAACCTCATCTGTCCTTACATTTTTCCCCCAATATTTGTTTAGTTGGGTGTGTAACCAAGTGGAGGGAAGGTAGAAACATGCATAATTCGTGCAAACTACTGCTTGAAGAGGTGAGATGATTTTCTGCCTTGTTTTTGTTCCAAGCTGTACAGTTTCTACAAAAAAGTTCTGCTATCTCTACATACTGCTATATTTTTAACTATACTTCTTCCTCTATTTGAATCACTTTTCAATTATGTTTAGGCCTCCATTTTTTTATGTTAAACTATTGGAGATCAGCATGTATTTTTTACCTTCTACTCAAGCTAATAACTAAGTAAACAACCAAGGTTTCATTCAAACTAGTAAGTTTTCTCTTAGAATTTTCAGGTTTATCAAGAACTATCTATCTATTGCTGTTTTTCTGCTATGTCTACACATAAATCATGCTTATTTCCCTTTTTTCTTCAACGCTAGTTCATAGCTTGTGTAGTTGGGATTATAGTTGAAGGAGGGGGGTTTTGAAACAGGTATACAACTAACTTATTGGCTGTACAAGCTAGTGCAGAAAATTCAGCAACTTTAGCTCTCATTCCTCTTAAATTCTAGCCCCTTAGTTTGCCTTTATCTCATCTCTTTAACTCAACCTCAATATGTGACATTAGGAGTACCAAATGACCTTAAAATCTCAGACAAAAACCAGTTCTAAGTAGCTGGAACTGGGGGGAACAGCAACACAGCTCCTCTCTTTTCTTTCTATTGTTCAGTTCTTATCCTCTCCACCATTCCCTTGTTTTAGGCCACGTCAAGAGGTAGAAAAACCTTCATAGAAACCACGAAAACAATAGTGAAGTGTATAGAAAAAGGAGGAAGCTCGAAGGTTAGAGAAACAACTCAAACTAGTTCAAGTTTGAGGTGAAAAAAAAAACTCTCATCTATCTTACTATGCTTTTATTTTTTTATTTTTATTTTTTTTAATTTATTTTTTTATATTGGGAAACCTCTCTAAGGCAGGGCCATTTGGACCCACCCCTACAAAGTAAACCCCGGTCCTGTGCACTGCACCCTCAGAAGTTTCCATATCTTACTATGTGTCTGGTTTGATTTAATTGCTGCAAATCAGTCCCATTCCTCTCCTCTCTTCAGTTTCATCTTGAGCTTGATTAATTCTCCATGAATTTGTGTTAAACCCTTGAAATAACTCTTCATAGAGACAACAAACAGCAGCTAAGAGTAATGCAAAAAGCAACAGTCGCAGCTGCATGACCAAAGGAAAATCTCAACAGATGTAATGATCTGTTCCAGCCCTTTTACCGTTCCAAATTCTCCTCTCAAGCCATAATTGGCCACATCATTCAAGACCCCTTGTATAAGAATCAATCTTTAGAAGTGTCAAATAGCGGCTGCATCATAGCACATCTGAAACCCAACATTTCTACAGCTATTACAGCAGCAATTTGCAGCCCCTAGTCTCTTGAGTTTTTCTTCAACTTATACTTCTTTCTTTTTAGCATCAACTATAAGTTTATTAAATTCCTGTACCTCAACAACACTATAAACAAGCGCATAGTAGTGGTAGGAACTGAAACTAGCAACCTAAACAACAGCAAAACAGAAAAAGCAGCAGTGCTGCAATTTCTCAGCTTTCTCCAATTTCCAGTTGTAGTCTTCTATTATTTTGGTTCTTTTACGCCTAGTAAAAGTACTTATTTTCCTTACCTTCCCTTCATTTCCTTTAGTCTATTTTCACTATAGCATTACTAAATGATGACAAAAACCAAAACTTAGTGGCCATGACAACAAATAACATCCAAGAAGTGCAGCAAGAACTGCAACAGCAGTACAAAAATAACAGCAGCAGCTGTTTATCCAGCCCTTCACCACTCAATTTCCCTTCCATCAAACAATAGTTAGATGCTCCACCCAAGTTACTTTGTAAAGGCACCATTCAGCTACCATATAAGCTTTAAGTAGGCATAGAACCAGCCCAATTTGTAGGTGGCAGCTATATCTTCCAACCTTGGTTTCTTGAAGCTCCTTTCAATTTCTACTTCATGATCTGTCCCAGCACTTCACCTTTCATATTTCACTTCCGTAAGCCTTAATTGACCACACACACCCATAAAAGGTTCCGTATAGTAGCATTAACCAGCCTCAACAAAAGTGTCAAACCGCAACTGCCATGTAGCAAATGAGAAACAAGCTAGAAGTTATGCTGTAAATTCACAGCAGCAGTTTTCAGCCCCTAGTCGCTCAATGTTTGTTTTAATTGCTATCCTTTCTTCATCATTTTTTCCCTCTATAACTAGTGTTTTAATTTTTAAAATCAGGTATTATCTTCTCCTCTTCACCCTAACTAGCCATAGCAGTCTTGAATCTCAACTAGGAGCAGAATCAATAACCATAGCAGCAGGTGGTCCAACTTATTGGTTAACCTGCTAAGCTCCCTTTCCATTTTCCTTAAACTGTTCAAACAGCATGCATAAAACCCCCTTTCCTCTGTTTTGAATCCTCCATCAGCGAAGCCAAAATGTTTCCACCAAGAATAAGGTATGGACAACAATGGCAAAAAGGAAACAAGAACATGGAAATTATCAGCAATTACGTCAGGTCAATCATTTCAACAGCAAGTTTCAAACCTTGGGCCCATTTAGTCACTTTGCACAAATGATTCTTATCACTTCATTACCATCAAACAGCCACCAGTAGCCTCGTTTCAAGCCACCGCACAATGAAGGCTCACCATGAACTGCAGAGGCCAAATACTTTGGATCATCTACACAAGCCACCTTTCAACACTCAGATTCTAGTCTCTGTCTCGGTATAACTTCTATTCCTTTCTCTCCATTTTACACATTAAAATGATGGTTAGATGACTGTGAATGGAGATTGATTATGTACGATGTTGAAGTGTTGGATCAATGTATGGATGTTGGAGGGTCTTGGGTTATACACTAGGTGGACATCGGTCCCGTTTGGTTATAGAGATGAGATAAAATGAGATGAAATGTTTTAAATAGTAATAAATAAAATATTGTTATAATATAATTTTTTAATATTAATTTTGTATTGGTATTTGAAAAAGGTAAATTGTTTATTATATTTTGTATTAGAATTTGAAAAAGTTATAATGATAAGTTGAGATGAGATGAGTTTTTTGGCTTTAGTTAACCAAACAAGGCCTCATGATACATGTATGGAGGATGGATTTGGATAATAGAGTATGTTCAAGTGGAGGAAATTTAAGTAACAGGTAGTTTATGCAAATCTTTAAGTTTAAGTTGCATATGCACTTGAAAAGAAATGATGTAAAACTATGTATGAATGTAGGTTTCTATTTGACGTGTACATGAATGGACTGCACGAAATGAAAATAGCAACGAGTCCATGTAAGTATTATGCTCATGCTGAAAATGAAATGTTTTATGAAAATGTTTTATTATTCCTTGGGCTCTTCGCTCTCCTTCTTTTCGCAGAGATCAGACAGCACCTCACGGGCAATCAGTTTTGGATTATTCCCCGACAGCATTTCTATCAATCTTAACTCCCCACTCATTCTCAACAATTCCCAACTCTCTCTTTCGCCTATATTAACTTCCACGGATCTTCGTTGTCAGAACCAGGCAAAGCTCAGAGTAAAGTTTCGAAGCATGAATCAGTTACACAAGCAATCCATCGGGAACCCAACGAGATCACTAACACATCTTGGCCTCCATCTCACCACTGTCAACCACCACCACCCAACGCTACCACCGATGCCCAGTCACCGAAAACCTCAGTTTCAAGATCCACCACTCAAAACAGAGCACTAAGAACCACCCACATATACGACTCAGTCAAGCAACCCCACGTCGCTAGCCTTGCAACACCATCGTCGCATTCAGCAAGGGTCCAGCGACACCGAAACAGAGCAAGTTGTGCTCTCAGCCTCGAAGCCATCACAGGGATCCATCGCAGATCTCGCCACCAGCTCAGTTCTACTTCACAACTCCACGCACGGAAACCATCGCCTCAGCCTCTTTTCTCGTGCTCTTCAGTCGCCGGCCACTGTAGTCACCTTCGCCGCACCAACGCGTCGGAATATGATCAGAAGATGCTGACGCCAGGCCACCGTGACTCCTCGGGCCGCCGAGATCATACTCCTCCCCTTGTGCTTCTTCACCTCGCCGATCACCCAGATCCGCCATGGCACGCACTGACCATCTCCCAGCCACGCCGTTGTCAGCCTCTCACAGCCCAGCTCAGCTTCGTCGCATCCTTCTCTGTTAAGCTACTGTAATGAACTCTGATGCAAATGTATGTAAATGTGCTGTAATAGTGAAGAGATGACACAGAACAGTGAAGGAATTACCTCAGGCATTCATACGCCTTGGAGTATTCGAGGTCGCCAATTCCTCCATAGAAAAATAACTACCTTACATATAGAAAATGCTCCAGAATGATGGAAAACCCATTTTGGCGTGATACTTTAACTGATCCCCTTTGAAATTACATAAAAGCCCCTTTGTAAACAACATTCTTGACTGAACTAAAACACACCGTTTCTTATAACAAACTCTATTAATATTTAAAGAATAAAAACGCTGCCGTTCCCAACTCGTTATTCATGTGACGTCGTTTACTTCAACCCGTGCCTCCTGCTACGTTGTTTGGCACTTCCCAGACTTATACGAAGTCTCTCGGTCCTTCTCTTCCCCGTTTTTCTTCATTCACTTCGGATCCCCCTCTCCTCAGCAACCCTAAAGTCCCTCCCTTTAGAAGCGGGCTGTTCATTCGAGTTTCGAACCGGATATTTGCCGAAACCCAAATTGCAAACCCGAGTCGGGTTATAACACGAACCAGAACTCAAATGTATCCCGATTTTTTATAATCCGGAATCCAGGTTCCGGGCTGTACTTTTTTTTTTCTCACACTCTCTCTCTAAATGAAGTCTTTATTATAAAAAAATTTTTAATTGTAATTTAAAAGCTTATATTCTAGAAGTCTTAAAAGCTTTTTTTTTTTTTTTTAAAAATCTAGAAGCCTATATTCTATTGTAATTTATAAACATATTTTTTATATTTAAAACAACTATTTATCTTTTCAACTAAATGCAACTAGGAAAAAAAAATTTCAATCTTTATCATATAAAATACATGCAACACATAATGCAACTCACTGCTATATATATATATTACATTATTTGATATTTTATACATTACATTACAAAACAATTATATTACAAAATACAAAATTACAAACCATTGTCATGATTGATGATCATCATTTTAGGAAGAGCTTTTGGACAACTTGGTGTCAGATCTCCTTCACTGCTCCCCTTGCACGTCGAGCTTCTATTACATGCCATGACATCCCCTTGCACATTAATATATGTAAAACAAAGCACATGAAAATCAGTTAAATAAATACTGCTTGTAACCCCTACAACAACCCACAAATTTCACAATGCAACTAGTAATATCTGGACCAGACGAATATAAGAATGCTGTAAAAAACAATTGTCCAAAACACGCCACAGAGCTCCAACAGGAATCCTATCATGGTAAATATGGTGGGCGTGTGATTATTTTGAGTGTTAGAGATCCACTATGATAACAGCTAAAAGCAACCTCAAAACAATTATTAAACCAATGTGTCCCACATGTAGCAGGGTAAAGATTTTTTTTATAGGTTATGTAGCTAGGTGAAGATGATGGTCAATGGAACTAGCAAATTATCTTACTTTTTAATTAGTAAATATCATCTTATAAATAATCATAAATAAGGTATACAGGATGCAAACGAAAGTATTCTATTGCAGACGACAACCTTCTTTTATCTAACAACATCCAAAAATAAAAAGAATGATAAAGCAAGACTTAATTCTATTGATGGAAACTCTTGCCCTTAAAAATTTGCCTATTTCATTCCCTCATATAGTCTACATGAGATAAAAACTTATTTAGGCATAAGCCAGCCAAATATGAACACAAGCAAACATTTATTTAGGTATAAGCCAGCCAAATATAAGACGAGGGTCCATAACTCCAGAGCAAGTAAGGACTAAAGCAACAAATGATCTACATTAGAACCATTTATGTTAAACATACAATGCCAGTCCATATTATTCTCTTCCTCGTTATAGTTGCAACAATACTTAGTAATTACACATACTCAAATTTGTTTGCAACAATACAAGGACTAGGTGGATTTAAAATCTTCAAAACTTGAAGTCACATCTATATATTAAACAAGGAAATGCAAAGGGAAGAATAGAAATCAGCTAGCATGCAGCTAGCAATCAACTAATTAATGGCTTCTCGTGGAGGGATAGAACCAAACAAGTAATAAAAAACACATTATATCAACTCATATGACAGATAACAAATAAATAAAACCATAACTATATTTTTCTAATTTTTTATATAAAACCATAACTATATTTTTTCTAATTTTTTATATAAAACCAAATAACCAATATATAAGTGAAACCCAAATTATATTTTTTCTAATTTTTTACAAGAACAGGAAGCCTACTTCAAAAAATATGAATCCCAAGTTCACATGCCGTGTACTCAACATTATACATACTTCATTCATCATCAACACCAGACCACCAAACATACTCCAATTTGCCATCTCCCCAATGGAGTTCGCAAGAAAAACATACAAAAATAGACTTCATATTGTTAGCAAGGTACAGATAAATCTGACAAAGCAGGAAAAACCTCATTTGACAAGTTCCAAGCACAAAAAAGAGACCCAGTTCACCAGATCGACCTAGTTCACCAGATCTACACAAAACATAACAAAACTAGCACACATCGAAGTTGAAGGTTACGTTATAGAGCAATCCAAATAAACTAGGAAGAAAAAACCCATCCGACAGGTTCCAAACCTAAACAAAACGTAGAACAAAACAAGCAAACCCATAAAAATTTTCATGTCATTACAGAGAGAACAAACGTACTCATAAAAACATACAGATCTAACCCATAAAATACTCCTCAAACGTTCAAACATTCTCATCAAAACAAACCCAAAATCAACAAAGAGAGAACAAAACAAACAAAGAGAACAAGACATACCCGTGGATGAAAATGATGGCACGAGGATGAAAATGACGCTTTGATCGGCATAGGAGGGTAGGGTTTCAGCGTGAGAAAGAGAGAGAGAGAGAGAAGAGAGAGCTAGATGATGACGAAGACAGAGCCACAAAATAGAGACACAAAACAGAGACGACGTCACAAAACAGGAACAAAATAAATAGAGACCACAAAACAAGACGATGGCATGAGGAGGAAGGGGCATGAGGATGAAAGTGACGCTTTGATCGGTAGAGGAAGCTAGGTTTCGGCACGAGAGAGAGAGAGAGAGAGAGAGAGAGAGAGAGAGAGAGAGAGAGAGAGAGAGAGAGAGAGAGAGAGAGAGAGAGAGAGAGAGAGAGAGAGAGAGAGAGAGAGAGAGAGAGAGAGAGAGAGATGAAACGAAAGGGGGGGCCATGGAAGCTAAAGATATTGAAAACCCTATAAGTTAGAAACGGGTTGGTAAATAAACCCGGGTACCAGGTTTTAAAACCGGCACCCGGGTTAGACAACTCGTACCTAGACATGATAGGTCTGGGTTTTGCAATACCGGTTCTGGTCCAGATTCAATCTGTGCTGAAATCTGGAATCAGAATCCGGTTATCTAGGTTCCGGATAAAATTTCGGTCTGGTTGAACAGTTCTACTTTAGCTCCATAAATCCCCGAGCTAGAAGGTCTCATGACATTCCCCCCCTTTTATAGAACCTAGTCCACAAGGTGTGGATACAAGGCCCTCATTTTCCATAAATTGTCCCAACTGTTCTTTGCTTACGAAAGCCTCCTCCATTTAATCAACACTTTAGTCACAGCTCTTTCTCTTTGCTGTCTCATGCGTCAGTCTCTCACCACCTCCGGCTCGAGTATGACTTCACCGTCATTGTTGGTGGGTGGAAGGGTGGCTAACAGCTGGACTCGATCCCCTAGTTTCCTCTTCAAGCAAGACAGATGGAAAATTGGGTGGATTTGAGAGGAAGGACCTAGCTCAAGCCTATACGGGACGAAACCTAGCCTTCGAGTCATCTTGAAGGGCTCGTAAAAATGCGGAGCCAACTTCATATTCTTGTGCAAGGCTATTGTTTTCTTACGGTATGGTTGAAGACGGAGGTACACCCAATCTCCCACATTAAACTATCTTTCGGTTCTCTTCTTATTAGCAAAGTGTTTCATTCTAGCATGTGTTTCCTTGAGTTGCTTTTTAAAATGTTGATGATTTGTGATTTGTTCTATAATAGTTGGTCCATTGCCATGTTGTTTGAAGTCCCTGGAATATAGTCGAGTAACTTTGGGGGGTGATACCCATAAAGAGCCTCGAAAGGGGACATCTTGGTTGAGCTGTGGTAGGTATTGTTATACCATCACTCGGCCAAGGGTAGACATTGACTCCATCCAATGGGCTTAAGTCTCGTGTAACACCTTAGGTACCCTTCCACCACCTTATTTACTGCCTTTGTCTGACCATCACTCTATGGGTGATAAGCCGAACTGTAGTATAAGGATGTTCCTTGGAGAACAAACAACTCATTCCAAAAGGAGCTCAAAAACATGGGGTCTTTGTCAAATACTATGGTTTTTGGAAAACCATGTAGTTTAAACACTGACTTGAGAAACACTTGTGCCACTTCCTGAGCTGTGTACGGATGTGATAAGGGCATGAAATGTCCATATTTCATGAAACAATCTACTACCACAAAAATTACTGAATACCCCTTAGACTTTGGCAACCCTTTCACAAAGTCTATTGAAATGTTTGTCCAAGCTTACTGGGGTATGGGAAAAGGCTGTAAGAGACCAACTGGGGGTAATGTCTCATACTTCAAAGCTTGTCATATTTCACACTCCTTCACCCACCGTTTGATATCTTTTTTCATACCTGGCCAATAAAAGTCTCTCTTGGCCCTTTGATAGGTCTTTAAATAACCTGAGTGTCCAGTCATAGGATCAGTGTGAATAAACTGGAGTACCTTCAATTTGAAAGGAGAATCTGGTACTATAAGGATCCTACCCTTCCTCAAAATTATCCCCTGCTGTAGTGGAGTCCCCTTAGGGACCTCTTTATGGTTCAACAATTTCTCCATCAAAATAGAATATTCTTCACTTTTCTGGTAACTTTGCCTTAATTCCCCCACCCAATCAACCATAAGGAAAGAGATTTGTGCACACAACCCGACATCTTCCACTTTCCTTGATAAGGCATCTGCTACTACATTTTCTTTACCCTTTTTGTACTCAATAAAAAAGTTGTACCCCATCAACTTTGTAATCCACTTTTGTTAGGCCTCGGTGCCCACTCATTGTTCCAACAAAAACTTAAGTGCTTGCTGGTCAGTTTTGATGATAAAAGGTTGATCCAGAAGATACAACCTCCACTTTTGCATTGCCGTTATGAGAGCTAAAAATTCCTTGTCATATGTTGACAATGATAATAGTGCTTTACCCTTAAGGGCCTGACTAAGGAAGTAGATAGGTTGCCTAGACTGCATCAACACTGCCCCAATGCCCTTCCCGTTGGCATCACACTCAATTACAAATGATGTACTAAAATCAGATAGTTTTAGCATCGGAGGATGGGAAATAGCTAACTTCAAGGATGTAAAAGCCTTGCTGGCCTCTTCAGACCAAACAATAGAATTTTTCTTGAGTAAAGAGGTGAGAGGGGCAGTAATAAGCCCATAATTTCGGATGAATTTCCTGTAATACCTCATAAGCCCTAGGAGTCCTTGTAAGGCCTTCTCATTCTTAGGATTCCAGCCATTCTAACATAGACTTAATCTTAGAAGGATCTGCCATTACACCCTTAGCATTAATGATATGGCCCAAATAATTAACTTCCTCAACGGAAAATAGACACTTGGATTTTTTTGCATACAAATAGTGCTGTTTCAGCATACTTGAAACCTTCCTCAAATGTTCCGCATGCTTCTCCCGGGACTTGCTATACATCAAAATGTCGTAAAAAAAAAAAAACCAACACAAATTTCCACAAGAAGGGTTTGAATATATCATTCATTAACCCTTGGAATGTGGCAGGGGCATTGATGAGGCTGAAAGACATTACTAAGAACTAGTAATGTCCCTCATGGGTACGGAAGGCCGTTTTAGGAATGTCACTAGGAACCACTCTCACTTGATGATAGCCCGACTGTAAATCAAGCTTATAAAAAATCACTGAGCCAAAGAGTTCGTCCAACAACTCATCAACAACTGGAATAGGAAACTTTGCCTTGACTGTTTCCTTGTTAAGTGCCCTCTAATCCACGCAAAGCCGCTAACTACCATCGGCCTTACAAACTAGCAGAAAGGAGAGGAAAATGGATTGGAACTAGGCCGAATCACTCCCGACTTCAACAATTCTGTCACAAGCTTTTCAATTTCTATTTTTTTTGTAATAAGGGTATTGATAGGGCCTATTTGTTATGGGTTGAGTGCCCTCCTTGAGGACTATTTGATGGTCATGGACCCTAGGAGGAGGTAAGCCTTGGGGCTCATTGAATACCTCTTTAAACTCCTCCAATAGTTCAAAAAATTGCTCTTTCACTACTGTCGATTTTCCTTCAACTTCCCCCTTACATACAATCTGTAAAAGAATGTCCTTTCCTTTCACCAAAGTTGCCTTCAACATCTTTTGGCCATCTTCAACCACCTAGAGGTTCAAATTCAGCTCCTTAAACTCAATGGTTTTACCTTCCAACACAAAGGTCATGAGGAATTTAAAAAAAATCCCAAGTTATGGGGCCCAAAGTCTCTAGCCATTGGACGCGAGCACAATGTCACACCCGGCCAGGTCCAATAAATGAAGATGAGGGTTTAACAAGTTACCTTGAACCTTTTACTGGGCTGTCCTGTAGATTCCCTCACTGCTAAGTCCTTGGCCATTTGTCACTCTAACCTTCAAATTCACTTAATAATCAATGGGCAGTTTTAACCTTGTTATCAAGGTTGAATCTATAAAATTGTGGGAACTGCCTGAGTCCACTAATATCACCACTTGCTCGCCACCAAGGCTTTCGAGTAAACACATCGTTCTCACCATGGGAGTGCTCGCTATGGTAGCCAAGGAAATTTCTAGCTCTTCCTTGCTGCTAGCTGGTGTTTCCAGCACTGGTTTTGTCTCTTTTTCCACAACTAGTAGCTTTTCCTCTTCCTCACACAGCTTTCCATCCACATCCAATAGGCAAATACAAGAAGTTTTACAAGTGTGTAAGGGATTCCACTTCTCATCGCAATTGTAACATAAGCCTTTGCTTTTCATTCATTTGTTTGGAAGAAATTGGTAGGGGTGTCAAATTATGTTAACGGGTCATGTTCATGTCGTATCAAGGCATGTGCATTATAGTTAATGAGTCAACCCAAACACGACCCGTTAAGGGTTTTGTGTCAAAATCCTTAATCCGAACACGACCTATTAAGATAACGGGTTGACACGGTACGACCTGTTATGACCCGTTAGTGAAACCTAAAAAAAGGTTAACACGACACGACACGACTCGTTAAGACCTGTTTATATTAATGAACACAAATACAACCAATTAACTCGTTTGACCTGATTAATTTTATATAAATATTACAATCACAATGTCTATAAAAAAATATAAAACTAACTATAATTACAAAATTACAATCCAAAAATAAATACACCGAAATTAAAATGAAAATCCCAACAATACCAGATATGATAAATAATAAAACAAAGTAACAAACTCACAAAGCCATGCATACTGCATAGTGCATTGTAAATATTAATATTATAATCCCAAATATGATGATACATATACAAATCTAAACAAATTATGAACCCACAGTATATGGTGTAGCGTCCTCATTGCTCTTGTTGATGTTCAACTCCATTATATCTTCAGTTAACTCGTCCAAATTCATTTGTTGTATTCTTATAACCAAGTTATCCGTAATTCTACTATCCCATAACCAAATTTTTTTGTTTATCCAAAGTCCTCATTGTTTACAAATAGCATTGCAATGTGCGTGAGGTTACAAACAAATCACAAAAGTTTTTTGTTCTATCTTTTTTATGTTTTTAGATAGAAGGCAGAAGTGTAATTTTTATTTTCTTAACGGGTTGACCCGTTAAGCAATCGTGTCTTAACGAGTCAACCTGTTTTGACTTGAACCCGATAATGCTAAATCCAAATCTGCTTTTATCATGTCGTGTTCGTATTGGGTTAACGGGTCGTGTCACATATTGCCACCCCTAGAAATTGGTTTGGTGCCGCTTGTAGGTTTTCTCCATTTGTTGGAATTGTCATTGGAATAGGAGCCAGTAGAATAGTGTCCCCCTCCCATTGAAGTGGATCTGCCCCCATAGATTTAGAGACTTTTTTTGGTACTGTTAAGGTATTCCTCTTGTATCTTTGTTAACCCATATGCTGCATTTAAATTTACAGGGTTTAACATATGGACCGGGATGTGAATTTTATCTTTTAAGCCGCTAAGGGAGCATCTTAGTTTGTGAGAATCAGAGAGGCCTCTTAAGCTGTTGGACAGAGCCTCAAACTGCCCCATGTAAGTAGCCACATTATTGGACTATTTCAACCTCGTCAACGTCTCCATAGGATCGTCGTATGTTGTGGCTCCAAAGCGGAGAAGTAAGGATCTGGAAAATACTTCCTAATCAGGACATAAGCCTCCATCAGTGGCATTTTGAACCCACACCAAGGTCTCTTCTTCCATGTGGTAAGTAGCTATCAATAATCTTTGAGGCAGTGGTGTTTGATGGAATTTGAAATAGTAGTTTGCTTTAAAAAGCCACCCAATTGGATTGGACCCTTGAAATGAGGAAAGTTCAATTTGACACCCCTGTAAAGGAGTTTGCGTGGATCTTGGTTTTCCAACTCATGGTAGAGTGGTGGTGGTAGAGGGGGAGGAGGAGGGGGAGGTTGCTGCTGTGGGTTGAAAAAGGTTCGGAGTATATCCTTAATTTCTTGGACATTCATTTTCAATACAAGTATATCTACTTTCACTGTAATAAATTCTTGTTGGTGGTTTTCTACTTATTGTTGTAATGCCTCATATTTTTGGTGTTTGGATCGGGTGTTTTCTGCCATTGGAGTAATAAGAGATGTTTGAGTGGAATTATGATAGATTGGTATGGCAGATGGTAGGGTAGGTAGGATGTGGATTGGATGGGATAATTTGGAGTGTTGGGATTTCTGGGTTGGACAGAAGCTATTTGGGTAGATTGGATAAGACCGACAAACAACATTCTTGAATGAACTAAAATACACCATTTTTTATAACAGACAACTAATATTTAAAGACTAAAAACGTTGCCATTCCCAACTCTTTATTAATGTGACGTCGTTTGCTTCAACCCGTGCCTCTGGACCCCAACTGCCAGTATTCAAAATCCCAATGGAAAGCCACCAAACAACTATCTGACCCCATGCGACTTTAAGACATGCCCCACGTGCAACATAGTTGACTTCCCCACATTTGGATTCTTTGGATCTAGGTCCCTCTATCCTGTCTCCATTGGCACTTGTAGCTCTAACGCCAGATCTGTCATGCACCCCTCCAAAATGCTACGAAAAATGTGGATTGTCCGATTCTTGCTATCAGGCTATATTTCAGAATTTCCTTATCAAGAATTATTGAGTCATTGACTCCAGAACAATGGGTTGCAATGCCTCTTTTTGTGGGTTTGGATCACAATCGTATTTGATAAATCTACTAGTTGGATTTTATAACCTCTATTGTGGTAGTCCTCTCCTTAGCTTAAGCCAAGAAATAATAGCTGGAATCTAATTTATTGGTTTCATTGTCCATTTATTTTTATTTATTATTGTATACATGGCAATTTCCTGTCAATGATTTCTTGTTAGCCTGCCCATCTTGGCCTCTTGTGTCCTCTCATTTGGTGAGGTTTGGATAATGAGAGGAGATGAGATAAGTTGAGATAAAAATTGAAAGTTAAAAAAAATATTATTTTTTAATATTATATGTTTGTTGAAAAAGAAAATGGGCCATAGCTTCATTATCGTGGGCAACATAACAATTGCTTAGTTGCTAGCAGCTAGTCCTACATGCATGCATGCAGACAATTTGCTCTTTCATAATTAAGAAAAAAACTATCAAGCTTATATTTTTTTTCCTTAAAAAAATTTGAAATTATTACGTCTTTAAAATTTTTTCTTTCTCGATATAGCTATAATTACTTAATTTGTTTTGTATGAAAATGTCAATGAGTAAAGCTGAATTTTCCAAGCGAAGAAGATTATGGATGGATATATTGAAAAAAGTAGATCAAATTCCAATCATAAACATATAATAGCATGAATAACGATAAAGTTACTACTTTTCCACAATCAATTTTGCATCGCCATAGTCGGCAGTGAATACGTATTGATCAACAAGGCCAAAATGAGCCATCAGCAACCAAACAAGACTAATAAGATGTCCACCTCTACTTACTTGTTGAGCATGAGCGTCTAGTCTACAATGATTTGATGCGTATGACAACATCTCCACCCACACTTTGCTGATTACCTTCCATTTCTCGATCCCCTCCAATTTTTGTAGCTCTTTGGCGAGGATGCATGCATCAAACAATATAGACTTGCTTTTATCTCCCTTTATATAAATAGGTTTAACATCTGTATTCACTGCGAGGAGGTTTTCACAAGCGTCCTCTTCCTTATTCTTTGGTCCTAGTCCCATTTTTCTAAAGAATCTTTTAGCCTCAGCACATGTATCTCTATATCTAATATCGCTAATGCTTGCCACATCAGACATCATAGTAGGTTTCATCACTAAAAAATATAGCATGTATTCTGAAATGAGCTTACTGATGAATTTATGATCGACTTGACTTCCATTATAGCCGAGTTCTTGTTCATCAGGTTGAGCTTTTGTCTCGTGATCGATTTCACTTCCATGATAGCAGAGTTCAGTAGCAATGTGCCAAAGCAGAAGGCTCTCGTCAAAGGTAACATTTTCAATATAATCTGTTTTTAGTGTTTCAAAAAGTACTACTT
This sequence comes from Carya illinoinensis, assembly GCF_018687715.1. Taxonomy (NCBI): domain Eukaryota; kingdom Viridiplantae; phylum Streptophyta; class Magnoliopsida; order Fagales; family Juglandaceae; genus Carya; species Carya illinoinensis. The sequence continues at coordinate 10,285,021 of NC_056766.1, read as the reverse complement.
TTCCTCCGAGATTTTTTTTGCAATATTCTTTGAGAACGTAAGCACCTCTAGCTGAACTTATTTTCTTGATATGTTCTGGTTGATCTGCTTCTTTAGATTTCTGCAACAGTTCGTCAAAGATAAATTTCCATAGATCTTCTCTTAAGGGGTCTTTGGGCGCATATTTCAACTCATCTAGAAATTGCTGAGCACCCAATGGTTCAACCACATATTTGCGTACATGATGATGCAACAAATGAGTAGTCTTCTTATAAATGCCAAGGCACCACTGATCATTTTCTTCATTAGATTTTTTCGAAAGTTGCTCGAGGCAGTATGTTATCAAATTAAATCCTGCCACTGATTCAGACCACCTGCGAAGTAATGCTGATGTAGCTCTCTTTGAAAACTTGTTGCCAGAGTCATCCTTGCTACATGTAGAGCCCCTTGGACTCCTAAATTTGACATATCTACTGAAGACGGTCCAGAGTACAATTGGATTTGTATTTGGCTTCATGCCCTTGCATGGAGGTCTAGACCACCTTGATCTTTTAAATTTGAGATATCTTTCAAAGATGGTCAGGACAAATGAATTTGCATTTGTCTTGTCGAGAGAAGCTACAGTCCAATCCGAGAAAATGAGCTTGAAGATTGCTATTGCCTCCAGGCTCAAGGCAACGAGCAGCAGGATGTAGGTAACTCGAATATCAAAATTATTTAAACCATTCTTGCAGTCTAGAAAAAAGAAGATCCCAAGGGACACCAAAACTGAAGCAAAGGTAAGGAGGCGGAAAAAGTATCCTCTGCGATTATGCACTGCAAATAACTTGGTATAAAGAATTTCGTAGATGAAATTGAGTTCAACCTCCAACACTTCAAGCGCATCTTCAGGAGTTCTCCCAGTAAAACATACCCTGCTCTCCTGTAGATCCTTGTGGCTAACGAGATCAACAATGAGTCCCTTGAAGATTTTGAAGAAGTGGTAACCATATTTCACCACATCAAAGTCATCTAATTGCCGGTTGTCCGGTAGATAGAGAATACAATAGAAGGCGGACTTCGATTCTTTAATAATAGTATCTTTTATTTGTGACGTTGTTGCATGAATTCTAGCTAATTGCTTTGAAGAGAATGCCTACATGAAACTTGCGTAATCTGGTCCCGGATCTGGTTTTGTAAGCATGGATTCTCGAAATGTACCCCAACTTACAAGATATAAAGAGCGCGTCCGTTCAACATATTTGATGATTCCTACAAAGAAATTGAGGGAAGTTGGGAGCCATAGGTTGTTTTTCGGTAGTGTTTGGAGGAGGACATAAAACGTGAAGCCAACTTGGTTTATTAAGGAAACAAGGTGTCTTAGCCAGAGCTCATTTTCCTCGAAAGTACTTATGGTGTTTGGACCACCATGATGTAACAGCAGGAATGAAGCCCAAAATGCATAGACATCACTATTTTCACCGTGCTTAGAACTTTGGGTGCTGGTGATGAGCCCGAGAGCAAAGCTAGCTGCCCATTCAGCTAGAAAGTAGGATGACCAGACTAGCAGAATGACCAACCTATTTCCTGTGCGTTTTCTCATGGAGCACCCAAAAATAGAGTGATTTGCAATAAAAGGCTGATGAGAATTACTCCCCTGATATTCCATATCTCCCATGTCTTCCTGAGCCTTTCCGTAATGACCTCTACCATATCCTCCTTTTGGATTAAAGAATTGAACCAGATGAATATAATTGCAAGGTCCTATCGCGATTCTTTCTACTGGTCGACTTTTTAACTCGAGTGTAAAGTTCTCTTTCTTCGAGACAGCCTTGAAAACAAAAGAGAATTATAGGTAGGTAGAAACATATTTGAAATATTCGAATTGCAAATAAAAATAATAAAATTATAAGTGAAGATTTCTTATTTCCAGATCATGGATATTCAAAATTCGTTTGAAGTCTTGTTCAAATTGTAGGGTGTAGAATAAGATATAGACATGCACATGAATTGACCATTTAAAGTTGCTGGACTTTAACACTTACAAAAGCCTAAGAGAATAATGATCAATGAAATTATTAGTTCAGCTCCAAAAGCCTATATTTCACTTTCAAAATTTGAACTTTAAAAATACACACCTTATAGAGATTTAGGAAAGGCAACAAATGGCACATTGGATGAATCTCTTAATGCTACCTAAATGGATGTCCACCGTATCTCCCAAAAAAAAAAAAAAAAAAAAAAAAGAAAACTCAGTAATAAAAGACAAAACATATGCAGTTAAAAATTAATAAAGAAAAGCAACGTGATTTATATTCATCAACATATAAAAGCTAATGTTAAGAAAACTGGTATTGGTTTATGTCAAATATTGCGTGTGCTAAATTTTTTTTTTTTGAAATACTGATCTCATTAACCATGAAATAAAGGGGTACAATTCACAAAGGTCTAAAGTGACATAGATCCACTCGGCTACATCATCTCCCTGTGTACAAGATGAAAAACACAGCTTGGGCATCTCTAAACCTCATAGACATCTTCTACCATCACTGCAGCCACCTTTGCAAGCTGGTGTGCTGCCATATTTGCCTCTCTATGGACATGGGAGGCTGTCCAGTTGACACTTGAATCCAATACTCTTTTAGCATCTTCAATCAGACACCCCCCTAAGCTCTAGTCCACTGCTTTGCTCAGTAAACCATCCACCACACGCTTTGCATCACCCTCTAAACAGACCTGTTGTAGCCCTAGGTCTCTGCAAAATTCAGCTGCAACCAACAAACCATAAGCCTCACCATCGAAAGGAGTCCCTCTTAAAGGTCTTTGAGCTCTAACAGTGCCAACTACTTGTCCTTGGTAGTCCCTGACTATCACACCTATCCCAACTCTTCCCTCTTTTGCTCTAATTGCTGCGTCCCAATTAAGCTTATAGGAATTCTGCACTGGTTTGACCCACCTAAGTTCTGCTGATCCAACCTGTTTCCTTGTTCCTTTGTCTGTTAGAAGGGATTCTCTGAAGATGGATACTTCTTCTATGGCCTGTTGATACAGCCTAGTGGGATGGGTGAATCCTTTCCCATGATACAGCTCGTTTCTTCTAGACCAAATCCTTTTCAATACAACTGCAGTATCTTCAAGCTCAGTAGCATCTAAGTTCTTCACTAGCAAGGACCAGATATCTAAAAAGAGGTCACTATGGCAGGACATCTTCTGAATCTTTTTACAGCTTTGTTTCCACACATCCTGGGCCGCAACACAGCTCCACAAGGCATGACCAGATGTTTCAATGGCTTGGGAGCAGATAAGGCAGTTGTTGTCCTCTACAACCTTCCTTCTCTTCAGGTTAGCTAGAGTTGGCAGAGCCTCACTACATGCTCTCCACACGAACTGTTTGACACTTGGGGAGGTCTTTAACTTCCATATGAACTTCCACACATGCTTGGCTTGAGCTTTTTTTGATGACTCCCCCTGGAGATCAGCCTCCATCTGCCTGTGAACATGGCACCCACTCTTCACTAAATACTGGCCATTGGTGGAGAAGTGCCAGATCATCCTGTCTTCCTTACCCCCAGCACTGATGGGGATTGCTTTTACAGCTTCATACTCTTGTACAGTGAACAGCTCCTGAATGAGAGGATACTTCCATATTTTTAGATCACTGTCTATAAGATCACTTACTTTTTCACACTCACAGCCCACTGGTCGAGTAGAGCCAACTCTTTTTGATGGAAAGGATGTTAACCACCAGTCCTTCCAAATGTTGATATTGTGCCCATTACCCACTCTCCACACAAGTCCCTCTCTTAGAATTTTCAGACCTGCACACACTCCCCTCCACGCAAAAGAAGGCCTTGCCCCTAGTGTTGCATCTAAAAGACCAGTTTTTGGGAAATATTTTTGCTTTAAGACCATGGCAGCTAAGGAGGATGGGTTCTGTAAAATCCTCCATCCTTGCTTAGCAAGGAGAGCCAGGTTGAAGCTTTTGAAATCTCTAAATCCAAGACCACCAGCCTCTTTGCTGTAGCTGAGTTGGTTCCACCTTACCCACTGAATCTTTGAGGTATCCTCATTGTAACCCCACCAGAATTTTCTTATAAGTTGGTTCATCCTGTTTGTTATCGAGGTTGGCAGTAGGAATATCCCCATTGCATAAGAGGGAATGGCTTGTAAAACTGATTTTAAGAGGACTTCTTTCCCTTCATTTGACAGAAATTTGTTTTTCCAGTTAACCATTCTTGCCCAAGTTCTGTCAATGAGTGTGTGAAAGGTTGCCACTTTCTGCCTTCCCACTACAGCTGGAAGTCCCAGGTACTTCTCTAAGTTGCTTGTTGCTTTAACACCTGCTTGCTGCAGTATCTGAGTTCTGCATGCTGTCTGTGTGTTCTTGCTGAAAAGGATTGAAGATTTTTCTTTGTTTAGGACTTGACCCGAGGCCTTTCCATAGACTTCAAGGACTTTGAGGACACATGCTAGTTCCTTGGGTGTTGCTTGATAGAAGAGGATGCTATCATCTGCAAAAAACAGATGATTAACTGTTATGGGGCCTCTTCCAACAGGTGCAGGGGTGATCTGTCCAGCTTGTTCAGCTCTTTTCAACATTGAGGAGAGAGCTTCTGCACACATGATGAAAATGTAAGGAGACACTGGATCTCCTTGTCTAAGACCCCTCGAAGGCTTAAATCTCCTTTGTGGCTCTCCATTAACTAAGATGGAATAGGAAACTGAATTAAGGCAGGATTGAATGAGTCTAATCCATCTCAATGGGAATTCCATCTTGACCATTACAGCTTCAACAAAGCTCCACTCTATCCTGTCATATGCCTTACTCATGTCAATTTTAATTGCCATACCCCCTCTTTTTCCTTTCATTCTTGAGTTCATAGAGTGTAAAACTTCATAAGCTACTAAAATGTTGTCTGAAATGAGCCTACCCGGGACAAAGGCACTTTGGTTGAGTGAGATAAGGTTGTGGAGAACACCTTTCATTCTATTTGCAAGGGTTTTAGACACAATTTTATACAACACATTACAGAGGCTAATTGGTCTGAACTCAGCTACTCTCTTGGGGTTTTTCACTTTGGGAATTAGGGATATGTAAGTGTCATTAACATCTTGGAGGGACCTACTACAGTTTAGGACTTCGAGTACATAAGAGCCTACTTCCTCCCCCACCACTTCCCAATGCTTTTGATAGAAATGAGCTGGAAATCCATCAGGTCCAGGTGAACCCAAAGGATTCATCTGAAACACAGCACTTCTTACTTCCTCTCGGGTGAAAGGTTTAGAGAGCCAAGACTTCATATCTCCTGTCAATTTTGACTCCAAGCCATGCAAGCATTCATCAAAACCAGTGGGACAAGAGGTGGAAAATAGTGTGGAGAAATAACCTGTGAAAACTTCACCTATGCCTGCCTGGTCAGTAATTGCTCGCCCTTGTTGGTCCTCAATGCTTCTGACTGTGTTGGTTCTTCTTCTCTGAGAAGCCTGCTGATGGAAAAAGTGGGTATTCCTGTCACCAAGTCTTAGCCAGTGTTGTTTTGCCCTCTGACGCCACTTCATATCTTCTGCAGCCAGGGATGATTCCACTCTCTTCTGAAGTTGTTGCATTTCTGTTAAATGGGATCCAGTGCCCTTGTTCTGAAGGTGGCTTATTCTTTGTAGAGCCTCTGCTACATCCTTATGGTTGTTCTGCTGTGATGTTTTCCTCCATTGCTGTAGTGCCTTTTGGCATGTTTCCAATCTGTGCCTCATTGTGCAGCCTGAGAGGCCAGCTGGTCTGGTTCCATTCCACCCATTTGCCACTACAGTAGGACAATCTTCATGTAGATCCCATGCAGCCTCATACCTAAACCCTGGACTCCACCTTTTCCTACATTGGTTTGGGGACTGTTTGCTTATGTAGAGGGGGGAGTGGTCTGAATTTACTGCTGCTAGTGCAGTGCATGTTGCTCCTCTGAAAAGTTCTTGCCATTCCTTGTTAGCCATGGCCCTGTCTATTCTTTCCTTGGTAAAGTTCTCATCCCTTTAGTTATTTGACCATGTATAGAATTGTCCCAAGTGATGCACATTGTATAGCCCACATATCTCAACAACTTGTCTAAATGCTTCAATTTGGTTATATGGTCTGCTGGATGCTCCCTACTTTTCCTTTTGATGCAACACTTCATTGAAATCTCCTGCACATAGCCAAGCCACTGATGATTGAGGCTTTAACTTCTCAAGTAGCTGCCAACTGCTCTTCCTTTTAGTTGTCTCGGGATGGCCATAAAACCCAGTAAAATGCCATCTTCTGTCATTGATCTCTTCCTTAACCACTGCACTGACATGCCACCTGGTATAGCTGACCACTTGGACCTCCCATTCTTCCTTCCACAGCAAAGCAATGCCTCCACTCATTCCAATACTTTCAACATCAAAACATCCATCCATCTTCAGAATTCTCCTAATTACCTCCATTCTTTGTTTACTGCACTTAGTTTCCAAGAGGAAAACTAAGAGTGGGCCCTTTTCCTTAACCGGTTTGCTAAGGATCCTAACTGACCGAGGGTTCCCAAGCCCTCGACAGTTCCATACTAAGAGGCTCATTGTCCCTGGCAGGGCTGGAAACCAGCCTCTGCCATAATGTTACTGTTCTCCATGGAAACATTCTTCCTCTTTTGGCGTCTGGGACTAACATTGTTCACTATAGTTTTCCTTTTTAGACTATTTCTGGTTCTGCATTTGAGTGGTAGGTTTGTTACTTCTTCCAAGGCCCCGGCTCCCCCTCCTCCATCTTGGTTTAGACCCCCTCTAGCAAGCCTTTTCCATTTCTTTCCCTGTGTAATCTCAGTTCTTCTAATTGATTCCTTTTTTGTTTTTTTGTCATTTGAAAGACCTTCAACTGATTCTCCATTGGACATTAGTTCCTTATTACTTTCATTTAAATTGTTTTCTACTACAATCTGATCACCATTGGGCTCTTCAGTTGAAAGAAGATCCAACTCCATGCTAGAAAGAACTGTAGTATTTTGCAACTCAGATTCAGTTTTCAGAGATGTTACCTCGTGTTTGTGTTTTGGTTCCTGATCTCTGCAGGTTTGACTGTCCAGCTGTCTCGTGATGTAAGGTTCATCCATATGTCTAGTTGCTTTCCCACTGGTCAGTTTCACGCCCATAACGTCCTGCTTTCTACTGACCCCGTAGACTTTTTCCTGACTCTCCTGTTTAGTCAAATCTTGTTTTGGCGCCAAAAGGTCCTGTTGGATAGCATGGCTTTCTGGCCTAGCCTGCTCCTCTACATCTTGCTCATAGCCTCCCTGCTGTTGTTGATACTGGTTACCGCCCTTTGTGCCGCCGTACTTGCGTCCGTTGGAGGTGCTATTGTGCATAGGTTGAGCTCTGAGCCATGCACCAAACTGCTGGTGATCTGGTTCAGCACCTTGTTGTTCATAGCGCTGCCTTATACAGTTCTTCCCCTTATGAAATAACGTACCACACTGGAAACAGAAGCTCTGTAACCTCTCGTACTTAAAGGAGATCCAGACTTTTTGTTCATTAAAAATCAGCCACTTTCCCCTTAATAGAGGTCTGTGGAGGTTTACTGCAACCCTAACCCGAAGACATCTTCCCCATGCACGACCATCCGCTTCAACCTCTACTCTGATGACATGCCCGATGGATGCCCCAAGCTTTTCTCCCACTTCTTCTGTCATTGTGTCTAGAGGCAGGTTGTGCAGTTGGACCCAAAAGGGTTCATACCTAAACTTCAGACCATTTATGGACTCCGTGCCATCTAACTCTTGTAGCGTTAGTAAGCTTCTGTCATAAAACCATGGTCTACCGCTCAGCACTTTGTCTTTATCTTCTCTGTTCTGAAACTCGATCAGAAAACTTTGATCTCCAAGGTCCTTGAAACTAACCCATCCCTCTAGCCTCCACACTTGGGACATTGTTTCTCTGAAGCCCTCGCTGTTAACATTCTTTTCGGATAGTGCTTTACCCACTATGCAATGTTTTCCTTTTCTACTAGTATTCCTGAGATTTTCTTCTTTTACGTGGAAGCATTCATTTTCATCCGTAGATAGTTGAATCCTCTCCCATCTTCTCGCTAGTTCGTCAACCTCCATTCGTTACCTAAAAATCTTTGGACACTAAAACAACTGGCCACAATAACTGAAGCTCACAGGATGTGAGACCTGAAGCTTTTGGAGACCAAAAGCACTAAAGTTTTACTTTGTCTCACGAGAGAAGAGAAAACACTCCGGGGTTCTATCGAAAAGAAACCAGAAAGAAAGCTGCGTGTGCTAAATTAAAAGCATGGAACATGATGTGCCAACAAAAGGGGATTCTAGGGCCCAGAGTATTGGGAGAGATAGATATCAATTTGGTTTGGTTATAGGCATACAACAACCATGTTGACCTAAAATCATATCAATTTCATTTAGATTACTTTGGTTTTAGATAGTTGCATACTTGGTTTTTTATGATCCACATTTATAGTAATTATAAGACAACACTACAAATTAACAAGAAGCTATAGATAACTAGAGATTTCTAAGAATGGATCTTAAAATTCATTTTGTTTTGATCTAGATTTGGAAAAAGTGTCGATTTTGAAGAAATGGAATCTTGAAAATGACTCAAAGGCAGTGCTTTAAATCGGTCCGGTTGAGTAATAATTCATAATTTTTCCCGGACCGAACCAAACATCCATAGGGACCAGACCGGTAGTTATTGGTCCGGTCTGACTAAACTATTTTATTAATTTTTTCACTTTTTTTCATATAATTTAATAAAAATTATTTAAATTTCTAAGCTAAAATTAAGTGAATTATTAATATAGATTATGTAACTAACTCATTAATTTTACTATAATTATATTTATGATGTTGATAGTTACTATTCACTAATTTATACTTTACTCTTTAGTATGCATCATTATTAATAATGTTATATATTTTATATATAGTTAATGAATATCAAATAGTTTCATTGTACCTAGAGTATTCCTGCTTGCTTGCAACTTAGGTATTTAAAAGAAATTATCTAATTATATTAATTAAGTGTAAATAGTAGAGTATATATGAATGTATGATGTATTAACTATTTACATATAATGACATAAATCATCACATGATTTATGATTTATTATTAATTGATAGCTTATATTATTTTACATTTTATATGATCAATGAAAATAAATTAGATAAAAATTATATCATTAACTTTTATGATTACTATATAAAAAAATATAATAAATTATTAAAAATATTTATAATATATATATATATATATATAGGGTTTCAACCTGATTTGGTCTGAACTAGTCCAAAATATGTAGACCCAGGACCGGACCAAATGTCATCGTTCCATATATTTTGGGACCAAGACCGAAATCATCACATGATTTATGATTTATTATTAATTGATAGCTTATATTATTTTACATTTTATATGATCAATGAAAATAAATTAGATAAAAATTATATCATTAACTTTTATGATTACTATATAAAAAAATATAATAAATTATTAAAAATATTTATAATATATATATATATATATAGATATATATATATATATATATATAGGGTTTCAATCTGATTTGGTCTGAATTAGTCCAAAATATGTAGACCTAGGACCGGACCAAATGTCATCATTCCATATATTTTGGGACCAAGACCGACCGGTCTAAAAAATTTTAAGTTCTGGTTTGTATATTTGGAATATTTTAGAATTCTATAAATAATAGTAAAATTATTTAAGTTAAGATATTTTATTGGGTTTCATAAAAAGATAGAGAAAATTTTTTAGAGTTAATTTAAAATATTACAAATTTAAAATATTTTTAGAGTTAATTTTTTAATATAATTTTTTTTTTAAGTTTGAAAATGTTGTATTAATTTTGTATGTTGTTTTGAGGTTTATAAAAGTTATTTTGATTTTTTTGTTTGGATAATGATTAGGTAATGGTTAGATAAAAAAGTTAAATTTGAAATTGAAAATTATTTTGTATTTAAATAATGCTATTTTTGGATATATTTATTTTTTCGAAACTATTGGGGTGGGCGGACAGCCCCTATAACTCGCTTACATTAACAAAAAAATGGATCAAAAACTAAATCTGTAAAATAATAGAAAATTAACAAACTTACTTTCATTGCCCCTTTTATTAAGCTCATGTAACTCTCAACGACCAGCTAGCTTTCTTCTACTGCCACGTTTTGGGGCTAGAAAATGAGAGAATGAGAGATGCAGGGACTTGGAGAAAAGGAGAGAACGAGAGATGTAGGGACTTGGAGAAAGAGATCAGCTATTTATTGTTGAAAGTGAGAGCTGAGGTTGGGAAGATTGGAAAGTAAAGTATCAAAATAAAGAAGAGAAGGAAATTGTGGCTTTAAAATTACACAATTTCTAACATTATTAAAAAACAAACCACACACATTTCTAACATAACCCTTGTATTTTAGCTACCATACATTACAATTATTATTATTTTTATACAAGGGGTGAGGATTTTCGAATCTAGATTTTTTATTTGGAGAATCAGATCATATGCCATTAAGTCATCAAACTCTTAACACTATACATTACAATTAGAGGCATATCTAAGAACTAGGACGGCCGGTCATCAACCTCTACCTATGATTCTTAGATCTCCCGAATCAAAATGAGTAGGGTATTCATGCAGTATTCTAATTTGGCACATTTTAACAATTTAAGTGGATAGTCATTAAAAATATACCAAATTAATAATTGTTATTGGAATGAAAAAAAAAACTGAAATGGAAAATATCATGTCTCTTGGTCCTTTCTTCCCCTTTGTGGGTCCTTTCCGACTACGTATTGTCATAAGTGGCGTGTGCAAGCATAATTTAATTAATCACCTCATTATAGTTGTTATCTGATGGACACCAAGATGGACTAAGTCTTAAGGGATTCCATCCTCTCGAGTTCATATCATTGTCACTTGCGGTTCAATGGATTATTGAACAAGTATTAATTACTTTATGCAAGGGTAGAAGATTGAATCTTACTTTATGCAAAGGTAGAAGATTGAACAAGTATTAATTACTTTATGCAAAGGTAGAAGATTGAATCTTTCATTTAAAATTAACTCTATTGACACTCCAAGCACCAGGTTCAATGGATTATTGAACAAGTCTTAATTACTTTATGCAAAGGCAGAAGATTGAATCTTTCATTTAAAATTAACTGTGTTGACACTCCAAGCACTAATATGTTACACATGAGTCATTTACTTGAATCTTTCCTTTAAACTTAAAGATCAGAATATACTTAGTTGCAATGCTTTAAGTCTCTAAATTTGCTTGAGAATTGAGTTTCATAGCTAATTTTGTGACTTTTTTTTCTTCAAATCTTTTTGATTGCAAATTGTGGGATTTGAATTAATGGGCCTTTGTTTGCCTCATTATTTATTTCTAATTCTAACATGAGGAATATATTCATGGTATGTTACCATAGTCTCCTTGGATCTGGTTGTTATCGATCGTGTGAAGGAGATTTAGGAAACACTATTTGGTTCGGTGTACATTCAGGTAGCCTGAAGCCCAATTCCCACCATTAAAAAAATGAGTGTTAAAGGAAGGTTGTAACCATTGTTCATCAACATTTTAATTTTGAGGGATAAATAGAAGAACAGCCAAGATGGACTATTGATCGGTGCAAAACTGCAAGTGCACAGTATCGTAATTTTATAATAAAGTGATAAGAAGAGTATCGTCCTCAGGGATTGGTACCTTACTTTTGCCAAATATCAAAATTATACTAATTCAATTTTATTTAGAGGAATCACTAAGATTTTTGTAGCTGCCAATTAAACTAAGATCAACTCAGAGAGTACTATGCAAATGAAATAAAACTGACGTTCGAAAATCAAATTAATGGGAAAGAAAACTTCTAGGAAATCGATTTCACCTAATTCTTCACTATGCTTTTCTCATCTAGCTAACTTAATTTAATTCTTTTTGTTCATTAGCAAATCTCTAATCCATCCAACAACCTCTTTCGATAGTCAATTGGAAACTATTCTCGTTCATCAATTCACATAAGAATATGCAAATTAATAAAGCAAGAAAGCAATAAAACCAATGATTTAATTACTGCATAGGTTCATACAAGTCTTTCGATCTCTATACTTACCTATGCTGAAATATTCAAGATCTACCATATGATTCTCTCTTTCGATAGCAAATCACAAGATTAAATATCATCTAATCAATGGCCAGTTAATTAGAAGCAATAAACTCAGAATAAATCAGATAAACAAAGAGAGAATTGCCTTAAATTAGCATAGACAATCAAGCATAGTTCGGAAATAGGTTACATCGTTTTCCTAGAATGAATAAAATTTAGCTCATACTAGAAATGAAATTCAACATAAACAAATTCACCATAATTGTTCTGAGAAGATTGGAAGAAAATAAACGCTGAAAAATACTCCTCGAGCTCACTATCGAGCGGCCAAGGAAACGATTCAATGCTTTTCTCCCGTCTATGCTCGTGTATGATTCCAACGTACGTGCAATAATTGGAATTCCCTCTCCAAAAAAAAAATGAATTGAATCCCTCTAGCTGTCTTTTTCAGTCCCAAAAGGTGTTCTCCAGTCAAAACGTCCGGCCATAGAGTGAAAAATCCATTTTATATCGTCTGACGGCGGAAGACCCTAGATCTGTCAAAATACGATGTTCGCTCGAGCGGGGTGTCGAGGGTGTCGAGCGCACGTTGAGCGTTCGACTCTGCCTGATTTCGCTCCAGCGTCCTATCAAGCGCACATCGAGCGTTTGACTCTGCCTGATTTTGCTCGAGTGGCCAATGTCTCCGCTCGAGCGATCTTTGTTTTTCAGCAACCCGCTCGAGCTCCCTGTCGAGCGGCAGTCGAGCGTTTGAATCTGCCTGAATTCGCTCGAGCGGCCAAAAGCCTCCGCTCGAGCGAACTTGTAAAAGCTGCAATACGAAATTTTTGCAAGTCCTATCCCCAATTATAATTATGTTTCAAAAATATGAAACTTCTAAACATTGACAAAAAAAAAAAATAATAATAATAATTTTTTTTAAAGAAATAGAAAATAATTTACTATAAAAGAATTTATGATAAAAACTGAAATAAAAGTAAGTTGAAGGAAACGAATCACCATGTACCGGTGGCCATGTTGTAGTGATCAGCCTCGAGAAAATTGAAGTGTTTTGTAATTAACAAGTGCATAATTCAAGGAAAGTCATACAATGCCAATCATTATTGTATATTATTTATATTATCATCTATAGATAGAATTTGAAGAAGCTGTAATTTTTTCTTATACATTTTCAATATATGAAAACATAACATATCAAAAATAATAATAATTGTTTTGGGGCCCTATTTCCCCATGGATTTGTCCATTTTTCCAAGTTTCGATTCCCTCCTACTTAAACATACAAACAAAAGAATTAATCGTATGATATTCCATAAAAAAAATATTAATCTTTTCATTCCCTTTGCCCATTTCAAACCAGTTAGACTGTGTGAAATAATGATCCTTATGGCATATATACAACGCCAAATACTATTGGGCAACAATAGTACCTTCTGCCTTTTCTGAAGTTGAATTATTTCTTCATTTGCACTTTGTTATTTGCAACTGGCTTTTCAAAAAAAGTCACAATGAGATCCGTTGCAGTTCTCCTCTTAATAATATTATGCTCCATGAATTGTACGGCTGCAAAAACCTGCTGATATAACAAGTTAATCAGTATCATCCAATGATCTGAAGTTTGCTCCTCAAACTTCACGATCCTAACTGGCTTAAATCAAGCCCAAAAGAACTGAGTCTGGCAACAATGGACTTTAACTGGCTGACGTCAAGCCCAAAACCAATGAGTCTCGCACGACTCCAACTAGTTGAGATCAACCCCAAAACATATGAGTCCATCATGACTCCAACTAGCTGCGATCAAGCCAAAAAAAAAAAAAAGAGTCCATCACGACTCCAACTAGCTAAGATCAAGTCCAAAACTGATCTAAAGTATGAACGGTCTAGATCATTAGTATCGATGGCGAATCTCAACATTCTCACCTTACGGATGAATCCAGGATGATTCAAATAGTTTGTCAGCACTATTTGATCATCGCAATTGGACTGCAAATGACTTTGATCAAGCCCATAACTGATATGAAATTTGAACGGTCTAGATTGAAAGTACCGATGGCGAATCTCAACATTCCCACCGTACAGATGAGTTGGAATGATTCAAATAGTTTGTCAGCACTATTTGATCATCGCAATTGAACTTCAACTGGCGTAGATCAAGCCCAAAATGATCTGTAACTCTGAATAGTTCAGATCGAAGGTACCGATGGCAAATCTCAACATTCCCACCACACAGATGAGTCCGGAAAGATCCAAATAGTTTGTTAGCACTATTTGATCATCGCAATTGGACTGCAAATGGCTTTGATCAAGCCCACAACTGATCTGAAACTTGAACAGTCCAGATCGAAAGTACCGATAGCGAATCTCAACATTTCCACTATATTGATGAATCCGAAATGATCCAAATAGTTTGTTAGCACTATTTGATCATCGCCATTGACCTCCAACTGGTGTAGATTAAGCCCAAAATGATCTGCAACTTTGAACAGTTTAGATCGAACGTACTGATGGCGAATCTCAACATTCCCACCATACCAATGAGTCTGGAATGATCCAAATAGTTTGTCATCACTTTTTGATCATTGCAATTGAACTCCAACTGGCGTAAATTAAGCCCAAAATGATCTGCAACTCATGGATGGTTCAGATCGAAAGTACTGATGGTGAATTTCAACATTCCCACCATACGGATGAGTCCGGAATGATTCAAATAGTTTGTCAGCACCATTTGATCATTGCAATTAAACTCCAACTGGCGTAGATCAAGTCCAAATTGATCTGCAACTTTGAACAGTTCAGATCGAAGGTACCGATGGTGAATCTCAACATTCCCACCGTATCGATGAGTCTGGAATGATCCAAATAGTTTGTTAGCACTATTTGATCTTGCAATTGAACTCCAAATGGCATAGATCAAGCCCAAAATGATCTGTAACTCATGGACGATTTAGATCCAAAGTACCGATTGTGAATTTCAATATTCCCACCGTATAGATGAATCCAGAATGATCCAAATAGTTGTCAGCACTATTTGATCATCGCAATTGAACTCTAACTGGCGTAGATCTAGCCCAAAATGATTTGCAACTCATGGACGGTTCAGATCAAAAGTACTAGTGGGAAATCTCAACATTTCCACCGTACTGATGAGTCTGGAATGATCCAAATAGTTTGTCAGTATTATTTGATCATCTCAATTGAACTCCAACTGACGTAAATCTAGACCAAAATGATATGCAACTCTAAATAGTTTTGATCAAAGGTACCGATAGCGAATCTCAACATTCTCACCGTAACGATGAGTCCGAAATGATCCAAATAGTTGGAAAGCACTATTTAATCGTTGAAATCGGACTCCGAATGGCTTAGATCTTGCCCAACAAAGATTTGAAAATGGACAGTCTAGATCATCTGGCGCTTGTCTTACACGCGCCACAACAGGGCGTCTGAGGCAAGTGTGGCGTACACGCACCAGGGTGCTCCTAAGGCGCGTGGGGGCGCGTGAGCGCGTGCCACTCACGCGTCTTCAACCCTGGGACGAGCGTGAAGGTGCGTTGGAGCATGTCCCTCACACGTCTTCTTCCTCCCGCAACGAGTGGGGCGCATGGGCGCGTGTCACTAACTCGTCTTCTTCCTCTGGCGCGATTGAGGTGCGTTTGTGCACTCTCCGACTTCTAGGGGCACGTACAGGCTCCTCGGGCATCCGTTTTTTATGCTATTTGCGGCAACAGATTCGTCTTGATGTGAGGAACATCATTGTGTAGTCAAAAGTTGATTTCGATCAACTTGATTTTTTCTGGACAGCATGAAACCAAAGCTCTGATACCAATTGTTGTGCCTCTAGCATGTCAAAAAATCACACAAGACGATAGAGAGACAATATTTAAGTGGGTCGGCAACTTGTCTACGTCCATTGAAGCGAAAACTCAGTATTTTCAATATATTTGTACAAAATTACAAACACTCATAAACAAGCTCTCTATCTCTCAAATGACCCTCTGTTCTGGGTTTCTCCAGAACCCAAATTTCGCCCTCAACCTTGCCTTGATCTCTCACCGCAGTAAGGATGAAAGTGAGATTAGGTGAAGAGGGTCAAAGTGTTCACACGTGTTGTCTTCAGTAATAAGAACTAGCAATCGTTTTATTAAGGGATAAGAATTTAATCCAATAGTTTATGTGAGAAAAATATAAACCTTATTATAACTTATTTTTGGGTATATGGATTGAAATGTGCAAATCTATTGCAGATTATTTAGCAAAAACCACATGGAAACAATGATGAAAGCGCTTTCAAAGTTGGTGGAATTTGGTTGCAATTGGCAAAGAAGATCATGCAACTTTAGGTGTCAAGGTCAAGATCTTTAGATCATATACCATATAGGAAAGATTATGCAATGCATTGAACATAGAGAATTATTAAAATTCTCATTTTCCTATTGGAAAATAATTTATAAAAATCATAGAGTGTGCGGCACTTGGACACCTTAAAACTGTATGTAACATTATTCTTCTTAATATATGCAAGGGTGAAGTATCAGTTAAAGTCTCTACCATGAAGCCCTCTATTAGGGGGAATGAAAGTTGTATATAGGAATGAGAAGAATCCAATGTAAATAACTTACTCATATATCATGTTTTTGTTAACTTACTATTGTTGAATTAGCAATTTATTGTTACAGGAACTCCTGCTTTCTTTGTTTTTCTCTCTCTTGCGCTAGTTCTCTCCAACGTCCTCATCGTCCCACCCAGAAAGCTTTTTCATTCATCAGAGGGAGGGGGGTTGGTGCTTCGGCTCCACCCACCTCCCTTACTTGTTGGCATTGGCCTTGTTTATTTTAGTTCATCTATAATTTTTTTTTCTAGTCTTTTTTTTTTCTTGTTAGTATTGATTAACTTTGTTGATCTACTACTTTTCGGCAACATAGGGAGGACACATGTCCTTTCATCAACTTCTCCAGGTGCCGATTGACAAGTTGGAGGAAGAAATCTACACATACGTGCGGTATGGCGTTGCTGTGCATGTTCTTCACTTGTCGCCGCTCCTTGGAGAGCTCTCTACCGCCACGTGTGGCAATTTCGGGATCAGGGGCTTCGGATCTTCCAGATCCGATTGTTTTGTGCACTATAGTTGTGGCGTGTGGCCTACACGCGCCTCCAACGCTAGTAACGCTCTCTCGCCAGCAATTCGTCACAGTTTTAGGTTGCTACGCTGTGTTCCCGCTTTCTCTAACTAAGGATCGAGTGAAAGTGGATGTGAGAAAGTGGGAACACAACATAGCAACTTAAAACTGTGACCATGAGCATTGTGTTCCTTCCAGTCAGTCCATACCAACACGTTGCAGCAAACCCCTCTGTACTATGGCTTTTTGCTGCAGTTTTATAGTCTGCTCTTCAAACTATTTAAAAATCGTCATTAAGCGGTCTCCCCTTATGGGAATTGGGTGGGAGCCAATTTTTTTGGCTCTAATCACTCATTTTTTTTTTCTCTCTCTTTTGTGTTGTAATGTATGTTGGGTAGAAGACTCCCATCTTATCGAACTTGTATCTTGTATCCGCTAGTTTATATATAAATATCTTATTTTCTATGAAAAACCAAAAACAGAAAAGAAAAAAAGAGCCACTCGTATATCTGCTCACATCCTTGAAGGCTTCGGCAAAATATCAGGAGTGAATTTATGAGTTGCACTACTCAGACTACCATTATCTTCAGTACTGCACCTTTGCATTCATTAATTCTCACAAAAGAGCGTAAATATATAATACTTGACGGACTTCCCTCCTCCATAAAGCCCTACAATTTCTATAGAACTTGATATATAACTCAAGAAGCACAAATTTATGTGCTTTTGAACTTTTATGTTATTCTCTATACGAATGCCTTTTGAGATCATTTCACCCTTTAAACTCTTATTATTGTTGATACGGGCCTCTAATCTATCAATTCTTGAGATGGAAATAATTAAACAAGTATGATCAATGGATTTTTCCCTCACATCAAAAGAATACTTTCGCCCATTTTTTGTGACTATTTTCGTCACCACAATTAGTCTATTTTGTTATAGTGCACATGCATATATAGAGAAATATTATAGATAAAGAGATTTTATAAAAATAAACTCACAAACTAATATAATTTCATGTGACCCGTTAGATCTACCTTATAATAAAAATAATTTTACAATTTGATGTATAATATCAAAATATGTCAGTTTGTGAGTTTACTTTTATATAATCTCTTTATGATTGAAGTATTTCTCATATCTTTATATATAAAGTGGCTATCTAATGGAATTTTGTTGGTTTAACTGTTTTTGTTATTTTATCGTTAAAATTAACGCCGTTAGTTACATGAATCATAATAAAGTTAATTGTTTTCCTGCGTGATTTCGGTAATCACAGACCCACCCCTCTCTCTTCTTAAAAGTTCTTATTTTTTTAATCTCTATCTCCCGAATCACTTACGAATAAATTTATAGTTAGCAAAATTCATTCAGCATGTATCGATCCTAAAACCCATGTATTGATGATCATTTGTTTAGGAGGTATATTAAATATATATACATATATATTCTATTATTATATATATCTATATAAATTATATAAAATATATATATATATTCTATATTCTATTATACATACATATATATATGATATTTTATATAAATTATAATTTATTTATAAATTTATATGTGATTTAAAATTTCTATTCATTACTTATATTAACAAAGAGAAATGTAAAATAATTAAATTTAAATCTATTTACCAACTAAATTTATGAATACAATTATTTCAATAAAATATTATTTATTTATCAATTTAAATTCATTATGAAAAATTAAAATCAAATAATAATATCTTATAAAAACCTTATTATTTTATTTCTTTGTAAAAATTATATCACTTTTTAAACATAATCGCTTTATTAAACTAAGAAAACGTGCTCTGTACGTTACTTTATTGTTACAGTTTGTCTCCTGTGCTACATAGTTTTGGTTCAACGTTTGTTTGTTTGTTTGTTTGTTTGTTTTTTTTTTTTTTTTTCACGTATTTGTTGTTTCTAGCCGTACCCAAGAGTATATGTAGTAATAAAATAATAAGATTTTAATTCTAAATATTTTAAAACCGATTTAAGTCTATCTTACTATTTGATGTTAGAAATTATATATTTCTTTATAAAAGCATTACATTATTGATCAAAATTTTTTCCTTAATAAAAACAATATTAATTCTTAAAAATAATAGTTCTATACACTGAGTGAACGTCCTTTGGACGTTGCCCAACTACTAGTATATATATATATATATATTTATTCCATCTGTATGAATATCATCATCATCTAAGTCTAAAAGGCTGGATGTTTTGAAAAAAAGTTTTGGTACTCATCATCCAAATTTACTGCACCCTTCTCCACCCTCCTCTCTAGCTATCAATTGGTATTGTTATCATTCACTTCCCTTCTCATTTCTTTATGGCATCGCTATTAAAGGGCAGAATTAGAAGGAATTTAAATTTTTACTTGAGGACCAATCTTTATAAATACTCTCTATTTGTAGCATGAGATAAAAATATATCAATCTATAATTGAATTTAATAGAAAATATTCAACGATTTAAACAAACAACGCATGAGAAGGAATCTCTTCTAAATATTCCAAACATTTTGGATCAAGACAAGACGAACTTTCTCACTATATAAATAAATAACATACAAAAACAAATTACAGTACATCAAATCTGCAACGTATTTTTTTATCTAATCATTATAACTTTTGGTATTCTCAAACAAAATATAAAAAATAATACTACTTTTTCAAATTTTAAAATAAAAATAATATTTAAACAGTTTTTTAACTTTATAATATTTTTATTCAACTTCTTCTCTCTCATTTTCCAAATTAATAAACAATCTTTATTCAAATAATTTCACTGCTATTTATAACAGATCTAAATATAATGAGATATTCAGACGGGCTCTAAGTATCTTAGAGCATGGGAGGTGTTTGATCAGATTTTCAAGAGAAAAAAAAAAAATTGAGCAAGATGTTCCTCATGGAGAAGAGATAAATATTTTGAGCAAATTGTCTTATGGAAAAAAAATGTAACAAGTTGCTTACATAGGGGAAGAAAAAGTCGGGGCATAATTGTATAATAGTATATAGCATTCTGTCACTCGAGGTTGACCACGAGCCAAAAGTCAACTTAAACCTCCATAATTAGAATTTGACGAGTCCTCCATGATTCATTCTTCACAGTGCTCTGCCAATCATTTTTCCATCTTCTCTAGTCTCTACACCTTGAAGCTTGATCACTGCCAAATTCTTATCTTGATGTACATGATTGCAATTAGTCTCGAGTCAGAGGTACATTCCTGATCTAATTCCCAACCTTTGCTCTGCTTTGGTACTTTTGAATTTACTCTCATGGCTTAGTTCTCAAATCCTGCATTAAGATTCATATTTTCTGTCTGTTTAATTTCTCTTTTATTTCATTTTAAGCTCCAAAATTCAAATAGAAATTTCAGAAATTTTGGTGAAAAATTAATACGGGTAGTGAGATTTACTTTATCGATGAAATAATTGTTACATATTGATCTTATAACCCCATGATCAGGTCAAGATTAAACAATATCAGTACCATGGGAAGGAATAAGTTACTTTCAATTTCATTTGAAATGGTTATTATTACTTTAGTATAAAAATTTGGATATTGTTGTTATTTCACTTGTCATCTAATCACTTTTGGAAATGAAATTACCATAATATCTAATATGTATTCGGGAACCATATATGAAATTATCTATATGTATCGGTAATTTATGTAATCATATAATATATGGTTATTGTGGATAAATATAAACTAGTTACATATTAATTTTTATAAACTTTTCCAATTTTCTAATTCAATAAATGGTTTTTTTTGTTATTGTAAAAATTTCATTAAATTTAGATTTTTATTTTTTATTTATCTAATTTCTTAATTATTACATTTGTTCTAAAAGTTAACAATAAACAACTCCAGCTCAGCTTGGTTGGACTTGACTCGAGTCAAGCTTGTTTTTGGATCGAGCTTGAGTTGAGAACTTAGCTTACCAAGTCGAGGTCAAATAAAGATTAGATAAAAATCTCGAGCTCAGACTTGTGGTCAAGTTTTTTTATCTGAGTCGAGCTAAGCAATTCAAAGATCACCCTACATTTAAATTGCTCTCTATAAAACATATTTATATATGTAGCTGCGTAGAGGGGGAAAATGTATATATGCATATAACTGCTCAAAAAATGAACTCAAAGAAAATGTTTAAAATTGAATATACTTTTTATAGTATTTTTATATTGGTCTCCTATCTCTTGTTATCCTTTGAGGTTGTTTCTCATCATATTTGCCTGGTAATTTGTCATCAGGAAGCTTAAGGCAACTAGATAAATGCATAGACGAATTATCAGCAACAGTGAAAATTCAGCAATAAGCAAATGTCTCAACACATACAGGTGGATGATCATCAATTTACAAATCATGTGGTGGTAGATGACATGAACGAAATGCTAGAAAGTTTGGATCCTTCCTTGCCACCTGATTGCTGTATCTATAGGGTTCCAGATCGCATTCGCAAATGGAATGAAGCAGCTTGCACTCCTCGAATTATATCAATCAGGCCCTTTCACCATGGCAACATACGATTAGAGAACATGAATAGGGTTAAACTAAGTCATCTCCAAAGATTCTTGCAACAGACTCAATTAAGTGTGGATAGCATCGTAAGTACAATACAAGAGTGGGAAGGTAATGTTCGTTGATGCTATTCTGAAAACATCCAACTCGGTAGTGATCATTTCGTGAAACTAATCTTGCTCAATGCGATATTCATTATTGAGCTCTTCCTGATGGGAAGCTGGAGATCACAGCAGATAGACAATGACGACATTATTCGGTTAAAACCATGGCTCTATCATGATATACAAGGGGACTTGATTTTACTCAAAAATCAACTTCCTTTCTTTATCATTGAGATAATATTATTCAACCTTGCATTTGCGTCTCGTCGAGACTGCCCTTCGTTCACTGCACTTGCATTCAAGTACTTCAGCGACTACAACCGTCAAGATTTACCTTGGAGTTTTGATATGGAAATAAACCACTTTACTGATTTGTTAAGAACATTTTTTCTGCCTTCATCTAGAATATTGTTAGAAAGGAACTTCGACATAAAGTCCGTTAAGCATTTGTATAATGCAACCCAATTGCATGAGGCTGGAGTAAAATTTAAGAGGAGCTCAGAAAAGTGCTTGTTTGATTGGAAGTTTGAAAATGGAGCGCTGGAAATCCCGACCTTAGTCATAACCTGAGACACATAAACACTTTTCCAAAATGTCTTCGCCTTGGAGCAATGTCACTATCCATATGATGTACATGTTACTGATTATATTCATATCTTGCATTTCCTTATCGACTCTACCCAAGATATGAATTTACTCATTCGGAAGGAAATCTTGGTTTGTTAGCTAGGCGAGAGCAATGAGGTGACAACTTTGTTCAAAAGGATCAAGGGTAATGTATTTCCAAGCACGAACTCTACTTTCTTTCGCTTGCGTAGAAGTTTGAATGCATTTTATGAGAAACCTCGCCATAGATGGAAGGCTAACTTGAAACGTGATTATTTAAGCACTCCTTGGAGAATAGCTTCTACCATAACTACCATTACTCTCCTAATATTCACTTTCATACAAATAGTTTGCTCTATTATCTCTGTATCTAAGATCATGTGAAGCTACTTACCTTCTAATATAGAATTGGGAAGCAATGTATAATAGCACCAAAAGTATTGGGGTGCAATGTATGTTTTACTCTTTAATCTTGGTGCCTTGACGAGATTGCAATAGGAAATCTTTTCATAATAGTCATTCTAATTGTACTATATTCTTGTTAAAAAGTTGTTTATTGTTTGATAATCATACACTTAAAACACTTTTAAAATTAATTACGGTAGCTTTTAAAAATTTAACATTATCTGTATGATCTTTTCAACAAAATTTAACTCACATTGGGAGCTTTTTAAATATTATAGAAAACATGTTCGTCTTTCGTATTTACTTCTAGTTGCGAGTTTCAACTAATTTAGAAATTTGAGTTTTTCCAAGCCTTGTTTTTCATAAATTTTGGATGCATTTGAAATAAGAAGGAATGTGAATTTTTAGTTACAACGATTTGAATGGAACTGGTTTGTATAATATCGAACCTAAATGTTGTGTATAAGTGATATTTTATAGGCCTGCTACACACTCCAAGCAGGTGGGTTGTGTGCCTGCCACCCTACCCCCCACACCTACATGGGCTTGGAGCCGCATATGGACCTCGACATCTGGTTCCGTCCTGCATGGGTACGTGACCCCGTTTGGCTGCTGGGCAAATTGATGACCATACAAATTGTTCCAAATCCGTCAAATAACCCAAATTTTCACAAATCCCTCCACCAAATTCACAAATCTATCCCTCAAATCTACAATCAATCATCAAATAACAAATATACAAACACAAATCCAAAAATATCATCTTAAACAAAAAAGCATCATAGCAATGCAAGACAACGACATGTTTATGGTATGAGCAGAGATCTGTTTGTGGCTTGTAGTTTGGAGCAAAGAACCATGACCATGAATGACTGAGTCTCTTTACAAATCCACAATCACGGTATGCTCGTGGGTGTCTCACAACCTTGAAGAAGAAAGAGTGGATGAGGAGGAGAAGAGAAAAGGAAGAAGAAGAAGAAGAGGAGGAGAAGATATGATGCTTGCTGTGGGGTTGGGACGGCGAGGAGGATAAGATGAAGAAGGGAGAAGTGATTGAGAGATAGGGGTAGGGGTGTACATGAAACCGCCAAACCGACCTCCATCGACGGAAATTGACAGTCGGAACCAGCTGAAATCGACAAAGAACCGGTCGACGGTCGAGTGAAATATATAGGAATCGACATCGGTCAGCTCAGTCCTGGTTTGACCTAGGGGAAAATTGCTGAACCGACCGACCGGTTCATATATAGTTTTTCTTTTTATACATATAGAAACGGCGCCATTTCACTTAAATGAGTGAAACAATGTCATTTTGAAGCTTGAAAGTTAATATATATATATATATATAATAGAACGGCACTGTTTGGCTTAAACGACGCTGTGTAAAAAAGAATTAATAACCTCCCCAACCCTCTTCTTCTTCCCCGCCTCATCTTCTACCTCAGTTCCTCTCTGCAATGTTATTCTTCTTCCATGGCAGGCGACGGCACAACGCAGATTCTTTCATCCTCAGTTCCTCGTCCTTCACAGAAGACGTCGACGGCAACTGAAGACCGCACCGACACATGTCGAGACCGATATGATTGGTTTTCTCTCTCCAAACCCACGGTTTCGGTCGGTGGTGTTGGCTTATGGCAAAGTCGATGGTGTTTCGGTTTGGCGCCACAACCAATGCTCAACCCATCGGTGTACAGCCCTAGATAGGGGGTCGAAGCCGGATCGCAGACGAAGAAGAGAGAAAATAAAATGAAATTAAGGTTATTTTGTTTTTTTCACTTTTATACTAGGCTATGGGGTGCGGTGTGGGTTTGCAAAGCTCACAAGACTAGATAGTTGGTAGCTGTAACTTATAATACAAAGTCACTAGAACATCACTCATGGGCATTGTGATTGAGTTGAATTATTGCATTTTTAATGCTTTTGGAACCAATATATATTAATTCTTTCATTACTTTATCATTGGTTTTATATGGAAAAATGAATAAATCAAAGTTGTGATTTTAATTGATTAAAAGCATGAATTTCTGCTCTAATTTTATCAACTACCAATTAATATGGATTATGGTACATTTCGCTCGAGCGGCGGCTTCTGGCCGCTCGAGCGAAGTCAGGCAGATTCAAACGCTCGACTTCTGCTCGACAGTGGGCTCGAGCGAGATGCGGGAAAAGAGATCGCTCGAGCGGAGGCATTTGGTCGCTCGAGCGAATTCAAGCAGAGTCGAACGCTCGATGTTCGCTCGACAGGCCGCTCGAGCGAACTTAGGCAGAGTCGAACGCTCGATGTTCGCTCGACACTCCGCTCGAGCGAATATCGCATTTTTACAGATCAGAGTTCATTCCTCCGTCAGAGTATATATATGTTTTTTTTACATCTTAGGACGACACTTGGGCTGGAAAACTTAGTTTTTGAGTAGAGAAACACTTAGAATTCATTTTTCCTTTGATTTTCGTTCAGATTCGAAGAGGAGGATTCATTCAATCGATCATTCACGCAGCTACACAATTTTCACTGGATCATTCACTCACACTGCAACAGATTGAAGAACTCCTTGAGGGGTCCAATTGCCACTGCAGCTCAGCCTCCTCCACCGCTTCGAATCTTCATCTCCATTCAACTGGCTTGATCTTTTCAATTCCCTACTTGCTATTTTATTTCAGTTTTGAGTTTCTGAATTATTGTAGAGAATTTTGATTTAGACATTTGAGAAATTTATTTGTTATTCATTCAATTCATGTTATTTATTTTTATCGTTTCGTTAAACTTTCATTTTAGTAGTGATTACAATTACGGTGGTTAATTTGAGAATTTGTGATTTGAACATAATGATGAACCCTAGAACATTGATTTTGGGGCTTTTCAATTTCAGTGCATGTTTTGTCAATTACTTCCTAATTTAGTTTAATTCTTAATTTAGTTTTATCAATTTCTGAGTTTAATCTATTAGTCCTTTTTATTCCAATCCGACAATCAAAATCGAAAAACATGAATCTAGTCCATGACTAGTACCCTCTCCCATCCATTGCACATACCATCATTTTATTTTCTCTTTGTGAAGTTTTTCACCTTTTTCAACGAGTTTGATTTCTAAGTAACTTTCCCTGAGGAGACGATCTAGGAATTTATTCCTAATTATTACACGACATCCTCCTGCACTTGGGATAGCTTTAGTGCTACTCATTTTTGAGTGAGTCAAGTTTTTTGGCGCCGTTGCCGGGGAAAGTATTTTAGCTTAAATTTAAACTCGTTATTTTTTGTTATGCTCTTTACACTGATGTTTCATGTCATGGGTGAGGGACAGTTCAAATAGGTTGCATAGAGTCACATTGAGTGTTGAGAGTAGTATACACAGTTTGGAGATAGATAGCTCTTCTGTCTTTTCTGTGAGTGAGTCAGATGAGGAAATTGAAATTGAACCAGTAAACATGGCTGCACCTGCACCACGCACTCTCAAGGATTATTTGCAACCCACTCGCACCACTACACCATCATGCATAGTTTTACCTGAAAATGCATCTAATTTCTCTATTAAACATGGCATGATGTCAGTGATACCCCAGTTCCACGGGATGGATTCTGAGAGTCCTTACCAGCACTTGACAGATTTTGAGTTGGCTTGTACTACTTTTATCACTAGGGCTGTTACTGATGAATTCATTAGACTTCGTTTATTTCCTTTCTCTTTAAAGGATAAAGCGAAGATTTGGTTTAATTCTTTGAGGCCTAATTCTATTTCTAGTTGGTCTGATATGCAGCGTGAATTCTTACAAAAATTTTTTCCTTTTCAGAGAACTCAGTTTTTGCAAGAGCAAATTAGTCAGTTCAGTCAGAGAGACCTGATGAGACCTTTCAGGCCAGTTGGGAAAAATTTAAGGATTTGATGAACATCTGTCCACATCATGGTTTTGAATCTTGGAGGTTGGTGAGCTATTTTTACATTGGTCTTACTCCAGAATGCAAGCAGTTTGTTCAGACAATGTGCAATGGGGAGTTCTTCAGCAAGGAACCTGATGAAGCACTATCATTTTTTGACTACCTTGCTGAGAGCGCACAACAGTGGAACACTCGTACTGATCGAGTTCCATTAGCAGCACAGCCACTGAGGGCTATTTCTGGAGGGGGTAGATATGAGCTTAAAGAAGACACCGATGTTCAGGCCCGAATAGCTGCATTGACTACAAGACTAGAGGTCATGGAAATGGAAAAAGTGAAGGCCGTGAAGGTGGTAGAGGCATGTTCTATATGTGCTGATTCAAACCATAAGACCCAAGACTGCCCGATTATGCCAGTATTTCAAAAAGGTGGGTCTGAGCAGATGCAATCAGCTAACTGGGTTAATAGAGCACAGAATCAGCCTTTCTCCAACACATATAATCCGGGGTGGAGGAATCACCCAAATTTTTCATGGAGAAATGATCAGCTTGGTAGGTCCCCACCACCTCAGCAGCAGCCATTTAATCAGGGTGCTCCTCAGCACCAGTATCCACCATATCAGAATCCTCAGAGCTATCCTTATGTAGCTCCTCCTGGATTTCAGCCTCATGTAGCTGCACAGAGTTCTCAGCCTTCATCATCTGCAAAGAAGACTCTAGATGATAGTATGGCTCAGATGGCCAATACACTTCAGCAATTCATGCAGATTCAGGCCACCACAAATAATCAGAACACTCAGGCCATAAATGAGTTGCGAGGCACTATTAATAAGATGAGCACAACCTTGAGCACCCTAGAGAAAGGGAAATTTCCAGCACAGCCTCAGCCTAATCCTCAAGTGTACAGGCAGCAACAACAACAAGTGCATAATGTCTCAGGGGATGTTATTGAAACAACGAAGGCAGTTCTTACTTTGAGAAGTGGGAAGGAAGTTCCCCAACCAGAGATGCCTATAGACACACAGGTAGTTGGTCCTACACCTGAAGATGTAACAGAGACTGATGAAGTTGAGAAAGAACCAGAGGTAGTGAGACCAGAGCTGAAGAAACCTGTGAGTGCAGATGTTGAGACTAGTAAGGGATACCAACCTGTGGTTCCCTATCCTCAGAGATTGGCAGCTGGCTAAAAGAATGAGTATCACACGGAGATTCAAGAGATTTTCAAGCAAGTGAAGATCAATATTCCACTCTTGGATGCCATACAACAGGTGCCTTCATATGCAAAATTTTTGAAGGACTTGTGCACAGTGAAGAGGAAGCTAAATGTGAAGAAGAAAGCTTTCCTAACGGAGCAAGTTAGTGCATTGATATTGAGCGAGACTCCTCAGAAGTTTGGAGATCCTGGCTCTCCCAACATTTCCATTATGATTGGTGAATCACGCATTGGGAGAGCTTTACTTGATTTGGGGAGTAGCGTGAACTTGCTGCCGTTCTCAGTATATGAGCAGTTGAGATTGAGTGAGCTGAAAAAGACCTCCATCATGCTACAGCTGGCTGACAGATTCGTTAAGGTACCGAGGGGTATTGTAGAGGACGTGTTGGTCCAGGTGGACAAATTCTACTACCCAGTGGATTTTGTGGTTCTTGACATGCAGCAGCCGGTCTCTACTATTTATCAAGCTCTTGTCATCCTAGGAAGACCATTTCTAGCTACATCAAATGCATTGATCAATTGCAGAAGTGGAGTTTTGAAGCTTACCTTTGGGAACATGGCACTTGAGTTGAACGTTTTTAACGCTTGCAAGATGCCAGCACATTTTGATGACACAAGCGATCTGAATGCTGTGGAGAGTTTGACACCAACAGATTTTATTTGCTCAACTTCTCCATTCTCTGATGATGATTATATTTTTCAGACACCTGAATTTTTACTTGATGAGAAAATTGATCATATCAATGAAGATGACTTTGATTTTTTTGATTGTTTTGCAGATTCATCTTTACCACTTGAAGTACAATTTGCGGGAGCAAGATGGAAACCCCAGTTTGAAGCTCTACCACCACCAGACATGCTTAAATCTTCAGAGGAAGAAGTTCCCCAGTTGGAACTGAAACCACTTCCTCAAGATTTAAAGTATGTGTTCCTTGGTCCTGAAGAAGGCACTTTTCCGGTGGTGATTTCCTCAAAGCTAAATCAGAAGGATGAAGCCCAGTTGATTGAAGTATTAAGGAAGCATCGAGGCGCAATTGGTTGGACAATAACTGACATCAAAGGCATTGATGCCGCTGTATGTACCCACAAAATCCATCTTGAAGACGATGCTAGACCAGTTCGTGATGCTCAATGTAGGCTCAATCCTACCATGAAGGAAGTTGTGAAAGAGGAGGTGCTTAAGCTACTCGCAGTGGGTATCATTTATCCCATCTCAGACAGTAAGTGGGTAAGTCCAACTCAAGTGGTACCAAAGAAATCTGGTTTGACTGTCATAAAAAATGATAAAAATGAGTTGATTCCAACTAGAATGGTTACTGGCTGGAGAATGTGCATTGACTATAGAAAACTTAACTCAGCCAGTAGGAAGGATCATTTTCCTTTACCATTCTTGGATCAAATTTTGGAAAGAGTAGCTGGTAATGCATATTATTATTTCTTGGATGGTTATTCTGGTTATTATCAAATTGCTGTAGCACCTGAGGATCAGGAGAAAACCACTTTCACCTGTCCTTTTGGCACTTTTGCTTTTACTAGAATGCCTTTTGGTTTGTGTAATGCTCCAGCTACTTTTCAGAGATGCATGATGAGTATTTTTTCTGATATGATTGATGACATTTGTGAAATATTCATGGATGATTTCTCTGTTTTGGAAAATCCTTTGAGAGTTGTTTGCATAATTTGGCACGTATTTTGCAGAGATGTGAGGAAAAAAATCTTTTACTTAATTGGGAGAAATGCCAATTTATGGTCACTCAGGGCATTGTATTGGGGAATATTGTTTCTTCTGAGGGTATAAAGGTTGACAAGACAAAGATTGAATTAATATCTAAACTTCCTATTCCTAGGATAGTTAGGGATATTCGTTCTTCTCTTGGTCATGCTGGCTTTTATAAGCGATTTATTCAAGGGTTTAGTTCTATTGCAAAACCTTTGTGCACTCTTTTACAAAATGATATTGAATTTGTTTGGACTGATGAGTGCCAAAAATCTTTTGATACCCTTAAGAAATCGCTTACCACTGCACCTATTGTGCAACCTCCGCAGTGGGACCTTCCCTTTGAGATTATGACAGATGCTAGTGACTATGCCTTAGGAGCTGTTTTGGGGCAGCGGGTGGATAATAGGCCATTTGCGATTTATTATGCTAGTAGGACCTTGAAGGATGCCCAGAAAAATTATACCACTACTGAAAAAGAATTGCTTGCAGTGGATTTTGCACTTGATAAATTTTGGACTTATATTCTTGGTTCTCCTGTTACTATTTTCACTGACCACTCTGCTCTTAAGTATTTGTTGGCTAAGAAAGATGCAAAGCCACGCTTGATTCGCTGGATTCTATTACTTCAAGAGTTCAACATCAACATTAAGGACAAGAAAGGAGTTGAAAACGTGGTAGCTGACCACCTCTCTAGATTGTCATCATCTCCTTCTTCAAATGTCAGCCTTCCTCTTGATGATAGTTTTCCAGATGAGCAGCTGTTTGTGGTTGATAGAGCTCCCTGGTATGCTGACATAGTCAATTATCTGGTGACTGAGCGAATGCCTTCTGAATGGTCCACCCAAGATAAGTGTCGGTTTCTCTCTGAGGTACGATACTTTTATTTTGATGATCCATATCTTTTTAAGTATTGTTCGGACCAATTGATTCGAAGATGCATTCCTGATGATGAGTTTTCTTCTGTTTTGAGATTTTGTCATATGGGTGCATGTGGTGGTCATTTTTCAGCAAAAAAAAAATAGTTTCAAAAATTTTGCAAAGCGGTTTTTACTGGCCTTCCATGTTTAAAGATGCTTATAATTTTTGCAAGGCTTGTGAGCATTGTCAAAAATTGGGATCCATTAGCAAAAGAGACATGATGCCTCTTTCCCCTATTCTGACTTTAGAAAGTTTTGATTGTTGGGGAATAGACTTCATGGGACATTTTCCGGTTTCTTTTGGAAACACATATATTCTTTTAACTGTGGATTATGTTTTAAAATGGGTGGAGGCCATTGCTTGCAAAACAAATGACCATCATGTTGTCCTGAAATTTTTGCAATCTTTGTTTGCTCGTTTTGGCATGCCAAAAGTTATTATAAGTGATGGGGGTTCTCATTTTTGCAACAAACCATTTTCTACACTTGTGAAGAAATATGGTATTACACACAGAGTTTCTACCCCTTATCACCCTCAAACAAATGGGCAAGCTGAATTGGCAAACAGAGAGATAAAAATTATTTTAGAGAAAACCATCAAGCCTAATAGGAAAGATTGGTCGGTTAAACTTCTTGATGCTTTGTGGGCTTATAGGACAACTTTTAAAACAAATCTAGGGATGTCTCCTTATCGATTAGCTTATGGTAAAGCTTGTCATTTACCTGTTGATATTCAGCATCGAGCTCTTTGGGCCATACAACATGTTAACATGTCACTTGATGAAGCTTCAGGGTTGAGAAAATTGCAGATCAATGATTGGATGAAGCTCATCGAAATGCTTATGACAACGCTCAGATTGCAAAGGAACGCATGAAAATTCTGCATGATCAGAAAATTCATCCAAAGCATTTCACACTTGGCCAGGAAGTTCTTCTTTACAACTCTCGCTTGCACATTTTCCTTGAAAAGTTGAAATCCCGATGGAGTGGGCCATACATTGTAAAGATCATTCATCCTCATGGTGCGGTAGACATTGTCAATCCGAAGAATGGTAATAGCTTCACTGTCAACGGACAACGTCTAAAGTCATTTCTGAAGGTCTTTGATCCACATGAAGAGATCTTGCTTGTGCAAGACCCCAGGGAAGTGTTTTGATTTGCTTCTCCTTCTTTACAGTTTTCTTTACTTGCTTTGTTTTTATTTGTTCTTTTGCTTTGATTTTATATTTTATGTTGATTGTTTGTTTTGCTTGCTTAGTTCTGTGCACTTTCTTTTCGTTCTTTCGACTCATTGAGGACTATGTCTCTCACTAGTTGGGGGGTAGCATGTGTGCACAATTAAAAAAAAAAGATAAATAAATAAATAAGATTTGTGAACTTTGAGCATCTTGGTGGAGTAGTTGAGTGGGATCATTTGTGAAGATTTATTTTCAAGCTTAAACATAGAGCATGATTTTTGATGCATCATATTTTGTTGATATGTGGCTTGAAACACCGGGATGTTATGCTTATTGAGATGAAACTTGATAAAATTTTTGTAGAACGAAAGGTAAATTTTGAAGGACATTTTGCACATGCTTACGCTTGTAGTGTTCTTTATTTACCATTCATTGATTTAACATTGGAGAAGTAAACTGCAGGACTATCGAGCCATGCCAAAAAAAAAAAAAAAAAAGAAAAGAAAAGAAAAAAGGATTTGAAAAGAAAAGAAGAAAAGAAAAAAAAAAGAAAAAGAAAAAGAAAAAGAAAACAGAGAGAAAAGGAATAAAGGCAACTTAGTGAAATTTTCTAAGTAAAAAGGGCTAGAAACAGTTACCCAAGACTTTGGGGGTTGAGTATCCAACTTTTAAAAACAGAGCTGGCGTGAAAACTGCTAGACCCTTGAGCTTTGAGGTAGTTAGAATCAGCAATGATTAATCTTAAGGTTGAAAAATCCTATGGCAAATCATGGCTAGTAATGAGGAACACACAACCGATCTAGCTCCACACACACATTTGAGTTCTGAGACATTTGCCTTAATTCTATGTGAAAGATTGTTAAGATAGTTTTGGTGGGTATAACCCTTGGGGGTTGAGTAGTAACGTGTCACTTTTGTGAGAATTCAGAATTGTGTTTGATTGTTTTTGTTTGAATTTCGATCTTTATGCAATATTCATCTCAATTAATTTTCACTATTTTGCTCAAGGATTAGCAAAATGCTAGTTGGGGGGTGTGATTGAGTTGAATTATTGCATTTTTAATGCTTTTGGAACCAATATATATTAATTCTTTCATTACTTTATCATTGGTTTTATATGGGAAAATAAATAAATCAAAGTTGTGATTTTAATTGATTAAAAGCATGAATTTCTGCTCTAATTTTATCAACTGCCAATTAATATGGATTATGGTACATTTCGCTCGAGCGGCGACTTCTGGCAGCTTGAGCGAAGTTAGGCAGATTCAAACGCTCGACTTCCGCTCGACAGTGGGCTCGAGCGAGATGCGGGAAAAGAGATCGCTCGAGCGGAGGCATTTGGCCGCTCGAGCGAATTCAAGCAGAGTCGAACGCTCGATGTTCGCTCGACAGGCCGCTCGAGCGAACTTAGGCAGAGTCGAACGCTCGATGTTCGCTCGACACTCCGCTCGAGCGAATATCGCATTTTTACAAATCATGGTTCATTCCTCCGTCAGAGTATATATATATGTTTTTTTTACATCTTAGGACGACACTTGGGCTGGAAAACTCGGTTTTTGAGTAGAGAAACACTTAGAATTCATTTTTCCTTTGATTTTCGTTCATATTCGAAGAGGAGGATTCATTCAATCGATCATTCACGCAGCTACATAATTTCCACTGGATCATTCACTCACACTGCAGCAGATTGAAGAACTCCTTGAGGGGTCCAATTGCCACTGCAGCTCAGCCTCCTCCACCGCTTCGAATCTTCATCTCCATTCAACTGGCTTGATCTTTTCAATTCCCTACTTGCTATTTCATTTCAGTTTTGAGTTTCTGAATTATTTTAGAGAATTTTGATTTAGACGTTTGAGAAATTTATTTGTTATTCATTCAATTCATGTTATTTATTTTTATCGTTTCATTAAACTTTCATTTTAGTAGTGATTACAATTACGGTGGTTAATTTGAGAATTTGTGATTTGAACATAATGATGAACCCTAGAACATTGATTTTGGGGCTTTTCAATTTCAGTGCATGTTTTGTCAATTACTTCCTAATTTAGTTTAATTCTTAATTTAGTTTTATCAATTTCTGAGTTTAATCTATTAGTCCTTTTTATTCCAATCCGACAATCAAAATCGAAAAACATGAATCTAGTCCATGACTAGTACCCTCTCCCATCCATTGCACATACCATCATTTTATTTTCTCTTTGTGAAGTTTTTCACCTTTTTCAACGAGTTTGATTTCTAGGTAACTTTCCCCGAGGAGACGATCAAGGAATTTATTCCTAATTATTACACGACATCATCCTGCACTTGGGATAACTTTAGTGCTACTCATTTTTGAGTGAGTCACGTTGCTCTTATACATGACCCACGTAATAAGGCTTTGCCTATTCTTATATGAGAAATGATATTTGCGGTCATAATTTTGTGCAAGCGCTATGCAGTCTCTTTGAAAAAAGTGAATTAATACGGGATTCACATGAAAAAAAAACTAACTTTTTAATCGTGGACCCCACTATTTTTCAAAGCGATTACGCAGAGTTTGCACACTCCACAACTGTACGTAGTATTACTCTTCTTATAATCAATAAAATTTTATTTACTGTTAAAAGAAAACCAAGCTTTATTTATTTGGATAATTTTGCAAGCTTTTATTTTTCATTACAAGAGAAATGGAACAATTTTGGCACTGGAGTATTCGCATATTTTCTTATTGGATCTTGTCCTTTTAATTTGATCAGTAAGTTCTGTAATTTGTATACATATCTGATGTGGGAAATGAAGATATGAATGGATTTGTTAAACCTTGATTTACAGTGTTGTTGGTTTGCAGTATTGGGTTATTTGGAGCCGCCTTTAATTCATGCAGCCAGCCTTTCCTCAATCTTTTGGTTGAGGCGCACATTTTCATCCTTGGAGATTGTTTTTATAATGCAAACGTAAAATGCCTCAATGAAATTATATTTAATCTCCATTTTAAGATGTTAACTTGACCTTTCTCGCTATAATAAACCTATTCGTTTGGTGAAGCTTCAGTCTAGGTACTTAGATATATGTGTGTGGGTGCCCGTTTCCATGTTTGGGTCGGTTGTGTTTGATTTGCTATATATGTGTAGGTACTTAGATGTATGTGCCCGTTTCCATGTTTAGGTCGGTTGTGTTTGATTTGATATATGTGTAGGTACTTAGATGTTAAGTTTAGAAAATGCAAGTGATCGGAATGATTACTAACCTTTAAAACTTCTCTTTAGCGACATGGCAGCAGTAGATTATTTCCAGAAATAGCTTCCAGAAAAGTTCATATCTCAAATGCCTTTCTTGATTTAATACCTGCTTTGGTGACAGAGGAAAATAACATGCTGCCGTTAGAAAAGCCAACTATTGAGGAATAGAAAGGATGCGGTTTTTTCTACACCAATGGACTTGGCTCTAGGCCTTGATGAATTTTTGGCTCGTTCAATACAGGATGTTGGTCCATCATTCAATCTTGTTTACTTGCTGCAGTTACTGAGTTTTTCTGTGATTCAAGCTTCTCAGACTATTACAAAGCCTGTCATTACATTGATTCCAAAGATTGAAAAGCCTAAAGATTTTTCATCCTTGGGTGGATCTGCTTGTGCCAGGTTTCATACGGGTTCTTCTCAAAGATTATTGCCTAAATGTTGTCATTTTTACTACCAAAGCTCATTTCTATCAACCATGGTGCCTTTGTGAGTAGGAGGCAAATCTTGGAGAACATTGCACTAGCACAAGAACCAGTCTCTAGCATGTCTAGACTTTGGGAGGTAATTTGATGCCTAAAATTGACATGGCAAAAGCCTTTGATAGTGTCAACTGGAAGTATCTTCCGTGGGTCCTTGCCGCATTGGTTTTTCAGTCACATGGATTAATCTAGTTTAACTGTGTTTTATGATGCCTAAATTCTCAATTTCATTAAATGGCACATTGAAAGGTTTCTTTACCTCATGCAGAGGATTGAGGCAAGGTGATCTTCTTTCAACACTTCTATTCATTTTAAGTGAGGAAGTATTGAGTAGAGGTATTTCCAAACTGTTAGTGTAGGAAAAATTCAGCCTTAAAAAGATTTATGAGGCTGCTTCCATGTTACACACCTATTATTTGCTGATGATATCTTGATCTTTACAAAGGGATCTAGAAGAAGTCTACTCAACCTATTGGAATTATGAGAGTACTTCTAGTCAGCTTGTTAATCTTCAGAAGAGTAATTATTTAGTGCATCCCAAGCTGCCTGGTGCTAGGAGGGCAGTTATTGCAACTACTTCCAAATTCTGAGAAGGAAGTTTTCCTTTGAATTACTTGGGGGCTCCACTGCACTACAAAAAACCTCTCAATAGCAATGCTTGAACCACTAGTGGAAAAAGTTAAGAGGAAGGTAGTAATAGATGATCACAACAAATCTTTTTAATCACAGCAAATCATTTTCCTTGATTTTGTCTAGCAAGAATTACGAAGTCAACTGTATTCACTTTCCATATTTTTCAGCTCATGTATTACTCTGTTTTACGTACAGCAGAGCCAATCACGTGCTCTTTCCTTTCTTGTCTATATAGGTATATTTGTATAAATAGAAACCTCCTCTGTAATATACAGTGTGACAGAAATTACAATAAAATACAAGTGTTCAAATTCTCTATATGGTATCACGAGTTTTTGTTCTCAAACGAGTTTGATCCTTTCTCCGTTCTTCCGCTATGTCTGACTCCCCTCCCTCTGTCACCAACTCCATCAATTCCAACCTTTCATCAACCAACAATATTGTTGCCATTAACGCTCATGCTCAGCTTCCTTATAAGCTCACCTCCTCTAATTTTCCTGCATGGCGTGCACAACTTGAAAGCCTTGTCATTGGGTATGACCTTTAGGGCTTCATCGATGGCTCTAATCTATGCCCTACTCTTGGGGCTACCCCGACTACTGAAGCATTTGCTGCTCGTAGTCGCTGGATTCATCAAGACAAACTTCTGCTTAATGGTATTTTTGCTTTTGTTTCTGAAAGCATCTTGCCCTTGATTGCTGCCTCTGGCACTTCAAGAGAAGCTTGGCTCAAATTGACTCGGCTTTATGCCAATCGCTCCCGCACCAGAGTGATGCAACTCAAGGATACTCTCAATTCCTTGACTCGTGGCTCCAAAAGTGTCACTGAATATCTGCAACAAATCAAAACCACTGCTGATGAACTAGCATTGGTTGATTCTCCTCTCACGAATGATTATTTAACGCTCTATATTCTCAATGGCCTTGGATCTGATTTTCATGATCTTGCGGGACCAATTCGCACTCGCGAAACTCCTCTGACATTTGAGGAACTTCATGACCTTCTTGTCAGTCATGAGACCTATCTTAAACGCCTTGAGACACTGCAGCACAACACCATTGCCACTGCAAATTATCACCAGAATAAACCTTTCTCTCCCTCACACAGAGGCAAGTCCAACTGCACCCATCATCATTCACGGCCCAACCAGCGATCCAATCAGTCCCAGCATGCATCTCAATCCTCCCCTAAGAATTCTGTGGTTTGCCAATTTTGCTCTATCGCTGGTCACACTGCTCGTCAATGCAGGAAGTTCTGGACTCCTCCTTCACCAAATGTAAATTGTGCTGCCACTAGTCCTTCAGCAGATAAGTCTTGGGTTGTTGATTCCGGAGCCTCACATCATATTACTTTAGACCTGTCCAAGCTTTCTATTCATTCTGAATACGATGGCACTGACAAGGTCATAATCGGTGATGGATCAGGTTTGAAAATATCTCATCTTGGCACTGTGCATTTTCGATTACCCACTAGAAATCTCGCTCTCACCAACACGCTGTGTGTTCCTACCATTCATAAGAATTTACTCTCTGTCCATCAATTCACCAAGACAAATAAACTTGCTCTTGAATTTCACCCTTATCATTTTTTTGTGAAGGATCCGACGTCGGGGGTGATACTAATGCAAGGCAACTGTGACAACGGCGTCTATACACTACCTGCCTTCTCCTGCAGTTCTGGTGCCTCGAAGACAGCATTTTCTACTGAATGTGTATCTTCAGAAATTTGGCATAACCGTTTGGGTCATCCCTCTCGGTCTCTTGTTTATCATTTGATCAATCGTTTTCAATTGCCTTCTACTAAACGCATCTCTAAATCTTTATATACTGCATGTTCTATCAATAAAAGTCATAAACTTCCTTTTCATGCGTCAACTATTTCCAGTTCCTTGCCTCTTGAATACTTGTTCACGGACGTTTGGGCTCCTGCCCCTCACACCTCTCTTGAAGGCTATCGTTATTACGTTCTATTTGTTGATCATTTTACCAAGTACTGTTGGTATTGTCCCATGAAACTAAAATCGGAAGTTTCCACCATTTTTCCCCAACTCAAAGCTATCCTTGAAAAACAATTTTCCTTACCCATTAAAAATCTTTATTCTGATAATGGGGGGGGAATTCGTTGCCCTAAAAGGATATCTTAGCCAACATGGCATCAGTCACCTAACCATGGCCCCTCATACCCTTTAACAAAATGGGGTGGCTGAACGCCGTCATCGGCATATAGTGGAAACCGGCATGTCCTTAATCCATCAAGCTCATCTTCCACCATCCTACTAGAACTTAGCTTTTCAAGTCTCAGTTTACCTAATAAATCGCATGCCCACCCCTCTACACTCTCTCAAATCTCCCTTTGAGGTTCTATTTAAATCCAGTCCAAATTACCACAAACTTCGGATTTTTGGTTGTCTATGTTTCCCATGGCTTAAACCTTATTCTCAACATAAACTGGATCCTAAGTCTCGTCCATGCATCTTCGTTGGCTATTTCATCTCACAGAGTGCGTACAAGTGCCTCGACCCTGACACTCATCGTATTTTTCTATATCGGCACGTTCGCTTTGATGAAACTATTTTTCCTCATTCTCACAAACCGTCCACTTCTTCTTCTCCACCTGCGCACTCCTCCTCTCAGCTTCTCATACTTGATTCTCCTATGCCAACTCGGTCTAAGACACCCTCCAGTGATCATGCTATCTCGGTTCCTCTGTTGGAAGCTGCTAGTTCACAAACATCGTCACTGCCTTGTGTTAGTATCTCCCCTGCGTAGCCTTCATGTGATAAGGTACCTTCTCCCCTGCCTTCTCCTACTGCAGCTCCTGAACCAGTCATTGAACCCAGACCACCTCAGCCTTCTTGCATGGTTACTCGCTCCATGAATCACATTCATAAACCCAAGTGACTTTTCATGGCTACCAAACATCCTTTACCTCCAGCTTTAGAACCTACTGGCATTCAGCAAGCTCTCAAAGACCCTCTTGGCATCAAGCCATGAGTGATGAATTCATAGCACTGGTTCGACATGGTACTTGGAAGTTGGTTCCTCCCCATCCTCGATAGAATCTCATTGGCTCCAAATGGGTGTTTCGCATCAAAAGAAAATCTGATGGCTCTATTGATCGCTTCAAAGCACGTTTAGTTGCCAAGGGATTTCATCAATGACCCAGAATTGATTACACTGAAACCTTCTCCCCAGTTGTCAAACCTGCCACCATACGCATCATTCTCTCCCTTGCCGTGATGAATGGTTGGTCCATTCGCCAACTCGACGTTAATAATGCGTTTTTACATGGCACCCTTCATGAAGATGTGTTCATGATGCAACCTGCCGGATTTATTGATGCCTCCTACCCTCAGCATGTTTGTCATCTTCAAAAGTCCATCTATGGACTGAAACAAGCCCCGTGGGCTTGGTATCATGCTCTCCATGACTGTCTTTGTCGTCTTGGCTTCACAAAGTCTGCCTCTGACCCATCGTTGTTCATTTACAAACAACACAACATCGTGACCTACTTTCTTGTCTATGTTGATGATCTGGTTCTCACTGGCAACGACTCTCAATTTATCTCTACAGTCATTCGTCAACTTGGAATTCAGTTTTCCTTGAAAGACCTTGGGCCTCTTCATTTTTTTCTGGGCATTGAAGTCATTCCTACAACTGCTTGTCTATTTCTTACACAGCATAAGTACGTACGTGAACTTCTTCTCAAAACAGGAATGGACGGTGCCAAAGATGTCACTCCTCCTTTGGCAACCTCAAGTCGACTCTGTCTAGATGATGGTTCGAGTGCTGCAGTCAGTACCACATATCGGAGTGTCATTGGTGCACTCCAGTACCTGTCCCTAACACGTCCCGACATTGCGTTCCCTGTCAACAAGCTTGCTCAGTTTATGCATGCACCTTCTGAAATTCACTGGACTGCTGTCAAGAGGCTTCTCCGGTACCTCAAAAATACCCTCTATCATGGTATTCATCTTTGTTGTTCACCCACTCCTCAGCTCCTTGCCTACTCCGATGCTGATTGGGGAGGTAATCTTGATGATCGCTCTTCTACCTCAGCATATATAATTTTTCTTGGTGTCAATCCCATTTCATGGTGCACTCGAACACAGCGAGCTGTTGCTCGCTCTTCCACCGAAGCGGAGTACAGGGCACTTGCGAGTGCCACTTCTGAAATTGCATGGCTCCAGTCCCTTTTCCATGAGCTTGGCGTCACTCTTCCATCTACTCCAAAAATTTTATGTGACAATGTCGGTGCTACCCAATTAAGTTTAAATCCAGTACTTCACTCTCGGATGAAACATATCGCCATTGATTTACATTTTGTCCGAGATTATGTCAGCAAAGGTATACTTCACGTTGCCCATGTATCCACTCAGGATCAACTTGCTGACTTAATGACTAAGGCACTCTCTCGTCCGCGGTTCCAGCTTTTACGTTCCAAGATTGGTGTCGCTGATGGGAGCACCATCTTGTGGGGGCGTAATAGATGATCACAACAAATCTTTTTAATCACAGCAAATCATTTTCCTTGATTTTGTCTAGCAAGAATTACGAAGTCAACTGTATTCACTTTCCATATTTTTCAGCTCATGTATTACTCTGTTTTACGTACAGCAGAGCCAATCACGTGCTCTTTCCTTTCTTGTGTATATAGGTATATTTGTATAAATAGAAACCTCCTCTGTAATATACAGTGTGACAGAAATTACAA
This sequence comes from Carya illinoinensis, assembly GCF_018687715.1. Taxonomy (NCBI): domain Eukaryota; kingdom Viridiplantae; phylum Streptophyta; class Magnoliopsida; order Fagales; family Juglandaceae; genus Carya; species Carya illinoinensis. The sequence goes on along the minus strand of NC_056766.1, from coordinate 10,244,209 downwards.
TAAAATACAAGTGTTCAAATTCTCTATAGGTAGCAAGTGGAAATGGAAGCTGCTTTCATCTGGTGGTAAGCTTGTATTATGAAAACAGGTCTTTACATGTATGACCCATTGCTCATGCAATTTGGGATCCTCGTCTTCAATGCCTATCCATATACTTTGAATATACACCCCAAAAAGGTTATTAATCAGCTTCATTAGTTTTCTCAACCTTTTTCCATTTGTACTCTCTAAAAGTACATGGAACATTAGAGAAGCCAAAATAAACTCATGGTCAGAAAATTGGAGTTGAGAAGGATCTATATGATTCAGAAGGGTTATTTAGCTGTACAACCTGCTCTATTATAAAAATATCTTATTGAAGGCTCCCGCTGGAATGTAACTTTATCGAACCAGCATGGAGGCAGTCGATTAGTATAGGAAGTATCCAAATTCCCCATTTCTTTGAGATCAAGAGTAGATCAGAGTCTGGAAACACGCAAAGGAAGGGAATTGTACCATGAAATCAGCTTGGCATGTATTGCAAAAGCGTACCCAGGTTTTTTACTAGCCAAAGTAATTTGGAGTAATTTGATCTCTCATTAGTATTTGTTAGGAAATTAGCATTTGATGCTATATCTGTTGATGCAATTATCAGAAGATGTGGCATTTCATTAGTTTCAATATGTCATTGCCGTAAATGGCATCTAATATTGAAAATATTGAGCGCTTATTTGCTGAAGGAGATTAAGCTTGTTGATATGGGAGCATTTTGCTGCAATCCTTGGTTTTTCAAATCTCATTTCATTACTATAGACAGACAGGTTTGTGAGATGGTGAGTAAGCTTCTATTTTGGTTTCCATAACTCTTGTTTTTACTTTACAGGGGACGTATGGCTAGCTCGAAATGCAAAATGGCAAGGAACCTGTGGCTGCAGCAGTAGTCCAGAATATAAAGCTTTGTGTAATTGAGTGTAATGGCCTCATTACACCATCTTTGCAGCTTCAATTTCATGCTCAGATCTCTCTCTACAGGTTTTGGGTAGTAATCCTATTGAACTCTGGGTTTAGAGGCCTTTACCAGGGACTTGGCAGCCTGTCCCCCTTCTGGACATTTAAAGTTTAGTATTAATGGGTCTGCTCTTGGAAATCCTGGTATGGTAGGATGTGGTGTTGTGTTGAGGAATGCAGATAGCGAGCTTATGTTTGCATTTTCACTTTATTTGGGAAATAGAGCTAACACACTGGCAAAGTTGATGGCATTGAAATGAGGTTTGTTGAATTGTTTACAGCTAGACTATTCAAATATTCTCTTTGAAACTAATCAGCTATTGTTGCTCAATGGTTTCATAATTCTACTTCTCCACCATTGTAATATTTTCATATTTGGGAGGACATTCTTGGATTCCAGCAAGCATTAGATTATTCTATACATCATTCTTATCGAGAGGGTAATTTTGTGGCTGATCATCTTCCAAAGGTAGGAGCTTCGGCCATCTCAGCCTATTCTTTGGCTAATCAATTGCCATCTTTGGCATTGGGGGGAATGTAGGATGGATGTTACAAGAATGTCTCGATTTAGTCACTTTTATCTGATAGCATGTTAACATTTTTTATTTTGTTTTGTAGATTTCAACTGCAATTAATACAGGGTATAGATATAGTTTTTTCAAGGCGTTGGTTTTGATGTGATTTCTTCTATCCCCCAAACTTTACTTGTAAGAGGTATTTATTTGCCAAAAGTGTGGGTTATCAATAAAATAGGAGTATCGCCTTTTTCTTTTTTAAAAAAATATTGTTTTAATTATTTTATCTCTATCTATCTCCTCCATTATGCTCTGCATGCCAGATGCATGCACTCAAGAAAAACCCAAAAATCATGTAGAATGTTTGTTGTCGTTGTCTTTCTTATCGGGACAGCCATAATGTTTGACGTTTGCGAATGAGTATTAGAAAGTGAGACCAGGTGAAGAGGGTCAAAGTTTCACACATGTTGTCTTCAGTAATAAGAACTAGCATTCGTTTAATGAAGGGATAAGAATTTAATGCATTGGTTTATGTGACAAAAAGATAAACCATACAATAACTTATTTTTGGGTGTAAGGATTGAAACATAGAAATCTATTTCAGATCATATAGCAAAACCCACAAGGATTCAATGATGAAAGCACTTCCAAATTTGGTGGCAGTTGGCAGAGAAGATCATGCAACTTTAGGTGTCAAGGTCAAGGTCCAGGTCTTCACATCATTTATGCAGAAAAGATTTATATAGGAAAGATTATGCAGCACATTGAAGATATAATATGATTAAAGACTTTGATGATTTCTCATTTTTCTTTTGGAAAATGATCCGTAACAGTTTGAGTGTACAAGTTCTACGTATTTATTTTGAAAAAAAGTTAGTAAATTTAAAATTCATGTAAAAACTCTTTTTTTTAAGATGAGTCTCATGGAGTGAATTGATGATTGAATACTTTAAAACTGTATATAATCTTACTCTTTTTAATATATTTAAGATGAAATATCAGTTAAAATCTCTACTAATTCATGTTAGATATAGTAATAAGTTATGCACACTCAATTTGAAAAAGATGTGTTTATTATTAAAAAATTAATTTTTTCATAGAAATCCCACGCGACTTACGTATTTTATGACTATAAATATTATTTCTCTTCCTCCATGATAGGTTTGGAGCATGGGATAAGACAAAATTCTCATATCATCATTACAACTTTATCAAATTCTCACACAAAATATTATAAACAATTCAACTATTTCAAATTCCAATTCAACTTTTTCAAATCACTAAACAATAATAATATTAAAAAACATCTTAAAATTTCATCTAAAACTAAAAATTCTCATCTCACTCCCCAAACCTATCTACTCTTCTAACTTATTATTCTTTAGGCTTAACAATTGAATCTTAAATTAGAGTACTCAATATAGTTTTGAGGTACAAAGGGTAATTTCATTTTATTAATTTTATAATAAACCCACAATTTTAAGTTTCTCAATTTTCGCTTAACAGAAAATAAAAAAATTAAACCAAAAGTTTTTTATTTTTATTTTTCCAAATTAAACGTGGGTTTTTTGAATCAGAAAAAAGAGAAATTTAGCCAATTTTTTTTCGTTGTTCAATTTCTATTTTAAAAATGTTTAAAAACAAAACGCAAACCATTCCAGCAACGGTTGGAAAAGGAAGAAAAAACCCACAAAACCCTCAGTTTTTATACATCCACGAGCCGTTAGTTTATTTCCATCGTCCAATTTGAATAGAGAGAGACTTCTAGTTCTAGAGAAATCCCTCGTTAATCCTCACCTGTATTGGTTTGGTCTTTGCTCTCGATTTTGCTCAATCAGTATACCTTTGTTGTAAAAAATTGCCTCTCGATTAGTTGTTTTCAATGCTAGCGGTGACTTCTAATCTAAGCCGAGGTCGCGAGAATCAGACGTGCTCGAGCACGAAATCATTTGTCTGCTCGAATTAAAGATTGATGGTATGTACTCATTTTTATCTTCTCCGTTTTGTCTGCTCGTGGTTAAATATTTGAGATATGTTGCCTCTTTCTCTTCTCCCTTTTGGATTGATGAGCATATGCTTCTTGTTCTTCCTCTTAGTTAAGAGTGCTTCTCACATTTTCTTGTCCAATTTGTGTTGATAATCACTTATAAAAAAACAGTTAATCTCCTATAAAAAAGTATCTTGTTGATGGTAGATGTGCTAGTAGTCTGTAGTTCTGGTAGTTATCCTTGATACAGACTAAATACATTCGTAGTCATTTAAACCAAGTGTTTATTGTAGATATTTGTTCATTTCCTTGTAGTTCAGTCTCTTGTGGATGGAATTGGGTTTTGGCTTCAAACGTACAGTTACATCTCTGGATGAATTTTGGTCTTTATGCTTGCACAGGAAAAGCAGGTTGGGCTGCACCTCGTCTTAAGGATGCTGTTTTATCTCATGACAAGTTACGTGAATATGTGGAGGTGTGCCCATATTGTTTTAGCCATACTTCAGGAATTCTGGGTTGTGTAAAGTGGAACCTGATTTCTAGGAGGTTCCCACGTGGTCCCCCCCGCCGGGGTGTTGGGGGGCTTTAAATTAGTTTAGTGGTTTCTGCCATATGAGATGGTGGAGCAAATGCTTCTATGATAACTCTCTTTTGGAAATTGAAAAATTCCATGTATTATTTTGCTATCGTGTTTAAATGATAAAGTTTTTTATGCATTCTTTTTCAGATGATTATTGCAATGCGGACACTATATTAGAAGTGCAAACTGGTGCGTGGAGACCTCAGGGAGTATAATATACTTTATTTTGAGGTGTGTGTGTGCATACACATATGTGTTCATCCTTTTCTTTCCTCGTATTGAATTGATTCCATGTGCACTTGGTGAACATCTAGATTTATCTTGTGATTTGCAGGGTCACTTGTATGTTATAGATGTCTCTCAATCAGTTGAGATGATTTTCTGCCTTGTTTTGTTCCAAGCTGTACAGTTTCTACAAAAAAGGTTCTGCTATAGTTTTAACTATACTTCTTCCTCTATTTGAATCACTTATCAATTATGTTTAGGCCTCATTTTTTATGTGTTAAACTAGTAAAGATCAGTATGTATTTTTTTACCTTCTACTCAAGCTAATAACTAAGTAAACAACCAAGGATTTCATTTCAACTAGTAAGTTTTCTGTTAGGATTTTCTGGTTTATATCTCTTGCTGTTTTTATGCTATGTCTACACATAAATCATGCTTATTTCCAATTTTTCTTCAACGCTAGTTCATTGCTTGTGTAGTTGGGATTATAGTTGAAGGAGGGGGGTTTTGAAACAGGTATACAACTAACTTATTGGCTGTACAAGCTAGTGCAGAAAATTCAGTAACTTTAGCTCTGATTCCTCTTAAGTTCTAGCCCCATAATTTGCCTTTATCTCATCTCTTTAACTCAACCTCAATATGTAGGAGTACCAAATGACCTTAAAATCTCAGACCAAAGCCAGCTCTAAGTAGCTGGAACTGAGGGGAACAACAATACACAGCCCCTCTCTTTTCTTTCTATTGTTCAGCTCTCATCCGCTCCAACATTCCCTTGTTTTAGGCCACATCAAGAGGTAGAAAAACCTTCATAGAAACCACGAAAACAATAGTGAAGTGTATAGAAAAAGGAAGAAGCTCGAAGGTTAGAGAAACAAATCAAACTAATTCAAGTTTGAGGTGAAAAAAAAAACTGTCCTAACTTACTATGTTTTTGGTTTAATTTAACAGTTCCTCTTCGGAACGGTCATGCCGTTCTCAACACTTAAACGGCAACCAATAACAGCCCGACACGTCAGCGGGCTTCATCTTAATTCCATGCAGCACACGACAGGAGATAGCCCAATAGATTTTGTAAAAACAGAGGGAAAATCGTTCCTGGTTCCCTCAACGTCGCAGCCTTCACTCACGTCGTCCGTCGCACTGCAGCCCGTCGCAACCTCCAGTTCAGGTCGTCGCAGCCTCTAGTTCACGCCGTCGTAACCTCCACCTTAGCCCGTCGTAGCATTCACTTCCGGCCCAAAAATCACTTCGCACACTTCAGCCTCAGCCCGTCGCACATGGTCGGTTTTGCATCCAATAAATTCTTGTTTCCAGATTTATGTTCATCTTGTTTTCAGATCTATTACGTTTTGGGTTTTATTTCGTCTCACATTCAGTCGATCTGTAAAGCCATTATAAGTTATTATTGTAATCTTGAATCTGATGCCATACGCTTGACAGATTTATTGAATGTAAACTCCATTTCCAGATTCGGTGTGGATGATTCGAAATAAAATCCCAGATAATATTTGGGTCGGTGTGTTTGTTCATCCTTATGTTGTGAATATTGTTTTAGCAAAATGGAGTCATACACTCTGTTATAGGTGACTGATTTGGAAGGTAGAAAACATCCCATTTTAGTTGTTCATCACTGCTAAATCCACTTAAGGTATATATCAGTGTTAAAAAAAAAAAAATTAGTCGGCCATCTAAATCATTAAAAGATGATTATTGGAATTTTCATCTTGTTGAAAATTTATTTTGGCATGTGGTTGGTGGAGGTTGGAATCTAACATGGCGTTAATTATAATGCATATATGCACGTCAAATTCATTAACTGTTATGCTTCTATGTTTTTTTTTACAACAAAAATTTTTATTACAAGAATTGCTATGCTTCTATATTTATAACAGAAATATTTATTACAAGAATTGCTATGCTTCTATATTTATAACATAAAATTTCAACACAAGAATTGTTATCCTTTTTTATATTTTTTTATAAGATTTTCTGTCAAGTTCGGATAGTGATGAAGTTGAGATCATGATGAGTAGAAATTGTCCCGAAGTTGAAGATGTTAGTAGTGATGCTGAAATTGGAGTAGCACAAAATGATATGAATGTGGGTGTGGGAGACTGTGTGAATGAGGGAGATGAAGTGAATGTGGAAGAGCGAGATCGAGCGGTGGAAGATGGAGTTAATGTGGAAGTGGAAGTAGAAGATGGAGATGAAGTCAATAAGATTTCCAGTTCGAGTAGTAGTCTTATTGAACCATTCGTTGGGAAGGAATTTGATGAGGTTGAAGATGCTCAAGCATTTTACAAGGCGTATGCAAGACGAACGGGTTTTGCAATGAGGACCAACCATACTCGATTATCAAAGGATGATAGAAAACTAATTCTAGTAGAGTATGTTTGCTCAAGGGAAGGATTTCGGCATGAAAGTCGGAAGCAAATAGAACGGAGAATCCCTGAACCTGCAGAGACAAAGATTGGGTGTAAAGCAACGATGTGTATAAAAAAAGATTGTCAAAAGTGGACAGTATGCAAGTTCATCCGCGAACACAACCATGAGCTACTTACACCGAGAAGCACTAGTTTGCTTCATGGACATAGAGGCGTAACACGTGTCCAAAAAAAACTCATTCTCACTTTGAATGAGTCCGGTGTACCAACAAGGAAGATAATGTCGGTGTTGAGCAAAGAATCAGGTGGTGATTTTAATGTTGGATGCATTGGTAAGGACGTCGAGAATTTTTTGGGAAATAAAAGAAGGAAATTGTTTGAAGAAGGAGATGCACAAAGATTGTATGCGTACTTTCTTGATAGGCAGTGTAAAGAACCTGGGTTTGTGTATTCCATGCAAGTTGATGAGAATGGGTGTATGGGAAGTTGTTTTTGGGCAGATGCAAGATCAAGGGCCGCATATCAATATTTTGGAGATGTGGTCATGTTTGATGCGACTTACTTGACAAATATCTATAAGATGCCGTTCGTGCCATTTTCAGGGGTGAATCATCATCACCAAACTATAATGTTCGGTTGTGCATTGTTAGTTAATGAAACAGCTGAATCCTATATTTGGCTATTGAGAACTTGGCAAGAGGCAATGCTTGGGCGTGCCCCTTCAACCATAATTACTGATGATGATAAGGCGATGGCGAAGGCCATTAGTGAGGTCCTCCCAAATACAACCCATAGGTTGTGCCTGTGGCATATTTTACAGAAATTCCCAGAACATTTGGCACATGTGTATAACAAGTTTCCGGACTTTCAAAAAGAGTTCCGTCATTGTATCCATGAGACAATAACTGTTGATGAGTTTGAGCAGGAGTGGAGTTCAATACTAGCGAAGTATGGTCTAGTGGATAATGATTGGCTGCAAAATCTTTACAACCGAAGGGATAAGTGGGTTCCAGCTTACTTGCAAACCACATTTTGTGCTGGTATGTCAACAACCCAAAGGAGTGAGAGCATGAATAAATTTTTCAAAGATTATGTTCGTTCGAGTACAATGGTGAGTGATTTTGTGCATCAATACGAGAAAGCCTTAGATGCACGTTATTTCAAGGAGAAAGAGAAGGACGTGCGCACAAAATCGACACGGGCGATTATGAAAACGTTATGGAAAATTGAAAAAGATGCAGCCTCAATCTACACAAGGAAGTCTTTCATGATCTTCCAGGATGAGCTATTCAATAGCCAACGGTACATTCCAACCAAAGTTGGGAAAGATGGTGAAAGTAAGATATACGAAGTCACACGGAATGACAAAGAATATCCTATTTATCAGGTCACCTTGGATAGTGGAGAAGTGAAGGCAATATGTACTTGTCATATGTTTGAGTTTGTGGGGATTCTTTGTCGGCATATCCTATGTGTCCTTGGGAAGAAATCGAAATTAGATTTCTTGCCACATCATTATATTCTAGAGAGATGGACCATCAATGCTAAGAGCCGGACTATTCTTGACATACCAACTTCTGATGGGAATGTAATGAGACAAGATGATCCAATGTTGAGAAAAAGTAAATTGATGATGCAATTCTATGATATTGCCAAACTTGGCTCACAATCAATCCAAAAATGTCAACACCTCTCTCTTGCCTTAGACAAGGTCCACAAGGAGTTACTGTCAATGGAACAAGTTGAAGGAGAAAAAAATTTGGAAGATGAAAACATGTCAATGAATGATTCACAAATGTTCAAATCACAAGTCGTATCAAATTTTTCACAAGTTTTACAAGATCCTCCACGGGTGGCAACTAAAGGCCGACCGAAATCGTTGAGAGCAAAAAACCCAAAGGAGACTCAAACTGTGAAGAAAAGGCATTGTAGCATCTGCAAGATTGAGGGTCATGCTAAGAACAACTATCCTTCAGTGAGGTTGTAAGATAGTCTGAAAATTTGTGTTGTAAATTTTTCATTCTTATTTCAATAAATTTTTTATGGTTTATTATATTTTATGTAGGGATATTGGAAATACAACTGGTAACATATCACAAAGCTTGGACCCGTCAGTTAAAAAATGAGGTTGGTAAAACAAGTTGGTGTTTTATACTATTTCAAGGATTGAGGAACTTGGGATGGTTTTTTTATTATGCTGAGTGATTCAAATTGGCATGTTGAATGTTAATTTATGGTGAAATACATTTTTTTTTACTGTTACAGTTAATAGTGTTGACGAAGCACTAGGTTGCCTTTGAGGAAGAACATGGAGGATTGCGGTTCAAAGGCAGTTGGAATTGATTTCCATAATGTTATACTCATGTTTAGTTTCAGTTTCGATTATCGTGTTTCACTTTCAGTTTTTTATTTTTTTTGTGCCTGTGGCAAATTTGAATCTGGTTATGTATGTTATATTTGAAGCTGGGAAGGTTAAGACAATATTAAGTTCAATGGGAAGTTGTAATAGATTGACAGTTAACAGTCATTGTAATGGAAATGAATTGGTTTTGACATGGAGGATTGAAAACTTGTCTGAATCTGGAAATGATTTAGTTTTACTTGTAGCATGTATTTTCAGCATGTTTGATTTAGTTTTCAGCATGTAAATGGCAAGATTCTGCAAGTCTATGTATTTTCAGCATGTAAATGGCAAGATTCTGGAAGTTGGTGTATTTTCAGCATGGTGCGGTTCACAGGTTTCATGTTTAGATTCAGCATCCTGGAGTACATAGTCTGAAATGTAAGTGGACGAAGCACTTTCAGACATGTAAGGGAAATGACTTCCAGATTCAGACATGTAATGGAAATGATTGACAGATTTGATTTCCAGATTCAAACATGTAATGCTAATGATTTCCAGATTTGATTTCCAGATTAGTAAAACCAGATACAAGAAACAGTTTTAGATTCAGATATAGAGATTACACGATCATGTCAAATTCAGAAGTACATCATTACATTTCCAAAATACAAGCCAAAAAACCAAGCTAAGTATCATTACATTTCCAAGATACATTTTCAACATTACAAGCTAAGTATCATTACAAGTCGGAAATAAGTTCAACATTACAAGCTAAGTATCAGTACAGATCCAAAATAAGCTAAGTATTACATCATTACAATGGACGAGGTACATTGTTGATGAGAACCAAAATTATTACAACCAATATCAGCACAAAACAAGACCATGACAAATATAAAGCTTTTAAGGTTCCCTTATACTTCTCCATATGCTTGAATTTGACTTCTTCAGTCATTGCGCGTTCTTTCATTATTAAACAGTTCCTTCTTTGAGCTAGATCCAACGTCATCTTGCAACATGTGTTTAGTTCCATTTCAAGATCGATCCATTGAAAAAATTCACATTGCTTGTTGATCTTGTAATTTGGGCAGTTGTAAAACCGCCTGCCAAAACTAGTATCCTTGCCTGAAATCCTAAGCTTGGATGGAGTCCCACAGTAGCAAAATGGACGCTCGAAACTGGCACTACTCTCACTGGCACTACTGTCATCGTATTTCATTTTCTGTCGATTCTGGATCAGTAGGAGCCCAAGTAAAGGTGGGGTTTTATTGCAACTACTGCAAGCAAATATTGGAAGAAAATATTGTATCAAATTTGAGGAACAAGGCAGATTCTAAGTAATAAAGCAAGCAGTTAATGCAAGCAAAAGGAGAAAAGGTTGTACAGTGTGATTTTGAGGAACAGATTCTAAGATATTTAGCAACTACTGAAAGCAAAGTAATAACGCACAGTGAAGATTCAACACTGAGGAACTGGGCAGATTCTAAGACAAAAGCAACTACTTCAGCAAATTAATACATATCATACTCAAATAACATATCATAAAGCACAAGTTACCTTAATTAGTACAGAAGATTCAAAGAACATGACCAAACAAATGTCCTTCAGCTAAATAATAAGTACCAGGCTAATTGAAAGAGTATTAAAAGTAAATTAACAGTGAATGAATGAATTAAACAGATTTCATAAGAAGATTCACACTCAAATGGCAAAATGATTGATATATCATATACAAATAAATGACCAAGACTACAACAGTTTATCTTACTTGCACAAACAGATAATGATTGATATATCATATACAACCAAAGCACAAGTTACCTTAATTAGTACAGAAGATTCAAAGAACATGACCAAACAAATGTCCTTCAGCTAAATAATAAGTACCAGGCTAATTGAAAGAGTATTAAAAGTAAATTAACAGTGAATGAATGAATTAAATAGATTTCATAAGAAGATTCACACTCAAATGGCAAAATGATTGATATATCATATACAAATAAATGACCAAGACTACAACAATTTATCTTACTTGCACAAACAGATAATGATTGATATATCATATACAAATAAATGACTTTGCACCTGAGTTTTGGAAGCAACTGAACAGAGCATGTACAAAACCCACATCCATGGACCAGAAAACGCTCAACAAAACAACCAAATTTATGTTCAACAACTACCACCAATATAAGGGAAATCCTTTGGGGATTGCTAAAACCATCTATTCTATCCATATAAAATAAATTATTGGGCTCTTATAAACAAAATACAGTATAGAAAATTTATATAAAATCTACAACTACAAGCACGAACATGGCTGTTCAACATTCATCTTAAGCATAAATCAAATGCAAACAAAATAATGAAAATGGAAATGATTGTACAAAAACAACAAGGAAAAGAGCTAGCAATCAGAAGTATCAACAAACCCAACAATGAGAAACAAATGGTATTTCGTATCAGGGGCTTTGTTCTGGTTCGATGGGAGGGAAGGGGTAGGGGTTAGTGCAGTTGTAGAGGAAGAGGAATCGGGAAGGAGGGGGGTGAGGGTTAGGGCTCGAGGGAGAGGAATCGGGAAGGAGGGGGGTGAGGGTTAGGGCTCGTGGGAGAGGAATCGGGAAGGAGGGGGTGAGGGTTTGATTGAGAGGAATTGGGAAGGAAGGGGGTGAGGGGGTGAGGGTTCGACTGAGAGGAATCGGGAAGGAAGGGGGTGAGGGGCTAGGGCTCGACTGAGACGAATCGGGAAGGAAGGGGGTGAGGGGGTGAGGGTTCGACTGAGAGGAATCAGGAAGGAAGGGGGTGAGGGGCTAGGGCTCGACTGACAGGAATCGGGAAGGAAGGGGGTGAGGGGGTGAGGGGGTGAGGGGCTAGGGCTCGACTGAGGGAGAGGATGGTGGAGACGTCGCAGGAGGGAACGAGGAGGGCTAGGGCTCGAGGGGGAGGGGCTCGAGGGAGAAGGGAGAGGGGAGAGGGGAGAGGAGAGGTCGGGGGAGGGAAGTTGGGAATACCAGGTTGAATGCATTGCGGTCACATGGTATGGCAATGAGGTGTCTATGTGGCATGATTTTATTGGATGCCGTTTTTCAAATTAGACCGGCGTGACCGGTAGGAAGATAATCTCTTAATTTAATTGCTGCAAATCAGTCCCATTCCTCTCCTCTCTTCAGTTCATCTTGAGCTTGATTAATTCTCCATGAATTTGTGTTAAACCATTGAAATAACTCCTCATAGAGACATCAAATAGCAGCTAAGAGAGATGCAAAAAGCAACAGTCGCAGCTGCAAGACAAAAGGAAAATCTCAACAGATGTAATGATCTGTTTCAGCCCTTTTACCTTTCAAAATTCTCCTCTCAAGCCATAATTGGCCACATCATTCAAGACCCCTTGTATAAGAATCAATCTTTAGAAGTGTCAAATAGCAGCTGCATCATAGCACATCTGAAAGAACCCAACAATTCTGCAGCTATTACAGCAGCAATTTGCAGCCCCTAGTCTAGAGTTTTTCTTCAACTTATACTTCTTCTTTCTTTTCAGCATCAACTATAAGTGTATTAAATTCCTGTACCTCAACAACACTATAAACAAGTGCATAGTAGTGGTAGGAACTGGAAATAGCAACCTAAACAACAGCAAAACAGAAAAAGCAGCACTGCTGCAATTTCTCGGCTTTCTCCAATTTCCCGTTGTATGCTTCTATTCTTTTGGTTCTTTTATGCCTAGTACGTTAAGTACTTATTTTCCTTACCTTCCCTTCATTTCCTTTAGTCTATTTGCACTATAGCATTACTAAGTGATGACAAAAACCGAAACTTAGTGGCCATGACAACAAATAACATCCACGTAGTGCAGCAACAACTGCAACAGTAGTAATAGCAGCAGCAGCTGTTTATCCAGCCCTTCACCAATCAATTTCCCTTCCATCAAACAATAGTTAGATGTTCCACCCAAGTTACTTTGTAAAGGCACCATTCAGCTAACATATAAGCTTTAAGTAGGCCCAATTTGTAGGTGGCAGCAAAAATCTTCCAACCTTGGTTTCTTGAAGCTCCTTTCAATTTCTACTTCTTGATCTGTCCCAGCACTTCACCTTTCATATTTCACTTCCGTAAGCCTTAATTGACCACACACACCCCTAAAAGGTTCCTTATAGTAGCATTAACCGGCCTCAACAAAAGTGTCAAACCGCAACTGCCATGTAGCAAATGAGAAACAAGCTAGAAGTTATGCTGTAAATTCACAGCAGCAGTTTTCAGCCCTAGTCGCTCAATGTTTGTTTTAATTGCCATCCTTTCTTCATCATTTTTTCCCTCTATTATTAGTGTTTTAATTTTTCAAATCAAGTATCATCTTCTCCTCTTCAGCCTAACTAGTAGCTATAGCAGTTTTGAATCTCAACTAGGATTAGAATCAATAACCATAGCAGCAGGTGTTCCAACTTATTGGTTAACCTGCTAAGCTCCCTTTCTATTTTCCTTAAACTGTTCAAGCAGCATGCATACAATACAACTCCCTTTCCTCTGTTTTGACTCCTCCATAACCAAGCCAGAATGTTTCCACCAAGAATAAGGTGGACAACAATGGCAAAAAGGAAACCAGAACATGAAAATTATCAGCAATTACATAAGGTCAACCATTTCAACAGCAAGTTTCAAACTGGGCCCATTTAGTCACCTTGCACAAATGATTCTTATCACTTCATGACCATCAAACAGCCACCAGTAGCCTCGTTTCAAGCCACTGCACAATGAAGACTCACCATGAACCACAGTTGCCAAATACTTTGGACCATCTAAACAGCCACCTTTCAACACTCGGATTCTAGTCTCTATCTCATAATCCTTTCATACCATCATAATCTCATCACATCCTCATCTTCATGACATTCATGATCTATCTTGTTACATCATCATCTTCATATCATCATGATCTCATCACATCATCATTGCATCATCTTTTCATATTATCATCATCCTTAGTTTTGAGATCGTCCTCATTCGTTTCATTATTGTTATCATTATTGGTATTTGTTTTTGTATACTATTCTTTTCCTTAATTTATTTTTAATATTTGTAAGAGATTTTGTGATCACAGGTTGTTAAGAAATGAAGTTATCTCGAAGTAACAAAACTACAGGTTTGATATAAACCATTTATTGCTTTTATCAAATAGATGTCTATCTTTATAAAATTAAGATAAGTATTGTAAAAATATTTTTATTGTTACTCGCATTCTCTATTACTACTATTTTAGGGGTTTATCTTGCCAATATCTTATAAACATAAACTATGTTGTCCCTTATTTGTGATTTGAGAGATAGGGTGAATAATTAGAGAGAAATAGGCATCGGGGCTTTTACTATCATTTTGGAGAGCATCCACTCTTCATTAGAGTTGTTACATGCACATGCCCTTGCATGGAGCGGGAAGGGGGCTTAACGCTGACTGTGGGTGCCCCTATCTTGATACCGGGAGCAAATTGGTCCCACCACCATCAAACCACCCCGTTCAACACGACATTTTTTGCAAAAAAGTCCAAACAAAAACCAACAATCTTACAGATCCAAACAAACAAATGTACATATCAAAAAAATACAAATCCAACGAAAAATAAAAAAAAAAATCAAAAAATTAGAGATCAAACGAAACAAAGAAACGAAACCAAGTATAATTGTGCATAGACCCCGGGATCATGGTATTTGGTAGCTGATCTCTATAGCACATCGTAGTCATAGTGGACCATTAAACTTGCAGACTTGTCACTCATAGTCACAGTGAGTCACTAGCATATAGACCGACAACAAAAATTGTGTTATTAAGTCGTAGAAGCCCACGACCAAATTGTGGTCTTACCGTTGTAGATTGCGCCTTGGCCATGAGTACCCGCGATAATGGAGTGAATAGACAAGTGGGTTAAAAAGCGGAGGAGAGGAAGGGAAATTGGGAGGAGAACAAAAAAGAGAGAAGATAGGATGGTGCCCATTGAAGCATAAAAGTCTGAAACGAATGTGGAAAAGAGAAGATGGAGGAGGAGAAGTGAAAGGTGGAGGGTGATGGCCGCAGGAAATGAAAGAAATGACAGTAGAGAGAGATTGAGAGAAAAAGTGGTATTTGTAGTTAGGGTTTGTGTTTCTAATATATAAGATATTATGATTTATATATATATATATTTATATATGTTTTTACATATATTGAAGGCATGTGGGCCGAAGGCCCATCCTGGCACCAGGCCACTGGACTTTCAATTGGGAGAATTAAAGCTCGTCCACAAGCGAGTAGTAGGCCTACTATCCATCGCATAGTTGGCAAGTTGTTGGGTAAACTCTTACCGATTTGCTCGGCTTAGCTCCTAATCTTTTCATATCATTTATCCTTTTATTATCTTCTCATATCATTTATCATTAAATTATTTTTTCATTTAATCATGATCTCATTACATCATTTTCATAACATCATGTTTAATCTCTTTACATGACCCTAGTCATCATCATCTCACCATTTATCATCACATCATATTTTCATACCATCATGATCTCATCACATCCTCATCTTCATGACTATCACGATCTATCTCGTTACATCTTCGTCTTCATATTATCATGATCTCATCACATCATCAATGCATATTTTCATATTATCATCATCATTAGTTTTGAGATCATCCACATTAGTTTCGTTATTGTTATCATTATCAATGTATTTGTTGTTGTATACTAGTATTTTCGTTAATTTATTTTTAATATTTGCCAAAGATTTTGTGATGACAGGTTGTTAGGAGATGAAGTTATCTCCTCGAAGTTACAAAACTACAGGTTTGATATATACCATTTATTGCTTTTATCCAATATATGTATGTCTTTATAAAATTAAGATATGTTTTGTAAAAAGATTTGTATTGCTTTTCACATTCCCTTTTACTACTATTATTGGGGGTTTATCTTACAAATATCTTATATACATAAACTATGTTGTCCTTTATTTGTGATTTGAGAGTAGGTTGGAATAACTAGAGAGAAATAGGCATATGGGATTTTACTATCATTTTGGAAAGCATCCACTCTTCATTAGAGTTGTTACATGCACATGCCGTCGCATGGAGCGTGAAGGGGGGTGTAATGCCGACGATGGGTTCCCCTATCTTGATACCTGGAGCAAATTGGTGCCACCACCATCAAACCACCTCGTTCAACACGACATTATTTTACGAAAAAGTCCAAACAAAATACAAACAAAAAATAACAATCTTATAGAACCAAACAAATAAACGTACATATCAGAAAAATATCACAAATCCAACGAAAAATAAAAACAAACTCACAAAATTAGAGATAAAACAAAACAGAGAAATGAAACCAAGTAACAATCGTGCACAGACCTAGAGATGGTGCTATTGGGTAGTTGATCTCTACAGCACATTGTCATCATAATGGACTGTTAAACTTGCAAACTCGTCATTCATAGTAACAGAGATATTTTAGCATGCAGACCCACGACGAAAATTGTGTTATTAAGTCGTAGAAGCCCACGACGAAATTGTGGTGTTACTGTTGTAGACTACGGCTTGGCCATGTGTACCTACAATAATGGAGTGAATAGACAAGGGGGTTTAAAAGCGGAGGAAAGGAAGGGAAATTGGGAGGAGAAGAAACAAGAGAGAAGAGAAGATGGTGGCCATTAAAGCGTGAAAGTCTTAAACGAATGTGGAAAAGAGAAGGAGGAGGAGGAGAAGTAAAAAGTGGAGGGTGATAGCTACTGGGAATGAAAGAAATGGCAGTAAAGAGAGATTGAGAGAAAAAGTGGTATTTGTAGTTAGGGTTTGTGTTTCCAATATATAAGATATTATGATTTATATTTATATATATATAGTTATATGTATGTTTTTACATATATTAAAGGTCGTGTGGGCTCAAGGCCCAACCTGACACCCGCCCCTTAGACTTTCAATCGGGAGAATTAAAGCTTGACCATATGTGGAATGCAAGCGAGTTGCAGGCCTACTCTCCATCACATAGTTGTTTGCAAGTTGTCGGATAAACTCTTACCGATTTGCTCGGCTTAGTTCATAATCTTTTCATATCATTTATCAATACATTATCTCTTTATTTCATCATGATCTCATTACATCATCTTCATAACATCATGTTTAATCTCTTTACATCACCATACTCATCATCATCTTACCATTTATCATCACATCATATTTTCATACCATCATGATCTCATCACATCCTCATCTTCATGACTATCATGATCTATCTCGTTACATCTTCATCTTCATATTATCATGATCTCATCACATCATCATTGCATCATATTTTTTCATATTATCATCATCATTAGTTTTGTGATCATCCTCACTAGTTTCATTATTGTTATCATTATTGGTATTTGTTATTGTATACTAGTATTTTCGTTAATTTATTTTTAATATTTGTCGGAGATTTTGTGATGACAGGTTGTTAGGAGAAGTAGTTATCTCTTTGAAGTTACAAAACTACAGGTTTGATATATACCATTTATTGCTTTTATCATATATATATGTATGTCTTTATAAAAATTAAGATATATTTTGTAAAAATATTTGTATTGCTTTTTGCATTTCGTTTTACTACAATTATTAGGGGTTTATCTTGCAAATATCTTATAAACATAAACTATATTGTCCCTTATTTGTGATTTGAGAGATAGGCTGAATAATTGGAGAGAAATAGGCACTGGGGCTTTTACTATCATTTGGGAAAGCATCCACTTTTCATTAGAGTTGTTATGCGCACACATGCCCTCGCATGGAGCAGGAGGGGGCCTTAATGCCGACATTGGGTGCCCCTATCTTGATACCGAGAGCAAATTGGCGCCAACACTATCAAACCATCCCATTCAACACGACATTTTTTGCAAAAAAGTCCAAACAAAATACAAACAAAAACCATCATCTGGATCCAAACAAACAAATGGACATATAAGAAAATATCACAAATCCAACGAAAAATAAAAATAAACTCACAAAATTAGAGAAAAAATGAAACAAAGAAACGAAACCAAGTAATAATTGTGCACAGACCCCGAGATCGTGGTATTGGGTAGTTGATGTCTACAGCACATTGTCGTCATAGTGGACTGTTAAACTTGCAGACTCGTCACTCATAGTCACAGTGAGTCTCTAGCATACAGACCGACAATGAAAATTGTGTTATTTAGTCATAGAAGCCCACGGTCAAATTGTGGTCTTACTGTCGTAGAATGCGACTTGGCCATGAGTACCCACGATAATGGACTGAATAGACAAGCGGGTTTAAAAGCGAGGGAGAGGAAGGGAAATTGGGAGGAGAAGAAACAAGAGAGAAGACAGGATGGTGGCTATTGAAGCGTGAAAGTTTGAAACGAATGTCGAAAAGAGAAGGGGAAGGAGGAGAAGTGAAAGGTGGAGGGTGATGATTGCTGGAAATGAAAGAAATGGCAGTAGAGAGAGATTGACAGAAAAAGTGGTATTTGTAGTTAGGGTTTGTGTTTCCAATATATAAGATATTATGATTTATATTTATATATATATAGTTATATGTATGTTTTTACATATATTAAAGGTCGTGTGGGCTCAAGGCCCATCCTGGCACCTGCCCCTTGGACTTTCAGTCGGGAGAATTAAAGCTTGACCATATGTGGAATTCAAGCGAGTTGCTGGCCTACTCTCCATCACATAGTTGTTGGTAAGTTGTCAGGTAAACTCTTACCGATTTGCTCAGCTTAGCTCATAATCTTTTCATACCATTTATCATCTCATCATCTTTTCATATAATTTATCATTACATTATCTCTTTATTTCATCATGATCTCATTACATCATCTTCATAACATCACGTTTAATCTCTTTACATCACCATACTCATCATCATCTTACCATTATCACATCATATTTTCAAACCATCATGATCCCATCACATCCTCATCTTCATGACTATCATGATCTATCTCGTTACATCTTCATCTTCATATTATCATGATCTCATCACATCATCATTGCATCATATTTTCATATTATCATCATCATTTGTTTTGTGATCATCCTCATTAGTTTTGTTATTGTTATCATTATTGGTATTTGTTATTGTATACTAGTATTTTCGTTAATTTATTTTTAATATTTGTCAGAGATTTTGTGATGACAGGTTGTTAGGAGAAGTAGTTATCTCCTCGAAGTTACAAAACTACAGGTTTGATATATACCATTTATTACTTTTATCATATATATATATATATATATATATATGTCTTTATAAAAATTAAGATATGTTTTGTAAAAATATTTGTTTTGCATTTTGCATTCAGTTTTACTACTATTATTACGGGTTTATCTTGCAAATATCTTATAAACATAAACTATATTGTCCCTTATTTGTGATTTGAGAGATAGGCTGAATAATTAGAGAGAAATAGGCATTGGGGCTTTTACTATCATTTGGAATAGCATCCACTTTTCATTAGAGTTGTTACACATGCCCTTACATAGAGCGGGAGGGGGCCTTAACGCCGACATTGGGTGCTCTTATCTTGATACTGGGAGCAAATTGGTACCACCACTATCAAACCATTCCATTCAACACGACATTTTTTGCAAAAAAGTCCAAACAAAATTTAAACAAAAACCATCATACGGTCCAAACAAACAAACGTACATATAAGAAAATATCACAAATCCAATGAAAAACATAAACAAACTCACAAAATTAGAGATAAAACGAAACATAGAAACGAAACCAAGTAATAATCATGCACAGGCCCCGAGATCGTGGTATTGGGTAGTTGATCTCTATAGCACATCGTTGTCATAGTGGACTGTTAAACTTGCAGACTTGTCACTCATAGTCACAGTGAGTCTCTATCATATAGACCCATGACGAAAATTGTGTTATTAAGTCATAGAAGCCCACGGCCAAATTGTGATCTTACTGTCGTAGACTGCATCTTGGCCATGAGTATCCACGATAATGGAGCAAATAGACAAGCGGGTTTAAAAGCGGAGGAAAGGAAGGGATATTGAAATGAGAAGAAAAAGGATAGAAGACTAGATGGTGGCTATTGAAGCGTGAAAGTCTGAAATGAATGTTGAAAAGAGAAGGGAGGTGAGGAGAAGTGAAAAGTGAAGGGTGATGGTTGTTGGAAATGAAAGAAATCGCAGTAGAGAGAGATTGAGAGAAAAAGTGGTATTTGTAGTTAGGGTTTGTGTTTCCAATATATTAGATATTATGATTTATATATATGTATGTTTTTGCATATATTAAAGGCCGTGTGGGCTCAAGGCCACTGTTAGCACCCGGCCCCTGGAGTTTCAATCGGGAGAATTAAAGCTCGTCCACTTGTGGAATGCAAGCGAGTAGCAGGCCTACTCTCCATCGCATAGTTGGCAAGTTGTTGGGTAAACTCTTAATGATTTGCTCGGCTTAGCTCATAATCTTTTCATATCATTTATATTTTTATTATCTTTTTATATCATTTATCATTAAATTATTTTTTCATTATCATGATCTCATCACATCATCATTGCATCATATTTCCAGATTATAATCATAATTAGTTTTGAGATCATCCCCATTAGTTTCGTTATCGTTATCATTATTGGTTTTTGTTGTTGTATACTAGTATTTTCGTTAATTTATTTTTAATATTTGCCAGAGATTTTGTGATGACAGGTTGTTAAGAGAAGTAGTTATCTCCTGGAAGTTACAAAACTACAGGTTTGATATATACCATTTATTGCTTTTATCATATATATATATATATATATATATGTATGTCTTTATAAAATTAAGATATGTTTTGTAAAACTATTTATATTGCTTTTCGCATTCCCTTTTCCTACTATTATTGGGTGTTTATCTTGCAAATATGTTATATACATAAACTATGTTGTCCCTTATTTGTGATTTGAGAGATAGGCTGAATAATTAGAGAGAAATAGGCACATGGGCTTTTACTATCATTTTGGAAAGTATTTAGTCTTCATTAGAGTTGTTACATGCACATACACTTGCATGGAGCGAGAAGGGGGCTTAATGCCGACGGTGGGTGCCTCTATCTTGATACCTAGAGCAAATTGGTGCCACCATCATCAAACCACCCCATTCAACACGACATTTTTTTGTGAAAAGTCCAAACAAAACCAACAATCTTACATATCCAAACAAAGAAATGCACATATCAGAAAAATATCACAAATCCAACGAAAAACAAAAACAAACTCACAAAATTATAGATAAAACGGAACAAAGAAAAGAAACCAAGTAATAATTGTGCATAGACCCCGAGATCGTGGTATTGGGTAGCTGATTTCTACAGCTCATTGTTGTCATAGTGTATTGTTAAACTTGCGGACTCGTCGCTTATAGTCACATTGAGTCTCTAGCATATAGACCCACGACGAAAATTGTGTTATTAAGTCATAGAAGCCCACGAACAAATTGTGGTCTTACCGTCATAGAATGCGGCTTGGCCATGAGTACCCACGATAATGGAGTGAATAGACAAGGGGGTTTAAAGTGGAGGAGAGGAAGGGAAATTGGGAGGAGAAGAAAAAAGAGAGAATATAGGATGGTGGCACCATTGAAGCGTGAAAGTTTGAAATGAATGTGGAAAAGAGGAGGGGGAGGAGGAGAAGTGAAATGTCGAGGGGGATGGCCATTGGAAATGAAAGAAATGGTAGTACAGAGATTGAGAGAAAAAGTGGTGTTTGTAGTTAGGGTTTCTGTTTCCAATATATAAGATATTATGATTTATATTCATATATATGTATGTTTTTACATATATTAAAGGCCGTGTGGGCTCAAGGCCCATCCCGACACCTGCTCCCTGGACTTTCAATTGGGAGAATTAAAGCTCATCCATCTGTGGAATGCAAGCAAGTTGCAGGCCTACTCTCCATCGCATAGTTGGCAAGTTGTCGGGTAAACTGTTACCGATTTGCTTAGCTTAGCTCATAATCTTTTCATATCAATTATCATCTCATCATCTTTTCATATCTTCTATCATTACATTATCTTTTGATTTCATCATGATCTCAATTCATCATCTTCAGGACATCACGTTTAATCTCTTTACATCATCACACTCATCATCATCTCACCATTTATCATCACATCATATTTTCATACCATCATGATCTCATTACATCCTCATCTTCATGACTATCATGATCTATCTCGTTACATCTTCATCTTAATATTATCATGATCTCATCACATCATTATTGCATCATATTATCATCATCATTAGTTTTGAGATCATCCTCATTAGTTTTGGTATTGTTATCATTATTGGTATTTGTTGTTGTATACTAGTATTTTCCTTAATTTATTTTTAATTTTTACTAGAGGTTTTGTGATGGGAGGTTGTTAAGAGATAAAGTGATCTCCTCGAAGTTACAAAACTACAGGTGTGATATATACCATTTATTGCTTTTATCTAGTATATGTGTATGTCTTTATAAAATTAAGATATGTTTTGTAAAACTATTTATATTGCTTTTCGCATTTCCTTTTGCTACTATTATTGAGTGTTTATCTTGCAAAGATCTTATATACATTAACTATGTTGTCACTTATTTGTGATTTGAGAGATAGGTTGAATAATTAGAGAAAAATAGGCACATGGACTTTTACCATCATTCTGGAAAGGATTCAGTCTTCATTAAAGTTGCTTAGAGGGGTTCGAGACAGCTTTGATTACGCTGAATGATACTTTGAGTGACATACATATACCTTTTTTTCAGATTTTAAACTTCCCCAAAGCTTTTTTTAGCCTGTTCTGTTAATAAATGTGCCTTTCAGTTTAAATGTGTTTTCATGGTGGCTGTATATTGTACAATTTTCAGTATTAAACAGAGAATATTGGTCAATCATTAGAATGCGAGGAACCTACTCCTGATTCTACTGATTTCCCTTTAATTCTTTAGGGCTTCTCTACCAGTTACAAATAATATAAGGCATTTTTTATAAGTAAAAAGAAATTTTATTAATACATATGGAGGAATAGGCATAATGCCCAAGTAAACATGACATATACAACAAAAAGCACCTACTTAGAAATAGATACAAGGACAAGACAGTTAAAATTAATTTCCTTCTGAAGCTTCCTTAATCATAACATTCTCAAAACTACTACAGCTCACAGCAATGCTACAACTAACTTTATGCTCAAATCAAACTAACTAAGGCAGAAATAATCCAGAAAATGGCATAATGGTTGTGTACCGAAATTTTTGTGCTCCACTTTCTATCCCAAACGAAATGTATATTGTGCATTTTCATATGCCAGAGCTTTTGCTGATGCTGCCAAGGACTCTGCCTCGAGTTTGGAAATTTCATCCTGTAACTCTGCAGCCAAAACATAATTCTCGCACTCAATTGCATTCTGAAGGCCTGCCTTGCAAGGAAAAAAGGTGTTCTAATGTAATCTCAAAGTTGACCGCTATGGCACAAGACAAGAATGAGGGTGAAAATATGGGAAGAAAAAAACAATAGAAAACATCAGATATGTCAGCAACTTCTTTACAAAATCACTCAAATGATCTGTAAGCAAGAGATATAACAACACTATGCAGACTTGCATCGACTCATTGTATTTTCTAGTTTCTCGGGTTTCTCTAGGGCCCAACAAATAATCTGCTGGAGCTATTATGAACCATTGTATCCCATTCATTGAAACATTAACACTGATGTCAATAGTTGGACACTTCAAACCAACTTCAGATAGGTTTCTGGTGCTATTGAAATGGAACCTGTATCTTCATTCCACCTTCAGCCACCCATAGATAATCTTTGATTCTAGAAAGGTGACACTTATAAGCCTTTAAATTTGGATCCTCCACCCAACAACACAACATGTTCAGTACCTGTGCCCATAGATATGTATGTTTTGCTTCAAAAGAACATATATGTTTAAATTGATATTTTAATATATTACAATACCTCAAATTTCTTTGCTTGCTCCACTTCAATGCATTGTGGGTTAAGATTCGGTCACACTGTAAGTCTCAAGTATTTAAATAGTCTGCTACCATATAGATACGTTAATGTGACATGACATGATCCTTGAAAAAGGTTACAATAGATTTGATCAATGAAATTGCCCCATCACAGAGAGGAAGAGAGTACAAGTAGGATTTCTCTATTTTTCAGATTGGGAGGCACCACGAGAACAAGTACAATTTACATGCATTGAATATCCTATTTCAATGCATGTAAAGAAAGTCAGCTAAAGTTGAGGTGTCACTGTTCCACCTCCTCGACTGGTGTATTATGCCTCTAATTATTCATGCTGACCACTTGGGTTTTAGTGAAAACAAGAAATATATAAATAAATATATAAACATCAGGAAATCAAACTTCTAATATGTACATCAATTATTAAACAAAACAGTTCAAATAATTAATTAATTACAAGAAGAAGATAAAAACTTCTAGCATACTTTGACTATCACTATAGAATCTACCAATCTACCAATAAAGTACAGCACTCAATCAGCTTCACTTTTGCATTTCAAGCACAATTATGATTGTAAAATGGTTTGTTTCTCTACTCCTCGATTGGTCATAAGCACGTTATGGTTTCTTTCTTTCATTGTCATAAAGATGGGTAGTAAAGATACTTTCCAAAATTTGATCACATGAAGAAAAAAATTATCTCATGATTAATAAACCACACTACTTAAGATGACCAAGGGAGCACTGAAAAAATATAATCTTTTATTCCTATGTTGCTCTCACGTTTTTAATCTAGCACATACTACAAATCAAGTTTGTCATCACAAAATAAATCATCAACATCTTTTTCTAATTGTTGTACATAAGACTTAGAAGGTATAGGGGATTTTAGATGATCACAAAAAGCAAGCCACCCTTGAATTAATTAATGAGCCTTCAGAAAAACTCATTTTAGAGTAACTTGTCTCATTTTATTTCTTTTTCCCCATTTTCAGTCATAAGTTGTATATCAATTGATCCAGAAACGAAGTAAGAATTTTGCAACAACAGCCTCCAATATAGAAATATTTTATTTAATTAAAATTTGAGGCCATTTCATCAAAGGTAGAGGTATAAAAATGAGAAACTCCCCTGCTGAAAAAGAAAGTCCATTCCTTCTCAAAATCTTTATTCTCACTTAACTTCTATGAAGAAATTATAAGCCAAACAATCTTGAAATATATATTAAACAGGTTCGTGACAGTTGGGTCAGAGTCAAAACAAGAACTCAATTGTTTCAGGTAGTGTCAGTTTTTACAACCTCTTGAGTAGTTCTAATTGGTGTTAAAAATTCTACAAGAATGTAAAGGTAAGGAAGAAAAAAAATAGAAATAGTTGCATTTGTCCTTGTGGTTTTGCGCTTTTACCAACACTGGATCAACCCAACACCATCGAGGCAAACAATCTTTGATACAAGTGTAATTAAAAATTACACAAATAAAAGGAAAGAAGAAAACGTACTAGTTAATTTCTACTTCAAAAATTCTATGATCTACTTTTCACTGCAAGAAATGCACAAAACGATCTGGATGAATTTTAATAGATGACAAATATAGCCTTGTTGAGGATGCCAATGACAGGTTTCAAAAACACCAAAACAGGGCCTGATCTATTTCAACTTTTTTTTTTTCATATCAATGTAAGTCCTCAGGGGAAAAAAAAAAATCACCAATCTAGAATAAAATGTCGATCTTAATCTGGATAAAACGAAATTACTTTTTTTTTTTTCTCATCACAAAGTTTTCTCCTATTTTCTTCAAGAAAGAAGACGGGCCAGCAAACTTGTTGGACGTGGCTAAGAGTTTTACTGAGTAGAATCTCCCTCCGAGCATACACCCTGTATCGATTGGTAGCAGTCGTGGAAAACCCCTGAAGCAACCGAGCCTAGAGGCTCAATTTGTTGAAGAGAACAGGCATACTCGAGCATGGAAAAGTTTTTCCCAAGCCCAAGATGAATCGGAAGAAGCTATGTAAAACGTGGTGAAGATTCTATCACGTGGTGGTGGAGATGGCGACGATGACATCAAAAGGAGCATTGGTGGTGTTAGAGGCAGAGGTAGAGGAGGATACAGTGGGGAGAGGTGCGCCTAGGCGAGGCCGAGGAAGAAGACTTTACAGTGGGAGGGGGAGAGGCAGGGTTGGGGACTCGAAGGAGTATGCATTTGGAGCGGGGCGTATGAAATATCATGTGTTTATATTTGGTGTTGATAGACTTAACGGAAGTAACCAAAAACAGAAAATCTGCTCATCCTCTGGTTGATTCATCGCACACCACGCTCCCTGACCTGGCCAACCAGGTTTGGGCACCACGTCATGGTCCTCCCTCACCCCTCACTCTAGCAACCTAGTTTCTCCCTCACCCAAACGAGTAACAAGATCTCCTCACCCGAAATGCCCTCTGTTGGGAATTTGGACCTCCCAAATTCACCCTCATAGGATGTACCATTTGTAAGAATAACAAGAAAAAAAGAAAAATAATAATAACATAAGATTTTACGTGGAAACTCCTAAACAGGAGAAAAATCACCAGACCCAAAGAAGAAAATCCACTATGTAAAAAATTGTTACAATCACAAAATTTGTTCTCATCACCTCAAACACACCCACAAAGTTTCTCCACTAGCAAAACTTTAACTTTACACATATTTCCCTTTTACAAAAAGATCAATAGTGGAATTTAACTAAAGTTAAAAGTTTTTAGATAAGGTTTCAACTGGTGTACTTAAATCGAGGAACCCAAGCCTCCTTATATAGGCTTGCAAATGTGCTCCTCATTCACTTCCCATCCATGTGGGACTTAAGTAAAGGAGCAAAAAGCCAACAATCTCCACCTTGCAACTTTGACTGGTCCCACAGCCAAGCTCCACCTCAATGAAGATCTTCATAACTTCCGT
This sequence comes from Carya illinoinensis, assembly GCF_018687715.1. Lineage (NCBI taxonomy): Eukaryota > Viridiplantae > Streptophyta > Magnoliopsida > Fagales > Juglandaceae > Carya > Carya illinoinensis. The sequence goes on along the minus strand of NC_056766.1, from coordinate 10,217,282 downwards.
TGTGACATCCTGTTTTTATGTGTATTTTCACTGAAGGAGTATTTTAATTTAATTAATATATTAGTTCTTTTATTTTAAATTATTGTATTTTAATTGGATTTATTTAGTTGTGATATTTTTTTTGTGGACCTTTCTTTATATTAATTATCGTTTTGAATTTAAATTTCTGTGTAATTTAATTTAGTTTATTTTTGGATTTAAAATTTAGTTCTTAGTTTTTATTAGTTATTTATTATATTTTAACGTGATGTGGTGTTTAAATTAATTTAGTCGTTTTATAGTTTTTAAAATTTATTTTCGTCGGATCAGTTTTTGGACTCCAGAAGTGAGGATTGGACCTCATTTCTCTTCCCTCATCTTTTCTTTTTCTTTTCTCTTTTTCTTTTTCTCTTTTCCTTTTCTTTTTCTTTTCCTTCTTTTCTTTTTTTCTTTTTTTCTTTCTTTCTTCCCCGTTCTTCTCCCGTGCGCTGCACCTTCTCTCCCTCTCTCTGTCGCCGGTTGCTTCTTCAGCCCAGAACCGCCGCTCGCCGGCGACGTGGCTGGCACCACCCACCCAGAAACTTCCCCCTCCGACCGGTGAACCACCCCACCAAATCTCACCTCCATCCGAGCCGCAATTTGCCGCCGAGAGCCCATCTAAGCTGCATGTTTTTGTGCATTTTCACCGCCGTCGCTCCACCTCCGGCCACCATCTTTTCACCACTTCATCACCTACCTCTTGCTATCCTAACCCACCCATTTCAAGCCCCGATCCGTTGCCGGAGCAGCTCCCACAAGCTCAACTCCGATTTTCCCTTTTTCCGCTTCTAACGCCATTTCCACCGCCACCCACGGCCAAAACTCACTTCCATTAGCTTCATAAACATCTCTAGGCTATTCCCTATCAATTTCAAGTCTTGGTTTGTTCCCGTTCGAAAGTGGGTATTTTATAACTCACGTCCACAGTGTATTTTACACTGTTACGTTACTTTTTCTCCGCCGTTTGCAACGTTGTGATCCTTCAAAAAATATCTTATAGCATTGTAAGTATTTTCAAAACTCTATTTTAGATTTAAATATATTATTACTTTTTCAATAAATTCATTGACTGGTTGGTTAATTTTGGACTGAGTCGGGGGTCGGATGGATTTGACGATGGAGTGTTTGGTTATTGTTGATATTGTTATTTGTTGGATGAATTGTGTCTTGAGGTGTGCATTGCATGTATGTACATGTGTTGGAACTTGAAAACTAGGCTTTCAAGCGAGAAATGTTTTTGGTTTATGTGAACGATTGGAGTGACTGGTTTGAGTCAGAGGCATGTGTAGGGATGGTGGTAAGCAGGGACGGTGGTAGAATCCCACTTGTGGTTCCTGCCTATGGTGCACGCGGTGTAGGGATGGTGGTAAGCAGGGACGGTGGTAGAATCCCGCCTGTGATTCCCGCCTACGATGCACGCGTAGGGACGGTGGTGAGCAGGGATGGTGGTAGAGTCCCGCCTAGAGTGCTCTGATGGTTTTGTTTTTGGGCCATTATCGGGGATAATGGTGAGGTTTTGTTTAAAGGATATGTTTTGGGCCAAAATGGGAGTTTGGCGTGCGTGGAAAAATGTGGATTTATGGGATATGTGCATTTAGCATTCTTTCATGCATATTGTTGAGTTTAATATGTTTTTATCTTGTGGCGTTTGGATTTTTACTTACCTGCGGCACCATTTTGGTACCGTAGATTTTGATGCAGAGGTCGAGGAAGAGGAGGAGGCTGAGCCCGAGGAGGCGGCTCTGCCGGAGTATTGATTTGGAGTTTTATGCCTTATAGTTTGGTTTTGAAACAATATTTGAGGCTTGTAATATTTTATTATGTATGTTTTAATCAGGTTTGTATTAAACAAAGAAAAATTCTAGTACTTAGTTATAAGACTTTTGTTATCTGCTGCGTGTTTTTGTTTGCACACTTGATGCATGTACACACACTTGGCACTTGTCGATAGGGTGGTGACCCGTGTTGTCATCATCCCGACGTCTCGATTTCCACATGTTTGTACGTGGGATTTGGGAGCGTCACAGGTGGTATCAGAGCGGTTTGGCTTTGGGTAAAACCACATGTCCCGTAGGTGTAGTACCAGAAAGTTTTTAAAGTTGTGATTTGAAATTTATGTTAATTAAAGTTTGCTATTTGATTTTTTTTATTTGATTTGAATTTATTTGAGCTAGTTTGCTTGTATTTATTTATTTAGTTATGTTATTGCATGCTAGTATATTTTATTTTCTTGTTATGTGGTTTTGGTTTTGGTTTTGGTTTTATGTTGTTGGTTTTATTTGTTTCTTAAAGGGGGTCAAAGGTTGTGTTGTGGTAGGAAGATGGTAAGGCCAAGAAAGTCTACTCAAGAGCCTTGGGACGATACGCCGAGAGACGATGCCATAGCCCAAGCGCTAAGGCAAATGATTGAGTTCATGCAGCAAAATTTTAGGCCACAACAAAGAGGGCCTAGTGGAGTGGTGCAAGCTGGATGCACCTATGAGCGCTTTCTAGCGCATAGAACTCCACCCTTCACGGGAGAAGAGGATCCACTTCGGGCTGGAAAGTGGGTTAGAGATTTAGAAAGAACGTTTGAAGTATGTGGTTGCACTGAGGCGCAATAAGTACTTTATGCCAGTTATTTGTTGCAAGGCACTGCTTCTGAATGGTGGAATACAAAAAGAGTAATGTTAGTGATGGAATTGGGGTCCTTTGCCGCTGTGTCCTGGCAGCACTTCAAAAAGGAATTTAATGATCGTTTCTTTCCCGCTTCTGTGAGGCGGCAAAAGGCAAGAGAATTTAATAACTTGTTCCAAGGAAGCATGACCGTGGAACAATATGCCTGGAGATTTATAGAACTTGGGCGATTTGCTACTCATCTAATCGCCATGGAGGAGATGCAAGCCGATCGTTTCCAGGAAGGTTTGCGACCAGATATTGATTGAGCTGAAATATTGCACATTTTACCTATTTAAAACCAATGTATTTTAAATTCATCACAACATTATTATTGGTTTTAAATGGAAAAATGGTTAAAATGAATAAATCAAAGTTGTGATTTTAATTGATTAAAAGCATGAATTTCTGCTTGAATTCTACCAACTATTGATTACTGTGCATTCTAGTCCATAATTTTTCTTGCTTTCCATTATCATTTGCATTTGTACCATTGTTTTTCTTGTTCTTCATGTTCATAAAGTTTCTTGAGCTATCTTTCCATCTTTTGGGTTCAATTCATGAACCTCAAAAGATAGAAGCACTTCTTGCCATCTTTGAATGGAAGTTGCTCAAGCTAATTTTTCATTTGTGTTATTTTGTTGTTGAGTGTTTTCTTTTTTTTAATCTCCATCTCCATTTTTCATGCATACCATGGTTCATTATGTTCATGCCTTGTTCATACTTTGTCTTGAGCTTTCCCACCATTCAAACAATCCCAACTCAATCTAACCTCATACACGGCTACACCAATCACCCCACAAATCCACCAACTCATTTCCAACCCACCTAAATTATACATTAATTGAAAGGCTGCTTGTTTGGCTTAACTTACATCGGTTGGTGCAGCTAAATTAAGGTGAGGAACATGTGAAGAAGTTGGTGCAATCAAAGGTTGCTGCTGTCCATGCAAAGTTAAAGTCTAAAAAGGGAGGTGCCACGCATTACTTGACTTGTGGAGTTGGTGGTGATTATTAATGAAGAGCCGTGAATTAGAGGAATGAGTTTGCAACTTGGGGCAGCTATTTATATATATATATATATTGCTGGATGTGAAAAAGAAAGAAGAACCGTGTTTAACAAAGAGAGGAGAAATCGGTGGAAATTCATTGAAGCTTGACATGTATAAAGAAGAAAATATAGAGAAACATGTGCTGAAATTAAAATGCATGATGTGCTGGAATTAAAGTATGTTGTGTGCTAAAATTGAAGAAAACAAATTGAAGAAGTCGGCTGGAGAGGCAATGAAGAAACCGTGTATGAATTTGCATGAAGTTAGTCAACAAGTTAGGCAAGAAGTTAGGCATGAAGACTTGGTTGTTTGGTTTGAATTAAGAAACCAATTGAATAAAATAAGAGAGGAGGAATGCAATGCAAGACACGACAATTAAGAGAAATGCAAGAGGCGGCTGAATTGTGAAACAAATTGAGTGTGAATGCAACAAGAAGTGGCCGAAATTAAGGTGTGAATGCAAAAGGTGGCTGAATTAAAGTGTGAATGCAAGATTGAAGTGTGAAACCAATTGAATGAGAGATGAACTAGCCAAGATGTTCGGCTATAAAATGGGTGCAGTCCGAAGCTTACAAAAAAGAGAACAACTAGGACAATTCAAACTTAGACAAACACAACTCAACACACACAATTTTCTGCTATGTACTTGAAAGAATTAGCTCCTTTTTGTTTTAAGAAATTTTGTTTCTCCTTTTAGTTTCAAAGCTTTGTTGTTTTAGCATTTTTTTTAGTGTATTAAGATTTGTTCTAGAATTATATTTCATTAAGTGTAATACCTTAATTTCCATTAAGTGTGCTAGTTTGTTTCATTACTAGTTTGTTTCATACAATAAAAGAAATTGTTTTAGAAGTTTTAATTAAGTGTGCTATTTTGTTTCATGCAATAAAATAAATTGTTTTAGAAGTTTTAATTAATTGTGTTACCTTAATTTATTGCAAGAAAGGTTTGGTTTTAAGTTTTTGTTTTTGTTTTTGATTTTTCTGAAACATCATACGTGGGGAGTAGAGGAATTGTTCTAAAGTTTTTATTAAAGGTTTAGAGATTAATTTTCAAGAGTCATATGTGAGAAGTTGTTTCCTTGTTGTTTTGAATTTCAATTGAATAGTGAAAGGAAGTTTTCGTTTAGACTTTTCATTCTCTATTTTATTTAACTTCAGTTTAAAATTTATGGAATACTTTTGAGATTTGTTTAGCTTAGAAGTTAGGGTAATTTATTTTCTGTTTACTTATTTCGTGTTATTTATTTTTCGCACATCTTTAAGTTTTCATTTAATAGTGATTACAATTGTTATGTGTTATTTTGAGAATTTGTGATTTAATTACAAAGATGAATTCTAGAATCTTGGTTTTGGGCATTTTCAATTTTCAATTCATGTTTTGTCAATTACTTTCTAATTTAGTTTAATTCTTAATTTGGTTTTATTAATTTCTGAGTTTAATTTATTAGTCCTTTATATTCCAATCCGAAAATCAAAATCAAAAGACATGAATCTAGTCCATGACTAGTACCCTTTTCCATCCATTGCATATACCATCATTTTATTTTCTCTTTGTGAAGTTTTTCACATTTTTTCAACGAGTTTAATTTTAAGCAACTTTCCCTGAGGAGACGATCTAGAAATTTATTCCTAATTATTACACGACATCCTCCTGCACTTGGGATAGCATTAGTGCTACTCATTTTTGAGTGAGTCAGATATACGCAGAATTGTAGTTTGCCACCGGATTACAACTTTTTAGGAATTAGTTGATTTGACCACTCTAGCAGAGCGTGAGATTAGTTTGAGTGTGGGCTCCCCTCTAGGTCAGAAGAGGCTGAACATTGATGGTGAAGGAAGCAGTTCTGGATCACCACAAAAGTTTATGCAGAGGACAGGAATCCGATCGTTGGCATCCCCCGGTGTGCGTATGGGAGGCCAAGTTCCAGTTTGTGGCAAATGTAATAGAGCTCACGGAGGCAAGTGTCGTCTGGGTAGTAACCAATGTTTTGAATGCGGTCAGACGGGACACTTTGCTCGTGAGTGCCCTAGTCGAGTTCAAGGAAGCCATGGAGCTCGTCGCGATGGTAGAACTAATCAGAGGCAATTAGTTCGGGCTCGGATGTACGCAGTGACTTCTAGTACCGTTGGAGGCGAGGTTCCAGAGACTCAGGATGCGGGAGCCATGGCATGTAAGGGTCTAACCTAATCTTTTGTGATGAATGTCTTGAGTGGTTTGTTTTTATATTATCGAGACTTGAAGGGAATGGCATGATCTGGGAGATCTCTTAGGGAAGTAGGATAATTGAGTTCTTTGGTTCCGTGGAGTTGATGAAATGGTCTATAACGTAATAGGTTGTAAGTTCAACAAATTTCAAGGGTTGATTTTATGAAGTTTCAGCAAAGTTTTAAGGTTTTGCAAATTTTAGGAAATGATTGGTTATTATTTAAGATTTTAGATTTTGAAAGTTTCGGGAGTCAATTGTTTTATTATTAGATATAAGTTCATTGACCTAACGGATTTTGGGGGAAGGAGTTTTGCATAATTTAAGGTTATAGGGTCGCAGATTTGAAGGACTGATTTTTTAATGAGATTGAAGTTTTTAGTTTCGTAGGATTGGTGTGCTAGTATGATTTATTTTGGAGATTGATTAGGCTATAACATTAAAATGGGGTTGAACATAGTGGGATGATGGATATAGGAATTTTCAAGGAGAATATTTATTTGAGAATTAAAGGTAATGACCTAGTTTGTGTATTTTTAGGATTGACGATGTTGATCTTGTTCGTGTGTTTGTCTAAGGATTGAAAATATCGATCTTTTTTAAAAAAAAAAAAATTGTTATAGCTCGAGGTTATAGTGACAGGTTTTAGGATTGATCCATACCAAGTTTGAGGAAATTAGATGGTGCTTAGAATTTAAGTGATGAGTTTTCGAGATTAGGTTGTCGGGTAGAAGTTTTTTTTTTTAGGTGCTCCTCGTGGTGGGCCAGGTTGGGTATGAGCCTTTAAAGGGATGTTCCTTATCTTAGATGAGATGAGTATCTTTTGGGATGAAATAACTTGTTTTCAATTTGGGATGCTGATGTTGATTTGATACTAACTTCCTGTCTATGATCATGGATGTAGTCACAGAATGTTGATTTTGATTAAGGCAGCTAGAACCAATTGAGGAATGAGTGATAATTCGTGATTTTTGGAAGTATATTATTATTTTCTATCAAAATATGGTAAAAGTTTTCTTGTTCGTAGGTGTTAATCGAGCTTGTACTTGATGTTGTTAATTTATGAGGACATAGTCATTATATATTTTGGTGAGTTATCAGAGTGCGCGCGAAAGCATGATTTTTGGAGATACTTAGATATTCAAATTTTGTGTTGATTTTGAGGAATTAGTAGTGATTCGAAGTTTTAATGGGAGATTAATCATTTGGTCGTGCAAATTTTGTTTTTTGATGGTTAACTTTGGAAGTGGCTATTAGGTTACCAAAGTTGGAATAGGATGAAAGTTCATAAGGTAAAAACAGAGACATCGTTGATATTAGCAATTTATGGTGTGAAGATAATAACCATTGGAATTTGTTGGGAGTTATCGATGTTTTGTATCTCTCAAATATGTTCGGAATTGTATCTTGTATCTTATTTTGGCGTTGATGTTTGACCTCACAAATTTCGAGGACGAAATTTCTTTTTAAGGGTGGAGGATGTGACATCCCGTTTTTACGTGTATTTTCACTGAATGAGTATTTTAATTTAATTAATATATTAGTTCTTTTTATTTTAACTTATTGTATTTTAATTGGATTTATTTAGTTGTGATATTTGTTTTGTGGACCTTTCTTTATATTAATTATCGTTTTGAATTTAAATTGCTGTGTAATTTAATTTAGTTTGTTTTTGGATTTAAAATTAGTTCTTAGTTTTTATTAGTTATTTATTATATTTTAACGTGATGTGGTGTTTAAATTAATTTAGTCGTTTTATAGTTTTTAAAATTTGTTTTCGTCGGATCAGTTTTTGGACTCCAAAAGTGAGGATTGGACCTCATTTCTCTTCCCTCATCTTTTCTTTTTCTTTTCTCTTTTTCTTTTTCTCTTTTCCTTTTCTTTTTCTTTTCCTTCTTATTTTTTTCTTTCTTTCTTCCCCGTTCTTCTCCCGCGCACTGCACCTTCTCTCCCTCTCTCTGTCACCGGTTGCTTCTTCAGCCCAAAACCGCCACTCGCCGGCGACATGGCCAGCACCACCCACCCAGAAACTTCCCCCTCCGGCCGGTGAACCACCCCACCAAATCTCACCTCCATTCGAGCCGCTGTTTGCCGCCGAGAGCCCATCTAAGCCGCAAGGTTTTTGTGCATTTCCGCTGCCGTCGCTCCACCTCTAACCACCATCTTTTCACCACTTCATCACCTACCTTTTGTTGTCCTAACCCACCCATTTCCGGTCCCGATCCGTTGCCGGAGCAGCTCCCACGAGCTCAACTCCGATTTGTCCTTTTTCCGCTTCCACCGCCGTTTCCACCACCACCCACCGCCAAAACTCACATCTATTAGCTTCATAAACATCTCTAGGCCATTCCCTATCAATTTCAAGTCTTGGTTTGTTCCTGTTCGAAAGTGGGTATTTTACAACCCACGGCCACAGTGTATTTTACACTGTTACGTTGCTTTTTCTCCGCTGTTTGCAACGTCGTGATCCTTCAAAAAATATCTTATAGAGCTGTAAGTACATTGCATGAGGTGTGCATTGCATGTATGTACATGTGTTGGAACTTGAAAACTGGGCTTTCAAGCGAGAAATGTTTTTGGTTTATGTGAACGATTGGAGTGACTAGTTTGAGTCAGAGGCACGTGTAGGGATGGTGGTAAGCAGGGACGGTGGTAGAATCCCGCTTGTGGTTCCCGCCTATGGTGCACGCGGTGTAGGGATGGTGGTAAGCAGGGACGGTGGTAGAATCCCGCCTGTGATTCCCGCCTACGGTGCATGCGTAGGGACAGTGGTGAGCAGGGATGGTGGTAGAGTCCCACCTACAGTGCTCTGATGGTTTTGTTTTTGGGCCATTATCGGGGATAATGGCGAGGTTTTGTTTAAAGGATATGTTTTGGGCCAAAATGGGATTTTGGCGTGCGTGGAAAAATGTGGATTTATGGGATATGTGCATTTAGCATTCTTTCATGCATATTGTTGAGTTTAATATGTTTTTATCTTGTGGCGTTTGGATTTTTACTTACCTGCGGCACCATTTTGGTACCGTAGATTTTGATGCAGAGGTCAAGGAAGAGGAGGAGGCTGAGCCCGAGGAGGCGGCTCCGCCGGAGTATTGATTTGGAGTTTTTTTGCCTTCTAGTTTGGTTTTGAAACGATATTTGAGACTTGTAATATTTTATTATGTATGTTTTAATCAGGTTTGTATTAAACAAAGAAAAATTCTGGTACTTAGTTATAAGACTTTTGTTATCTGCTGCGTGTTTTTGTTTGCACACTTGATGCATGTACACACACTTGGCACTTGTCGATAGGGTGGTGACCTGTGTTATCATCATCCCGACGTCTTGATTTTCACGTGTCCGTACGTGGGATTTGGGGGCGTCACATCCGCTATCATGCTTCACCATAAAAGCATACCCACTCAGAATAAACCAATTCCAAGCATTTCATTTCAGCCCATGTCGAAAACAGCCTTGCTGAAAATTATGGTGTAACCTCCACGTTTAGCTTTATTAAAAGTTCATCAGCCATCGACATGAATTTCCACCACACACCGTGCATCAATGCCAAACCAATGCCTGTGTGCAAACTTGTGGACCCGCTAACATTAATACATCCTCTATCATGGCAACTTTAGAAATTAGCGGCACGCCATGAGGATATACATGTCTCTTTTTCCATGGAGAGAGATACAACATTAGCATCAATACTAGTATTTCTATTTACTGACTTGGAGCTACTTGCCAAACCCGCTCCTTGTACTAGCCGTTTCACCAGTCGCTAATATTACTACTGACTTCAGAGGTTGGTCTGCCCTTCAATGCCTTGTGCAATCCTGATTGAATCAAGACATCCTTGACTTGTATTTGCCACAAGCCAAAATTGATTATCCCATCAAATTTCTCCACCTTAAATCTGAATGGATTTGACCTACTTCCTGACATTACTTAGATGAATTTACCTTAGAATGAATAATACCTCACTAAGTAAGTTCCCAGGAAAGATTGGAGGGTCACAATGGATACGCTTAAAATTTTCAATCTTCTAAACAGAACCTCCTTAGATTGTACGTATCCACACTACCATACCAAAACTCCACCCCACAAAAAGAACCTAATGGCTCTGATACCAATTGTTGGGAATTTGGACCTTTCAAATTCACCCCCTAGGATCTACCATTTGCAGGAATAACAAAAAAATAGAGAAATAATAACAACACAAGATTTTACGTGGAAACTCCTAAACAGGAGAAAAACCACCAGACCCAGAGAAAAAAATCCACTATGTGAAAATTGTTACAATCACACAATTTTTTCTCCTCACCCCAAACACACCCACAAAGCTTTCCCACTAGCAAAACTTTAACTTTACACCTCTTTCCCTTTTACAAAAAGGCCAACAGAGGAATTTAACTAAAGTTAAAAGTTACTAGATAAGTTATCAACTGGTATACTTAAATCAAGAAACCCAAGTCTCCTTAAATAGGTTTGCAAATGTGCTCCTCCTTCACTTCTCACCCATGTGAGACTTAAGTAAAGGAGCAAAAAGTCAACACCCTCAAGCTGCTAACTCCAGCCTCTTCAGTCTCACCCTATAAATTAGCTCACCCCAGAAATTAGCTCACAAATTTTGCCTCCAATGAAAACCCCAACCCCTTCAATTTCTCACTCTAGAAACCTTCGAAGATTTCTCTCTCAACAAAGACCCCAGCCCCATCTCCCTCACCCCCTTCAGTGAGAATGCTGGTGATAATCCTGGTAGCGCTTATGGCAGATGAATTGGCCGCAGACAACGAGTCCAGTGAGCTGGAAATTTGGGCTAGAATGAAGAATTTGTGCTGGTTGCTCTTCTTGAAGATGAAGAATACGATAGTGGTTTAACAAAAACGAAAATGAAGGAGAGCCCACCACTACAACGAGGTTTCCAAACTAACCCAAATGCACAAGAACCCAGTATCTATGTAGCTTAGAGCATATTATTCTTTCTCCCCAAAAACTTTCTCCAAAGATTGAACCAAAAAATAGAACAAAGAGAAAGAAAAAAAAAAGAAGAAGATTCGAAGTGTTGAGAATGATGCTGGGTTTGGAATTGGATGGGTTAGTCCCAAAGCGGCACTCCATTTTACACTATTTATTCTTACGTTCTTCTATCATCAAAACCAGAAAATAAAATATTTTATTTTTATTTTATCTTTTTGAGAAAAAAAGGGTGACCTGCTCCCTAGCTTATTATCGGCCCGTTTAAATAGTAAAAGTATTTTATTTCATCTCATATTATTATTATTATAATTTTTTAAATTTTCATACAAAATATAATAAATAATTTAATTTTTTTTAAATCTCAAAATAATAATAATATTAAAAAAATAATATTTTATTTAATTTTTATCTAAAATCATCTTATCTTATTTCACTATTTAAACTGCACTAGTGAGATTTCGAGTATTGAAAGTCACCCACGTACGTTAATTCTACAAGTTTCCAACTCTGGCCCCCAACGGCTACGGCCCTACCCCATAAATTCAATAATTAGTTGGATACACAGCTCGTTAACCCTTTAGGTCACAATTTACACGTCCTTAATTATGATTAATGCTATATACCATGCCCTCATATAACTTTTATGATCTTATTATATAATATGTAACATATTTATCATTATTGAATGATAAAGAACCATCCAATAATAATAAATATATCACATCTTATATAATGAAATGAAAATGAGATGATACGTAACTAGTATATTATATAGAATTTTCTTATAATTATATGAGGTTTGTTAGTTATCATACCACACATCACATATTACACATCTAACACCACACTTATTTTATTATTTTTATTATTATTTTCTTGTTTTATTCCTCTTAAACTAATTAAGTTCTTCTACTCATCATCAATATACCATATATTTGGCAATGGAAGAAAATTAAAAAAATTAAAAAATTATGTTGTGTGATGAGTAGAGTTTTTAAGAAAATTAAAAAAATTATGTTCTATGATGAGTATAATTTTTCTAATTATATTTACCACAGTAGAAGCTACATATACAACTACGACACAACTCCACCTTCTCTACGCGCGCACGCGCGTGTGTGTGTTTTTTTTTGGTCAATGAGAGCATGAGAGATTATTGAGATCCATTATTGGATGTTTCTAATGAGAGCATTTTCATTTTTCACAACAAGCCGATCATCTTGATTAAATAAAAGAGTAATGCTATTTAAATATTTTTACACTACATACTGTCTATACGATATATACAATTTGATTTGTAAGATTCAAATTTTAAAATTTATATTCTAAATCAAAGTATATCATATGTATGGTATGTGGTGCAAATATCTTGAAATAAAATTATTCTAAATAAAAATATCAACTATGAAAAAAAATACAATGAAAAGAAGATTATATATATAGTATTTTTCTACTTTCTTGGCCTCAGTGAAACCAAAATATAAAGTAAAAGATAATCTTGTTAAAAGAGGCCAAGTGTTATAAACCGATTTATATTACTACCTTTAGCCGTCATAATAGCCGTCATTATTGACTGTCCTTCGCCGTCATAATTGACCACCTGTAGCCGTCATAATTGACCGCCTGTAGTCGTCATAATTGACCGTCCTTAGCCTCCAATTATGACCACCCGTAGTTGTCATAATTGACCACCTGTAGCCGTCATAATCACGAGTCGATTTCTCGCAGAAATAATATTGATATGCTTTTGAAATTGATGCAATTTTATTAAGGTTTTTATTAGCTTGATAGTTACCTAGAGTTTAGGTATGCATGATTAACTATATATTTATATGGATCACTAGATATGAAATGCATATAGTCCTGAAGTACTTATTCTATCAAGTTTCAAAAATCCTTATATGATCTAAAACAATCTAAACGCATGTGGAACAAACTATTTTTGATATATTTTTAGTATTTATATTAACTTTTATTGCAGTTTATATAGATGATTTAAATATCATTGAGGCTTCAGAAGAGCTCATGAAAACTGCACATATTTGAAATATAAATCATAAACCCTTTTGGCTTCAAGGGGGAGATGGATGAAATTATTAGTTCTGAAATACCATCTCTTAAGTACAATTAGTATTTCAGATTCATATTACGGTTTTGTAACAAATGTGCATTATTAAAGGAGAAATAAAATGGAGCACACAGAACATCTACCAGAAGATAGAAACACAATATGAATATTTGTGAAGTATTATGTTATTATCTCGAAACAAAATTACAGAAATTTGAGGCTCTTCGCTTCATTCTTTAAACGATCTTGCTTTTCAAAAATTTGCATGACATCCTTGTCTAAAGGAGTAGGCAATCGAAAAAAGGAGTTAAGCAAGGATTTTAAATTCCTATTCTCTTGCTTTATTGCTCTTATCTTCGTGTTGGACTCCAGAAGAAGTTGTTGAAGGATATAAATTTTCTCGTTGAGTTTGTCAACCTCACAAGTTTTGGATTGTAGTCGTTGAGAAAATACGACAATGATTGATGAGTATTGGGTATCGAGGAGACTCACAAGCTTGTAGATAGCATCATTATCTGACTTATTAGTCAGATCATTATTGTATTACATTATAGCTCCTACGGTAGAAGCAAAAACAACTGGTGAACGAGGGGTATAATACCTCATATATTGGTCACGAGAAGATTGATGGGCCATTGCAGAGTAAGAATGCATAAAGAGATTGTAGAGTAAGAATGCAAACTAATTACAGATGGGATGCGAATGAAGATGAGCTGAATATTTCTTTTATAGAGAAAAGTATGAAAGTAAGACAAAATTATATATATTAATAGAGGATACGCTAAACACATATATCATTAGTACAGTTATTTACTAGACCATGAAATTAAAAGCAGCTTGCCCCTACTCTCTTAGAAGTTGGATTTTTTCAGATATCCACAGCGATATTAAATGCAGTTTGTCCTTATTGTCTAAGTATTTGGACTTCTTCAAATATCCGTTGATGCTGATCCTGAAGATCACGAGCATACTGTTTTAGCGTCTTATTCTCTTTCTTCAGTTTCTTGTTCTTACGACTCTTCGCAGAGAGCTTCTAATGCAATTAGGATATTTGATTATTGAGTTGGTTGACCTCATTCACTTTAGCTAATAACCTCCGAGATATGGTCATAACAGAGGCAAAATATTGAGCACTAAGAAATCTTGATTCTGAAACGACATCAGAATAAATCCTTCCAGAAAGACGAATCTCTGCTCCTATCATAAGAGTAACATCCTCAGGTGAGTAAAAGGAAGGACAAAACTTCTCTATTGCTTCAAAGCATCTCTCGTGAAGCATCTCTCTATAAGAGACAAGAGATGTAGCATCATAGCCCTATGGCGCTTGACAGCTATAGAAGAGCTATAAAATCCTGCGGTGCTTGTCTGGTCTAAAAAGGTGGCTACCGTTTTTATTGAATATAGAGGTTGGCGGCTTAAATTTGATGACTTCTCCACTAACTATGTTATTTACAAGAACTCTAAAAGAGCACAACTCCAGAAGAGTAGTGAATTTAATGTTAAAACGATATTGAATCAATATGACGAATTTGTTTACCAAAACATTACCAACTGCATCATTTAAAGAGTTGGTACACAATATGGAGATGCATCAACGCAAAGACCTTTCACTATAAAGTTTTGAAACACTTTTATATAGACAAAGCTCATCCCCTGAGTACTCCAATGGTTGTTTGATCACTTAATGTGCAGAAAGACCCATTCCATCCTTGTGAAGACGATGACGAAATTCTTGGTCTTGAAGTACCTTATCTCAGTGCAATTGGAGCCCTAATGTATCTTGCAAATTGCACTCGGTTTGATATTGCATTTTCAATTAATTTACTTGCAAGATATAGTTCCACACCAACTCAAAGTCATTGGAATGGTATTAAACATGTCATTCACTACCTCCGAGGTATGATTGATATGAGATTAATTTATCAACATAGATAAAGTCCACAATTAGTTGAATATGCGGATGCAGGTTATCTTTCATATCCATACAAGAAGATCATTGCAATTCATGAGGAGAAAGGTGAAATTAATGTCAAGAAGATACAGTTAAGTGATAATCTTGCAGATTTATTCACTAAAGCATTATCAACTGCAACATTTAAGAAGATTATGCAGAACTTTGGAATACAGAGACTTGAAGACCTATTATTATGTACTTTTCAGGGGAAGTAATGTCTTGAAGACTTGTGCTGATTGTACTATTTTTCCTTCGCTAAGATTTTTTCCCATTGGGTTTTCCTTTGCAAGTTTTTTAATGAGGCAATCTTAAAGCGCTTAGCGATACACATGAATATTGTACTCTTTTTTCTTAGCTATTGATTTTTTTTCCCACAGGATTTTTCCTTGGCAAGGTTTTAACGATGCATATTCTTTATATGTGGTCATCCAAAGGGGAGTGTTATAAACCGATTTGTATGACCACCTTTAGCCGTCATAATAACCATCATTATTGACTGTTCTTAGCCGTCATAATTGACCGCCTGTAGCCGTCAATTATGACTGCCCGTAGTCATCATAATTAACCGTCCTTAGCCGTCAATTATGATGGCCAACACCTCCTTTGTACTCCTATATATATGGGTATCTTTCAAGGTTTTCAATATTTGAATAACAAACACCTCTCTCTCACGTTCAAGATCTCTCTCTCTCTCTCTCTCTCTCTCTCTCTCTCTCTTCATTAGTTTCATAACACCAAGAAAAATTTTCTTTGTAAACCTCTAAATGCATTGTTGAATTAGTCAATGAAAAAAAAATCAATTTTTTATATGGTTGATGTTAGTCAATACGTCAATGCTAGCGCCCTCGCTTTCCGTCTTTTATTTCCCTTTCATCTGTCGAGTCTTTTCTTCTCCACGAGTTTTTTTCCATGTTGAGACCCAAAAAGATAATAAATTTTCCTAGAACCATAAACACTACACAGGATGATTTATTTATTTCCACGTCTAAATAACTTAGTGCAGTAGAACATTAAAATTGCAAGATAGAATCTTTATTTGGTAGATGCACCTAATCAATGCCCTATATAACTTGAGCGAAGTCTTAGATAGAAATGAGTTTTCCGACACTTACTTAGGGAACAAACAATGCAATGGGGCTCCTCACTTGGAAGGTACCGTCGTCTCACGTTAAAGAAGCAGAGACTATAAACTTACCTATACTTCCTTCAATCGTGAGCGTATATGGTTATATAGAATTCTCTTATAGTTATATTAGGTTTGCTACTCATCATACCACACATCACATAACATACACCACATACTACAATAATTTTTATTATTTTTATTTTTTCTTAATTTATTTATTATTTTATTATTTCTAATTAACTAATTGAGTTCTTCTACTCATTATCCATATAACATACATTTGGTAAGGGAAAAAAAAATTAAAAAATCATGTAGTATGATGAATAGAATTTTTCTAATTATATGTCCCACAGTAGAAGCTAAACAACTAGGACACGACATCTCCACCTTCTCTACGTGTGTATGTGTGTTTTTTTTGGGTTCAATGAGAGCATGAGAGATTATTGAGATCCATTATTGGATGTTTCTAATGAGAATTTTCAGTTTGCCAATGAGGGAAAACGATCCGACCATCTTGATTAAATAAAAGAGTAATGGTATTTAAATGTTTTCATACTACACACAATCCATACAATATAATTTGATTTATAAGATTCAAATTTTAAAATTTATATTCTAAATCAAATTATGTCATATGTATAGTATGTGTGGTACAAATGTCTTGAAATAAAATTATTCTAAATAACAATATCTACTATGGAAAACAAATATAATGATAAAAAGATTACATATATAGTACTATTTTTCTACTTTCATGGCCTCAGTGTGAGACCTAAATATAAAATAAAAGATAATCTGTTAAGCGAGGCCAACAAAAGTTTTATTTGTAATGCTCTAATTAAATGCAATGTTCAATTAGTCAATGAAAAAAAATCAATTTCTTATAGGGTTGATGTTAGTCAATACGTCAATGTTAGCGCCCTTGCCCCTATAAGAAAAATGGGTTTTTAAATTGTTTGCGAATAGTCTTTTTATTGCAATAAATTAGTTACAAAAATTCATTTTTCTTGTACTGACTTTCTGTCTTTTATTTTCCTTTCATTTGTCAAGCCTAATTGCCTTCTCCACGAGTTCCATGTTGAACCCAAAAAAATGATAAATTTTCCAAGAACCATACACACTACACAGGTTGATTTACTTATGTTTTTTCCACATCTAAATAACTAAGTGGAGTAGGACATTAAAATTGCAAGATAGAATCTTTATTTGGTACATGCAATTGCAATAGAATCTTTATTTGGTACATGCACCTGATCAATGCTCTTTATAACTGTAACAAAGTCTTAGATAGAAGCGAGTTTTCCGACACTTACTCAGGGAACAAAGACAGCAATGGGGCTCCTCACTTGGAAGGTACCGTCATCCCACATTAAAGAAGCAGAGACCATAAACTTATCTGTAGTTCCTTCGATCGTGAGCATATACGGTAGCTTTTGTCCAAGATATGTGAAAGATAGAATGCTAGGAGTTACTTTGATAGTAAGTCCAAGTGGGGAGTTCAAAATAGCTTTATACCTAGACGTCGGTGATCCAACATTGGTGACAATCCGATTGAAAACATGATTGATGGATGTCAAGGGCGGCGTGGATAGAGCAAATGCAGGATAGTTTAGATCATTCACTGTTCCATTAGTGGCATCAGAACAACTACTATTGTCCCCAGTCAAAAGTTGTAATGATTTGGTATTATATCCTTGTCCGCACAGAAATTTTATGTAGTCAGCTGTGAAAAAGCAGTGGTTCTACACAACACTACACCTAGAGGGGGGGTGAATAGGTGTAATCTAATTTTTTATGACTTTTTGAAAATTAATCAAACAAGCAGATAATAAATGAAACAAATAACACAAATAATCAACACATAATTTTGTTCACGGAGTGGAAACTCATTTGAAGAACCTCTTCAAAATCTAAAACCACTCCGGGTGTAAGACACCACCTCAAATCCACTATAGAAACTTTAGTTTGTTACAACCAATTTAGAACACTCACAAAACCTTTGTAGAAGCTAAACTTGGCTTGCAACACCACGAGTGACCCACTCGATCTCTACATGCATGTAGTGTCGGAACTCCGACCTTCCTATAGCTTCCCACGAGAACCTCTCGATCTCTGCATCAACGGCAGCTCCGGACTCTTCCGGCCAACAAAAATGTCCACTTCAATGGACTCAAGTAAAAGCTGATTTTTGTGTATGTTGTGGTGGAGAAATGTTTTTCCAAGAAAGAATCAATCAAATGGGGGAGAGATTGCTCTAAGATGTTCTTGGAGGCCCTTAGGGTTTTTGCTCTGATTCTCCACACATAGAACAGAAGCTAACATGTTCTATTTATAGTTCCCATCAAATGAGGCGTTCAAAACCCTACATTGTAAGTGATCTGGAACATTGGCTCGAGCGAAGTGTCGAGCGAAGGTCGAGCGCCGAAATCTGCCTGAGTTCGCTCGAGCGCCATGTCGAGCGAGTATCGAGCGGTCGACTCTGCCTGAGTTCGCTCGAGCTCAGTGTCGAGCGAGGGTCGAGCGACACACTCTGCCTGGGTTCGCTTGAGCTCAGTGTCGAGCGAGGGTCGAGCGGTTGAATCTGCCTGAGTTCGCTCGAGCTGTATGTCGAGCGATGGTCGAGCGGTTGAATCTGCCTGAGTTCGCTCGAGCCGTATGTCGAGCGATGGTCGAGCGGTTGAATCTGCCTGAGTTCGCTCGAGCGCTCTGTCGAGCGAGGGTCGAGCGAAGTCGCTTCTTCTGACCAATAATGAGCACACTTCAAGCCCACTTCAATCCTTCCGCAACAACACTTGTTACAACACTATTTTACACAGGTTTTCACAAGAATATGCCAACACGCTCATTTTTCCCTCAACAATCTCCCCCTTTGGCATTTCTGTGACAAAACCTCTAACCTATACATATGACCTAATCCTAGCACACCCAATTAGATCCATATTCTTGAACATGTTGAAAAATTTCTGCACACGCTTAGCAAACGGTTAAACATACCCATTCACATATGCACAAAAACGTATTTGCAATTCTCAAATCATAATTCATGTCAAGTACAGGTTTTAGAAGAGAAATATTTCATTAAACAACAAATCATAGATTGAGTTCAAGAAACATTTGTCAGACAATCAGCAGCTAACAAGAAATATAAATCAACAGAAATAACCAAAAGCTGCTGTTCCCCCAAAACAAAAAAAAACAAAAAATGTGTTAGTACAAGTAACACTCCCCCTGAGTTAATACTGTACTACTCCCCCTCAACAATATCTCCCCCTCAACAATCAATCTCCCCCTTTTTGTCACAAGAAGCCAAGGGTCTCAATCATCACCATCGACATCCTCATCATCCTCATTGAGCTGCCTCTCGATGTCATTGAAGCGTTGAGTCACAAGTTGTTGCAGGTTGTCAACTTTCACCTCAAGAAGTCGAACCGGGCGTCAAGGCGAGCTAGATACTCAAGTACCTGCTGAAGACCGGGCTCCGACGAACCGGGGGCTGAGGAAGATGGCTGAGAGCTGGATGGGGCCGAGGTAGACGGCTGAGAACTAGATGGTCGAGAGCTCGAAGGCTGAGAGGAGGGAGCGGGAGGGTGCTCAACACGGATAGGCTGTGGAGTTGTGTGAGCACGACTTAGCTGAACCGTCCTACGACCAATAGGAGCCTTAAGAGCAATCCTAGGCTCCTGAGGATGGAAAGCAACAGATTGGGAGAGAGCTATTCGGGTGATCAAACACGGTAAGGGCAAACCAGTCCGTGTTTTGGAGGACAGATACGCCTCAACAATAACCCGACACAAAAGACTTCCTAGATCAATGGAGACACCATTGATCAAGGCATACAGCAGACGGGCACGGTCAAGACCCATATCACTATTATGACCAGTAGGATCTAAGTTCGTAAGAACAATCCTACTAAGAATGAGGTGATCGGGGGTAAAACGAGCAGTTGAAATAGGGGTTGTCCTTCCCAACTACTAGGTTGGCCACAAAGACAAGTAGCAATGACTTGTGGACTTGGAGGAGATGTCCGTGAGTAGGGAAACCTAGGATAGAGCTCACGAGGGGCATTTAGCAGAGTCGCTATCATGCCCGGAGTGACTCGGAAAACAACATTCCTGAGACTGACTTCAAATGAGTCATCAACAGATATGTCATGAATATTGGAGTAAAACTCCCTAACCAACTCCACAGAAGGAGTGGGATGACCAGTGGTCAATGCCTGCCACTGACGAGACTCAAAAATACGGGGAATTATAGTCTCGGTAAGCTCACCTAATGTCACTTCACGCTCGACTATGGGAGTACGATGCGAGAAGTTCTGAGAGTATAACTCTTGGGCTCGGGCACTATGGAATTGGGCTTGAACGGGTGCAGGAGGGTTTTGGCGAGGACGAACACGTCGAGACATGGTGTCGGCTGTAGACAGAGTCAAAGACGTTAGACAAGGCTAAGGCAATGCAAAGACGTGATGGATGCATGCATGCTGACGCAACAATGCCAACTAACAATGCAAGACTCGGTGCATGCCCGATGTCACTCCTCATTTTTCAAAACAATAACAAATGCATAGGTCAAATTGTCCCATATGCATGCCAATGCCTACTCATGTGAAAGACCAACATGCATGCTAATGCCAACCGCATTCATGACACATGCAATGACAACTCAAGCCATTTACAAGCTAATGCCAACTCATTTGCAAGCGGAAGCCAAACCTCATGTATGACCCATGTGCAAACCAATGCCAATTCTAAACCAAAATGCCTTCAAAACATAATGCAATCTTAGTGAAATGATGTCTCAAACCTAGGATAGACATGAAATAGATATGGGAGCAATGCTATGCCAATGCATGATGAAAAACCAAAAACACACTTCATTGAGGCATTTTATCGAATACTTGGAGTGCATCCAAGTGAGAAACTCGGGTATAGACCCATGGGAGTTTCAAAAAAAAAACTCCTAAATACAACCAATCCCAACAATGGCTATACAATAGCCTCAATAAAACAAGATAAAAGAAAAACAATCGAAGAAAGACTCTCAAACACCCAATCCGAAACCCAAATGCATAACAACACACGGAAAAACCCTAAAATAAAAGCATCAAATCACGAAAATACAAGAGAGAAAAGGATTTACCTTGGTTTGAGGATGATTTCGGGAGGAAAACACTTGTTTAAACGAAGAAATTTGAGAAAAGGAGGAAGAAAATCGCACGGGAGGGAGAAAGATGCCACTGTGCTCGAGCGGCTCGAGCGGCGCTGGGTTTTTATACCAGGCGTTCGCTCGAGCGAACTTAAAACCCTCGAGCGGCTGTCGAGCAGTTTTCGCTCGAGCGGGGTTGAGCGAGTGTCGAGCGAGACCTCCAGAAAAACACATTTTGCCCAGTTTTGAGGCACACAACACTCACATGACTTAGACAAATACTGGGAATGTCAATTTTCACACCAAGAGTACATATCAAATGTAGAGAAGCATCATATTCCCATACAACACGCAGTTTAAAACAAAGTATCACAAGTAATATAGACGTGCGTGTTTAAAACGGTCCTTGCTCAATCAAGAAATGTCAACCGTAAGGCGTGAGTGGGGTTGGGCTGAACATGAAACCATAGGTGCTTGGGAAGCTCATTCAAGACACAGAAAGTCAAACCTAATGCTGCTAGGACCTGAATCTTTCTGTTTAAATACTTGTCTCAGTATGTTCAAGAAAACAGAGAACTTATTCTGTTTTTCACCCTCCCTTTTCTTTTCCCTTTTTTTTTTTTTTTTTTATTTTTTTTATTTTTTTTATTTTTTTTATTTCAACTTCACTTTTTCTTTTCCTTTTGAGATACATATTTTTGCACAAATGAACCATGATGAGGTCATCTAGCCCGTGGTCAATTCTGTATGAAGATAGAGCTTCCTACCACTTTTGATTGCCTCCCCAATAAACTCACAAGGGGTGAAATGTCAATTGACCGAGTTTGGAGTGAAGTGTGTGATGCCAGTCACAGATTACACGAGATACTCATGTTCCAAATCTTTGTAAAATATAGAAATATGATACAAATCTCAAAAGACACATGCACTTAGATTTTAGAATTAACAACCCCACTATCATATAGCCCAATCATGAAGTGCATGTAGGGGCAGCAAACAACGATAAATAAACTAGACAACAACAAACAAGAAAAATAAACAACAACAAAATAAAACAAAAATGCATGTAATGTATGTAATGCATGCCTGTCAGTCTACAACACCAAAACCATGTGTGGCTCGCGTCTTTCCCTTTTGGATGATCCACCTTGGTATCCATTTCTTTGAGAAAGGCTTTTCAATTTTCTTGGTGTGCCTCTTAAGCTCAAAACAGTTTGGTCGGATGTGACCAATTTTACCACAATGATGACACACGGGGCTTGCTTTGTGAGGTCTTTGTCTCAAGAAGGTTGAGACATTCTTAGAGTCATTCATGTAATTCTTACCCCTTCCAGAAGGATAAGCAGTTCTACTATTAACAAATGCAGGAGCATTCACAAAATGACTCATTAATTTAAAACAGTTTGGTCTAATATGGCCTAGCTTCCCACAATGATGACATATGGGGCTCATGTTGCGAGCTCCTTGTCTTTTGGGAGGAGGAACAGACTTTTGCACTTGCACAGGCTTCTTGCCCTTTTCAGATGGATGAGCCTTCTTTTTCTCAGTCATTTCAGGAACAAACACTGTGGTTCTCACATTTTTACCGAAAGCTTTTGAGCTTGAAGGAGCATCAGGATTCTCTTCAAAATAGCCTAAACCACTTTTATCACTAGATGACTTTCCTAAACCTAGGATTTTGTCAAGCTGGTTTGTCCCAATGGAGAATTTTTGCAACTTAGTATTTAACAAAGTTAGCTCATTTTCATGAGTTGTCACTTTATCTTCCAAAGTCACATTTCTCTTTTGCAACTCATCTGTTAGACCAATGGCTTCTCTCAGTTTGCTCTGAAGCCCTTCATTTTCTCTTTTGCATAAATCTATTTCCTCAATATGTGCTTTATTGAGTTTCCTCAATTTCACACATTCCTTGTACAACTTCTCATAGATTTCCTGCAAGTCATCTTCATCCCCGGATTCATTTTCAGAAACACTCTCAATTTCAACCACAGATTCACTGTTATGACTTTTTCCTGCAACAGAGGAAGTGAAAGCCATGTAGTTGAAATTTTTCTTCCTGGGAGAACTCTCTTGTGAGTCACTTGACTCAGACTCACTATCAGTCAAGGAAGCAGCATTCGCTTTCTCTTTGGCCCTTTTGTAATTTGCACACTCAAGTCGAATGTGACCAAAACCATGAGATTCATGGCACTGAATATTGTCATTGACAGCTCTAGTTTCTCTCTTATACCTCCCTTCTCGGTTTTCTGAACTAGAACCTCCATTGATACCCTTGAACCTTCTCTTTTCTTGTCTTGGGTTTTTCTGGGCAAACATCTTCCTGAATTTTTTAGCATAAAATGCTATCTCCTTGTCACTCATGGCAAGTTCGTCAGAAGATTCACCAGACTCTTCTCTAATAGCTTTGAGGGCTATGGACTTGTTTTTCTTATCCATAGGAAGAGTATGTTCATAGGTTTGTAAGGAACCCACCAACTCTTCAACTCTCATGTTGTCCAAGTCTTTGCTTTCTTCTATAGCAGTGACTTTGGGACGAAACCTCTCAGGAAGAGATCTAAGGACTTTTCTCACAATTCTGTCCTCAGGAATTCTATCCCCTAAATTAAAACGAGAATTGACAATATCATTAAGTTTGCTATAGAAGACATCAAAAGTTTCATCATCCTTCATCCTAAGTTCTTCAAAGTTGGTGGTCAGCAGTTGAAGTTTAGAATTTTTTACAGCCTTGGTACCTTCATGGGTAACCTCAAGAATGTCCCATGCCTCTTTGCAATTTTCACACATGGAGATTCTTTTGAACTCCTCCTGGGACACGGCCATGAATATCGCATTTAGGCCTTTGCTATTCCAACTACACTCGTTGACTTCATCCCTAGAGTAATTTTCCACACCCTTGGGGGTTTCGACTCCCTCAATGAATACAACCGGTTGTTTCCATCCCTTTGTTACAGAGGTCCACACTCGTTCATCCACAGACTTAAGGAAAGCTCTCATTCGAACCTTCCAATACGCATAGTTACTTCCATCAAAAAATGGTGGAGATGTGAGTGATTGAGACCTATCCATATAAACCACTACAGCAGGATCACACTCAGGAACTAAATCCTAGCGGAGTGAACCCTCTCTGATACCAATTGAAAAAGCAGTGGTTCTACACAACACTACACCTAGAGGGGGGGTGAATAGGTGTAATCTAATTTTTTATGACTTTTTGAAAATTAATCAAACAAGCAGATAAGAAATGAAACAAATAACACAAATAATCAACACATGATTTTGTTCACGGAGTGGAAACTCATTTGAAGAACCTCTTCAAAATCTAAAACCACTCCGGGTGTAAGACACCACCTCAAATCCACTATAGAAACTTTAGTTTGTTACAACCAATTTAGAACACTCACAAAACCTTTGTAGAAGCTAAACTTGGCTTGCAACACCACGAGTGACCCACTCGATCTCTACATGCATGTAGTGTCGGAACTCCGACCTTCCTATAGCTTCCCACGAGAACCTCTCGATCTCTGCATCAACGGCAGCTCCGGACTCTTCCGGCCAACAAAAATGTCCACTTCAATGGACTCAAGTAAA
This sequence comes from Carya illinoinensis, assembly GCF_018687715.1. NCBI lineage: Eukaryota > Viridiplantae > Streptophyta > Magnoliopsida > Fagales > Juglandaceae > Carya > Carya illinoinensis. Next base: position 10,192,514 of record NC_056766.1, on the reverse strand, counting down.
AGCTGATTTTTGTGTATGTTGTGGTGGAGAAATGTTTTTCCAAGAAAGAATCAATCAAATGGGGGAGAGATTGCTCTAAGATGTTCTTGGAGGCCCTTAGGGTTTTTGCTCTGATTCTCCACACATAGAACAGAAGCTAACATGTTCTATTTATAGTTCCCATCAAATGAGGCGTTCAAAACCCTACATTGTAAGTGATCTGGAACATTGGCTCGAGCGAAGTGTCGAGCGAAGGTCGAGCGCCGAAATCTGCCTGAGTTCGCTCGAGCGCCATGTCGAGCGAGTATCGAGCGGTCGACTCTGCCTGAGTTCGCTCGAGCTCAGTGTCGAGCGAGGGTCGAGCGACACACTCTGCCTGGGTTCGCTTGAGCTCAGTGTTGAGCGAGGGTCGAGCGGTTGAATCTGCCTGAGTTCGCTCGAGCTGTATGTCGAGCGATGGTCGAGCGGTTGAATCTGCCTGAGTTCGCTCGAGCCGTATGTCGAGCGATGGTCGAGCGGTTGAATCTGCCTGAGTTCGCTCGAGCGCTCTGTCGAGCGAGGGTCGAGCGAAGTCGCTTCTTCTGACCAATAATGAGCACACTTCAAGCCCACTTCAATCCTTCCACAACAACACTTGTTACAACACTATTTTACACAGGTTTTCACAAGAATATGCCAACACGCTCATTTTTCCCTCAACAAGCTGCATCAATATCATAGATTAAACCGGGATTTGGAGCCGTTGAAGGATTTATATTACCTGCACCGTATGCAAATTCAGCCTCTGGATTCTTTCCAGCACTCATGGGGTCAGCTGCCAGTAATACACCAAATGGGGAAGGAGTGAGAAGTGGTAATACATGACAAATTAAGATTGATGGGTTGTAAATAGCTATATATTACCGGTAGTCATGAGAGCCGACTTAATAGCGGCAGGTGACCGTTTGGGATGCAATGATTTGATGTAGGCAGCAGCTCCTGTAGCGTGTGGGCAAGCCATGGAGGTGCCCGACAGAATATTGAATGACAGTTTTCTATTATCACCTACAACCCCAGAAATTGGGGAAATTGGTGACCATGCTGCTAGAATGTTGAGTCCAGGAGCTGCTAAATCTGGCTACAAAGAATTAAAAGCAAAAATGCTAAATGTATTTAAGGAAAAATTTATAAAAAATTTACTTCTCCACATGTTAGTTATTAATATGGAAATTTGAAATTCAAAATTTGAATTTAAAAAAAATAATTAAATAAGTTTTGTAAGTAAAAGCGTAAGTACATATAGCACTACTCAAAGTACTTAAATCTTAACAATATATAATGAAGAAATATTACAAGAGCGCAACACAAATAAAACCATGATTATTATGAGGAAATTAATTATCACCTTGAAAATGTTAGGCGTAGCTACATTTGGACCCCTTGATGAGAAGTAGGGTACGTAAGGTGCAAATGCATCCTTCCGCTCGTTAGTCTTGAGAATAGTTGCAATCGGGCTCCTATACATATATAGCATATGCACATTAGGATTATTAGTGGGGTTTGAGGTGGTTTTCGAGAGTCGATGCCTATTGGTTGGACCATATATAAGAAATGCATATATAGCCCCTAATTTGAGATATTTTGTGTCTATACCTTGTTGAATTTATGTAGAAGTAGACGTTGCTACCATCTTCGATGCCAAGGTAAGATGCGGACAAGGGAAAAGAGTAGGCAGCATCCCTGCGCCCTGGGCCTTTAATCACAGTTCCAACCGCACTTGCTTGAAATGCTCCTTCCCCATCAACCACCAAATCACAAAGTACAATTTTCCCTTTCATTAAATTCTGATCCAATGAATTTGGCAGACAATACCTGCAGTACTGTAGCATTAGTTCCACTAACTGCTATATATTTGTGAGACGAAAAGAACATTACATTCACCTTCTAGTTTACTGGAGTTATTGGAACACAATCAAAAGGCTACTGGGATATGTATTCTTTTTTTGATCCTATGCATGGTTACCTAGTTACCTGGAATAAGAACCTTGAGAACCCACTGTGGTGTTTGGTGCATCTCCGCCATAAACTATCGGATACATTTCATTCTTGAGGTCAAATGTATTAATTGAAACTCCCTACACATTGAGCAAAGTATACTAATAATTAATTCATTAACAGGCATTCGATGGGATTGAGAAAACAGCTGGATATATTCATACATACTCAAAACTATAGCTATGGGTAGTAGAGAACTAAGATGGGGCTTGATCACTTTATAATTATATACCTCATAGATCTTGTTGTTACCCAATTGGACCTCAGTGAAGAACTTTCGATCTATGGCGCTTGCAGCCACAGAAAGAGACCAGGGTGAAATGTTTGTGAGGGTTGCTAGACCTGGACCCCTGTTACCAGCTGAGTTTGATGTCAATATTCCATTTCTCATAGCATGAAAGGCACCGATGGCAATTGTATTTTTAAAATAGCTATCAGCAGTTCCACCAATTGAAATAGATATTAGGTCGACACCATCAGCAATAGCATCATCAAAAGCTGCAAGAATGTCAGCGTCACTACAGCCATCAAGCCAACATACTTTGTACACAGCAATGCGTGCTGATGGAACCCCTCCTCGTGCTGTTCCTGAACCAAGCCCCTGTACGCTAGCCATGTTAACAACGTTCCCAGCTGCTATGGATGCGGTATGTGTCCCGTGGCCGTCTGAATCTCGAGGAGATCTAATGTCATTTTCCAAAAAAACTCCACTGCTACGGTAATATTGTGCTCCTATGATTTTACTGCCCAAGCGACAACGCCATTAATTGTAAATGGTTCTCTTTGACTGACTATTCCTATATATATGTGTGTGTATGTGCAAATAGGCAAAAAAATGAAAAAGTGGTTGTAAATATATACTTGTTGCATGTAAAGTTGGTTGAGGCTCGGCAGGTGCCCTTCCATTTGCTAGGCGACGGACCAAATCCTTTGTCACTGAAGCTATCAGACTCGGGCCAGATTCCACTGTCAAGAACTCCCACAATGATGTCGCTTTCAACAGTTGTTCTTTCAACTTGTTGCGAGAAGCCAAGGAAGTCCCATGACCTTGTTGTATGGAGCTTATTCTGTTTGTTAGGGAAGACGGACACTACGCCATCCATTCCTACATGTTCATTGTCACAACGTACGCTCGTTTTACTGTATTTATGCATGCATGATATAAAACATGGAGAGAGAGAGAGAGAGAGAGAGAGAGAGAGAGAGAGAGAGAGAGAGAGAGAGAGAGAGAGAGAGAGAGAGAGAGAGGTCGCAAACCAGCCATTTTTTGAGCTTCTTCCTCGGTTAGCTTCGCTGTAAATCCATTGAAACTCCTCTTGAAGCTATAAAGTAGAGATTCCGGTCCAGTATTGCTGAATCCAATTATATAAATTTGACAAGTTAAATGCCTAAATGCTTTCCCATCCCAATCGAATAACTTTGATGGCATTAATTTCATCTCCCTTCGGTCAAAATATTGAAAAGAGTAATAGTTAATATATGGATTTTTTTTTTTTTTTTAAATGAGTGAGATCTATCACTAAGAGATTAAATTTTTAAAGTAGATTTTATATTAAGGAAAATAATAATATGACTACTAAATATGCCCACTAAGTATGCTCATTCATCTATTTTTATTTTTTTGCTAATTGTTAAGGAAGTGAATACTAGTGAATTTATTTTTTTTAATTTTTTCCTTAATAATTAAGTATGTTTAGAAAACGATTAAAGAAAAATTAAAAAACTCATATCTATTAGTGTGCACATTTAGTGGGTACACTTGGTACTCACCCTAATATTCTCCTTAGAGCATCCCAACCGGTACGGCATACGGTACTTTTTCCCATAATTGGATTGAAATTTTAGGGATATGCTTAAAATCATCTCTATATTCGGATCTCTATTTTGGGAAAAGTGTTTGTGAAATGTATAGTGATTCCCCATATTTGGAGAACCACTGTACATCCCCAAATTATTTAATTTTTATTAATAATTTATTTTAATCATTTATACTTTCTATTATATTTATCTACTTAAAATCATTTACAATTTTTATCATACTCATATTTATTATAGTTTTAAATAATAATTTTAAAAATAATTTAAATAATTATGAAAATATAAAAAAATTAACTATAAAAATATTATCATACCCACAAAAAATAATTTAAATTTTTGTTTAAAATATTCACTAGAGTAATAATTCAAAACATAAGAAAAAATATTGAGTAGTTAAATTTGTAAAAAGAAGTGAAAGAAAAAAGTAATAGAAAAAGAATAAAGAAATATTATTTTAATAGAATAGAGAAAAGATAGGGAATGTGATGTAGGAGATTTTTGAAAGATGAGTAAAATTTAGGAAAAAATTTTAGGGAATGTCATTTTTAGCTAAATTATAGGGAATTTTATGGGAAACCCAATGTGAATGCTCTTATATTAATTTACTTCTAAAAAAAAAATACAAACACTTGCACACTCAAGCCCATTTGGATAGTGAAAATGTCTTATTCTATCTCATTATTACAACTTTTCGAAATTCTCACACAAAATATTATAAATAATTCAATTTTTTCAATTCTCAAAATAATAATAATATTAAAATATAATATTTTATTCAATTTTTTACTTACACGTAAATTTATCTCATATATATCAAATCACTCTCAAATGGCACCTCCATCTCCATCAACATTAATTTTCAATATCTAATAAAAAATGAACCAGAAGAACTTTTTTGTTTCTGCATTTGAATTTTAGTTGTCAAAGAGGCCTTGTACATGATTGGACAGAGCACGTGTATATGATTAATGCGACTAATTTTGTATCATAAAAATTCAAAGTTGAATTGTTTTGAAGATATGGTTCCTTTAGCAATAGTAGTATGTCATTAAACATTTCTTATATGGCACGGACAACCACGTCGTGTCCACTATATATAAGATCATTTATAAATATCTAAAATAGGGGCAAAATGGTAATAAAAATATGTAGTGCTCTTAAAAAGAGTTTCGATCGTGAGTTTTACTACGTATAAGAAAAGTCGTGTACTAATCTGCGTACTAATACTGATAATTCTTTCATATTTAAAATTTAAATTACCAATTTTTTTAATAAAATCTACATTTTGACCAATCATATTATATTTGTATACATATTAATGCATAATTATGCTCGCAACTAGACTTTTTCTTCGATCGCAGGATGTGTTAAGGAAATAAATGGATATGATTAATTGTAACAAATAATAAGTAGATTTCGTTCTTTACGTCTAATTTGATTTTTTTTTTTTTTTTTTCACTGGATATAAACCAAACTATATATTTCAAAGTATAGTTTTACACAATAAAATGAATTAAAGAATTTGATATACATACAAATTTAAGTTAACTGATCTCTTAAAATTTTATTATTTTTTCAAGTTAAAATCATTAAATTAAATAAAATTTAAATATTAGTATAAATGAATATTGTAATATTAATTAGATAATTTCGTAAATTTTTTAATACGGTCGCTGCAAATCGTTTCTCTTTAATAAATAAAGGTTGTTTAAGTGTAAGCTTATAAAAAAAAGAAATATATATTCCATAGTAAAACTCTTATAGTAATCACAAGAATTTCAAGCATTACATAGCACCTAAATGTGCCGTTGTACTGCGTTTTATCACCTGTCAATGACTTCTTGTAGCATGCTCGTGTGAAGGGATGATGTGGAAACCTCGTCCTGCCGCCTTTCTCCCATATAGACAATATAAGCCTGCAGCATCCATGCATGCACGTACATGATGAGTATCTTTTATAGATATTTGGTCGGAATTTAAACGGTAGTAATTTGATCAGCTCGATCGTTTCCGTAGAAAACATATATAAGCTGAGATCAGCCATATGTGTGTCAGTGTGTATATATAGATAATTAATGTTTACCTTTCGGTCATTCTGTGAAGCTGAGTGACCAACAAAGAGAATCGTCGCGAGGCTGAGGAGGAGAAGCCATGAAAGACTAGAAGTTTTGCTTGCCATTGGAGGTTCAGGCTCAGCTATGAACTTAGCTAGATAGCGTGTACGTTTTATCCTATATATATATATATATAAACTCATCCAACCGTTGGAAACAAAACACAAAAGGTACGTACGTTGATCAAGATAAGTTTAATATTTAAGGCTGTGATCAGAGTAGTGGAAAGGTCTACACCAACATGATCAGTAGTACTAGTGAAGAACGAATTAAAGTCGAGTGGTTGATTTTCCAACTCCGAAAATTGAAGACGAAAGGCGATCATTATCCACAACAGCCTGTCTCGTGGCCCAGACGCAAAATACAAATGACAACTTGTCGATCGTATGAGATAAATCGAGCGTACCTTATGTTTATATAACTCTATATAAGATTGTGTATTGACGATCTACTCAGCTGAGATCATCAAGCTGTGGTCGGCGTGGATTGACGATCTAGCAAGCTAGAAGCCTATTATCTGATCTAATTTTTTTTAATTATAAGATAGCGACTGAGTACGTACTAGAAACGCTCAAGTACAAAAAAACCAGGCCTAGCTAAGATGAACCAAGTTTGGGACGCATGAAGTTACATTATAAAGTAAAAAATGGAAATGCAAAACATTATTCAATGGCATGGGACTCCAAAATAGCCGAAAACTAGTTTTGAAAGGGCGCGCGACGAACAATTTCGAGGAAGCGTTAAGAGATCCTTGAGTACGTAGTTCAAAATAAGAGTATCTGCCTCATGTGTAAGAAGTACTGTACGTTCGAGTGTTCGATGAAATGTTGATACCCCTTCATGTAATAAGTTTAATATGCCGAGTGTCATGGGAAGTGATAATTAAAACCAATGTTCTCCAACGTTTAGGCAGAACAAAACTTCAAACTGCATCGCACTTCATTAAATATTCCCTTCTGATCTATGGCCTGATCCTCGCGCGTGATTATTATTTTTTCTATATATGTTTGGCCAAGTTCGGAGTTCACTGCTTCCTTAAGAAGATATAAGGAATCAAGGACCGACTCAAGGCCTGCAATAAAATATCTACTGTTAATATATTCAACAAAAAATTGAATAGAAACGGCTACTTACCTAACCAAATTCACGCTCAAAAGTAACTTTGCAACTCCTCAAAACACCACATGCATATACACCTTCCTGTAACTTCATTAAACAAAATATGAATTTTTATTTGAATATTATTGGGACAGATATACGAGCATGCTTCGCCACTCTAGGCCCCCGGCCATCAGCGTCGATCGAGTTCCAAATTATGAGACTCGATATTCTGGGTTTAAGTTTCAGAGGCCGTTTAGTAGTAAACGACACTCCCATAGGTCTGGTTTCAGTTCATGGAGCCCGCACGATTTCTACAGTTTGGAATTCATGGGCTCATTTTTTTTCCCATCAATGGACTACATATATGTTTGAATATGTCATTTTTGGGCAAGCAACGGAATTGCAAAATGTCCCCAACTTTCATATATATATATATATATATATAGAGCATGCCCTACCCAAAAAGAAAAGATAGGACATGGGATTTACATTGAGATTGCGTTTCTTTTTTCTATTGTATATCCTCGCATCAGATCGGAAAAAAATAGAATTGGCCGTGTTAAGTACCTTTGAATGAGGATATGTATCCCCTTTGTTTGGTTTGAAATGAGTGATACATGTTGAAGTTGGACCCAAATGTTACAATCAAACAATTCATTACGTCCCAATCACATCCTTAATTTTCTTTCTTTTTCTTAGAAGGTGTCATGTCTATTCTCCATTATTATGGTATCCACAGACACATAATCATGGCAACAGTGATGACGTTTGTGGCGACTAATATATATCTTATATATGGATGATTATTTCCATAAGAGACAATCATCACGAAGCGATTGGCTGTTCTTCAAGGGAATAATAATGGATATGATTAAGTACAAACAGCCACGATTTTGGCCCCATCACTATGAATATGTATATCACTACAACACAATTTGTATTTTGTGACAAAAGAAACCGTCACAAAAAATGACCAAAATGTCTCCAAATACATTTGAAACCGTCACCACGACCGTCACCCAATGTACGTCATAGAATACAATTAGTGACAGTTTACTGTGTAACCGTCACTAAAAGTAGTGACGGTTGGAGGTGTATGTTCCATTTGGTATAACGTTCAAACATGAAATTTTTTTGTGACAGTTGAAAATAACATTTGAACATATGACATAACGCTCAAACGTCAACCCGACCAATTATCATTCGAATGATAGAAGTTGACGCTCGTTGATTATAGTTTGAACGTATCATTAAAACATTTAAACGTTTATACATCTGAACGTTACTTGCAATAAACGTTCGAATTTCAATTCAAACGTTAACGAACCAATGTTCAAATGTAACTAGTATAACGTTCAGACATTAATTCGAATGTTAACGAAGAAGTGTTCAAACGAATATGGGTACGTTCGGATGTTTGTTTGAACATTAATCGTTTAAACATTCGAACATTTTGTTAGTTGAGTGTGTTTACGTTCGAACGTTGAGTCATACGTTTGAATGTTATGTTTTAATTTTGTTAAATTACGTTCAAACGTTTGTTCAAATATGAACCAATGTTCGAACGTTTTTTATTTACATTCAATTGTACAGATCAGAAATACTAATTTCATAAAATTAAAAAACATACCAATTCTATCATATTATACACTATCGTTTAACAACTAACAATATTTTATAATGTTTCAAAATTAGATATTAAAAGGTATATAGACTGATAAAATTCATTTCTTCTCATTTCCTTCTCGCCCACCGTGATTCTATCTCAATGACATAACAAGTTCCATTTGCACCATCAGCTCCAGCTACACTTGATCTTGGACTTCACGACATATTCTTTCCTCTTGGTCTCTATGTTGGTCTTGCAAATGCATCTCTAAATGAGATTGTCACTTTAAGAGGGACTCCAACTCTTGATGTCTTGACCTCATATACTCATTCTTGTGCTGTGCTGCTTTTCAATTTTTGGTAAGATTATTAATTTGTGAAGTCAATAAAGTTGAGAAAGATGAACTGGAGGAATGCTTGAAAGATCGTCTCAAACCTCTTGCCATACTAGATTTGGGCTCGAGCACTTGCGTGAATATATCTATGTCACTCAGAAAGGATTCCCCAGAAGCTGACTGCATTTCCATTATTTTTTCCTGCGATTTGAAAGAAAACACACAATAAGTAACGTATTAAAATAAATACAAATAAAAAATAATATAGATAACATGTTGCATAATTTATTTAACAAAATTAACACCGCTTATATAATTATTTGCAGCGGCAGGATCCATCCACTCACTACACTCATTAGTGTGAGCAGCAACCTAGACATGAATGAAGGAAAAGTTTTTAGGATCATCACATTTCTAACAAAGCGACATTAGCAATTTTAAAAAGATAGTGTTAGTACTTATATAAAAGAATATCAAAAAAATAAATGAATTATATAATTTATTAATTATCATTTTTTCAACAAGATGGTGGAATGACCTTGAATAGGCACAATGATGGACAGTGAGTGCGGATCTATTTTGTGTATTTGTAGAACTTAAGTACTACAAAATTAATTAAGAATGTTAATTGTAATATATATACATATAATATATAGAACGAATATAAATGTAAATAATTAAAGGAAATAAATCTAGAATACCTGATAATCTGAATATACGAAAAGATCATAGCACTTTCTTCAATCGTCTAACTTCATTTGCTAGAAAAGGGACTACGCAGTCTCTTCCAACGTCTCAAACTTCTTGAAGTGGTCGTGACATCGTCTCTTGTGACGTTGGAATAGTGTAGCCATTAACTCATTCACAGTTCTTAAATCCTCACTACGGCCCAAGTCGAGGTTGAATTCATCCTAATAAGTGAATTATGTCAAAAATATAATATACTAATCTAGGTGAAAAAAATGGACTCTCAAAGTAAACTCACCAGCACACGACTCCGAATGTGCTCCTTAATCTCATTCGGAATATCTCTCCATGATCACATAGAAAATGGAGTATAAGCACGGACTACTATGCCAATATAGAAGGAAAGCGCTACTGCAGTATCATCCACTCCTCCAGTAGAATTATCATGAATGGTTACCTTGAGTTTTCTATGCCTTCAATTGTTTTAAGATAAATGCTATGTGTATAGCCATGAACGCGACGAGCATATGCATCAACTAATAGATAATAGTATAATTAATTAATTATATAGTTATTGAGACAAAGTATTAATATATAAGCAATTATCAACGACATTTCCTTATTGGTAGGTGTCAACTGACTGTCATTCTCTGCCGTGTTAACTTGATCTTCAGGAGTGGATTCCTCGAGTGGGGAGTCCTCATCGAGTTCGAGACTTGGACTTGGTGGAGGAGGCACATTTCTTTTTTGTCGTTTTGGCAGCATCCTTGATAATGATTAATATGATAAAAAAAAATTAATTAGAAGAAATTATGAAAAGTATAATATTCTACAGTCACCTATATTGTAGAATATTTTTACTACTTCTATTCTTCATCTTTGGATATATTTTCTATGCTTGTTTCAGAATCTCCCTCAATAACATCTTCGTCGTCACCATCAACCTCTTCTTTGTCCTCCTTATCCACTTCCTCCCCTTATTCTTCTTCTTTTGACTCTTCTTTTTCTTCCTCACTTACTTGAATTGAATTATCGTTTAATATGGACAGGTCGAGATGCACAGGTGGGACATCATCTCTACACAAGTGGAACAAATCGAGTGCACCAAGATCAACAAACAAGTTAATACCCTCTCTATCTTCTTGGTAAGCCTCTAAAATCGGAGTGTCATCTTCATCTCCACTATTCTCGTAATCCGCACTCGTACTTGCTTCATATATATTTTAAGGGATAAGTTTTTCTACAACTTGCCAAGTTATCTCTCTACTATATTCATCAGTGCTTTTCATTGGATCAATCAAGTAATAGACTTGGGTAGCCTGACAAGCCAATACAAATGGATAATCTTCATACCATTTAGATGCAGTATTGACACTCGTAAAGTGATTATCCTTATGTATTGAAACTCGACCACCTCCTAGATCCCACCAATCACATTTAAAGACATATGTTATTGACCCACCTAGATATTTCAATTCGATAATATCACGTATGACTCCCTAATAGTCAACATCATCTATTCCATGACTCTCCTCAACCAACACACCACAATTTTGAGTCTTTCTACTACGTTCATGGTCCAGAGTATGGAGTCTATAACCTCGAACCTTGCATGCAGTGTATCGAAGTGCTCTCTTCAAGGGACCATGGGCCAATGCATACAATTCTTGAGAAACTAATCTGGGATCACGAGTAGGTTGTTCCAAAATCTATCAATTGAAATAGTATATACTTATTAAAAGTTATCCAGAGTTAAAAGTTCAAAATCTAACATATATGTTATGACGCTCCCAACTCCCACGTACGGACACGTGGAATCGAGGCGTCCGGGATGATGACAACACAAGTCACATATCCCATCGTCACGTGTTAAGTGTGTGTACATGCAACACGTATACAACAAAACAACGCAGCGGATAATTAAAGCTGGTCAACTAAATACCAGAATTTGTTTAAATACAAGCTTGCTTAAAAAATAAACGTACTAAAAGTATTACAATTAACTAGCATAAATATAATAAAAATCAAACAATAAACAAAAGCAGAACATAAATCACAATCCACGAGTGATCCCCGATCACTCATGCAAAGCCGCCGCCTCCTTGGGCTTAGCCTCCTCGTCCTCTGAACAGGATGCCAAATGCATGAGATCCAAAAATAATATTTTTTCAAAAATAAACCTTTTTCCAACACATGCCAAAAATTCCATTTTTGGCCCAAACATTTCCATTAAAAATATTTTCTCGTTATTATCCCAGATAATGACCCACAATATTACCATTAAAATATTCCCTCGCCATTATCCCATATAATGGCTCAAACAAGAAATCCACCATTTTCTCTGAAAATGGTCCATGAAAATCCACTTATAAAAATCCCGCCATTTTTCCAGAAAATGGCCCACAAATATTCGTTAATCAAAACTCGCTATTTTTCTAGAAAATGGCCCATATCTAATATCAAAACCAGTTTCCAATTTATTGTATGCACCATGATCTCCCTTAGGGATGATCCGCACACTCTAGCTCCTATGCCACACTGCAGGTAACGACTACGCATGTGCTATCTACACGAGCGATACCCAACTTTGCGCCTAGCGCGTACTATGACCAGGCATCCTCTAATCCTGGCCGGCCGAGGAACCACGGAGTCGGCCGATGCCGTTACTGTATTGTTCGATCCGATTGTCATCTAGCGACAACTTAGGGGATGTCACTCAGTATTCTTCGCTCTCGAGTGACCAGAGGAGCTCCACTGACATAATGCCCCATCTCGGCTTGGGGTCGTGATACACACGCACACAAAAATCCATTTACACGTAAAAACCTAGTTTTCAATTTCCAACACATGTATATGCATGCACCATGCAACACATGTATATGCATGCACCATGCAATGCAAATAACATGACACAAAGTACCAAATCATCCAAACATAAATTACTCCGTCCTCAAATGCATCCGAGCCCAACTCCTCGGACTCAGTCCGGCATAACCAACCAATCATAATTTATTGTAAAAGCAATAATATATTTAAATCTTAAAGGAAGTTTGGAAAATCTTATAGCACTATAAAATACTTTTCAGAGGATCAACAAGCTACAAAAGGTAGAGGAAAACAACGTAATAGTGCAAAATGCACTGTGGCCATGGGTTACAAAATACCCAATTTTGAATAGGGACAAACTAAGACTTGAGATTGATAGGGAATGACTTGGAGGTGCTAGTGAAGCTAGTGGAAGTGGAGGTTGGCCGTGGGTGGCCGCGAAAACGGTGGTGGAAGTGAAAAATGACCAAAATGGAGTTGAGCTCGTAGGGGTTGCTCCGACAACGAATCAGAGCTGGAAATGGGTGAGTTCAGTCGGCAAGAGGTTGATGATGAAGTGGTGAAGAGGTGATGGCTGGAGGTGGAACGACGGCGGCAGAATGGAGGAAAAACTGTGCGGCTTGGAAGAGCTCACGGCGGCTAACGGTGGCTCAATTGGGGCTGAGATTTGGTGGGATTGTTCACTGTCTGAAGGGGAGTCGAACGATGGGGGTGGTGAGATGCACAGCCTGTTGATGGGGGTGCTACTGTAGGGTGAAGAAACAGACAGAAGAGGGAAGAGAGAGAGGGTGTCGTGTGGGGTGGGGGGGGGGGGGAAGGGAAAAAAAAGAAGAAAAAGAAAGAAAGGAGAAAAAGAAAAAGAAAAGAAAAGAAAAATGAAAAGAGGAAAATGAAGGAAAAGAAATTGAGATCCAATGCTCACATCTTGAGTCAAGAAATTGATCCAACGAAAACTAATTTTAAAACAACGAATTAAATGAAATAATTTAAGCATAGTGACTTAATAAAATAAAATAATAAAATCTAACAATAAAATAATTCAAGCTAGAGAGTAATTTAAATGCGAAGTATTTATTAATATAAAAAGAACACATTATTTAAATCTCACAATTTAAAAATTATAAAACAATACAACAAAAAATATGTTTAATTTAAAATAAGAGAACCACTTATTATAATAATTTAAATAATCTTTTAGTAAAAATACACGTAAATACGGGGTATCACATCCTCTCCCCCTTAAAATAAAATTTCATCCTCGAAATTTATGAGGTCAAACATCAGCGCCAAAGCAGGATACAAGATACCACTCAAAGCACATTCGAGAGAAATATACCATCATTAACACCCAAACAATTAAGAATACTTCTCTCTTATGTCTACTCCTCTATGCGATTCCATCATACCTGCACTAGTCTCCCAGTGGCCCATCACACCAGTACTCCTAGGGTGGCTACGTAAACCAAAATCTCTATTACCACAAGAATCTTAATACAACACCTAATAAATGCCAATGGTTATTATCTTCACGCCATAGATTGTACTAATCTCAATTGACTCCTAAGCTAAAAACTTCCAAACCTCTATTGTATCCTACAAGTTGGTAACTTATTAGTCACTTCCAAAGTTAACCATCAATACTCATAATTAGTACAACCAAAAGATTATTTTCCAATTACAAGTATCTTCTCAAAATTTCGAGTCACCACTAATTTCTCAAAATTAGCACAAAATTTTAACATCTAATTATCTCTAAAAATCACGCTTTGGTGCGCACTCTGATAACTCGCCAAAATGCAAAAATACTATGTCCTCATAAATTAACACCAGTACAAGCTAGCTCAACACCTATAAACAAGGAAACTCTTTACCCACATTTCGATAGAAAATAATATACCTTAAAAAACAACGATTTATCACTCATTTCTCAGTTGGCTCTAGCTACTCTAATCAGAATCCATACTCCACAAAGTACATCAATAATAATTGACAAAAACCAATACCAATCAACCTCAACGTCCCAAATTGAAAACATGTAACATCATCCCAAAATACACCTCTCTCATCTAAAGATAAGGAACATATACAAAAAGGCTCAAGTCCTTCCCGGCCAATCAACAAAAGTGCCTATAACTTCTACCCGACAACCTACACTTTCAAGCTCATCACCTACATTCTGAATATCATCTAATTTGGCAGTGACTAAACTCACTACAAACTACCATTGACCTCACCAAGACATAATCGAAACCCTCTTGGTAACTCACTCACCTACTTGTACTCTCAAAAACTCTAGTATTAAAACTTCTAATTCCTTCAATCACACATCACAAATAAACCTCAAGGCAGGCCATACTGTTTAAATCTTCAATCCATCAAAAACTAATTAAACAACACTCATGGATCCTAATACTTTATTACCTCATACATATGGTTATGCTACCAACTGTTGATGCCTAAGTTTCAACTTCCAAGATTTTATCATACACCACACATGTTGACCTCACAATCTCTCTTCAAGTTAAATAACAATATCCCTAATTCTCCCAACTGGGTGCTTGATCTCCAAAGAAAAGTATAGCGTCACAAATTTAAATTCCTATATGACTTCAAGTCGCAATTAATTCTTGAAGATAATCATAACAATTATTGCCAACCAACATTCCATTGAGTAACATGCTTCGACTGAACACTCCAATCAACTCACCAATAACTCCAAGTCAAAATCTATTGAATTAAATACTATTGTACAGAATCCACTTCAAGACCTATCAAAGCTATTTCTTCCAAGTCCAAAAACGGGACAAAGGCTTGTACTCTTCAAATCCATATACACTCACCACTATTACGTGTCGGTCTCATGCATCCTTATCCAAAACCAATAATCATTCAAATGTACAAGTGATCCATTACTACCATTTCCTTCATCTGGACTTATATCCGGAAATCAACATGAATCATTCCTGAATTTGCTCAACTTATATCCTTAAAATTAGCAAATAGCTATTGCTTAAAGTTTTGCACCAAGATTGACCTTAAACCTGCTAAGAATCCATTCCCAAAAGTTTGCGGAACATATAGCCTTAAATCCAATCGCATCCAAACAAAAACCAACATTCTTACAGATCCAAAAAAACAAATGCACATATTAGAAAAATATCACAAATCCAACGAAAAATAAAAACTAACTCACAAAATTATAGATAAAATGAAACAAAGAAACGAAACCAAGTAATAATCGTGCCTAAACCACGAGATCGTGGTATTGGGTAGTTGATTTCTACAGCTCATCGTCGTCATAGTGGACTATTAAACTTGTAGACTCATCACTCATAGTCACAGTGAGTCTCTAGCATATAGACCCACGATGAAAATTGTGTTATTAAGACGTAGAAGCCCACGAGCAAATTGTGGTCTTACAGTCATAGAATGCTGCTTGGCCATGAGTACCCACGATAATGGAGTGAATAGACAAGCGGGTTTAAAGTGGAGGAGAGGAAGGGAAATTGGGAGGAGAAGAAAAAAGAAAGAAGATAGGATGGTGGCACCATTGAAGCGTGAAATTTTGAAATGAATGTGGAAAAGAGAAGGAGGAGGAGGAGACGTGAAACGTCAAGGGGGATGGCCGCTGGAAATGAAAGAAATGGTAGTAGAGAGATTGACAGAAAAAGTGGTGTTTGTAGTTAGGTTTCTATTTCCAATATATAAGATATTATAATTTATATTCATATATATGTATGTTTTTACATATATTAAAGGCTGTGTGGGCTCAAGGCCCATCCCAACACCCGCTCCTTGGACTTTCAGTCTAGGGAATTAATGCTCGTCAATCTGTGGAATGCAAGCAAGTTGGACGCCTACTCTCCATCGCATAGTTGGCAAGTTGTCGGGTAAACTGTTACTGATTTGCTTAGCTTAGCTCATAATCTTTTCATATCAATTATCATCTCATCATCTTTTCATAACTTTTATCATTACATTATCTTTCCATTTCATCATGATCTCAATTCATCATCTTCATGACATCAGGTTTAATCTCTTTACATCATCACACTCATCATCATCTCACCATTTATCATCATATCATATTTTCATACCATCATGATCTCATCACATCCTCATCTTCATGACTATCATGATCTATCTCATTACATCTTCATCTTAATATTATCATGATCTCATCACATCCTTATCTTCATGACTATCATGATCTATCTCATTACATCTTCATCTTAATATTATCATGATCTCATCACATCATCAGTGCATCATTTTTCTAGATTATTATCATCATTAGTTTTGAGATCATCCCCATTAGTTTCGTTATTGTTATCATTATTGGTTTTTTTTGTTGTATACTAGTATTTTCATTAATTTATTTTTAATTTTTGCCAGAGCTTTTGTGATGGGAGCTTATTAAGAGATGAAGTGATCTCCTCGAAGTTACAAAACTATAGGTTTGATATATACCATTTATTTCTTTTATGCAATTAATGTATGTCTTTATAAAATTAAGATATGTTTTGTAAAACTATTCATATTGCTTTTTGCATTCCCTTTTGCTACTATTATTGGGTGTTTATCTTGCAAATATCTTATATACATAAACTATATTGTCACTTATTTGTGATTTGAGAGATAGGCTGAATAATTAGAGAGAAATAGGCACATGGCTTTTATTATCATTTTGGAAAGGATTCAGTCTTCATTAGAGTTGTTACATGCACATACCCTCGCATGGAGCGGGAAGGGGGCTTAACGCCGACGGTGGGTGCCCCTATCTTGATACCTAGAGCAAATTGGGGCCACCATCAGCAAAGCACCCCATTCAACATGACATTTTTTTGCGAAAAAGTCCAAACAAAAATCAACAATCTTACATATCCAAAAAAACAAACGCACATATTAGAAAAATATCACAAATCCAATGAAAAACAAAAAAAAAAAAAACTCATAAAATTACAGATAAAATGAAACAAAGAAACAAAACTAAGTAATAATCGATCGTGCACAGACCCCGAGACCGTGGTATTGGGTAGCTGATTTCTACAGCTCATCATTGTCATAGTGGACTGTTAAACTTGCAGACTCGTCACTTATAGCAAAGTGAGTCTCTAGCATATAGACCCACGATAAAAATTGAGTTATTAAGTCGTAGAAGCCCATGAGCAAATTGTGGTCATACCATCATAGAATGTGGCTTGGCCATGAGTACCCACGATAATGGAGTGAATAGACAAGCAAGTTTAAAGTGGAGGAGAGAAAGGGAAATTAGGAGGATAAGACAAAAGAAAGAAGATAGGATGGTGGCACCATTGAAGCGTGAAAGTTTGAAACGAATGTGGAAAAGAGAAGGGGGAGGAGGAGAAGTGAAACATCGAGGGGGATGGCCGCTGGAAATGAAAGAAATGGTAGTAGAGAGATTGACAGAAAAAGTGGTGTTTGTAGTTAGGGTTTCTTTTTCCAATATATAAGATATTATGATTTATATTCATATATATGTAGTTTTTTTACATATATTAAAGGCCGTGTGGGCTCAAGGCCCATCCCGACACCCGCTCCCTGGACTTTCAACCGGGGGAATTAAAGCTCGTCCATCTGTGGAATGCAAGCAAGTTGCAAGCCTACTCTCCATCGCATAGTTGGCAAGTTGTCGGATAAATTGTTACCGATTTGCTCAGCTTAACTCATAATCTTTTCATATCAATTATCATCTCATCATCTTTTCATATCTTTTATCATTACATTATTTTTTCATTTCATCATGATCTCAATTCATCATCTTCATGACATCACATTTAGTCTCTTTACATCATCACACTCATCATCATCTCACCATTTATCATCATATCATATTTTCATACCATCATGATCTCATCACATCCTCATCTTCATGACTATCATGATCTATCTTGTTACATCTTCATCTTAATATTATCATGATCTCATCACATCATCATTGCATCATATTATCATCATCACTACTTTTGAGATCATCCTCATTAGTTTTGGTATTGTTATCATTATTGGTATTTGTTGTTGTATAATTAATTTTAACTTTTTCCAGAGGTTTTGTGATGGGAGGTTGTTAAGAGATGAAGTGATCTCCTCGAAGTTACAAAACTACATATTTGATATATACCATTTATTGCTTTTATGCATTTAATGTATGTCTTTATAACATTAAGATATGTTTTGTAAAACTATTTATATTGATTTTCGCATTCCCTTTTACTACTATTATTGGGTGTTTATCTTGCAAATATCTTATATACATAAACTATGTTGTCCATTATTTGTGATTTGAGAGATAGGCTAAATAATTAGAGAGAAATAGGCACATGGGCTTTTAATATCATTTTGGAAAGGATTCAATCTTCATTAGAGTTGTTACATGCACATACCCTCGAATGGAGCGGGAAGGGGGCGTAATGCCAATGGTGGGTGCCCCTATCTTGATACCTGGAGCAAATTGGGGCCACCATCATCAAACCACCCCATTCAGCATGACATTCTTTTGCAAAAAAGTCCAAACAAAAACCAACAATCATATAGTTCCAAACAAACAAACGCACATATAAGAAAAATATCACAAATCCAATGAAAAACAAAAACAAACTCACAAAATTATAGATAAAATGAAACAAAGAAATGAAACCAAGAAATAATCGTGCACAGACCCCGAGACCGTGGTATTGGGTAGCTGGTTCTACATCTCAACGTTGTCATAGTGGACTGTTAAACTTGTAGACTCGTCACTCATAGTCACATTGAGTCTCTAGCATATAGACCCACGATGAAAATTGTCTTATTAAGTCATAGAAGCCCAAGGCCAAATTGGGGTCTTACCGTTGTAGAATGCATCTTGGCCATGAGTACCAATGATAATGGAGTGAATAGACAATCAGGTTTAAAAGAGGAGGTGAGGGAAATTGGGTGGAGGAGAAAAAAGAGAGAAGATAGGATGGTGGCCATTAAATCGTGAAAGTCTTAAACGAATGTGGAAAAGAGAAGGAAGAGGAGGAGAAGTAAAAGGTGGAGGGGGATGGCCGCTGGAAACGAAAGAAATGGTAGTGGAGAGAGATTGAGTGAAAAAGTGGTGTTTGTATTTAGGGTTTGTGTTTCCAATATAAGGTATTATTATTTATATTTATATATATGTATGTTTTTACATATATTGAAGGCCTGTTTGGGCTCAAGGCCCATCCTGACATCAGCTCCCTGGACTTTCAATCGGGAGAATTAAATCTCGTCCATCTGCGGAATGCAAGCGAATTGCAGGCCTACATTCCATCGCATAGTTGGCAAGTTGTCAGGTAAACTCTTCCCGATTTACTCAGTTTAGCTTACAATCTTTTCATATCATTTATCATCTTATAATCTTTTCATATCTTGTATCATTACATTATCTTTTCATTTCATCATGATCTCAATTCATCATCTTCATAACATCCCGTTTAATCTCTTTACATCATCACACTCATCATCATCTCACCATTTATCATCACATCA